>NC_133127.1:12204044-12804044 GCF_048418815.1 Hemitrygon akajei | reverse complement strand
ACCAGACTAAAATAATAGATAGGGATGGGGGTAAGGTTGGGGGGCAGGGGTATCAACGGAGGTCAGTGAGTTGGATGTTAAAAGGTAGTCTTCACTACTTCAGTGGGCAGAGAATTCCACAGATACACCACTCTCTGGGAAAAGCAATTCTTCTTCATCTCCATCCTAAATTTACTCCCCCAAATCTTGAGGCTTTGTTCCATGAAAACTAACTCACTATCAGATATAGGAGCAGAGTTAGGACATTTGGCCCATCGAGTCTGCTCCGCCATTTCATCATGGCTGATCCATTTCCCACTCAGCCCCAATCTCCTGCCTTCATTCCATATCCCTTCATGCCCTGACTAATCAAGAATCTATCAACCTCTGCCTTAAACATACCCAGTGACACCTGTAGCAATGAGTGGCACAGATTCACCACTCTCTGGCTAATAAAAGAACTTCAATTTTCACTGAGTTCCCACGGCCGCAGGAGTGCCCGTCCCTAGACAGCGTTGTGGTTGAGGGTTAAAACTGTTCCTGAACGTGGTGGTGTGGGACCTAAGGTTCCCGTACCTCCTTCCTGAGACCATGGCCTGGATGGTGGTGGTGGGGAGGGGGGGGGGGGGGTCCTTGATGATGGATGGATCTGCACCTGTTGTGATTGTGCCCACTTTTACCACCTGCTCTGGCAGCTCGTTCCATATACCCACCAGCGTCCAAAAACACCTCAGGATCAATGGTCAACATATTTTGCCGTATCCATTCACACATATTGGGAATTTGCTGTGGTGTGTTGGTCAGGGTGCGACATGCAGCAAAATAAACAAAGTTCAACAGTTATGAACATAAGAGATTCTGCTGGTGCTGGAAATTCTTCCAGAGCAGCTCACACAACATGCTGGAAGAACTCAGCACCGTCAGGCAGCGTCAGTGGGAATGTATAAACAGTCAACATTTCGGCCAAGAACTTTCTTCGGGACTGAAAAGGAAGGGGGGGGGGGAAGATGCTAGAAGAGAAAGATGGGATAGCCAGAAGGTGGTAGGTGAAGCCAGGTGGGTAGGAAAGGTAAAGGACTGAAGAGGAAGAGGTGAGTGGACCGTGGGAGAAGGGGAAGGAGAAGGGGCATCAAGAGGAGATGATAGGCAGGTGAGGAGAGGAGAAATGTCAACATTATAAAGGATAAATAAAGTGAGATGTTAAAGTGCAAATATAGAATAAAACATTCATAAATGGATATATACCAGTATATATTTACAAAGTAAACAGCATTATAAGATGTAGTTTAAGTATTTACAGTGCAGTGATGGGGGGGGATCATAGAGAGAGGGGGTGGGTTAGCTAACTGATGAATGATTGATCGGCTTAACTGCCTGGGGAAGAAACTTTCTGAGATATTGAGAAGTTTTTAATAGCCCTATAGCACATTCCAGAAGGGAGCTTTTGGAAAAGGCAGTTTGCTGGGTGGACAGTGTCCACAATGATTTTTTTTTTCCCCTGCCCGCTTCTTCGCCCTGGGTAACTCCAGTGTTGGTAGGTTGCAGCCAGTGAAGTGACCTTTCCCTCTGCACTGGCAGTGTGCTGTAGCGCTGGGACAATATGACGATTCTCTCTATGAAAGCAGTGTAGAATTCGACTTGCAAGTTGGTAGTAGGCACTTCTCCTTTGCTTAGAAGTTTTCATAGATTTGGCATACCATCTAAAGCTTTAACTAGCTTCTATAGATGCGCAGTGTAGCGTATCCTGGCTGGTTGCATCATGGAAACACCAATGCCCAGGAGAAGAAAGGATGACAAACAGTGGTAGATGCAGCCCACCAGTCCATCACAGGAAAAGCCTGCCTTACCACCGAGCTCATTGACAAAGACCTCTGCAACAAGAGAGCAGCGTCCATCATCAAGGACCCCACCATCCAGGCCATGCTCTCTTCTCACTACCACCAATGGGGGAAGGTACAGGAGCTTAAGGTCCCACACCACCAGGTTCAGGAATAGCTGTTACCCTACAACCATCAGGCTCCTGAACCAATGTGGATGACTTCACTCGCCACGACTCTGAACTGATTTGAGGACCAGCTTTGTACAACTCACGTTCTCAGTGTTATTTATTTACTTTTTCTATTACTTGCACAGCTTTTATTCTTTTGTACATTGGATGTTTGTCAGTCTTGGTATGTGTATAGTTTTTCATAAATTCTATTTTATTTCTTTATTTTCCCATAAATGTCAGCAAAAAAATGAATCTCAAGGTAGTACAGTACATGATGACATGTGTAGGCCTCCATTAGTCTCGATAGACCATGGATTTGCACCTTGGAAAGTTTCCAGGGCACAAGCCTGGGCAAGGGTTTTTTTTATGGATGACCAGCAGTTGCCCAAGCTGCAAGTCTCTCCTCTCCACGCCACCGATGTTGTCCAAGGGAAGGGTACTAAGACCCATACAGCTTGTCGTCGCAGAGCAATGTGTGGTTAAGTGCCTTGCTCAAGGACACACACGCAGCCTCAGCCAAGGCTCGAACTAGCAACCTTCACTAGACGAACACCTTAACCACTTGGCCACGTGCCAACACATGGTGACATATACATACTTCGGTAATAAATTTACTTGGATCTTTGAAAAGCCTGCTGTTATCTGTAAATACTGTATAAAGTGGGAGAGCCATTTCAATAGAGAACATTATGTATGAGGAGCATTTGATGGCTCTGAGCCTGCACCCACTGGAGAATAGGAGAATGAGGAGGGAACTCATTGAAAACTATCAAATATTGATGGATAGAGTGAACTTGGAGAGGATGTTTCCTATAGAGGGGAGTCTAGGACCAGAGAGCACAGACTCAGAATAGAGGGCGGTCTGTTTGTGACAGGGGTGAGGAGGAGTTTCTTTAGTCAGTGGAATTCATCTGGAGCAAATCTGTGGAATTCATTGCCACAGACGGCTGTGGAGGACAAGTTATTGGCTATATTTAAGGTGGAGGTTGATAGATTCTTGACTAGTAAAGGCATCAAATGTTACAGGGAGAAGGTGGGAGAACGGGGTTGAAAGCGATAATAAATCATCCATGATCGAATGGCACAGACTCGATGGGCTGAATGGCCTAATTCTCCTCCTCTGTCTTGTGGTCTTATAGTAGGGTCAGTGCAGAGAGATACTGAGCTCCAAGTGCCTTGCTCCTGGAAAGTGGCTGCACAGATTGATAGGGTGGTAAAGAAGACATACCGTACCCTCACCTTTATTAGTCGAGACATTGAGTTCAAGAGTTTGGAAGTTTACGTTGCAGCTTTAGAGGGCAAGTACTATAAGGAGGGTAGCTTGTGGCCTCATACCCCAGTGAGAGATAGGGACATGCCTGTCCTAGCCATCCAACAGCCAGGAAGCTGGTACAGCAACACTCCATGTAGAGCAAGGGGCATGACAAGGCACGGAAAATGCCAAGGTCATTCACAACAACCAGGACCCCAGTTTGTAACTCTCGTCCGTACCACTGGACGTGAACTTCTGAGGTTGAGAGAGTGGAACTGCCCCTGTGTAGCAGCTTTTCACTGTTAAAAACGCCCTCGCACAGATCTCCTGCGGTCGGGCGCGATGGGAAAACACCGCTATAAAGTGAGATGGACAAACTTGGGCTGTTTTCTCTGGAGCAGCAGAGGCTGGGGGCGGGGGGGGGGGGGAGATCTGACAGAGGTTATAAGAGGCATCTTTGTCCCAGGAGTAAATATCTGATACCAGAGGGTCTAATTTAAGATGAGAAGGGGTAAGTTCGAAGGAGATGTGAAGGGCAAGTCTTTACACAGAGGGTGTTGGTCCCCAGAGTGCACTGAAGGGGTGACGCTGAAGGCAAATACGGTCAAGGCATTTGAGAGACTCTTAGATAGGATACAGAACATTACGGTTCAGTCCAGGGGTTCCCCTCAGTTAATGGTAAGGGTCCAAGCTTGGCAACCCCTGGTCTAGACACTTCAGCCCACAGTGTTGTGCTGACTCCAAGATCAATCTATCCCTTCCGTCCCACATCACCCTCCATTTTTCTTTCATCCATGTGCCTGTCTAAAGGCTGATTTATACTTGTGCGTACGGGCTACACCGTAGCCCTGATTTTCACTTCTGCGTAGGCTCTATACGCCATAGCGAGCAAACGTTGGTGTGCGCCAGAACGCTAGTTGGCGGTGGGGTTTCTACGCCACTGTGTTGAGTTTCTTCGTGAGGGACGCGGACGAGGAAATGCATTTCAAGCATTTTCGCATGTCGGCGGGTAGATTTGACGATTTGGTTCATCTATTTCGCATCGGTATACAGACGTGGTGGAGAAGAAGCAACTGGAAATGCGTAGGCGGAAACGCGATGGTACCACGCGGACCAATCACAGTTGTTGCGGTCTGCGTTGCCGTGATGCATGAGTTACTTTTTTGGGGAGGTGCACGTCACCCTACAGCATAGGGTACGGCGTAGGGTATGCGGTACCTACGGCGTAGATGCGACGCACAAGTATAAATCAGCCTTAAGTGTCTCTTAAATGCCTCTAATGTATCTGTCTTTAACACCACCTCTGGCAGTGCATTCCACGTACCCTCCGCTCTCTGTGTAAAAAATTTACCTCTGACACAACCCCTATACTTTCTTCAATCACCTTAAAATTAAACCGCCCTCATATTAACCGTTATCAGCCCCGGGAAAGAGTCTCAGGCTGTCCACTCGATCTATGCCTCTTATCGTATGAAGTCAAAGTAGGCAGATGAATGTGCGACGATGAGGGCGATGGACCTTGCGTAGTTTAGTCATGCATTTAATTACTAGTTTAATTAGGTCGGACAACACCGTTGGCTGAAGTGCCCGTTCCGAAGCCGTACTGTTCTAAGCTCTGTGAGCGTAGGGTACGGGACCGAGCCGTGAAAATAATAAGGAGAAGCAGCTACGTACAACTCAGGGTGCTTGCTCAGTTAAATGCATGGCTCAGAGGAAAACCAGGCCACTGGCCTAAAGACAAAGAGAGGGGAGAGAAAGGGGTTGCAGAGATGAGTTTGAGAAAGAGAGGGTCTGAGGAAGGCAGACTGCTTAGTGAAAGCGTTGGATATAGTGTTGTTAAAGTAGAAGAGTGTCCAGGTACAATTAAAGCCCAAACTTATGTCAATTTGAGCGCTTTCCCTATTTTTAGGGCTTATCTTTCTGAATGTGGTCCCTTCCCAACACACCCTGGCTCGGCACCTTCATCAGGAGCCTAGACCATCAACTAGAATTTGATTAATATGCAAATTCCAGGCAATAGCAACTCAAGAGGAGGGTAATTAATCACTAGTTAAAACAAATTAATACATGCATCAGTTTTGTCAGGAACACGCTTTGGGTTAATCATCTGTAAAATTGGAAGTCCAAAGGATGAGGTGTGGAATAATGTTGTGAATAACATATTCAAATACCGCCCTTCCCTTCCTCAATTCCCAGATCAGTCACCCTTCAGCTGTTCGTTTATTGCAGATACAGACACACACACACACACACACGCACACACACTCACACACACACACACACAGACACACACACACACACTCACACACACACACACACAGACACACACACACACACTCACACACACACACACTCAATAGACAATAGACAATAGACAGTAGGTGCAGGAGTAGGCCATTCGGCCCTTCTAGCCAGCACCACCATTCACTGTCTTCATGGCTGATCATACACAATCAGTACCCCGTTCCTGCCCTCTCCCCATATCCCTTGACCCCGCAATCTATAAGAGCTCTATCTAACTCTCTCTTGAATGCATCCAGAGACTTGGCCTCCACTGCCTTCTGGGGCAGAGCATTCCACATATCCACCACTCTCTGGGTGAAAAAGTTTTTCCACATCTCTGTTCTAAATTGCCTACCCCTTATTCTTAAACTGTGGCCTCTAGTTCTGGACTCACCCATCAGTGGGAACATGCTTCCTGCCTCCAGCGTGTCCAATCCCTTAATAATCTTATATGTTTCAATCAGATCCCCTCTCATCCTTCTAAATTCCAGTGTATACAAGCCCAGTCGTTCCAATCTTTCAACATATGACAGTCCCACCATTCCGGGAATTAACCTTGTGAACCTATGCTGCATTCCCTCAATAGCAAGAATGTCCTTCCTCAAATTTGGAGACCAAAACTGCACACAATACTCCAGGTGTGGTCTCACCAGGGCCCTGTACAGCTGCAGAAGGACCTCTTTACTCCTATACTCAATTCCTCTTGTTATAAAGGACAGCATGCCATTAGCTTTCTTCACTGCCTGCTGTACCTGCATGCTTGCTTTCATTGACTGATGTACAAAAACACCTAGATCTCGTTGTACTTCCCCTTTTCCTAACTTGACTCCATTTAGGTAGTAATCTGCCTTCCTGTTCTTGCCACCAAAGTGGATAACCTCACATTTATCCACATTAAACTGCATCTGCCATACATTTGCCCACTCACCCAACCTGTCCAAGTCACCCTGCATTCTCATAACATCCTCCTGACATTTCACACTGCCACCCAGCTTTGTGTCATCGGCAAATTTGCTGATGTTACTTTTAATCCCTTCATCTAAATCATTAATGTATATTGTAAACAGCTGCGGTCCCAGCACCGAACCTTGCGGTACCCCACTGGTCACAGCCTGCCATTCCGAAAGGGACCCGTTAATCTCACACACACACACACACACACACACACACTCACACACACACACAGACACACACACACTCTCACACACACAGACACACACACACACACTCACACACACACAGACACACACACATACAGAGAGACTCACACACACACTCTCACACACACACACACTCACACACACACACACACATTCAGAGAGACACACGCACACTCACACACACATACAGAGAGAGACACACACACATGCACAGACACAGACACAGTCACACACACACACACACATACACATACATAGACACACACACACACACACACACACACACATGCACACACACACACACAATTTCTCACTGAAATATGCAGATATAGACATACTAATTGCCACAATCATGAATACAAATACACAGACAGATCAATTCACAAAGACACTCAGACACATATTCTTGGGTACAACACTCTGTCTTTCAGACACAGCTTTCTTTCACACAGTCACCCAAGTTAAACTGATTTGGACGCAGACACACACAAGACATGAATACAAAGATAGTTAATAGCACACATGCACAGAGATACACAAACGTGCAGACGGAAATCAACACACACAGGAGCACACACATGCACAGAGATACACAAACGTGCAGACAGACCCCTTGAAGCAAAATCATCCGCAATACAGACACAGACTGACCAAAGTTTTAAAAAGAACATCTTGATTTACACATGCACATACAAAAACACACGTACATACACACACAGATTCACATGTGCACACAAACACACCAATGCACGTACACACACTCTCACCTACACATGGCCACACACACACATACAAACGCACAGACATGATCACACACACACTCATGTATGCACACTCAAATAGACACACACATTCCCTCACACAAACACACTCTCTCACCCTCTCTCTCTCTCTCTCACACACACACACACACACACACACACACACACACACACACACACACACACACACACACACACACACACACACACACACACACACACACACACACACAATCTGTACTGTGGAGCAGAGAGTTTCCTGCAGCCACTGTCACACCGGCTCAGCCTGATACAACACTGTATCTTTGTCAGGACGTCATCACTGAACTCTTTAATGTCTATTTAACTTCCACTTAGAGAGAGTTTCCAATGTGTAGCTATGAAGCACTCTATTCATCTAAGTATTTATCTAGCTAACCTTAGGCCTCCCTGCTGCACTATCCATCTATCTAACCTCTTTCTCAATCCATCCATCACTCTGTCTATATTTCTTTGTGTTGATCCATATCTCCACACCTTGGAATTACCTCCTGTTCATCACTGTCGGTACCCCTGCCCGTCTTCATATTTCCTCTCAGAGATGTCTGCCTCACTACCCATTTCCCGCACTGTTTCAGCCGCAGCATCGCATTCTTAAAGCGCGCTGAGATCAGGTGGAGACACAAGGGAAAGCCGACAAAGCCCCTTCCATTGATTTTGAGCTGTAATTAATATATTGTACAAGTCTGTACAAAGCGGTTCAGCAGATCAATAGCCCTGTGTCTCCGGTGAGTACCACCTACAAAATATATTGCCATTCTTCCGTCGGTGTCAGTGGGTCCAGATCCCAGGATAACCCCTCCACAGTACTGTGGGAGCACCGATAAAAGTGTGAAGTGATTCTCTCTGGAAGGTCAAATAATACAGATTTATTTATTTTATGTACTACATAGTTAGCTTGATCTCGGAGTAGTTTAAAAGGTCAGCACAGCATCATGGCTAGAAGGGCCTGTACTCTATGTTCTATGTATTATGTTCATAAAGTGACACTAGGCACGGGAGGGTCTGAACATAAAGTGACTGGCAGGAAATGATAAAGTAGTGGTGGTTGGGGGTGTGGAGGGGTGGGTTAGTGGGTGGAGGTGTTGATCAGCCTCACTGCTTGGGGAAAGTAGCTGTTACTGGGTCTGGTAGTCCTGGTGTGGACGCCTCATAGCCTCGTCCCTGATTTATTTAGAGATACAACACAGGAACAGTTGTATCTCTAAATTATAAAGTATAGAGTCATAGTGTCATAGAAAATTACAGAGCTGAAACAAGCCCTTCAGCCCATCTAGTCCATACCAACTGTTCTGGAAGGAACAGTCCCTTCCAGCCCTTTGACATGTGCCACCAGCAACCCACGATTTAGCGCTATCCTAATCACAGGACAATTTACAACGATCAACTGAGCTACTGACCAGAGTGCGGGAGGAAACCGGAGCACCAGAAGGAAACCCTCACACTCCGCGGGGTGAACGTACACACTCCTTACAGAGGGCGCTGACATTGAACTCTGAACTCTGATGCCCCAAGCTATAATAGCATCGTGCTAACCGGTACACTACGGTAGCTGCCTATGGGAGAGAGACAAACGGCCCGTGTGGGATCCTTCGTGATATTGCTGCCCTCTTTCTAGGACCATTCTGTACAGAACCTATGTCCTTGATGGCAGCTATTCATTACAATAACATTAGTCAATTTTAAAAAGTATGGAGTCATAGTTTCATAGAAAAATACAGTGCTGAAACAGGCCCTTCAGCCCATCTAGTCCATACCAAACCATTTAAGCTGCCTAGTCCTGTCAACCTGCACCAAGACCATAGACCTCCATTCCCCACCCATTCATGTACCTACCTAAACTTCTCTTAACAGCCAAATGAAACGGTGTTCCTCTGGACCATGGTGTACCCACAAAATGTATACCACACTGAGCACATAAATCAAAAAAATTACCATAAGCAAACAAAATATCATTCAAAATGCATGCAGTGTAGAGCCCAGGTAAACAGTAAACAGCTCGCTGTCCGAATGACGAGACCTCGGTGGTGGCAGGGTATTCATTAGTCTCTCAGCCTGAGGGAAGAAGCTGTTACCCAGTCTGGCAGTCCTCGTCCTGATGCTCCTGTCCCTCCTTCCTGATGGTAGAGAGTCAAAGAGATTGTGGGATGGGTGGTAGGGACCTGAGCAATGCTTCGAGACCTTCGTCTGCATTGCTTCCTGTAAATGTCACCAATGGGGGGGAAGGAGACCCTGATGATCCTCTCGGCTGCTTTGACAATCAAATGACATATTGACTCCATTGATGTCCGATGATAGATATGTTTCTTAATGTAAAATACATTTAACATTCAGGGTCTGTGTGTTTAATAAGTGGCTGTGTTAACTTGAATCTTTACAGTGCCTTCAAGGGCCTTCGCAATGTCCCAAAGTGTTTCACAACCCACCGTGTTTGTACTGTAGTCATTTCTGTAAAGTAACAAATGCATCAACTAATTTACACATAGAGGCTTCCACAATTAGAAAAGAAAGGTTGTGACTGGTTAATCTTTCAGTGAGGTTGGACATTAGCTTTATTCGTCACATGTACATCGAAACATCCAGTGAAATGCACCACTGAGAGTATTTAAAAGCAGTGAGCTTGAACATTTACAGCATTATTCGTCACGCTTAGGGATTGAGAAGGCTGCCAAGAAGTTAGAACAGACTTCTCCTAGTGAAGGATTTATCGTTTTGTTTCTGAAGCTGATTGTTCGGGATACTGATCCTCCTTCTCCAACACAGACGGCCAGGTGTGTGTTGCCACTTCAAGTCTGTCTATTTCTCAATTGATCTTTAAAACAAAGCATAAAGAATAATTGCACGAGTTAATGGACTTTAGTTGTAGGGGCTGCTACTTCCATCTGTTTCCAATACACTTGGTAATCCAAACTTTGATGTCCCCTCAGTGGGAACTTTATTGGAAACCACCTGTACCTAATAAATTGCCACTGAATGTATGTTCATGTAGCCCATTCTCGTCAAGGTTCGGCCATAAGACACAGGAGTAGAATTAGGCCATTCAGCTCATCGAGTCTGCTCTGCCGTTCCATCATGCCTGATCCCAGATCCCACTCAAACCCCATACACCTGCCTTCTCACCATATCCTTTGATGCCCTGACCGATCGGAAAACTATCAACTTCCACTTTAAATATACCCATGGACTTGGCCACCACCGCATTCTGTGGCAGAGCATTCCACAGATTCACTACTCCCTGGCTAAAAAACCCCTCCTTAACTCTGTTCTAAAAGGTCGCCCCTCAATTTTGAGGCTGTGCCCTCTAGTTCTGGATACCCCCACCAGAGGAAACATCCTCTCCACATCCACCCTATCTAGTCATTCCAGTAGGTTTCAATCAGATCCCCACACGTACTTCTAAATTCCAGTGAGTACAGGCACAAAGCTGCTAAACGCTCCTCACATGTTAACCCCTTCATTCCCAGAACCATCCTCATGAACCTCCTCTAGACTCTCTCCAATGACAACAAATCCTTTCTGAGATATGGGGCCCAAAACTGTTGACAGTACTCCAAGTGCGGCCTGACTAGTGTCTTATAAAGCCTCAGCATTATCTCCTTGCTTTTATACTCAATTCCTCTTAAAATAAATGCCAGCATTACATTTGTCTTCATTACCACAGACTCAGCCTGTAAATTAACCTTCTGGGAGTCTTGCACGAGGACCCTCTGCACCCCTGGTGTGCGAATTTTCTCCACATTTATATTTCTAATATTTCTTTTACCAAAAATGCATTATGATACATTTCCCAACACTGTATTCCATCTGCCACTTGTTTGCCCATTCTTCCAATTTGTCCAAGTCTTGCTGCAATTGCATTGTTTCATCACCACTATCTACCCTTCCACTTATCTTTGTATCATCCACAAACTTTGTCACAAAGCCATCAATTCCATTATCTAAATCATTGCTGTAAAAAGTAGTGGTCCCAATACTGACCCCTGAGGAACACCACTAGTCACGATAGCCAACCAGAAAAGCCCTCTTCATTCCCACTCACAGCCTCCTACCTGTCAGCCATTCCTCTATCCATGTCAGTATCTTTCCTGTAACGCCATCGGATTTTATCTTGTTAAGCAGCCTCGTGTGTGGCATCTTATCAAATCAATTCTGAAAATCCAAGTAAATGACATCCACTGCTTCTCCTTTGTCCTCCCAGCTTGTTACTTCCTCGAAGAACTCTAACGGATTTGACAGGCAAGCATTCCCTTCACAGAAATAACACTGACCTTGACTTATTTTATCATTAGTCTCCAAGTACCTCAAAATCTCATCCTGAATAACAGGCTCCGACACTTTCCCACCACTGAGGCTGGGCTAACTGGACGATGATTTCCCTAATTTTGCCTTCCTCCCTTCTTAAAGAGTGGAGTGACATTTGCAATCGTACAGTCCTCTGGGACCATGCCAGAATCAAGTGATTCTTGAAAAGTCATGACCAATGCATCCATGATCTATTCAGCAACCTCTCTCAGGACTCTGGGATTCAGTCCACCTGGTGCAGATGACTTATCCACCTTAAGACCTTTGAGTTTGCCTAGCACTTCTTCTTTTGGAATAACAATGGCACTCACTCCTGCTCCCTGACACTCAGGCGTCCTTGGCACACAGCTAGTGTCTTCCACAGTGAAGACAGATGCAAAGTACCCATTAAGTTCATCTGCCATTTCTTTGTCCCCCATTACTACCTCACCAGCATCACTTTCCAGTGGGCCAGTATCATAGAAACATAAAAAACCTACAGCACAATACAGGTCCTTTGGCCCGCAACACTGTGCTAAACAGGAACTTGCTTTAGAAATTACCTAGGGTTACCCATGGCCCTCTATTTTTCTAAGCTTCATATACCTGTCCAGGAGTCTCTTAAAAGATCCTATTGTATCCACCTCCACCACCGCCACCAGCAGCCCAGTCCACGCACTCACCACTCTGCGTAAAAAACTTACCCCTGACATATCTTCTGTACCTACTTCTGTAAACCTGTGCCCTCTCATGCTAGCCATTTCAGCCCTGGGAAAAAGCCTCTGACTATCCACACGATCAATGCCTCTCATCATCATCTTATAATCTTTTTACTCTTTATCCTTTTACTCTTTATATAACTGAAAAAACATTTAGTATCCTGCTTTATAGTATTGGCTAGACTGTCCTCATATTTTATTTTTTCCCTTCTTATAACTTTTTTAGTTGTCTTTTGTTGGATTTTAAAAGCTTCCCAATTGTCCAACTTCCCACTCACTTTTGCTATCCTATATGCAGTCCTTCCAAAGGGTTTTGGCCCGAAACGTTGACCATACTTTTTACTATCACTGCTGCCTGGCCTGCTGAGTTCCTCCAGCATTTTGTGTGTGTGGCTCTTTCAACGGCTTTTATGCCATCCTTAACTTCCCTTGTCTACCCCTGCCATTTGAGAATAACTTCTTTTGTGGGACATATCTATCCTGTGCCTTGTGATCTGTTCCCAGAAACTTCAGCCATCTCTGCTCTGCCGTCGTCCCTGCCAGTGTCCTTTTGTAATCCATCTGGGCAAGCTCTTCTCTCGTGTCTCTGTAATTCCTTTCATTCCATTCTGATACTGATTCACGTGACTTATGCTTCTCCCTCTCAAACTGCAGTATGAATTCAATCATATTATGATCACTGCCTCCTAAGGGTTCCTTTACATTAAGCTCCCTGATAAGATCTGGGTTATTACACAACACCCAATCTAAGATAGCCTTTCCTTGAGTAGGCCAGGATAATATATTGCTTTCTGGTTGCTAGGGTCCAGGATGTCTCTGAGTAGTTGCAGAATGCTCTTGAAGGGGAGGGTGAGCAGCTGGAGGTATTGATACATGTTGGTACCAATGACATAAGCAGGAGAGAGGTAGAGTCCTGCGCAGTGAGTTTAGGGAGATAGGAAGGAGGTTGAAAGGCAGGACCTCCAAGTTGGTAATCTCGGGATTACTCCCGGTGCCACAAGCTGGTGAAGGTCAGAAGAGGAAGACGGCGCAGACAAACGAGTGGCTGAGGGGACGGTGCAGGGGACAGGGTTTCAAGTTCTTGGAACATTGCAATGGTTTTTGGAGAAGGGGTGACCTGTACAAGTGGGACACGGTTGCATCTGCCCAGGAGGGGAACAGTATCTAAGCAGGAAGGTTTCTAATGCTATTGGGGAGGGTTTAAACTAGATTTGCAGGGGGTGGGATCCGAAGTGAAGAGGCAGAGGATGCGGAGGTTGGAGCACAAGTAGAGACAGCTTGTAGGGAGTTTGTGAGGAAGGATAGGCAGATGATGGAGCAAAGATGCAGTCAACCAGATGGTTTAAAATGTGTCTATTTTAATGCAAGGAGTATCAGAAACAAGGCGGATGAACGTACGGCGTGGATCAATACATGGAACTGTGACATTCTGGCCATTCCAGAGACTTGGATGTCTCAGAGGCGGGAATGGCTGCTGAGTGTGCTGGGCTTTAGATGTTTCAAAAAGGACAGTGGGGGGGCAAAAGAGGTTGGGGTGTGGCATTGTTAATCAGGGATAATATCACGGCTGCAGAAAAGGAGGAAGTCATGGAGGGGTTGTCTACTGAGTCATTGTGAGTGGAAGTCAGAAACAGGAAGGGGGCAATATCTCTACCGGGTATTTTATATAGACTCCCCCACCCCAACAGAGACATCAAGGAGCAGATAGGGAGGCAGATCCTGTAACGGTGCAATAAATATAGGGTTGTTGTGATGGGTGATTTTAGTTTTCTTATAATTGACTGGCATCTCCTTAGATCACAGGGTTTGGATGGGGTGGAGTTTGTTAGGTGTGTTCAGGAAGGTTTCCTGACGCAATAGGTAGATAAGACAACTCGAAGAGAGGCTGTACTTGATCTGGTATTCGGAAATGAACCTGGTCAGGTGTCAGATCTCTCAGTGGGAGAGCATTTTGGAGGTAGTGATCACAACTCTATCCCCTTAACCATAGTGCTGGAGAGGGATAGGAGCAGACAATTTAGGAAAACGTTCAACTGGGGTAGGGGGAAATATGATGCTATTAGGCAGAAACTTGGGAGCATAAACTGGGAGCAGATGTTGTCAAGGAAATGCACGGCAGAAATGTGGCAAATGTTCAGGGAACATTTACATGGAGTTCTGCATAGGTACGGTCCAATGAGGCAGGGAAAGGATGGTAGAGGAAAGGAACCATGGTCTACAAAGGATGTAGAAAATCTAGTTAAGAAGAAAAGACAATTAAGAAGAAAAGACAAGCTTACGAAAGATTCAGGAAACTAGGTACTGTTAGAGCTCTAGAAAATTACAGGGTTGCCAGGAAGGAGTTTAAGAATGAAATTAGGAGAGCTAGAAGGGACCATGAGATGGCATTGGTGAGCAGGATTAAGGAAAACCCCAAGGCATTCTACAAAGTATGTGAAAAGCAAGAGGATGAGCCATGTGAGAATAGGAGCAATCAAGTGCGATAGTGGAAATGTGTGCACGGAGTTGGAGGAGGTATTGAAAGTACTTTGCTTTAGTATTCCCTGGAGAAAAGGACATGGCTATTGTGGGGATGACTTGTGCTTGAGCATATAGATATTAAGAAAGAGGATGTGCTAGAGCTTTTGAAAAGCATTAAGTCGCCGGGTCTGGATGAGAAATACACTAGGCTACTGTGAGAGGCAAGGGAGATTGCTGAGCCTCTGGGGATGATCTTTGCATCAGCAATAGGTTCAGGAAAAGTACCAGAGGATTAGAGGGTAGCAAATGTTGTTCCCTCGTTCAAGAAAGGTAGTAGAGATAACCTAGTAAGTTGTTGGAGAAGATCCTGAGAGGTGGGATTTATGAGCATTTGGAGAGTCATACTCTGATTAGCGAAAGTCAGCATAGCTTTGTTAAGGGCAGGTCGTGCCTTCCGAGCCTAATTGAATTGTTTGAGGATGTAACAAAACATAATGATGAAGGTAGGGCAGTGGATGTTGTGTATATGGATTTCAGTAAGGCACTTGATAATGTTCCCCATGCAGAAAATAAGGAGTCATGGGATCCAAGGAGACCTTGCTATGTGGATCTAGAATTGGCTTGCCCACAGAAGGAAAAGGGTGGTTGTAGATGGTTCGTATTCTGCATGGAGGCCGGTGACCAGTGATGTTCAGCAGGGATCTGTTCAGGGACCTCTCCTCTTTGTAATTTTTATAAATGACCTGGATGAGGAAGTAGAAAGGTGGGTTAGTAATTTTGTTGATGACATCGTCATCACTGCGTTATGTCTGAAAGAAGCCCTAAGTTGGGAGCTTAACACCAAAGGATATACTTTGTATCAAGAGGACAGGCAGGAAGGCATAGGCGGTGGTGTGGAAAGAGGCAACATTGGGTCGGAGAATGTTGAATCTTTGTGGGTGGAATTAAATTGCAAGAATAAAAAAAATTACAAGGATCGTATATAGGCCTCCAAATAGTAGCCATGATGTGGGGTTAAGATTGCAAAGGCATGTAGTAAGTGTAATGACACAATTGTAATGGGGGCATCAATATGCAAGGAGATTGGGAAAATCAGGTTTATGTCAGATCTCAAGAGAGGAAACGTGTTGAATGCTTACAAGATGGCTTTTCAGAGCAGTTTGTGCTTGAGCCTGCTTGGAGGAAAGGTTATCTTAGGTTGGGTGTTGCATAATAACCCAGATCTCATTAGGGAGCTTAACGTAAAAGAGCCCTTAGGAGGCAGTGATCATAACGTGATTGAATTCATACTGCAATTTGACAGGGAGAAGCAAAAGTCACGTCTATTAGTATCACAGTGGAATAAGGGGAATTACAGAGGGATGAGAGAAGAGCTTGCCCAGGTGGATTGGAAGAGGATACTGGCAGGGACGACGGCAGAGCAGAGATGGCTGAAGTTTCTGAGAGCAGATCACAAGGCGCAGGATAGACATATCTCACAGAAGAATTTGTCCTCAAATGGCAGGGGTAGACAACTGTGGCTGACAAGGGAAGTTAAGGACTGCGTAAAAGCCAAGGAAAGGGCATATAAGGTAGCAAAAGTGAGTGGATAGTTGGATGATTGGGAAGCTTTTAAGATCCAAAAAAAGGGAACTAAAAAAGCTGAAAGAAGGGAAAAGATGAAATATGAGGGCAGACTAGCCAATTATATAAAGTAGAATACCAAAAGTTTTTTTCAGTTATATAAAGAGTAAAAGGGAGGTGAGAGTTGATATTGGACCACAGAAAAATGATGCTGGTGAACTTTGCATCTGTCTTCACTGTAGAAGACACTAGCACAGAGGGCCATGGTTGTTAGTGAGCAGGAGTGAGTGCCATTGCTATTACAAAGGAAAACGTGCTAGGCAAACTGAAAGGGCTTCAGATGGATAAGTCACCTGGACCAGATGGACTACATCCCAGAGTCCTGAGAGATGCTGCTGAAGAGATAACAGTTGCATTGGTCGTGATCTTTCAAGAATCACTTGATTCTGGCATGGTCCCAGAGGACTGGAAGATTGCAAATGTCACTCCACTCTTTAAGAATGGAGGAAGGCACAAGAAAGGAAATCATAGATCAGTTAGCCTAACCTCAGTGGTTGGGGAAGTGTTGGAGTCTGTGATTAAGGAGACTAATGATAAAATAAATCAAAGTCAGCATGCTATCTGTAAAGGGAAATCTTGCCTGACAAATCTGTTAGAGCTCTTCCAGGAAGTAACAATCTGGGATGTCAAAGGAGAGGCAGTGAATGTCGTTTACTTGGATTTTCAGAAGGCATTTGATAAGGCGCCACACTTGAGGTTGCTTAACAAGATAAAATCCTATGGCGTTGCAGGAAAGATACCGGCATGGATAGTGGAATGGCTGACAGGCAGGAGGCAGCGAGTGGGAATGAAGAGGGCCTTTTCTGGTTGGCTGCCGGTAACTATGATTTTCCTCAGGGATCAGTATTGGGACCGCTAATTATCACATTGTTTGTCAATGATTTAGATAATGGAATTGATGGCTTTGTGGCAAAGTTTGCAGATGATATGAAGATAGGTGGAGGGGTAGGTAGTGCTGAGGAAGCAATGCAATTGCAGCAAGACTTTGACAAATTGGAAGAATGGGCAAAAAAGTGGCAGATGGAATACAGTGTTGGGAAATGTATGATAATGCATTTTGGTAAAAGGAACAATAGTGTGGACTATTATCTAAATGGGGAGAAAATTCAAACACCAGAGGTGCAGAGGGACTTCGGAGTCCTTGTGCAAGACTCCCAGAAGGTTAATTTACAGTTGAGTTTGTGGTAAAGAAGGCAAATGCATTGTTGGCATTTTTTTTCAAGGGGAACAGAATATTAAAGCGAGGAGATAATGCTGAGGCTTTATAAGACACTAGTCAGGCTGCACTTGGAGTATTGTCAACAGTTTTCGGCCCCATTTGAAAGGATGTGTTGTCATTGGAGAGAGTCCAGAGGAGGTTCACGAGGATGATTCTGAGAATGAAGGGGTTAACATATGAGGAGTGTTTGGCAGCTTTGGACCTGTACTCACTGGAATTTAGAAGAATGTTGAGGAGGGGGAGATCTCATTGAAACCTACTGAATGCTGAAAGGACTAGATAGGGTGGATGTGGAGAGGATGTTTCCTACGGTGGGGGTATCCAAAAATAGAGGGCACAACTTCAAAACTGATGAATGACCCTTAGAACAGAGGTAAGGTGCAATTTTTTAGCCAGAGATTGGTGAATCTGTGGAATGCTCTGCCACAGACTGCAGTGGAGGCCAAGTCCATGGGTATATTTAAAGTGGAAATTGATCGTTTCCTGATTGATCAGGGCATCAAAGGATATGGTGAGAAGGCAGAAGTACGGGGTTGAGTGGGATCTGGGATCGGTCATGATGGAATGGCGGAGCAGACTCGATGGGCAGAATGGCCTAATTCTGCTTTTATGGTCTTATGACAAAAAAAGTTGGGGCGTTGTGGATAGTCTGGAGGGTTTCAGAAGTTACAGCGGGACATCAATAGGATGCAGAACCTGGCTAAGAAATGGCAGTTGGAGTTAAACCCAGGTAAGTGTGAAGTGGTTCATTCTGGTAGGCTAAATTTGAAGATAGAATATAATGTTAATGGTAAGACCCTTGGCAGTGTGGAGGATCAGAGGGGTCTTGGGCTCCAAGTCCATAGGACACTCAAAGCTGCTGTGCAGGTTGACAGTGTTGTTAAGGAGATGTATGGTGTGATGGCCTTCATCAACCATGGGACTGAGTTCAAGAACCATGAGGTAATGTTACAACGATGCAAGACCTTAGTTAGACCCCACTTGGAGTACTGTGCTCAGTTCTGGTCACCTCACTACAGGAAGGATGTGGATATTACAGAGAGAGTGCAGAGGAGATTTACAAGGATGTTGCTTGGATTGGAGGGCGTACCTTATGAGAATAGGTTGAGTGAACTTGGAGCGACAGAGGATGAGAGATGATGTGATTGAGGTGTATAAGATGATGAGAGGCTTTGATTGTGTGGATAGCCCGAGGCTTTTTCACAGGGCTGAAATGGTTAACACCAGTGGGCATAGTCTCAGAAGTAAGTACAAGGGGGGATGTCAGAGGTAAGTTTTTCACACAGAGTCTGGCTAAAAAAAATACCTCCTTGCCTGTGTTCTAAAGGGTTGCCCCTCAATTTGGAGGCTGTGCTCTCTAGTTCTGGATACCCCCACCATAGGAAACATCCTCTCCACGTCCACCCTATCTAGCCCCTGCAACATTAGGTAGGTTTCAATGAGATCCCGCCGCATTCTTCTAAATTCCAGTGAGGGCGGAGGGGATCTCATGGAAACGTACCGAATGTTGTAGGGACTAGATAGGGTGGATGTGGAGAGAATGTTTCCTATGGTGGAGTTATCCAGAACTAGAGGGCACAGCTCATACCTTTCCCAACAAAAGGACCGGGTCCCTCTGATGGGAAGAGTTCTCCCAAGTCAGCACCTCTGCCTGCCCCGTAGCAAAAACCGGACATGGTCCAATTGTTAATGTGGCCGACAGATGCCGATATATCCTGTCAGTGAAGGTTTGAGTGGTAACATCAGCTCTCCGACGTCACAGGGAAACTCTGAACAGTAACATCAGCTCTCCGACGTCACAGGGAAACTCTGAACAGTAACATCAGCTCTCCGACGTCACAGGGAAACTCTGAACAGTAACATCAGCTCTCTGACATCACAGGGAAAACGCCGATGCGTTATGTAGAATAGTACAGCACATTACAGGCCCTTTGGCCCACAATATTGTGCTGACCCTCAAACCCTGCCTCCCATATAACCCCCCACCTTAAATTCCTCCATATACCTGTCTAGTAGTCTCTTAAACTTCACTAGTGTATCTGCCTCCACCACTGACTCAGGCAGTGCATTCCACGCACCAACCACTCTCTGAGTGAAAAATCTTCCTCTAATATCCCCCTTGAACTTCCCTCCCCTTACCTTAAAGCCATGTCCTCTTGTACTGAGCAGTGGTACCCTGGGGAAGAGGTGCTGGCTGTCCACCCTGTCTATTCCTCTTAATATCTTGTACACCTCTATCATGTCTCCTCTCATCCTCCTTCTCTCCAAAGAGTAAAGCCCTAGCTCCCTTAATCTCTGATCATAATCCATACTCTCTAAACCAGGCAGCATCCTGGTAAATCTCCTCTGTACCCTTTCCAATGCTTCCACATCCTTCCTATAGTGAGGCGAGCAGAACTGGACACAGTACTCCAAGTGTGGCCTAACCAGAGTTTTATAGAGCTGCATCATTACATCGCATCTCTTAAACTCTTTCCCTCGATTTATGAAAGCTAATACCCCATAAGCTTTCTTAGCTACCCTATCTACCTGTGAGGCAACTTTCAGGGACCTGTGGACATGTACCCCCAGATCCCTCTGCTCCTCCATACTACCAAGTATCCTGCCATTTACTTTGTACCCTACCTTGGAGTTTGTCCTTCCAAAGTGTACCACCTCACACTTCTCTGGGTTGAAACTCCATCTGCCACTGCTCAGCCCACTTCTGCATCCTATCAATGTCTCTCTGCAATCTTCGACAATCCTCTACACTATCTACAACACCACCAACCTTTGTGTCATCTGAAAACTTGCCAACCCACCCTTCTACCCCCACATCCAGGTCGTTAATAAAAATCACAAAAAATAGAGGTCCCAGAACAGATCCTTGTGGGACACCACTAGTCACAACCCTCCAATCTGAATGTACTCCCTCCACCACAACCCTCTGCCTTCTGAAGACAAGCCAATTCTGAATCCACCTGGCCAAACTTCCCTGGATCCCATGCCTTCTGACTTTCTGAATAAGCCTACTGTGTGGAACCTTGTCAAATGCCTTACTAAAATCCATGTAGATCACATCCACTGCACTACCCTCATCTATATGCCTGGTCAGCTCCTCAAAGAACTCTATCAGGCTTGTTAGGCATGATCTGCCCTTCACAAAGCCATGCTGACTGCCCCTGATCAGACCATGATTCTCTAAATGCCCATAGATCCTATCTCTAAGAATCTTTTCCAACAGCTTTCCCACCATAGACATAAGGCTCACTGGTCTATAATTACCCGGACTATCCCTACTACCATTTTTGAACAAGACAACATTCACCTCCCTCCAATCCTCTGGTACCATTCCTGTGGACAACGAGAACATAAAGTTCCTAGCCAGAGGCTCAGCAATCTCTTCCCTCGCCTCGTGGAGCAGCCTGGGGAATATTCCGTCAGGCCCCAGGGACTTATCCATCCTAATGTATTTTAACAATTCCAACACCTCCTTTCCCTTAATATCAACATGCTCCAGAACATCAACGTCACTCATATTGTCCTCACCATCATCAAGTTCCCTCTCATTGGTGAATACTGAAGAGAAGTATTCACTGAGGACCTCGCTCACTTCCACAGCCTCCAGGCACATCTTCCCACTTTTATCCCTAATCGGTCCTACCTTCACTCCTGTCATCCTTTTGTTCTTCACATAATTGAAGAATGCCTTGGGGTTTTCCTTTACTTGTCAAGGCCTTCTCATGCCCCCTTCTTGCTCTTCTCAGCCCCTTCTTAAGCTCCTTTCTTGCTACCCTATATTCCTCAATAGACCCATCTGATCCTTGCTTCCTAAACTTCATGTATGCTGCCTTTTTCCACCTGACTAGATTTTCCACTTCACTTGTCACCCATGGTTCCTTCACCCTACCATTCTTTATCTTCCTCACTGGGACAAATTTATCCCTAACATCCTGCACGATATCCCTAAACATCGACCACATGTCCATAGTAGATTTCCCTGCAAAAACATCATCCCAATTCACACCCGCAAGTTCTGGCCTCAGTCTCATAATTTGCCCTTCCCCAATTAAAAATTTTCCTGTCCTCTCCAATTCTATCCTTTTCCATGATAATGTTAAAGGTCAGGGAGCGGTGATCACTGTCCCCCAGATGCTCACCCACTGACAGATCTGTGACCTGACCCGGTTTGTTACCTAATACTAGATCTAGTATGGCATTCCCCCTAGTCGGCCTGTCAACATACTGTGACAGGAATCCATCCTGGATACACTTAACAAACTCTGCCCCATCTAAACCCTTGGAACTAATCAACTGCCAACCAATATTAGGGAAGTTAAAGTCACCCATGATAACAACCCTGTTATTTTTGCACCTTTCCAAAATCTGCCTCCCAATCTGCTCCTCTGTATCTCTGCTGCTACCAGGGGGCCTATAGAATACCCCCAGTAGAGTAACTGCTCCCTTCCTGTTCCTGACTTCCACCCATACTGACTCAAAAGAGAATCCTGCTACATTACCCACCCCTTCTGCAGCTGTAATAGTATCCCTGACCAGTAATGCCACCCCTCCTCCCCTTCCCCCCCCCCCCTATCCCTTTTAAAGCACTGAAATCCAGGCCTTTGATTTGCGCCTCGGTGTCGCTTTGAACTGCAGGGGTTTGGGGCCATATTTCCCACGGAAAATGAACCCCCCCATTCCTCTCAGTGTCACATGGTCACCAGCGGCAATTCACCTTCTCCGGCGTCCAGTTCCTCTCAGCCCCAATCTCCTGCTGCTTCTTCATGCTGTGACTAATCAATAATCTATCCACCGTCTGCCTTAAATGGAACCAATAACTTGGCCTGTGGCAACGAGTTCCACAGATTAATTACTCTCTGGCAGAAGACGTTCTTCGTCTCTGTTTTAAAACGTCACCCCTCTATTCAGAGCCCTTGTCCTCCAATCTCGCCATAGGGAACATCCCCTCTATCAAGGTCTTCCACCATTGGAGGGGTTTCAATGAGGTCTTCCACCATTGGAGGGGTTTCAATGAGGTCATCCACCATTGGCGGGGTTTCCGTGAGATTTTCCACCATTGGAGGGGTTTCAATGAGGTCATCCACCATTGGAGGGGTTTCAATGAGGTCATCCCTTACTCTTCTGAGATCCAGTGAGTACAGGCTCAGGGCAATCAGGCGCTCCTCATGTGAGAAGCCTTTCAATCCCGGAATCATTTTCGTAAACCTCCCTTAAACGTTCTCCAATGTCAGCACATCCTTTCTTAGAAAGGGGGCCCAAAACTGCCCGCAATACTCCTTGTGAGGCTTTATAACGCCTCAACATTAGATCCTTGCTTTTATATTCCAGCCCCCTCGGAATTAATACGAACATCGTATTCGCATTGATGGCGAACGCCGGTGTGTGACTTTGTTTAAGGTGGCGAGGCCGATGAACGGGCAGTCCCCACACGGTCCTTGACACAGTGGTACGGAGTGCAAGATGACAGGGGGCCCTTCACTGCCGTGGTGATGCCTCATCTTCTTCTGCCAGTTCCACCGCGGACGTTGTTGTTGGATCTCTCGTTATGTGGAAGACCCCCCCCCCCCACACCTACCCCTACCGCCGTGGGTGACTCTACCAGGAGGTAAGCGGCAGGCGGTACCACTCTCGAGATCTGAGGAACTCACGAACCTCTCCACCACGATAAGGAGAAGTCTTAGCTTGGGAGAAGATAGGGAGATTAGTTACAGCACAGGAACGGGTCATGCAGACCAGAAC
Organism: Hemitrygon akajei; assembly: GCF_048418815.1. Classification (NCBI taxonomy): domain Eukaryota; kingdom Metazoa; phylum Chordata; class Chondrichthyes; order Myliobatiformes; family Dasyatidae; genus Hemitrygon; species Hemitrygon akajei. Next base: position 12,780,539 of record NC_133127.1, on the reverse strand, counting down.
GCCTGTTCCCAAATTAAACTAATATATGCACATGAGAGTCACACGGCATCGAAACAGACCCTTCGGCCCAACTCATGCATGGCTGTCCAGCAAGCTCGTCCCAACTCCCCGTGTTTGGCCCATTGGCTCTCTGAAAGGGGCCGGGGGAGTCCGATGCAGGTTTCGTACGTGGGAGTGGTGAATGCGTTGAACGCTTTGTCAGTGATGGTGGTAGAGATAAGTGTATTAAAAACATTTAAGAGACTCGTAGGTAAGCACATAGGTAGACCATAAAACCACAAGACATAGACCAGAATTAGGCCACTCGGCCCATCGAGTCTATTCCGCCATTCCATCATGGCTGATTTATTATCCTTCTCAAACCCATCTCCCGCTTTATCCCTGTAAACTTCGACGCTCTTGCTAATAAAGAGCTTTATCAACCTGTATTTTAAATACACCGTCCGTGGCAATGAATTTCACAGGTTCACTGCCCCTTTGCTGAAGAAATCCCCTTTCATCTCTGTTCTAAAGGGGCGTCTCTCTATGCCCTCTAATCCTATACTCCGCCACTGCATGCAACATCCTCTCTGCATCCACCCTATCCAGGCCTTTCAATAATCAATAGGTTTCCCTGAGATCCGCCCTCATTCTTCTAAACTCCGGTGAATACAGACCCAGGGCCATCCGGCGCTCCCTATACGGTAACCCTTTCATTCCCATCATTAATCTCGTGAACCCCCTCTAAACCCTCTCCAATGCCGGTACATCATTTTGTTTTTGGGATACGAGGCCCAAACTGCTCTCTATGCTCCAATAATGGTCTGGCCAATGCCTTCTAAAGCCTCGGGAGTAGGTCCTTTCATTTATATTCTAGTCTTTTCGAAACGAATGCCAACATTGCATGGATGATAGTGAAGTTGAGGGTTGGGGGGGGGGGGGGTTAGAGTTAGATTAGTTGTTGAGTTGGTTAAAAGTTCGTCACAACATCATGGGCCGAAGACCCTGTACTGAGTTCTAGTGTTCTACGGTTAAACCTTTCCCATCAATGTACTTATCTCGGTGGCTACTAAAAGTTGGTAATGTGCCTGCCCCAGCCAGTGTTTCTGACCATCACTAATCCCCCTCACCTGTCACGTGCCACTTTGTACACCTTCTCCTCCCCCACCTTCTTATTCGGACTTCTGCCCCTCCCCCTTCCTTTCCAGTCCTGATGAATGGTCTCGGCACGAAACATTGACAGTTTATTCCTCTCCGTAGATGCCGCCAGACCTGCTGAGTTCCTCCAGCATTTTATACGTGTGGCTCAGTACTTCTGGCGGCTCGTCCCAGATACGCACCGTCTTTGCCGTGAAGAAGCGGACCATGTAAAACGTTTGCTTTCGGTCTTAAGCCTATGTTATCCCGTGTTCAAATCTCTTCTCTGGGAGAAAGAATGTGGGTTTTCACCCTGTCTACGGTCCTCATATTCGTATATACCTCTATTGGGTCAGCCCTCAATCTCCTGCTTTACGTGATCTTCTTCCCTTAATTCTCTGGTTATGCATGTGCCCGAATAAAATCCTCCTGAACTCTGTTATCGTACAGCTTCCTCCACCACCCCTGGGGGGGGGGGGGGCGCCCACCACCTTCTGTGTAAAACAAAACTTGCCCCCCCCTCATCCCACTTAAAATGTCTCTCTCTCTCACCTTAACGCTAGACCCTCTAGTATTTAAAGCTTCTACTCTCGGCAAAAGATTCTGACTGCCTGGCCTATCTTCATCATCATCATTATGTGCCGTGTCGTATGAAGTGGGCGATCATGGTCTCAGTGATCATGATTGTTCTTGACAAAATTTCTGCAGAAGTAGTTTGCTATTGCCTTCTTCAGGGCAGTGTCTTTACAAGACGGGTGACCCCAGCCATTATCAATACTCTTCAGAGATTGTCTGCCTGGTGTCAGTGGTCGCATAACCAGGACTTGTGAAATGCACCAGCAGCTCATACGACCATCCATCAGCCGCTCCATGGCTTCACGTGACCCTGATAGGGGCGGGGGCGCTCAGCAAGTGCTACACCTTGCCCACGGGTGACTTGCAGGCGAGTGGAAGGAAGGAGTGCCTTACACCTCCTTTGGTACAGACAGTGGGAAGCGAGGGAAGAGATTGCTGAGCCTCTGGGGGTTATCTTTGCATCATCAATAGGGACGGGATAAGTACTAGAGGACTGGAAAGTTGCAAATGTTGTTCTCTTGTTCAAGAAAGGGAGTACAGATAACCCAGGAAATTATAGACCAGTGAGTCTTACTTCAATGGTAGGCAAGTTGTTGGAGAAGATCCTGAGAGGCAGCATGTATGAGCATTTGGAGAGGCATAATCTGATTAGGGGTAGCCAGCATGGCTTTGTCAAGGGCTGATCATGCCTTACAAGCCTAAATGATTTATTTGAGAAAGTAACAAAACACATTGATGAAGGTAGAGCAGTGGATGTAGTGTAGATGGATTTCAGTAAGACATTTGATAAGGTTCCCCCTGCCAGGCTCATTCAGAAAGTAATGAGACATGGGATCCAAGGAAACCTTGCTTTGTGAATCCAGAATTAGCTTGCCCACAAAAGGTGGTTTTAGATAGTTCGTGTTCTGAATGGAGGACGGCGACCAATGATGTTCCGCAAGGATCTGTTTTGGGTTTGGTTAGTCGTAGAATTGGTTAAAGGTTCAGCACACTATCATGGGCCGAAGAGCCTGTACTGAGCTCTAGTGTTCTATGTTTAAACCACCTCTTTGTGATGTTTATAAATGACCTAGATATGGAAGTAGAAGGGCAGGTTAGTAAGTTTGCTGATGACATAAAAGTTGGGGATGTTGTAGATAGGCTGGAGGGTTGTCAGAGGTTACAGCACGACATCAATAGGATGCAGAACTGGGCTGAGAAGTGGCAGATGGAGTTCAACCCAGACAAGTGTGAAGTGGTTCATTTCAGTAGGTCAAATTTGAAGACAGAATATAGTATTAACAGTAAGACTCTTGGCTGTGTGGAGGATCAGAGGGATCTTGGGGTACACGTCCATAAAACACTCAAAGCTGCTACACAGGTTGACAGTGTATGTTGTGCATATGTTGCGCATATGTTGTGCTGGTCTTCATCAACTGTGGGATTGAGTTCAAGAGCCGAGAGGTAATGTTACAGCTATACAAGACCTTAGTTAGACCCCACTTGGAGTTCAGTTCTAATCACATGTGGCATGTGGAAACTATAGAAAGGGTGCAGAGGAGATTTACAAGGATTGTGCTTGGATTGGAGAGCATGCCTTATGAGAATGCCTTAAGTGAACTTGGCCTTTTCTCCTTGGAGCGACAGAGGATGAGAGATTACCTGACAGAGGTGTACAAGACGATGAGAGGCATTGATCGTGTGGATAGCCAGAGGCTTTTTCCTAGGGCTGAAATGACTAATACACGGGGGCATAGTTTTAAGGTGCTTGGAAGGAGGTACAAGGGGGATGTCAGGGGTAAGTTTTTCACACAGAGAGTGGTGAGTGCATGGAATGGGCTGCCAGCGATGGTGGTAGAGCTGGATACAATATGGTCTTTTAAGAGACTCTAAGGTAGGTACATGGAGCTTAGGAAAATCGGAGGCTATGCGGTAGAGAAATTCTAGGCAGTTTCTAGAGTAGTTTATGGTCAGCACAACATTGTGTGCCTGTAATGTGCTGTAGATTTCTATGTTTCTATGCTTCTTTGAATCTCCAACCCGCCTCCCAATCATATCTATACCGCTCATAATGTTATAAACTTCTGCCTAGACCCCCTCAGCCTTCTACTACCCCCCAAGAACAAAACAGCCTAAGTTTGTCCAACCTCTACTTATAAGTCCTACCCTCTAATCCCAGAAAGCACTCTGATAAACCTCGTCCGCACCCTCTCCAGTGACTCCGAATCATTCCTGTAATGTTGCGACCAGAACTGCAAGCAGAAGTCGAAGTGTAACCGAACCCGGGTTTCATACAGACCTCCGAGTCTCGAGCCCATGTGCGCCCAGCGCCCGATGGCTTCAAAATTCAAAGTGAATTTATTGTCAGAGTATATACTGTATATGGCACTATATACTACCTTGAGATTCATTTTCTTGTAGGCATATAGAATAAAGAAATACAGTAGAAACAATGAAAAACTTCACACGAAGACTGACCAATGAGCAAAAGAAGACAAACTGTGCCAAATAAATAAATAAATGGATAGAATAATGAATCATTATGTACTGCTGCCGAGACAATATGTCTTGACTTATCCCCATTCCGGATTGTGTGGCGAGTTGTACTGGGATCGATAACAGTCCCAAACCCGCTGTACCACAACATAAATGTATGGTCTCGGAGCAGGTCAATGACAGGGCAGGTGTGATTTTAAAATTAACACTGGCCTATTTGTGAATTCATGAAAAACTTGGCGAGGTTAGGTGGGGATCCGGAACAATCTCCCCTTGGACAGAATGGGTCTGAACCTCTGGGCGAGGTGTTAGCGCTGACCTTCGGAAATCTCAGGGCGCCGAACAGTGAGATCCGGATCGGTCTGGGCTGCGAAGCTGGGTGAAACAGGTCTTGCCCGTTGAGCACCGTTACCGTTAAGCACTCATTGGGTGATACTGAAACAAATTTTAGCATTTTCTTTTGGGCAAAAGCAGCACTTGTGCCCGTCCTAATTTGCCTCTGAGGAGATGCTGGTGAACTACTTTTTTACCCTCGGGCGATTTTGGAATGAAGCCGAGAGAGAAGGTAGATTAGTTTTGCCCGCAGAACATTGGGAAGGAGCCTAACATTACTGTAAAACGTCAGCGGAGCTGGAGACACAGGAAAGGGTATTTGGTAAACTGGTGTGTGAGGGTGCACGGGAGTTTATGCGAATATCCATCTCCGCTCTGTACGTGTATCTCCGCGTGTTCAACGGCTTCTGTATAACATTTCATTGAATTCCGTATGTGTGTGAGAGAGAGATTTTAAGTATGTGTGTGACTGTGTGCCGGTGAGAGGCTGTGTGAGAAACAGACAGAGAAAGAGAGAGCTTAAGTGTATGTTATGTGTGGAACAACGAGATTGAGTGTGTGTGTGTGTGTGTGTGTGTGTGTGTGTGTGTGTGTGTGTGTGTGTGTGTGTGTGTGTGTGTGTGTGTGTGTGTGTGTGTGTGTGTGTGACAACGAGATTGAGTGTGTGTGGCTCTGTGTGTGTGTGAGTGTGTGTGGCTGTGTGTGTGAGAGAACGATATTGTGTGCGTGCGTGTGTGTGAGTGTGTGTGGCTGTGTGTGCGTGCGTGTGTGTGTGTGAGTGTGTGTGGCTGTGTGGGCGTGCGTGTGTGTGTGTGTGTGTGTGTGTGTGAGAGAGAGAGAGAGAGAGAGAGAGAGAGAAAGTTTGAGTTTATGCTCGAAAAAGTTAATTGCGTGAGAGTATAGTTGTGTGTGAGAGAAATTGTCTCTGAGAGACGGAGAAGTTTAGTTGTGTACGACGGCGAATAATTGAATGTGTGAGAAAGAGGATGAATGATTGAGATTGACTGTGAGAGTTTGAGCGTGTGTGAGAGTTTGTGTGCGTGAGTGTGTGAGAGAGGGGATTTCAGCATGTGACTGAGTGGTTGTGTGAGAGGGAGAGAGCGTGGGAGAGAGTTTGTGTGCGTGGGAGAGAGTTTGTGTGCGTGGGAGAGAGTTTGTGCGTGAGGGTGAGAGGGAGAGTGAGTATGCGAGAGAGTGAATTCCAACATGTGAGTGAGAGCGAGATACTGACTCTACAAGAGAATTTGAGTGTATGCCTGAGTTTCAGGCTGTGTGAGAGAGCTTGAATGCGTGAGTGTGAGTGAGAGAGGGGATTTCAGTATGTGACTGAGAGGTTGCGTGAGAGAGTGGATGTGTGAGCGAGAAATTGAGTATGTGGGCCAGTTTGAGTGATCATGTATATGTGTGTTTCTGTGAAAGTGTGTGTGTGAGAGAGAGACAGAGTGAGAGTAAGCGGTACAGATAATGAGAAAACGAGGAAAACCCCTTCAAAATACAGAACAAACCGAGATTTGTACAACACACGGGTATAATTTGAAGCCAAATGTGAAGGTACAATTCCCGTGTAACTGAGGCCGCTAGGAAGCCTGACCGAGAGAGTTTGTTGTATTTGCACTGACTCCTCTGCGTGAGGACCCGAACAAATGCTCTTCGGCTCGGAGTCCCCGGACCTCAGCACAGATAAGGAGGCGGCGGTGGGGAAGTTCTTACACCTCGGAGAGACATCAAGAAGAAAGCGGTGGGGAAAGGATGCATGCTGTGAGGTTGCTCAGGGTCACAGTACTACACATTTGGTCCCCATTCTCACTCCGAGAGAGGAAAGGAGGCCGTTCCCAGCTGACAAGACATATATTCTGCATACTCTATATAAACGGGCATGAAGGGATAAGTAAGGACAGTAGAGACGCGACATCCATCATTAGGGACCCCCATCATCTGGGGCATACCCACTGATCATTGCTGGCATCAAGGAGGAAGTACAGAAGCCTGAAGATACACAGTTAACGTTTCAGGAACAGCTTCTTCCCTTCCGCCATCAGGTTTCTGAATGGAAGGTTTCGGGGGTAAACCCCCAGGAACAATCCGGAGCTGGAGTCCGGAAGACAGTCCAACGTGAAGTTCCACGCTGACCGGCCACTCCTATGGCGCTACTGATGCTAAACTGTATCGGTCTCTGCCATTCCTTTGGGTTCATCAGCTGCGCGGAGAGAGCGAGTCTGTCGTACGGGTAACAGCTTGCTCTCCATGCCGTACTGCCCAGGCTGGGTGTCGAACGCAGGCAGCTCGACCCCGACCACCGGAGAGCCTCACATAGATGCTGCCTGACCTGCTGAGTACCTCCAACATTTAGTCTGTGTGTTGATGGTTTAACAGGCTTTTAGGTGGACACATGAATATGAATCGTCAACCATCAGACCCTTGAACTAGTGGCGATAATCGTCATACCCTTGAACTAGTGGCGATAATCGTCAGACTCTTGAACTAGTGGCGATAATCGTCAGACCCTTGAACTAGTGGGGATAATCGTCAGACCCTTGAACTAGTGGCGATAATCGTCATACCCTTGAACTAGTGGGGATAATAGTCAGACTCTTGAACTAGTGGCGATAATCGTCAGACCCTTGAACTAGTGGGGATAATCGTCAGACCCTTGAACTAGTGGGGATAATGTCATTCGACTTTACGCACCTCAACACTGAACGGTTTCCACAACCTATGGACTCACTTTCAAGGACGCTTAGAGTCATAGAGTAAAAGAAAAGTACAGTACAGAGACAAGCCCATCGGCCCATCTTGTCCGTGCGGAACCATTTAAACTGCCTAGTGCCATCGACCTGCACCCGGATCACAGACCTCCACACCGCTCCCACCCAAACTTCTCTTAAACGTTGAACTAGAGCTCGCATGCACCACTCGCGCTGGGCATCTCGTTCCACACTCTCACGAACACTGAGTGAAGAAGTTTCCCCTCATTGTCCCCTTAAACTCTTCACCTTTCGCCCTTAACCCATGACGTCTAGGTGGTCCCATCCAATCTCAAAGAAAAAATGCCGGCTTGCATTTACCCTATCTATACCCTTCATAATTTTGTATACCTCTATCAAATCTCCCCTCAATCTACATTCCAAGCAATAATGCCCTAACCGATTCAATCTTCTCTTGTAACTCAGGTCCTCCAGACCCGGCAACATCCTTGTACTTTTTCTCTGACTCTTTCCACCTTATTCGCCGCTTTCCTGCAGGTAGGTTTCCGCAAGGAAATGAATCCCAGGTTAGTATATGGTGACATATACCATCCAGAGACAGAGAAGCAGTTTCAGCGACAGGTTACTATCGATGCAATGCTCCTCAGACAGGATGAAGAGGTCAATACTCCCCAATGCCATAAGGCTTTACAATTCAACCGCCAGGACTTAAGAACTTTTTAAAAGCTATTATTAATGCTTTTTGAGATAGTGATTTAGATGCATATCATATTTTTTACTGAGTTAAGTATTGTATGTAATTAGTTTTGCTACAACAAGTGTATGGGACATTGGAAAAAAAGTTGAATTTCCCCATGGGGATGAATAAAGTATCTATCTATCTATCTATCTATCTATCTATCTATCTATCTATCTATCTATCTATCTATCTATCTATCTATCTATCTATCTATCTATCTATATATGCACTTCCATTATAAATTTACTTTGAATTTTGAACATTGAAAGGAATGATGATACACGGGAGGAGGATATTTAGCATAAATTGGTGTCAAGATGGAAAGTTCAGGAAGAATCTGAGGTGGTTTTCCCCTCACCAGGAGAGCTGAAATCCGGACAACACGGTGCCTAAAGGGATGCCGGAGATGGAAAGTCTCAGGACATTAAACCTATTAAATGGGGGCACTCGGATCACCAAGGTATAGAAGGCTCGGGACAACGTGCTGCCAAGTGGGAGTTTAGTGTAGTTTTTAGTCCTGCCGAAGGGTCACGGCCCGAAACGTCAACTGTAGTTTTTTCCATAGATGCTGCCTGGCCTGCTGAGTTCCTCCAGCATTTTGTGTGTGTTGCTGGGATTTCCAGCGTCTGCAGATTTTCTATTGTTTAGTGCATTTTATTTTATTTATTTAGAGATACGACACGGAACAGTTCCTTCCGGCCCAACGAGCCGCGCCGCCCAGCAACCCGCCATTTAACCCTTGCCCAATCACAGGACTATTTACAATGACCAGTTAACCTATTAACCGGTCCGCGTTTGGACTGTGGGCGGAAACCGGAGCACCCGGAGAAAACCCTCACGCACACGGGAAGAACAGACAAGCTTTATTACAGAGGACGTCGGAACTGAACTCCGAATTCTGAAGCCCCAGGTTGCAATGGCGTCGTGCTTACTGTTACGCTACCGTGGCACCCAAAGATGGGTTTAGCAGGGGCATAGTGCGCCAATGCACCTGTTGCTGTGCTTTACGACCTTGTGGTCCATTCTGCCCATCGGTATCTGTGCTAATTCTTTGAGAAGAGTTTAAAACTGGTTCCACCCCAACCTGATCTTTGCCCGGTACGCCACAACCTTCGCCGTCACATACTTTTACAAACTCCCGTGGGGTCGTTTCCATTGAAATGACACCATCGCTGTTTCGGATTGCAGATCACGGAATAGAACTATACAATGGCCCTAGCGAGTGGGCTATACGCCCGTCAAATCATTGCCCGCGCTATTCTCAGGTAACAAGGGTAATTCTACGCTCCTTACAGATGGTCGGGAAATCATTGCGCGCATAGATATTTTCTCCCAAGCTAAGGAGACTAACTCCGCCCTGGACTGTCCGGGCCCGGCTGCGAAAGGAGGATGCTGGCAAACAACTCTATTCTGTAATAACCCAGAACTACAGAAACTCCTCATACCTGGGAGAGGAAGGATTATCGATGGGCTATGGCTGGAGGCCAACTTGAAAGACTAGCCCAGGACAGAGCGCTCTGGCGAGCTGATGTCGGCGGTGTGTGCCCCAGTAGGAGAGATGGGCTTAAATAAGTACGTCTGTCGCTTCTGCAAATCTGCCGGTCTCTCAAGCAAAATCTGCCCATCTCTCCGCTCCTTTATCCCGCGTTCACGCCGTCCATTCCTACATTACCCTTCCGTATGCCCCCATCATGCCCCCGTTCCCGCTAACCGTACTTCGGGTGTGGGAGGCCGAGAATTTATAGTTCCAAATCTGGGACTGGAATAACAAAAGATTTTGACTGTAATACACCAAACAACGTTTCTCGTTTGGAAAATAAGACTTTCAACGATGACGAGATGGCGTCCAGGGAGGAGATACAGCGGCTCGTAGAATACTGCGAGTACAACAACTTGAGTTTCAACGTGGACAAGAGCAAATGGATAAATGTGAACTTTACTTTTTGACTTGTGTCGTGAATGTATCTTATGCCAAATGTCAATCTTCTGAAATACATTTTATTATTTGTTAATTTATTTATGGTAATATTACTTTATATGTTGTGGAACTTGGTTCGGGAGATCGTTGTTTCGTTCGGCGCTATACGTGTAGGGTTGAATGGCAATAAACTTGAACTAATAGCGGTCCTTTTTACTTTACCTTCTCCAGAAAAAAACAGAGTGGGAGAGATTTAAGAGGTTCGCAATGCTAAGGGATTTGGGCACAGGATATGGAGAGGAATTGTTTCCATGGTGGTGGTGGGGTGGGGGGAGGTGGGCGGGGGAGGGTGTGGCAACTGTAGATATCAGAAGCTACAAGCGAATTCGGAGAGGGAACGGAGAAATCAATTTGTTGTAAGTTTTCTGTACTGACATAGTCGTGAAATTTGTTTTCCTGTGGCAGCAGTACAGTGCAATACATAAAATTTTAAACTTGCAAGTTACTTAAGCTACGGGTATAAATGAATCCAGATCACGTTCCGTGCGAGTTATCGAAGGGAACTGGAGCTGTACCCGGCAAACATTACAAGGTCGCTGGAAAGAGCAGGAAGGAGAGGGCTCCCCTGTGCCGCCGGAGTCTAATAATACTCACAGATAATGCCCTCGGAACCGATGCAGGGAACAGTACCTCAACTTGTCCATCGGTTCTCCTCATTCCGTAACTTCATCTCGACGCCTCCCTGTCTTCCCCCTACCGCCCTCCCCACACACACACTCACCCATCTATTCCCTCACCTCCTAACAAATGCACAGACACACACACACACAGGAAAAATACCCATACACACCGACACATATAACTGCATATGCACATGGAACCACACGTAGAAAGCACACAAACACACGCAAAACATGCACGCAGGAGAATACACGCACACACACTTACACAAACACTTACTTATGTTTACACATAAACAAATGTACACAAGGACTCACACAAATACATATAAAACCACATAACACACACACACACACTCACACACACCCACACACACACACACACACACACAGATACAGACACACAAGTACACGCACGCATACAAACATATACAACCATACACATGAATACAAAGGCACAACCATAGACACGCTAAAACATACTGTATTACCACGCACACACACACACACACACACACACACACTCACACACACACACACACACACACACACACAGATACAGACACACAAGTACACGCACGCATACAAACATATACAACCATACACATGAATACAAAGGCACAACCATAGACACGCTAAAACATACTGTATTACCACACACACACACACACACACACACACACACACACACACACACACACACACACACACACACACACACACACACACACACACACACACACACACACACACACACACACACACACACACACACCCTCCAGGAATCTGTCAGCAGGTTCTGCGAACGCTGTGGCAGGCAATGGAGACATCACTGGGTACATCAGCGAGCGCGCAGTTTAATTAACTACCGACTGTCTGCTGTGACTAGGATGCATAGACAATAGGTCGGCTCAGTGACTCCACTCTCCGGCTTCGTGCACGACAGCGGAGACGGAACCTGCTTCGTCCTAAGACGCATTTCTCACTGAAAGTTTGACTTGAAACTGAAGCCTTTAAAGATACACAGTATCAACCGTAAACAGCGAGCAGGCGAGCGCGATAAATAAGCCACAGGATCTCGGCCTAAAATCGACGAGCAAAATAGTTGATAGAGAAGACATTTTGACATTAAATAATATACTCATTTAGACCATTGTGCCCCCCCCCCGTCTCTGTACACTGCCCTTGATGGCCTTCGTTAATCAGGACCATAAGTTTGATCTGTGGATTTGAAACACAAATAAAGTTCTTCTTAGGAGCGAGTGTGTATGGGAGGGAGAGCAGAACGTCTCTGTTTAAATGCAATGAACGAAAACTACGAGGCACCGTTAGGACGACCAAAAGGCATTTCTGCACTTCGTCCATGCGGCCGCAAATTAATTCAGCGCAATAACCCCCCAGCTAATCAATTTGTTATTCAGGGGCATTTTATACGACTGCCTTTCAGAGGAAACAAGAGAGCCACAGATGCTCGATAGATGGGGTTGCGGGATTACAGCTCAGTTGTAAAGAAACTGTTAAACGAGCAGGGAGGCGGGTCACACAATCCATCAAAATTGATTTGGAGTAGTGTTAGCGAAGTTTGGGGAACATATGGCGCCGGGCTGTTTTCAAGGGATGTCCCTCTGTGTGTGACTACTTCTGAAGTAACCCTTTCCCCGATCTCTGCCACCCTGAATTAAATCACACGATGCGGAAGCCTCTCTGTCGCTGTCCCAGTACAAAAGTTAAATCAATTTCAGGCGATGTGTTTTCTTCGTTTTGACCTACCGCTATCAGCCTTGACTAATCTCTGAACTATTTTTGATAATGTGGCGGAACGGACTTTCATACTATGCTCTGCTAATTGTTTACTATGGCCGTTTCTCTCTGTTCCGCGTAGAACATACAAAAAAAACCCCGTTATTTTAGCATCAACCGCTTTCTCTCTCCCCCCCCCCATCCAGATAAATAAAATAAATAGCTTAATTAAATATTAAATCCTGTTGTTTTGGGAACATAAGCTCGCAGGCGCATCCTGCCAACGTAACCAGACCTGTACAAAAAGCGTTACATGTTAGGCAACATTATGATATGGAAGGTGTTGGTTTTGAGAAAGTCCTTCAATTTAATGCGCTCTCCAATCCGATGTGAGCCAAACTGGGACTCGGGGATTCTTTGTGTAATGCAGCGTAACCGGGGCGAGTTTCTTATTCGCTAAAGAGTAGCTATCTAAACCTACATCCGCCGAAAGCCGATTCATTACGATCTTTGAGAAGGGGAATTTATTTGACATGAAGAAAGTGCCAACGCGGTTTCTATAATAAATAGAGTTTCCTCAGAAAGCCAGCAGTGGAACGATGGGCCGAACGTCAGCAGAAATGTAACGTAGCAGCAAGACTGAGTCACTCGGGCCATAGCGACTGCTCCGCCCTTCGGTACGATCAGCAGCGATATTCTGCCTCTTCCCGACGAAAGGTGTCGACCGGAAACATCGACTGCTTATCCCTCTCCATAGATGCTGCCCGACTGGCCTAGGTCCTCCAGCGCTTGTGTGCAAGCGGGGCTCGCACCCACGCCGTGCCCACTTGGATAAAGGTTTCCAGCTTCCGCTGCCGTCTGGTTCCAGGAACTGCCGACTGTGAGGGTCACAGGACCCCCATTGCTGGGAAACCCATCATCCAAGACATATCCTTCTCATCGCTGCCAACAAGGAGGAGGTACAGGAGAAACACACCCAACGGTTTAGGAACAGCTTCTTCCCCTCTGCCATCAGAATTTTGTATGGACAATGAATCCACGAACCCTACCTCACTATTTTGTTTTGTTTTTTCCCCCTCTCTTTTCGCTTACATGTTTAACTTACTTCAAAATATATTTCTTTTGCAATATAGTTTATTATTATTATTATTCGGTATTGCAATGTGCTGCTGTCGCAAAACAACAAATTTCACGACTTTTGCCAGTGATATTAAAGCTGATTCTGATTCCGAAAAAAAAAACTGTTCCTCATACAGTATCATGAAACGCCCATAACAGTGTCATTCGTGCGTAGCGGGGCACACACCCAGTTACCGCTCGCAAGTCGACTCGGTGTAAGTAAAAACGGGGCTCACTTCCAGCTGGGCATCTCACTGGCGTCGCGCCGTAGCCAGTTCTTAGGCTGGTCGTAGGTTAGGATGAAGGAACGGTATACCCGCAGAGTGGGAGACGCAACACCCCCCTGCACAGGAAGATCCCACCACGCGTCTAACTTTTGGTCGTTGATCATACTTAGTTTCTGCGGTGCCTCGATTGTCCCACACCTTCATCACGGGGTCAGATTAAAAGCCACGCTGGCCGTGTAAAGCAAGCTTCTGCCGAGTCTTGGAAATAAAGGCACAACAGTCAACGCGCCGAAAATAAACGGGTCGCAATTGATTTCCTACTGTAATTCGGCTCCTTTGAATTTATTCAAAATATACACACAGCCACAAAGCCCCCGCCGGTCTCCACTGGCAGTTCAATAACTTAAGTGATTGGCAGGGGTTTGTGAACGGAGAGAAACCGAAACCTTTTAAAGCAGCAACTTCTGGCGGAAAAAAATGTTTCTATTTTCATTACAAATTCAAAATTTCAATTCCAATGCCTCCCCATTCCGGAAGGTAAATTTACTGAAGGTATTATTCGTTGGACTTCTTAAAATACCTATATATAAATATGTTAATAGCACGTTGGGGCTATCCGATATTCGGGGAGTTCCAGGAACTTGCTGGCCGGGAATCTGTAATCAGTCATTCAAATTAAACGAACAATTAAAAAGAGAAATAAAAAGACAGATAATTAATATACGTTTAAAATTGCACTCAATCGCCCGAAAACAAATAAACCCGATAAAGGTTCTTACATACAACAGAGGGAAGAATTGTCCTGTTCAGATATATATATCAGTTCCTTTGGATAATCGAGAACGTGCGGAGATCCCAAGGTTAACTTGGACTTTAAAATGTTTCTTTTAAAAAGATTGAAAATATTTGTCTTAAGAAAGGATGCGATTAAATTCCAACCGTTTCTTCATCTGCAGAGCTTCAGAGGGTTAACCCAGTTTCTGACGTTTTAATATAACCTTAAATATATACTTTTATGATCTCAATCAATCGTCCACGTCTATTTCCTCGTCTTCCGAGAATTCGTCAGTAGTCTGATCTCTGGAGGAACACTGCGGCGAGTTGGAGAAGGGTCCAAGTGCCGACACCGGGGAGAGTTTGGGGGATAAGTCCGAGGAGTCGGCCTTTGAGCCGGCTCCTTCCTCCGGGAACTCTTCCATGTGCACCAGCTTCTCCAACTGCTGCGGCGGCAGTTTTTTCAAGGACTCCACGTCCGCTTTCATCTCCTCCAGGTCCCGCTTGAGCTTGGCTCTCCGGTTCTGGAACCACGTTATCACCTGAGCGTTGGTCAGGCCCAGCTGTTGGGCTATCTGATCTCTGTCGGCGGGAGACAAGTACTTTTGGTAAAGGAATCTCTTCTCCAACTCGTAAATCTGGTGGTTGGTGAAAGCGGTGCGCGACTTCCGTCTCTTTTTTGAGGGCTGTCTTTGGCCAAATGTCGTTACGTGATCCCGGCCTTGGAAGTAAAGAGGGAGAAAGGAGGTGATGCATTCAATATTTGCTGATTGCAAACGATAACTCTAAATCTACATAACAAACACACCCCTAACAAAAGCGCTCGAGGCAAATGCAAAGGAATGTACATGCTAACGTAATTTCAGAATTTATGCTGTTTTCATTTAATTTTTTTTTAGAATTTATTCGGGGGTTATATATAATTGACACCGTTATCTGCTATCTTTTCCTTCTCACTTTTTTGAACTGCCTTAACAGTGTCCCAAACGATAACATCGTCACAGATTAAATCGTCTCCCGTCAATGGAAATGCCGTTGCTTTGTTATATGAGAGTTTAGATAAGAGAGTTTTCAATCAAGTCTCAATCCCACATCCAGAAGCGGTCTCTCTGTCCCCGAAATGTTGTGTTTTAAATCCAACCCGTCTACAACAAACACAAAATTCTGGAGGAACTCAGCAGAATCTGTGGAAATAGTCGACGCTGCCTGAGTTTCTGCAGCATTTTGTGTGTGTTGTCTAAGATTTTCATTATCTGCAGAACCTCTCGTGTTTTGATATTGGTCCACATGTCGTTAAACATTCCTGTTGTTTAACCGTTTAGTTCACACCAGTGCTACAAACCGTGCAGATTACACACCTGTGCACGCACACTATCACTGAGCATGCAAGTTACCAGGTTCATGCGAATATATTTCATAAAATCCATGTTGTGTGTACGTGTGCGCGCGCGTGGATTGAAGCTCTTGTAAAAATGTTCAGGGGACGGTTTCCATACTGGGCGCTTCCTGACAGCTCACGAGAAAGTATATATTAATTACATATCTATGTAAACACTATTACTCAGCACCTGAAGAGACGCCGTAATTACACATCAGAGGACACGCACCGCGAATATGTACAACACATAACACGGGGGGAAAATACCCGCGGCTGCATCAGTACATTAATTGTCACAAAGAAACATTGATTAAATATAATAATCTGATTAAACGAGCTATTGAATATATATTTTATTCTGGGCCTAATCTAAATCAGTTTGAAGCTAGAATCGAACCAGAACTCATTTTGCTTCCCTTGAGATGAGTGAAGTTCCACTAAAAATTAAAAATCTATTTAAATAGTATTTTGAACCTCCTTCCACCGAACCACATTTCCCACGCAAGAGCAAGCATTATTTGCCACAAGTAGGGCGGATTTGTCCAAGGATCACGTTTCCTTCTTCGGGCAATAACATTTACAAACCGGGGCCCCAAACACGGTGCCAAACAATTAAAAAAAATCAAATCTTGTTTCCCAGCAAACTGGGAAAACACCGACGCCTCCTGCACATATGTTTGGAATCAGCGGCAAGTCACGGAGCATAAAATTTCAGCACAATATTAGTTAGAATGTGTTTATATTCCGGCCCGACTCTCACCATCCCACTACACGGGGTATGCCCGCTGTTGAAGATTTCCTAATCTATAGCCTTCTATTTAATTTTAAATACAGTATTTAAAGAAATGATCGTATCAAATCTCGATTCCAAACAAAAGCCTGCCTTTAAAATATAATTCTTACACAATGGAAAGAAAATACCCTCGCAATCATGAAATTTATCTTTATAGCCCAGAGCCGAGTTTATCAGGAAACTATCATTATTAAGGCAGAGTTAAAATATTTAAAGCTCTGAGAGATAAGTGAAGCCGAGCTTGACATTTGAGGCCTTTAAACATCATCGACACAAAAACTGCAAAGTGTTAATTGCGACAATTTAATAAACGACCAGTATAAATTTTCTGCAGTATTATTAAATATTAATAATATAAAATAATTTCCAGTGGAACGATTCGGAAATCATCGAGACCCCCCTTTTAATGCAACTATTTAGTGTAGAATACATCAAACGACCTGGTTAAAATTTGAGAATTGTTACCGATTAAGAAAAGTGAATTAGCTGCCCAAACCCTGCAAGGACACGGTTGAGAAACTGACATCCTGAGCACGTATTGAAGCTATTTTCACAATTCGAAACAAGTCCATGAAAAGCATCGTGAAATTAGCCCTGAAAAATTCACTTGGAATATTATGACTCATTTTTTTAAAATGAGGATGCGGTCGTCAAACCTTTTTGACTGGATTCCCTGGCAATTTTTAGTGATCGGTTCAGTGAAATCGTTGCAAATTTTACTAGTAAAATAACGTTTAAGAACAATTTTAGATTTGACGTTCTAATTTAACAATGAAGACGAAGTTTTTGTAAACATACCCTCGGCTGCTTGTATCACACTCAGCTCCAGACCTTTGAAAGTTTTGCTGGCTAGTTCTTCCAGGGCACAGAGCGGCGAGGTTTGAGAAGGGAGCCCATTCCGCGCAGCCCCGACGCCGGATATTTTCTCGGCCGGGCCCGAGCGGCTCGTCGGGCAGAGGTGGGAGTTCTTTTTCACCGAGGGCTTGCTGAGTATATCTTCGATGCTAAACGGAGTGAGGGGCTTGTTGGAGTTCGCCGGGGGCGGAAAGTGATCCAAGGGACTGCGCCGCCTTCGCTCCTCGATCCTGGCTTGTAGAGCGGGACTCGATTTCAGATTCACTCCAGTAGTCATTCTACGGCCGTGGAAAACGGGCTCTTCAACGTTTAAAAAGTGTGTGTTTATATATATATATATATATATAAACGTCTCCCGAAATTCTTTCCTCCAACAACCGAAGGCTTCTGGGGCGAACTACGGCGTACAAATCTCAGCGACGTTTATCTTCGCAGAACAGAATTAGACTCGAATGCTGAAGCCGCTGGGTTGCATTTTTGTCCCGAAGAATACAAAAAAGACCGACCTAAAGTCTCTGTTTACCAAACTATCTCCCTCTTCTCTCTCCCCCTCTCTCTTCCTCTGTCTGTCACTGAGCCAGTTGTTCACGGGGAGGGGACATCCACCCTCTCTCCCTCCCTCCCTCGCTCTCTCTCTCTCTCCCTCTTTCTCTTTCTGAAACTGTCCAGTATAGCCTTCGCTCTCTCCCCGCTCCCGTTCGACAGATCGGCCCTTCTTTGCAAAGAAAAGGACCCCAAATTCAAGACACCAAGTCAGACTCCAAAACCGGGCCGCTAATTCGCAATCGTTGATTGGACGGAGATCAATTATCAGAACAGGCACAGAGCGATTGGCCGGCGGAAAGCCTTCTTAAAGGGGTCCAGTTAGATTAATTAATTGCGGACAGCAATGGGAGGAGTTAAGCCTGTGTTAGCAAACTTTTGCTCTCTCTCTCTTTTCTCCTCTCCGTCTCTCCCTTTCTCCTCACCGCCCGCTTGCCTGCCAGCATGTGTGGTAATACTGTGGTGCTGTTTTGTGTGTGAGTGAGTGAGTGAGTGAGTGAGTGAGTGAGTGAGTGAGTGAGTGAGTGAGTGAGTGAGCTAGAGACAGATAGAGAGGTAGATAGATAGAAAAAGAGAGATAGAGATAGAAGGACATAAAGATAGAGATAGAGAGATAGAGAAAGAGACAGAGTTTGATAGAGACAGAGATGGAGAGAGATAGCCAGAGAGAGGGATAAAGAGAGAGAGAGAGAGAGAGAGAGAGAGAGAGAGAGAGAGAGAGAGAGAGAGAGAGGAGAGAGAGAGAGAGAGAGAGAGAGAGAGAGAGAGAGAGAGAGAGAGAGATAGAAAGAGAGAGAGAGAAAGAGAGACAGAACGAGACAGGTTTCCCTCTACCACCCGCCTTAAAGAAAGTGGAACTGGTTTATAATTCGAGGGGCTGGCCAGCTGAGGGGGTGGACGGTAGCGGGATAACGGTGAATGGTCGGCAGTGGGGAGAAGTGAGGGGAGAGATGGTGGGTTTGAGGGGAGCGGGTTACGGCTGTGTAGAGGCCCGAGGGATAAGCAAGGAGTGTTGTCGGTGAGGGGGTGGAGTAGGAAAAAGAGAGTATTTGGGAGGGAGGTGCAGATGGTGCGGGAACAGTACAGTACACGAGACTGGGGCCGAGGGTTATAGTGCGAGGGGTATATCTCACTTTCACCTTTAGCGTTCTTGGACAGAAACCCTCATGTCAATTTCAATGACGTCACAGCACGGTGAGCATAGCCAAAGGATCGAGCGAATGGTGAACTTTCAAAATATTTGAAAACTAAATAGATATTTAATTGCATGAATTTTAATGTTTAAATATGCACCTCCCCGACTCCTATGGAAATCCCATTCGCAGCCGAATCGATTACATTTATCGAAATCTTATTCAAAAGTTTACAAACTTAAATCCTTTGAAGAAAGGTATGTAGATAATCAAATTCAGGCTCCTCGGGGTTACCGCAGTATAATTTTATTCATTTTTTATACTGGATATAGATTGTATTTATGACTTGTAAACATGCTCAACTTGTGGGAACGAGAAGGTATATTCAAAATCTTCAATTTGGCAGAAAAGCTTATTAAGGAAAGAAATTCCCGACTGGTAATTGTTTAACCGAATTGTTCTCATTGTAGGGCGAGACTTTACCCACGTAATCGAGGGAAATTTCAAACAACCCTGCCCAAAATGAAATTCAGGGCAGCAGTGAGTAAAATCTGAGTGATTTATTCAATCACAGACCATTTAGGATGACTGCATTGCAAAAAAAAAACCCGATATGCATCCCATCTTTAAAACAAAGCTCCAGTAGGTTAAATCATCCCGGGTTGCTAACGGCGGGACAGTGAAACGGGCTGCGGTTACAATGCGAGAGGTTCGCTCTGAACCCCGGGGCCAACCGGAGAAGCAGGTACATGAGACAAAATCGAGAGGCCTCCAATTTTGTGCAAACGACACACTAAACCAAGTTGTATTCGTTTGAAACGGTGTTGAGAAAACGACTAACAACAGAAATTCGTTGCTATGTATTGCTACACCTTTGTATATACATGTTTATATAATTCATATTTACGTCTGTAGAAATTATAAGCGCGCGTATATTTTTCGTGCATGTGTATTTCGTGCGTGTATGAATTGTGTTTGTAAATATTTCTAATCTCAATAGACTTGGGAGGATTATTAGAACCTTTCTGTGTGTATTTGGGTGCGCAGGTGCAGCCATCGAGAGTAAAACGATAAAGGCATTTGATTTTATTTCGAACATTAATTTTGCGTCTGATTTTTGATGTTAAATAATTATTATTATTTAATCGGAATTATGTTTATTTCTTTCTCTCAATTTTCGCCGAACTGTTAATTTCCCACCGCTGCAGTGTTTCTAGCGAGTTGGTGAACTCGGGGTTATTGACTGAAGACCGAATCGTGTTCTGCAGATTCCCAGTGTTGTGTCTTGAATCCTCTGTCGCTTTACCTTGCGACAGCTCGAATAATAAACATCAGAGGGGAACAGATGGGCCGTGGAGGGATGGGGATTTGCAGAGGTTCGGATATTTAACCCGCAAATATCCTCTAATGTCACATTTCCCATCAAGAAACTCGATGGCTGAGAAATGAAGAGGGCGGCGATGCCTGAAGAAGGCGGTATCCATCATTAAGGACCCCCATCACCAAGACATGCCCTCCTCTCATTGTGCGATTAAGGAGGAGGTGCAGGAGCCCGAAGACACACACTTAACAACGTTTTAGGACCGGCGTCTTCCTCTCTGCCGTCAGAATTCTGAATGGACAATGAACCCAAGATCACTCACTCACTATATTTGCTCTCTTTTCGTACTACTTAATTTAATACACACACACACACACATACACACACACATATGTAATTTATAGTTTCAAAATATGTTTTGTAATGTACTGCTACCGCAAACGACAAATTTCACGATATATGCCAGTGACATTAAACCTGATTCTGATAAAACTTACACGGCTAATATCAGGCTCCCTTTTAGCAAAGACACCGCGCTCTCGTTAAATTTGAAACTCGATTGAGAACAAATTTCTAACACCAGAGAGGGAGAAAAAATAAATGGTCTCCCCTTTTCTTTTGTTCCAATTAGGAACTTTATTTACAAGGCTTAGTGGCAAATACAAAGAAAAAAGAAAAAACTTTTACGAGGGTATCATGAAGTGTGGGGCGAGATAACATACAAAGGTTTTTATGCCTTCCAGATTTACCTCTATTTCTCTACATCCAAAACTTGTCGTAAACCTCACAGCCAACATGGAAGTCATTACTGGAGAAACACGACCTTTTTTTCTGTCATCGGAGAAAGAGGGCGAGTTTTGGATTACACTTGGCTAACGGGCGAGTTTGCAAACAAACTCTTGCGTTAGATCATAGGGCTTCTTAAAGAGTGAACTGTCTGTCCCACTCCCATCAGGGAGGAGGCTACGTAGCGTCCACGGCCAGGACAACCAGATTCAAAAACAGTTATTTTCCCCAAGCAGTAAGGCTGATCAACACCTCCACTCACTAACCCACCTCCCTCCGCGTCCCCAAACACCACTACTTCACCATTTCCTGTCAGTCACCATATGTGCTGACATTCCTGTGCCTAGTGTCACTTTATGGACATACAATCTCTCTCTCTCTCTCTCTCTCTCTCTCTCTCTCTCTCTCTCTCTCTCTCTCTCTCTCTCTCTCTCTCTCTCTCTCTCTCTCTCTCTCTCTCTCTCTCTCTCATACACACACACACACATCAACATATATATTTACACTTATAGAGTTTTAAAAAAATTATTCTACTCTTTGTCTGATTGTACTTTTGTGCTGCATCGGATCCGGAGTAACAATAATTTTATTCTCCTTTTCATATGTGTGCTAGAAATGACTTTAAACAATATTGAATTAGTGTTTCCATATATCCTGCCGATAGCAGCAGCCAGATGTGTGCTAGTTGTCCTAAGCCCAGGTGAATCAAGGCTTTTCTCTCCCCGATTTCCACGACTCAAAGGCAGAGAGGAAAGAATCGGGTAGTAGGTTTGCTTCGCTGGAAGGAGCGGTTTTAAAACGAAAGTCGTGTTCAGTCAGAAGCAAGGCGCAGGCAGGATCTGTCCTCTTAAATTGGAAGAAAAATTACTATTTCTAATTTAAAATAAACTCGCAAACCAAAATTGCCTTTTCAATGAAATAAATTCTGTTTTCACACAATAATGTGAGGAGGACGAGGTTAGTGATATTTGCAATATAATAGTCTTCGGATCCTACGCTCGCTCTCCGTCGAAGGGGTATCACCAAGTATCACAGACATCCCTAAATCGCATTCCTACATCAATCGAATAAGAACGTGACCACAAGAGATTCTGCAGATGCTGGAAATCCAGAGTAACACACATCAAACGCTGGAGGAACTCAGTAGGTCGGGCAGCACCTACAGAGGGGAATGAACAGCGCCGGCGCGAAGCATCAACTGTTTACACCTCCCCACAGATGCTGCCCGAACTGCTGAGTTCCTCCAGCATTTTAAATGAACAAAACTGTGAGAATTTCACAGAAACTGGCCCGCGAGACAAGGGTTTTTCAGCAAGTGCATCATTTAAACATCATAAAAACGTTGGGGGGAAATCCAGCTCATTAAACCAAGAAATTATTTACAGTAAAAACCCAAAATGCTGGCAGAACTCAGCAGGCCAGACAGCATCTATGGGAGGAGGTAGTGACGACGTTTCGGGCCAAAACCCTTCATTAGGAGTGTTCATCATAGATGCTGTCTGGCCTGCTGAGTTCTGCCAGCATTTTGTGTTTTTATTTATTTTCAGCATCTGCAGATTCACTCGTGTTGCCTTTTAATTCTTTACAGTTGTCAGTAAACTTGTTAATAGCGTTATGGAGGTTCGAATGCCGTGGGGCCGAGCTGTGACAGAGGGACCCATATGTGTGTACTCAGTGACGGGTCGAGCTGTGACAGAGGGACCCTGTTGTGTAGTACTCAGTGACGGGCCGAGCTGTGACAGGGGGACCCTGTTGTGTAGTACTCAGTGACGGGCCGAGCTGTGACAGAGGGATCCTGTTGTGTAGTACTCAGTGACGGGCCGAGATGTGACAGAGGGATCCTGTTGTGTAGTACTCAGTGACGGGCCGAGCTGTGACAGAGGGATCCTGTTGTGTAGTACTCAGTGACGGGCCGAGCTGTGACAGGGGGACCCTGTTGTGTAGTACTCAGTGACGGGCCGAGCTGTGACAGAGGGATCCTGTTGTGTAGTACTCAGTGACGGGCCGAGCTGTGACAGAGGGATCCTGTTGTGTAGTACTCAGTGACGGGCCGAGCTGTGACAGAGGGATCCTGTTGTGTAGTACTCAGTGACGGGCCGAGCTGTGACAGAGGGATCCTGTTGTGTAGTACTCAGTGACTGGCCGAGCTGTGACAGGGGGATCCTGTTGTGTAGTACTCAGTGACGGGCCGAGCTGTGACAGAGGGATCCTGTTGTGTAGTACTCAGTGACGGGACGAGCTGTGACAGAGGGACCCTGTTGTGTAGTACTCAGTCACTGGCCGAGCTGTGACAGAGGGACCCTGTTGTGTAGTACTCAGTGACGGGCCGAGCTGTGACAGGGGGATCCTGTTGTGTAGTACTCAGTGATGGGCCGAGCTGTGACAGAGGGACCCTGTTGTGTTGTACTCAGTGACGGGCCGAGCTGTGACAGGGGGATCCTGTTGTGTAGTACTCAGTGACGGGCCGAGCTGTGACAGGGGGATCCTGTTGTGTAGTACTCAGTGACGGGCCGAGCTGTGACAGGGGGACCCTGTTGTGTAGTACTCAGTGACGGGCCGAGCTGTGATAGGGGGACCCTGTTGTGTAGTACTCAGTGACGGGCCGAGCTGTGACAGGGGGACCCTGTTGTGTAGTACTCAGTGACGGGCCGAGCTGTGACAGGGGGATCCTGTTGTGTAGTACTCAGTGACGGGCCGAGCTGTGACAGGGGGATCCTGTTGTGTTGTACTCAGTGACGGGCCGAGCTGTGACAGAGGGATCCTGTTGTGTAGTACTCAGTGACGGGCCGAGCTGTGACAGACGGACCCTGTTGTGTAGTACTCAGTGACGGGCCGAGCTGTGACAGAGGGACCCCGTTGTGTTGTACTCAGTCACGGGCCGAGCTGTGACAGGGGGACCCCGTTGTGTAGTACTCAGTGACGGGCCGAGCTGTGACAGGGGGACCGTGTTGTGTAGTACTCAGTGACGGGCCGAGCTGTGACAGAGGGACCCTGTTGTGTAGTACTCAGTGACGGGCCGAGCTGTGACAGAGGGATCCTGTTGTGTAGTACTCAGTGACGGGCCGAGCTGTGACAGGGGGATCCTGTTGTGTAGTACTCAGTGACGGGCCGAGCTGTGACAGGGGGACCCTGTTGTGTAGTACTCAGTGACGGGCCGAGCTGTGACAGAGGGATCCTGTTGTGTAGTACTCAGTGACGGGCCGAGCTGTGACAGGGGGACCCTGTTGTGTAGTACTCAGTGACGGGCCGAGCTGTGACAGGGGGACCCTGTTGTGTAGTACTCAGTCACGGGCCGAGCTGTGACAGAGGGACCCTGTTGTGTAGTACTCAGTGACGGGCCGAGCTGTGACAGGGGGACCCTGTTGTGTAGTACTCAGTCACGGGCCGAGCTGTGACAGAGGGACCCTGTTGTGTAGTACTCAGTGACGGGCCGAGCTGTGACAGGGGGACCCTGTTGTGTAGTACTCAGTGACGGGCCGAGCTGTGACAGAGGGACCCTGTTGTGTAGTACTCAGTGACGGGCCGAGCTGTGACAGAGGGACCCTGTTGTGTAGTACTCAGTGACGGGTCGAGCTGTGACAGGGGGATCCTGTTGTGTAGTACTCAGTGACGGGCCGAGCTGTGACAGAGGGATCCTGTTGTGTAGTACTCAGTGACGGGCCCGAGCTGTGACAGGGGGATCCTGTTGTGTAGTACTCAGTGACGGGTCGAGCTGTGACAGGGGGACCCTGTTGTGTAGTACTCAGTGACGGCCCGAGCTGTGACAGAGGGATCCTGTTGTGTAGTACTCAGTGACGGGCCCGAGCTGTGACAGGGGGATCCTGTTGTGTAGTACTCAGTGACGGGTCGAGCTGTGACAGGGGGACCCTGTTGTGTAGTACTCAGTGACGGCCCGAGCTGTGACAGAGGGATCCTGTTGTGTAGTACTCAGTCACGGGCCGAGCTGTGACAGAGGGATCCTGTTGTGTAGTACTCAGTGACGGGCCGAGCTGTGACAGGGGGACCCTGTTGTGTAGTACTCAGTGACGGGCCGAGCTGTGACAGAGGGATCCTGTTGTGTAGTACTCAGTGACGGGCCGAGCTGTGACAGAGGGATCCTGTTGTGTAGTACTCAGTGACGGGCCGAGCTGTGACAGAGGGATCCTGTTGTGTAGTACTCAGTGACGGGCCGAGCTGTGACAGAGGGATCCTGTTGTGTAGTACTCAGTGACTGGCCGAGCTGTGACAGGGGGATCCTGTTGTGTAGTACTCAGTGACGGGCCGAGCTGTGACAGAGGGATCCTGTTGTGTAGTACTCAGTGACGGGACGAGCTGTGACAGAGGGACCCTGTTGTGTAGTACTCAGTCACTGGCCGAGCTGTGACAGAGGGACCCTGTTGTGTAGTACTCAGTGACGGGCCGAGCTGTGACAGGGGGATCCTGTTGTGTAGTACTCAGTGATGGGCCGAGCTGTGACAGAGGGACCCTGTTGTGTTGTACTCAGTGACGGGCCGAGCTGTGACAGGGGGATCCTGTTGTGTAGTACTCAGTGACGGGCCGAGCTGTGACAGGGGGATCCTGTTGTGTAGTACTCAGTGACGGGCCGAGCTGTGACAGGGGGACCCTGTTGTGTAGTACTCAGTGACGGGCCGAGCTGTGACAGGGGGACCCTGTTGTGTAGTACTCAGTGACGGGCCGAGCTGTGACAGGGGGACCCTGTTGTGTAGTACTCAGTGACGGGCCGAGCTGTGACAGGGGGATCCTGTTGTGTAGTACTCAGTGACGGGCCGAGCTGTGACAGGGGGATCCTGTTGTGTTGTACTCAGTGACGGGCCGAGCTGTGACAGAGGGATCCTGTTGTGTAGTACTCAGTGACGGGCCGAGCTGTGACAGAGGGACCCTGTTGTGTAGTACTCAGTGACGGGCCGAGCTGTGACAGAGGGACCCCGTTATGTTGTACTCAGTCACGGGCCGAGCTGTGACAGGGGGACCCCGTTGTGTAGTACTCAGTGACGGGCCGAGCTGTGACAGGGGGACCGTGTTGTGTAGTACTCAGTGACGGGCCGAGCTGTGACAGAGGGACCCTGTTGTGTAGTACTCAGTGACGGGCCGAGCTGTGACAGAGGGATCCTGTTGTGTAGTACTCAGTGACGGGCCGAGCTGTGACAGGGGGATCCTGTTGTGTAGTACTCAGTGACGGGCCGAGCTGTGACAGGGGGACCCTGTTGTGTAGTACTCAGTGACGGGCCGAGCTGTGACAGAGGGATCCTGTTGTGTAGTACTCAGTGACGGGCCGAGCTGTGACAGGGGGACCCTGTTGTGTAGTACTCAGTGACGGGCCGAGCTGTGACAGGGGGACCCTGTTGTGTAGTACTCAGTCACGGGCCGAGCTGTGACAGAGGGACCCTGTTGTGTAGTACTCAGTGACGGGCCGAGCTGTGACAGGGGGACCCTGTTGTGTAGTACTCAGTCACGGGCCGAGCTGTGACAGAGGGACCCTGTTGTGTAGTACTCAGTGACGGGCCGAGCTGTGACAGGGGGACCCTGTTGTGTAGTACTCAGTGACGGGCCGAGCTGTGACAGAGGGACCCTGTTGTGTAGTACTCAGTGACGGGCCGAGCTGTGACAGAGGGACCCTGTTGTGTAGTACTCAGTGACGGGTCGAGCTGTGACAGGGGGATCCTGTTGTGTAGTACTCAGTGACGGGCCGAGCTGTGACAGAGGGATCCTGTTGTGTAGTACTCAGTGACGGGCCCGAGCTGTGACAGGGGGACCCTGTTGTGTAGTACTCAGTGACGGGTCGAGCTGTGACAGGGGGACCCTGTTGTGTAGTACTCAGTGACGGCCCGAGCTGTGACAGAGGGATCCTGTTGTGTAGTACTCAGTCACGGGCCGAGCTGTGACAGAGGGATCCTGTTGTGTAGTACTCAGTGACGGGCCGAGCTGTGACAGGGGGACCCTGTTGTGTAGTACTCAGTGACGGGCCGAGCTGTGACAGGGGGACCCTGTTGTGTAGTACTCAGTGACGGGCCGAGCTGTGACAGAGGGATCCTGTTGTGTAGTACTCAGTGACGGGCCGAGCTGTGACAGAGGGACCCTGTTGTGTAGTACTCAGTGACGGGCCGAGCTGTGACCGGGGGACCCTGTTGTGTAGTACTCAGTGACGGGCCGAGCTGTGACAGAGGGACCCTGTTGTGTAGTACTCAGTGACGGGCCGAGCTGTGACAGAGGGACCCTGTTGTGTAGTACTCAGTGACGGGCCGAGATGTGACAGAGGGATCCTGTTGTGTAGTACTCAGTGACGGGCCGAGCTGTGACAGAGGGATCCTGTTGTGTAGTACTCAGTGACGGGCCGAGCTGTGACAGAGGGACCCTGTTGTGTAGTACTCAGTGACGGGCCGAGCTGTGACAGAGGGACCCTGTTGTGTAGTACTCAGTGACGGGCCGAGATGTGACAGAGGGATCCTGTTGTGTAGTACTCAGTCAGGGGCCGAGCTGTGACGGAGGGATCCTGTTGTGTAGTACTCAGTGACGGGCCGAGCTGTGACAGAGGGATCCTGTTGTGTAGTACTCAGTGACGGGCCGAGCTGTGACAGGGGGACCCTGTTGTGTAGTACTCAGTGACGGGCCGAGCTGTGACAGAGGGACCCTGTTGTGTAGTACTCAGTGACGGGCCGAGCTGTGACAGGGGGACCCTGTTGTGTAGTACTCAGTCACTGGCCGAGCTGTGACAGGGGGACCCTGTTGTGTAGTACTCAGTGACGGGCCGAGCTGTGACAGGGGGACCCTGTTGTGTAGTACTCAGTGACGGGCCGAGCTGTGACAGAGGGATCCTGTTGTGTAGTACTCAGTGACGGGCCGAGCTGTGACCGGGGGACCCTGTTGTGTAGTACTCAGTGACGGGCCGAGCTGTGACAGGGGGACCCTGTTGTGTAGTACTCAGTGACGGGCCGAGCTGTGACAGAGGGATCCTGTTGTGTAGTACTCAGTGACGGGCCGAGCTGTGACAGAGGGATCCTGTTGTGTAGTACTCAGTGACGGGCCGAGCTGTGACATGGGGACCCTGTTGTGTAGTACTCAGTGACGGGCCGAACTGTGACAGGGGGGCCCTGTTGTGTAGTACTCAGTGACGGGCCGAGCTGTGACAGAGGGATCCTGTTGTGTAGTACTCAGTCAGGGGCCGAGCTGTGACAGGGGGATCCTGTTGTGTAGTACTCAGTGACGGGCCGAGCTGTGACAGAGGGACCCTGTTGTGTAGTACTCAGTGACGGGCCGAGCTGTGACAGAGGGATCCTGTTGTGTAGTACTCAGTGACGGGCCGAGCTGTGACAGAGGGACCCTGTTGTGTAGTACACAGTGACGGGCCGAGCTGTGACAGAGGGATCCTGTTGTGTAGTACTCAGTGACGGGCCGAGCTGTGACAGAGGGACCGTGTTGTGTAGTACTCAGTCACGGGCCGAGCTGTGACAGGGGGACCGTGTTGTGTAGTACTCAGTGACGGGCCGAGCTGTGACAGGGGGACCCTGTTGTGTAGTACTCAGTGACGGGCCGAGCTGTGACCGGGGGACCCTGTTGTGTAGTACTCAGTGACGGGCCGAGCTGTGACAGGGGGACCCTGTTGTGTAGTACTCAGTGACGGGCCGAGCTGTGACAGGGGGACCCTGTTGTGTAGTACTCAGTGACGGGCCGAGCTGTGACAGGGGGACCCTGTTGTGTAGTACTCAGTGACGGGCCGAGCTGTGACAGGGGGATCCTGTTGTGTTGTACTCAGTGATGGGCCGAGCTGTGACAGAGGGATCCTGTTGTGTAGTACTCAGTGACGGGCCGAGCTGTGACAGAGGGATCCTGTTGTGTAGTACTCAGTGACGGGCCGAGCTGTGACAGGGGGATCCTTTTGTGTAGTACTCAGTGACGGGCCGAGCTGTGACAGAGGGATCCTGTTGTGTAGTACTCAGTGACGGGCCGAGCTG
The DNA here is from genome assembly GCF_048418815.1 of Hemitrygon akajei. Taxonomy (NCBI): domain Eukaryota; kingdom Metazoa; phylum Chordata; class Chondrichthyes; order Myliobatiformes; family Dasyatidae; genus Hemitrygon; species Hemitrygon akajei. Next base: position 12,751,379 of record NC_133127.1, on the reverse strand, counting down.
TGACAGAGGGATCCTGTTGTGTAGTACTCAGTCACGGGCCGAGCTGTGACAGGGGGACCCTGTTGTGTAGTACTCAGTGACGGGCCGAGCTGTGACAGGGGGATCCTGTTGTGTAGTACTCAGTGACGGGTCGAGCTGTGACAGAGGGATCCTGTTGTGTAGTACTCAGTGACGGGCCGAGCTGTGACAGGGGGATCCTGTTGTGTAGTACTCAGTGACGGGTAGACCCTGTTGTGTAGTACTCAGTGACGGGTCGAGCTGTGACAGGGGGATCCTGTTGTGTAGTACTCAGTGACGGGCCGAGCTGTGACAGGGGGACCCTGTTGTGTAGTACTCAGTGACGGGCCGAGCTGTGACAGGGGGACCCTGTTGTGTTGTACTCAGTGACGGGCCGAGCTGTGACAGGGGGATCCTGTTGTGTAGTACTCAGTGACGGGCCGAGCTGTGACAGGGGGACCCTGTTGTGTAGTACTCAGTGACGGGCCGAGCTGTGACAGGGGGATCCTGTTGTGTAGTACTCAGTGACGGGCCGAGCTGTGACAGGGGGATCCTGTTGTGTAGTACTCAGTGACGGGCCGAGCTGTGACAGGGGGACCCTGTTGTGTAGTACTCAGTGACGGGCCGAGCTGTGACAGGGGGATCCTGTTGTGTAGTACTCAGTCAGGGGCCGAGCTGTGACAGAGGGATCCTGTTGTGTAGTACTCAGTGACGGGTCGAGCTGTGACAGAGGGACCCTGTTGTGTTGTACTCAGTGACGGGCCGAGCTGTGACAGAGGGATCCTGTTGTGTAGTACTCAGTGACGGGCCGAGCTGTGACAGGGGGATCCTGTTGTGTAGTACTCAGTCAGGGGCCGAGCTGTGACAGAGGGATCCTGTTGTGTAGTACTCAGTGACGGGTCGAGCTGTGACAGTGGGATCCTGTTGTGTTGTACTCAGTGACGGGCCGAGCTGTGACAGGGGGATCCTGTTGTGTAGTACTCAGTGACGGGCCGAGCTGTGACAGAGGGACCCTGTTGTGTAGTACTCAGTGACGGGTCGAGCTGTGACAGGGGGATCCTGTTGTGTTGTACTCAGTGACGGGCCGAGCTGTGACAGAGGGATCCTGTTGTGTAGTACTCAGTGACGGGCCGAGCTGTGACAGGGGGATGCTGTTGTGTAGTACTCAGTGACGGGCCGAGCTGTGACAGGGGGACCGTGTTGTGTAGTACTCAGTGTCGGGTCGAGCTGTGACAGGGAGACCCTGTTGTGTAGTACTCAGTGACGGGCCGAGCTGTGACAGGGAGACCCTGTTGTGTTGTACTCAGTGACGGGCCGAGCTGTGACAGGGGGACCCTGTTGTGTAGTACTCAGTGACGGGCCGAGCTGTGACAGGGGGACCCTGTTGTGTAGTACTCAGTCAGGGGCCGAGCTGTGACAGGGGGATCCTGTTGTGTAGTATTCAGTGACGGGCCGAGCTGTGACAGGGGGACCCTGTTGTGTAGTACTCAGTCAGGGGCCGAGCTGTGACAGGGGGATCCTGTTGTGTAGTACTCAGTGACGGGTCGAGCTGTGACAGGGGGACCCTGTTGTGTAGTACTCAGTGACGGGTCGAGCTGTGACAGGGGGATCCTGTTGTGTTGTACTCAGTGACGGGCCGAGCTGTGACAGGGGGATCCTGTTGTGTAGTACTCAGTGACGGGCCGAGCTGTGACAGGGGGACCGTGTTGTGTAGTACTCAGTGACGGGTCGAGCTGTGACAAGGAGACCCTGTTGTGTAGTACTCAGTGACGGGCCGAGCTGTGACAGGGAGACCCTGTTGTGTTGTACTCAGTGACGGGCCGAGCTGTGACAGGGGGACCCTGTTGTTTAGTACTCAGTGACGGGCCGAGCTGTGACAGAGGGTTCCTGTTGTGTAGTACTCAGTGACGGGCCGAGCTGTGACAGAGGGATCCTGTTGTGTAGTACTCAGTGACGGGCCGAGCTGTGACAGAGGGATCCTGTTGTGTAGTACTCAGTGACGGGCCGAGCTGTGACAGGGGGATCCTGTTGTGTAGTACTCAGTGACGGGCCGAGCTGTGACAGAGGGATCCTGTTGTGTAGTACTCAGTGACGGGCCGAGCTGTGACAGGGAGACCCTGTTGTGTAGTACTCAGTGACGGGCCGAGCTGTGACAGGGAGACCCTGTTGTGTTGTACTCAGTGACGGGCCGAGCTGTGACAGGGGGACCCTGTTGTGTAGTACTCAGTGACGGGCCGAGCTGTGACAGAGGGATCCTGTTGTGTAGTACTCAGTGACGGGCCGAGCTGTGACAGAGGGATCCTGTTGTGTAGTACTCAGTGACGGGCCGAGCTGTGACAGAGGGATCCTGTTGTGTAGTACTCAGTGACGGGCCGAGCTGTGACAGGGGGATCCTGTTGTGTAGTACTCAGTGACGGGCCGAGCTGTGACAGGGGGATCCTGTTGTGTAGTACTCAGTGACGGGCCGAGCTGTGACAGAGGGACCCTGTTGTGTAGTACTCAGTGACGGGTCGAGCTGTGACAGAGGGACCCTGTTGTGTAGTACTCAGTGACGGGCCGAGCTGTGACAGAGGGATCCTGTTGTGTAGTACTCAGTGACGGGCCGAGCTGTGACAGGGGGATCCTGTTGTGTAGTACTCAGTGACGGGCCGAGCTGTGACAGGGGGATCCTGTTGTGTAGTACTCAGTGACGGGCCGAGCTGTGACAGAGGGACCCTGTTGTGTAGTACTCAGTGACGGGTCGAGCTGTGACAGAGGGACACTGTTGTGTAGTACTCAGTGACGGGCCGAGCTGTGACAGGGGGATCCTGTTGTGTAGTACTCAGTGACGGGCCGAGCTCTGACAGAGGGACCGTGTTGTGTAGTACTCAGTGACGGGCCGAGCTGTGACAGAGGGATCCTGTTGTGTAGTACTCAGTGACGGGTCGAGCTGTGACAGGGGGATCCTGTTGTGTTGTACTCAGTGACTGGCCGAGCTGTGACAGAGGGATCCTGTTGTGTAGTACTCAGTGACGGGCCGAGCTGTGACAGGGGGATCCTGTTGTGTAGTACTCAGTGACGGGCCGAGCTGTGACAGAGGGACCCTGTTGTGTAGTACTCAGTGACGGGCCGAGCTGTGACAGGGGGATGCTGTTGTGTAGTACTCAGTGACGGGCCGAGCTGTGACAGGGGGACCCTGTTGTGTAGTACTCAGTGACGGGCCGAGCTGTGACAGAGGGACCCTGTTGTGTAGTACTCAGTGACGGGCCGAGCTGTGACAGGGGGATCCTGTTGTGTAGTACTCAGTGACGGGCCGAGCTGTGACAGAGGGACCCTGTTGTGTAGTACTCAGTGACGGGCCGAGCTGTGACAGGGGGACCCTGTTGTGTAGTACTCAGTGACGGGCCGAGCTGTGACAGGGGGACCCTGTTGTGTAGTACTCAGCGACGGGCCGAGCTGTGACAGAGGGATCCTGTTGTGTAGTACTCAGTGACGGGCCGAGCTGTGACAGAGGGACCCTGTTGTGTAGTACTCAGTCAGGGGCCGAGCTGTGACAGAGGGACCCTGTTGTGTAGTACTCAGTGACGGGCCGAGCTGTGACAGGGGGACCCTGTTGTGTAGTACTCAGTGACGGGCCGAGCTGTGACAGAGGGATCCTGTTGTGTAGTACTCAGTGACGGGTCGAGCTGTGACAGAGGGATCCTGTTGTGTAGTACTCAGTGACGGGCCGAGCTGTGACAGGGGGACCCTGTTGTGTAGTACTCAGTGACGGGCCGAGCTGTGACAGAGGGATCCTGTTGTGTAGTACTCAGTGACGGGCCGAGCTGTGACAGGGGGATCCTGTTGTGTAGTACTCAGTGACGGGCCGAGCTGTGACAGAGGGATCCTGTTGTGTTGTACTCAGTGACGGGTCGAGCTGTGACAGAGGGACCCTGTTGTGTAGTACTCAGTCAGGGGCCGAGCTGTGACAGAGGGACCCTGTTGTGTAGTACTCAGTGACGGGTCGAGCTGTGACAGTGGGATCCTGTTGTGTTGTACTCAGTGACGGGCCGAGCTGTGACAGGGGGATCCTGTTGTGTAGTACTCAGTGACGGGCCGAGCTGTGACAGAGGGACCCTGTTGTGTAGTACTCAGTGACGGGTCGAGCTGTGACAGGGGGATCCTGTTGTGTTGTACTCAGTGACGGGCCGAGCTGTGACAGAGGGATCCTGTTGTGTAGTACTCAGTGACGGGCCGAGCTGTGACAGGGGGATGCTGTTGTGTAGTACTCAGTGACGGGCCGAGCTGTGACAGGGGGACCGTGTTGTGTAGTACTCAGTGTCGGGTCGAGCTGTGACAGGGAGACCCTGTTGTGTAGTACTCAGTGACGGGCCGAGCTGTGACAGGGAGACCCTGTTGTGTTGTACTCAGTGACGGGCCGAGCTGTGACAGGGGGACCCTGTTGTGTAGTACTCAGTGACGGGCCGAGCTGTGACAGGGGGACCCTGTTGTGTAGTACTCAGTCAGGGGCCGAGCTGTGACAGGGGGATCCTGTTGTGTAGTATTCAGTGACGGGCCGAGCTGTGACAGGGGGACCCTGTTGTGTAGTACTCAGTCAGGGGCCGAGCTGTGACAGGGGGATCCTGTTGTGTAGTACTCAGTGACGGGTCGAGCTGTGACAGGGGGACCCTGTTGTGTAGTACTCAGTGACGGGTCGAGCTGTGACAGGGGGATCCTGTTGTGTTGTACTCAGTGACGGGCCGAGCTGTGACAGGGGGATCCTGTTGTGTAGTACTCAGTGACGGGCCGAGCTGTGACAGGGGGACCGTGTTGTGTAGTACTCAGTGACGGGTCGAGCTGTGACAAGGAGACCCTGTTGTGTAGTACTCAGTGACGGGCCGAGCTGTGACAGGGAGACCCTGTTGTGTTGTACTCAGTGACGGGCCGAGCTGTGACAGGGGGACCCTGTTGTTTAGTACTCAGTGACGGGCCGAGCTGTGACAGAGGGTTCCTGTTGTGTAGTACTCAGTGACGGGCCGAGCTGTGACAGAGGGATCCTGTTGTGTAGTACTCAGTGACGGGCCGAGCTGTGACAGAGGGATCCTGTTGTGTAGTACTCAGTGACGGGCCGAGCTGTGACAGGGGGATCCTGTTGTGTAGTACTCAGTGACGGGCCGAGCTGTGACAGAGGGATCCTGTTGTGTAGTACTCAGTGACGGGCCGAGCTGTGACAGGGAGACCCTGTTGTGTAGTACTCAGTGACGGGCCGAGCTGTGACAGGGAGACCCTGTTGTGTTGTACTCAGTGACGGGCCGAGCTGTGACAGGGGGACCCTGTTGTGTAGTACTCAGTGACGGGCCGAGCTGTGACAGAGGGATCCTGTTGTGTAGTACTCAGTGACGGGCCGAGCTGTGACAGAGGGATCCTGTTGTGTAGTACTCAGTGACGGGCCGAGCTGTGACAGAGGGATCCTGTTGTGTAGTACTCAGTGACGGGCCGAGCTGTGACAGGGGGATCCTGTTGTGTAGTACTCAGTGACGGGCCGAGCTGTGACAGGGGGATCCTGTTGTGTAGTACTCAGTGACGGGCCGAGCTGTGACAGAGGGACCCTGTTGTGTAGTACTCAGTGACGGGTCGAGCTGTGACAGAGGGACCCTGTTGTGTAGTACTCAGTGACGGGCCGAGCTGTGACAGAGGGATCCTGTTGTGTAGTACTCAGTGACGGGCCGAGCTGTGACAGGGGGATCCTGTTGTGTAGTACTCAGTGACGGGCCGAGCTGTGACAGGGGGATCCTGTTGTGTAGTACTCAGTGACGGGCCGAGCTGTGACAGAGGGACCCTGTTGTGTAGTACTCAGTGACGGGTCGAGCTGTGACAGAGGGACACTGTTGTGTAGTACTCAGTGACGGGCCGAGCTGTGACAGGGGGATCCTGTTGTGTAGTACTCAGTGACGGGCCGAGCTCTGACAGAGGGACCGTGTTGTGTAGTACTCAGTGACGGGCCGAGCTGTGACAGAGGGATCCTGTTGTGTAGTACTCAGTGACGGGTCGAGCTGTGACAGGGGGATCCTGTTGTGTTGTACTCAGTGACTGGCCGAGCTGTGACAGAGGGATCCTGTTGTGTAGTACTCAGTGACGGGCCGAGCTGTGACAGGGGGATCCTGTTGTGTAGTACTCAGTGACGGGCCGAGCTGTGACAGAGGGACCCTGTTGTGTAGTACTCAGTGACGGGCCGAGCTGTGACAGGGGGATGCTGTTGTGTAGTACTCAGTGACGGGCCGAGCTGTGACAGGGGGACCCTGTTGTGTAGTACTCAGTGACGGGCCGAGCTGTGACAGAGGGACCCTGTTGTGTAGTACTCAGTGACGGGCCGAGCTGTGACAGGGGGATCCTGTTGTGTAGTACTCAGTGACGGGCCGAGCTGTGACAGAGGGACCCTGTTGTGTAGTACTCAGTGACGGGCCGAGCTGTGACAGGGGGACCCTGTTGTGTAGTACTCAGTGACGGGCCGAGCTGTGACAGGGGGACCCTGTTGTGTAGTACTCAGCGACGGGCCGAGCTGTGACAGAGGGATCCTGTTGTGTAGTACTCAGTGACGGGCCGAGCTGTGACAGAGGGACCCTGTTGTGTAGTACTCAGTCAGGGGCCGAGCTGTGACAGAGGGACCCTGTTGTGTAGTACTCAGTGACGGGCCGAGCTGTGACAGGGGGACCCTGTTGTGTAGTACTCAGTGACGGGCCGAGCTGTGACAGAGGGATCCTGTTGTGTAGTACTCAGTGACGGGTCGAGCTGTGACAGAGGGATCCTGTTGTGTAGTACTCAGTGACGGGCCGAGCTGTGACAGGGGGACCCTGTTGTGTAGTACTCAGTGACGGGCCGAGCTGTGACAGAGGGATCCTGTTGTGTAGTACTCAGTGACGGGCCGAGCTGTGACAGGGGGATCCTGTTGTGTAGTACTCAGTGACGGGCCGAGCTGTGACAGAGGGATCCTGTTGTGTTGTACTCAGTGACGGGTCGAGCTGTGACAGAGGGACCCTGTTGTGTAGTACTCAGTCAGGGGCCGAGCTGTGACAGAGGGACCCTGTTGTGTAGTACTCAGTGACGGGCCGAGCTGTGACAGAGGTATCCTGTTGTGTTGTACTCAGTGACGGGCCGAGCTGTGACAGGGGGACCCTGTTGTGTTGTACTCAGTGACGGGCCGAGCTGTGACAGAGGGATCCTGTTGTGTAGTACTCAGTGACGGGCCGAGCTGTGACAGAGGGACCCTGTTGTGTAGTACTCAGTGACGGGCCGAGCTGTGACAGAGGGATCCTGTTGTGTAGTACTCAGTGACGGGCCGAGCTGTGACAGGGGGATCCTGTTGTGTAGTACTCAGTGACGGGCCGAGCTGTGACAGAGGGACCCTGTTGTGTAGTACTCAGTGACTGGCCGAGCTGTGACAGAGGGACCCTGTTGTGTAGTACTCAGTGACGGGTCGAGCTGTGACAGAGGGACCCTGTTGTGTAGTACTCAGTGACTGGCCGAGCTGTGACAGAGGGACCCTGTTGTGTAGTACTCAGTGACGGGCCGAGCTGTGACAGAGGGACCCTGTTGTGTAGTACTCAGTGACGGGCCGAGCTGTGACAGGGGGATCCTGTTGTGTAGTACTCAGTGACGGGCCGAGCTGTGACAGAGGGATCCTGTTGTGTAGTACTCAGTGACGGGCCGAGCTGTGACAGAGGGACCCTGTTGTGTAGTACTCAGTGACGGGCCGAGCTGTGACAGGGGGATCCTGTTGTGTAGTACTCAGTGACGGGCCGAGCTGTGACAGGGGGACCGTGTTGTGTAGTACTCAGTGACGGGCCGAGCTGTGACAGGGGGACCCTGTTGTGTAGTACTCAGTGACGGGCCGAGCTGTGACAGGGGGACCCTGTTGTGTAGTACTCAGGGACGGGCCGAGCTGTGACAGGGGGACCCTGTTGTGTAGTACTCAGTGACGGGCCGAGCTGTGACAGGGGGACCCTGTTGTGTAGTACTCAGTGACGGGCCGAGCTGTGACAGAGGGACCCTGTTGTGTAGTACTCAGTACTCCTGTGACCTGTTGAAACGTGCTCCACGTCCACCGCAGAGCAGGGTTTACCTTAAAGCATGATTCCCTTTGTTCGCCATAACGTTCACAACACAAGCACATTACAAAGCGTTCTTAATAAAGGGTCTGGAACCTAAACTTCGACTGCTTATTCCCCTCTATAGATGCTGCCTGGCATGCTGAGTTCCTCCAGCACTTTGTGCGCGTTGCTCAGAATATTCTGAAACATTTATTTTTCTGCATTGTTACAACAGAGAGGGGAAAAATCGAACTGCAGATATTATTATTGTCGAGTGAAAAATTAAAAATAATATAGTATAATAGTAATATTCGATGTTAAAATATTGGTAACAATATCTCATAATAATATTTGTAACGGATTAATTAATCCGATTCACCCGAGATGACGACTGTGATAACCAAGTCATTGGGTATATTTAAAGCGGAGTTAGATTGATTCTTGATTAGTTAGGGCATCAAAGGTTGTGCGGAGAAGGCAGGAGACTGGGTTTGAGAGGGATAATAAACCAACCATGACGGAATAGTGAAGCAGTATCGATGGGCCTAATACCCTAATTTGTTCCCATGTCTTATGGTCTAATTGAAAGACGCGGGAGAAATAATTTTTAGGCGTGGAATTGTGCTCCCGTCTCGGGTGTGCGGTGGAAACGGGGAAATGGACATCCCGGGAGAAATACAGCGGCCGGGTGTAATCTAACCCATGTTCCATTGGTTTGACCATGTTGGTTTACGTACATATTCGTGAATTTGTAATTCGCAAAACCAACACTTTGTCTAGTATTTCCCTGTGTGTGATGTCTATATAAGATCTAAGAGCAGAATTGGGCCATTACATCACTATTAGTCTTCTCAACCCCGTTCTTCTGCCTGCTCTTCATAATCTTTGATGCCCCTACTAATGAAGAACCTATCAACCTCAGTTTTAAGTATACCAAACTATTTGGCCTCCACAGCCGTCTGCGGCAACAAATTCCACAGATTCACCAACCTCTGGCGAAAGAAATCTCTCCTCATCTCTGTTCTAAGAGGATATCCTTCTATTCTAAGGCCGTGCGCTCTGGTCCGAGACTCCCTCACTATCGGAAACACCCTCTCCACCTGTCCCTCGGCCTTTCATCATTCGATCGGTTTCAATGAGATGTCCCCTCATTTTTCTAAACTCCAGCGAGTACAGGCCCAGAGCCATCAAACGTTTGTTGTATGTGGTGATGGTGGAGTTAATAACCTGTGTATCACAGTATCCCACACCCCGCCACCAACACACACGCACTTCCTAAATCTGTTGTCATCGTTTGGAGATTGTTTTCCCCTTACGATGCGTGATGTTGTTCTTAGCTGGTGTGTATTTAAAAACTAGATTTACACGGCTTAACAGCAACGAAGAGATTTTAACGGGCGTTTACTCTATCAACAACACGCTTCTTAACATCAGGAATAAGCAGGTTTATACAACTGAATTAAAAACTGCCCCGTCCATCGCGAGTGTAAAAGTGGGCGAGCCGAAACGCTGAAATGTAATACGTAATTGAAAGTAATTGGGAACAGGAGGCTCGTTATATGTAAACTGTGACCAGAACAGCCCCTCCTCACGGGTCAATAACTGATTCGATCGACCTCTGGTTATAAGGCAATCTACTTGATTTAACTGTATTTAATAGTTTCGTAGTCGTGCGCCCAGTTTTAAGGAACATTTACCCAGACAAGAACAGATGGATCTGGAACTACAGATCTATAATTCCTTGAATCCGGCGTCACAGGTAGAATTACATATTTATTGAGATACAGCGCGAAATAGGCTCTTCCGCCCCTTCGAGCGCCACCGATTAACTCTCGTCTAATCACCGGACAATTGACAATGACCAATTAACTTACCAACCGGTGCATCTTCGGACTGTGGATGGAAACCGGAGCACCCGGAGGAAACCCACTGGTGTCACGGGGAGAAGGTACAAACTCATTACAGGCAGTGGCGGAAAGAGGGTTGTAAAAAGGGCTTTTGTCACATTAGCCTTCATAAATCACAGTATTGTGTACAGGAGTTGCGATGTTATGTTGAAGTTGTATGAGGCCAAATTTGGAGCATTGGTCACCCACCTACAGGAAAGATGTCAATAAGATTGAAAGAGTGCGGAGAAATTTTACAATGATGCTGCCGGGACTGGAGAACCCGAGTTATAGGGAAAGGTTGAATAGGTTAGGACTTTATTCCCTAGAGCGTAGAAGAATAAGGGAGATTTAATAGAGGCACACAACATTCTGAGGGGTATAGATAGGGTAAATACAAGCAGGCTTTTCCCATTGAGATAGGGTGAGACTAGAACTGGAAGTCATGGGTTGTGATGATTAAGCGGAGCCAGGGGCGAAACTTCTTCACTCAGAGGGCGGCGAGAGTGTGGAAGGAGCTGCCAGCGGAAGTGTGGGTTCGATTTCAACATTTAAGAGAAATTTGGGTAGAGGAGCATGGGGAGCTATGGTCCTGGCGCAGGTCGACGGAACAAAGCAGTATCAGATGGGCTGAAGGGCCTGTTTCTATGCTGTAGTGTTCTATGACTCTACGACTAACACGCGTACAGCTTGCCGTTATATACACCATGGTGTCTATAATGACGCACAGGAGAGTTCTCGGGAAGGTTTTACGGCGAGTCACGTAAGGAGGTTGGTCCAGATGATGAAAAGCTGGATGGTAGGACTGGGCTTTCGGGAGGAAAGTGCGATTCGATGAGGTAATCGCTCGTTCGAGCAGAGACTGGGGAACACGTGCGCATACAGGCACACTATACGTGAATTTACTGAGACGCGTGCACACACAGACAAGCACGCAAACAAGTACAACCGCAAATTAACACAGCCACGTATATACACATAAACAGAAAATACACAAAATGAACAGATCTGTGCACGGATAGAAAATATACAAACATAGAACTGATACAGACGATCACAGATTGACACCCACAATTTGTGACTCGGTTTGAGAGGTACATACACCGACAAACAAACACACACACACACACACACACACACACACACACACACACACACACACACACACACACACACACACACACACACACACACACACACACACACACACACACACACACACATCCAAACGGACACAAGTACATGTATACACACACAGTCATCGATAAAACGCACGGACACTTACGACCATAAGATTTAGGAGAATAATTAGGCCATTCGGCTCATCGAGTCGAACGGACTATGAGAGGAAGGAAAGAAGGAGGGGCACCAGGGGGAGGTGATAGGCGGGCGAGGAGAAGAGGTAAGAGGCCAGAATGATTAATATAAGAATAGGGAAGGGGAGGGAAAATTAGGAAGGAGAAATGGACGTTCATGCCATCAGGTTGGAGGCTACCCAAACAGAATATATGGTGTTGCTTCTCCACCCTGAGAATGGCCTCATCGTGGCAAAAGAGGAGGACATGAACTGACATATCGGAACAGCAATGGGGATACAAATACACAAACCGACTTAGAATATGCTTATGTACAGATAGACACACACACACACACACACACACACACACACACACACACACACACACACACACACACACACACACACACACACACACTGAGCCACATAAACAATCTTCGTCACAAACACGAGGCTATGGCTGGTATTTTAAAATATCTGACGTGGTTTAAAACGTCTGTTTGCAGAGGCCACTGATTTGGACGGGAGTGGTTTTATGCGCTTGACCTTTGATCCCAATTTAAGCCTAATCCTTGACTCAACAGATCAGGGGTCAAGGTGAAAAACAGCGTTTGATTCACCGCTCCTAAACACCCTGTCTCCTGTTCATCACTTTGACCCAGCCGCCAGGTCATCTTCCTAGGTACAAGAACGGACTGGGACCGCAATCCCCAGAGTTTTAGTTTGAAGTAATCGCCTTCACCGTCTCGCTGCAAAAATCATTGATCTCAGCGTCTGCAGACTCTCGCCGGGAGCTGTGGGGTCGGGCGGGAGGAAGTGCGGGATTTGTTGCGAACCATTCCGGAATTAATACCCTCGGTAACATTTTCTGCCGTTTCCACTCAAGGCGACGGGTAGGTCCGGAAACTTGGAAACACAGATTTATAAAAAGCATTCAAACGTACCAAAGCAACGCACGCAAAATGCTGCAGGAACTCAGCAGGTCAGGCAGCATCGATAGAAATAAAAACAGTCGACGTTTCGGGCCGAGACCCTTCTTCAGGATTTCATGCAAACATGCCAACTCAGATGGAATTGGTAAATCGGTTTATTATTGTCGCATGTAGCAGGGTACAATGAAACACTTTGTTCTGCATGTCATCCATTAGGATTATTTCAACACATCAGTACATCGAGGTACTGCAAGAGTATTAGGCATATGTAAAACATTCTGTAAAACACGCTTTCAAAAATAATGAAATGAAACGTTTCCAAATATCAAAAAAATCACTATAAAGAGCAGAAAACAATAAATAAAAATTGATCAAATCAATATTTGGTGTGCCTACCCTTCGCCTTTAAAGCTACATCAATGATCTTAGATACACTCTCATGCAGTTTTGGAAGAAATTCAGCTGGTGGGTTGTTCCAAGCATCTTGGAGAACTTGTCACAGTTCCTCTGCAGACTTTGGCTGTCCCGCTTGCTTCTGCCTCTCCCGGTAATCCCAGTCAGCCTCGATGATGGACAGATCAGGGCTCTGCAGAGGCCATACCATCTGAAATCATAAAAAAGTCTAGGTGCTTAAGACTTTTGCAAAACGCAGGGGGAAACAATAACAGAAGGCAGAATGTTTCAGTTACAGAAAAAGTGCAGTGCAGGCAAGTGCAAGGGGCAGTTGTGAAAATAAGAGCTTATTTTCATCAGTCCAACAGCCTTACGGCAGTGGGGCAAAACCTCTCACTGAATCTGGTGGTAAGTACTTTCAGGATTTTGTATCTTCTGCTCAATGAGAGGAAGAGGAGAGAAAATGTCTGAGCTGGGTGCAGTCTTTGGTTATGTTGGCTGCTTTCCTCGAGCAGTGAGAAGTGTGGGTAGAGTCCATGGAGGGAACACTGGCTTCCGTGATCTTTTGAGTTGTGTCTACAATCTGCAGTTCCTTACTGTCAAACCAAGTTCAAGTTCAAGTTCATTTATTGTCCTCTGACTGTATATACACAAGCAAGTGAAACAATGTTCGTCTAGACCACAGTGCACCCACAAAATGTATATCACACAGAGTGCAGAAAGCAAGAATAGGTTAACAAAATATAATTCAGAATTGCATGTAGTATGTACCACAGGTAAACAGTAAGCGGCCCACTGCCCTAGTGTCAACACCTCAATAGTTTCAGGGCATTCATTAATCTCATAGCCTGAGGGAAGAAGATGTTACCCAGTCTGGCAAGCCTAGTCTTGAAGCTTCTGCGCCTCCTTCCTGACGGTAGTGGGTCAAAGAGCTTGTGGGATGGATGGTAGGGATCCTCAACAATGCTTCAGACCTTTTGTCTGCAATGCTTCTAGTAAAAGTCGCACGTAGAGGGGAGGAAAACCCAATGGTCCAAATAGAATTCCAAATGGACAACTCTTTTCCTAAGATTATGATCCATAGTTCCGTAGGAGAAGGAATCAGGACTCACTGGATGAATCCCCTTCAGAATCGTATATGCTGCAATAAGATCACTCCCAATTCAATATACACAGGCCCAGCCTGTTCAACCTCTCCTTGTAGGTCAACTTCCTGTCACCCCAGGGATCAGCCCAACTGGCAAACCTTCTCCACACTGCCACGAATATAGCAAGATCTTTAATGGGTACCACGATAGTATAGCGGTTAGGTTGACCCCATTACAACTGAGGGCATTCCGGAGCTTGGAGTTCAATTCCGGCACTATCTGTAAGGAGGTTGTACTTTCTTCCACGTGGGTTTTCTCCAGGTGCTCCAGTTACCTCCCACAGCCCAATTAGTAAATTGGCCTATAAATAAGTGGGCTGCGTGGCTAGTTCCGTGCTGTACCTCCGAATAAATATATAAATGTGGACACTAGCTAGCACTTCATATTCCACTTGGGCAGTCTGTAACCCGGATAGCATAGTGATTAGTGTAACACTACTACAACGCCACTATCTGCAAGGAGTTTGTATGTTCTCCCATGACTGCGTGGGTTTCCTCCGGGTGCTCTGGTTTCCTCCCAAAGTCCAAACACATATGGATGGGTTTGTGTGTCATTTGGTCAGGGTGGGGTAAATGGACAGAAAAGGCTCATTGAGCTTGAAGGGCCTGTTACAGTGCTGTATTTCTAAATACAAAAACATTACAGCATCAACATTGTATTCCAAAACCTCCTCTGTCACTTTATTCCCCATTTCTTTCTTTTTTTCCTCTCCTCCACCAGCTCCCCATCACCCTCTCTCTTTCCCCACCCCAAAGACCATAAGATAGAGAAGCAGAATTAAGGAATTCAGCCCATCGAGATTGCTCCACCATTCCAGCATGGCTGATCTATTATTCTCCCACTGGTTTCACCAATACACTCCTCCCCACCTCCCTCCATCTATTTCATGCTCCAACTTACTCTTGTATCAGATTACATCATAATCTGTCCTTTGTCATTTCCATGATTCGTCTCCCCTATCTGCCTATCAACACCTCCTCACCTGGATACCCCTATCGTTTACCTGCTCTTGCTCCATTCCCCCTTTCTTTCCATCTTCCTCTATCTTTCTGGGCCAGGAGAAGGCTCTCGACCCAAAACACTGACCGTCCACTTCCCTCCATAGATGCTGCTCAACCCGTTGAGTTCCTCCAACATCTTATGTGTAGCTCAGTATTGGTAGTGTTCATTATCACAGATACCAAGGTGTAGTGAAAAGGTTTTGCTTACATGCCATCCAGCCTCATACGTGTATCAGACATCAGGACATCAAATTGTAAAAAGAAAAAGAAATGCAGAACATAGTACTACAATTGCAGGTACATTAGGAACATTTAAGAGACTCTTAGGTAGGCACATGGATGAAAGAAAAATGGAAGGCAATGTAGGAGGGAAGAGTCAGTTTGACCTTAGACTAGGCTATCAGGTCAGCACAACGTTGTGGGCCAGAAGACCCTTACTGTGCTGTGGTGTTCTGTGTTCCATGTTCTAATTATGGAGAAAGTGCAGATGACAAATCAAGTGCAAGGGTTGTGACGAGGTAGATTGAGAGATCAGAGTTCAGGAGTTCATCTTTCAGTGCCTGAGAGGTCCGTTGAAGAGTCTGATGAAGTTCAGTGGGATGGATGCTGTCCTGGAGCCTAGTGGTCTATGCTTTCAGGCTTTTGTATCATCTGCCTCATGGTACCTCCAAGAGGAGCACAATCTTGTTGTGGTTTGGAGGCTTGTGTGCCTCAATGACCCAGAGAGCTAAGTTGGCTGGAATCAGGGCGTTATGCTTTGGCTCTTAGTAGGGTCACCCATGCCAAACAGGTTAAAGGGTAGAGGCCAGACTAAGAGTCATTTGGTCCAGTCATTTGGTCTCTACAGCTGTCTGTGGCAATAAATTCCACAGATTCACTGCCCTCTGGTTGAAGAAATTCCTCCTCATCTCTGTTCTAAAGGATGTCTCCCCATTCTGAGGCTGTTCCTCTGGTCCCAGGCTCCCCCACTATTGAAAACATCCTCCCCACACCCTCTCTATCTAGGCCTTTCAATATTCAATAGGTTTCAATGAGATTTTCCCCCTCATTCTTCTAAACTCTAGCAAGTATAGACCCAGAGCCATCAAATGCTCCTCATACGCCACCTCTTTCATTCCTGGGGTCATTCTCGTGAAGTTTCTTTGGATCCTCTCCAATACCAGCACATCCTTTCTTAGATAAAGGGCCCAAAGTTACTCACAATACAACAAGTGTGGTTTGGCCAATGTCTTGTGAATGAGCAGAGGGCTATAAGGATGGAGGAGATGGCAGGGATTTGGAGGGGTAAAGTCAAAGGGAGATGGCAGACACAGAAAGAAGAAATTGAAAAGCAAACCCACAGATATTAAGGGCAAAGCAGATATCTGGCCAACTCGATTATCATTGCAGGGGACCATTCAAATAGCTCTCGGATGCCAAAGTAAGCAAGAGCACTTACATAAATAGTCTAAGTAACTGGGAAATGTAAAGTTAAAAACAGCCTATTTCACATTCATGATGAGAGTATGTGACGAGAGAATGCAGAAAGAACCAAATGAGAACTGAAATGGGTGGCACTGAGTTTTTTGAGAACAGAGGAGATTTCGCAATGGTTTGTAAGTTAAAAGGAATGCCGGAGGGTTGAGGGCAAATTAGGTGTCTGAGGTTATAAGAATGAGGGGGCATCATTCAGCACAAGAGGGCCGGGGCAGGAAAATGGGAAAATCCTTTTAAACTCAGTTTTGCGAGGCTATGGAATGTATCAGCTGAGTTAATGTTTGGAACAGAGAACATGTCAACACGTAATAAATTTGATAGCTGATTAAAAGAGAAGAAATAAAAGGAACACTGAGAGAGAATGTGCTCTGCTCTTTGAGTTGTCAAACCCTGAGCAGAAATAACCTAGCGATCTGTTTACATTACGGCCTGGTGTTTTCACTCAATTCAGCGATTTTCTTTTTTTTTGCCTTGTTTCTCCCCAACTCCAGCTGGAACCAAAGATCAGGAATTTTAATCATAAGTTGCCCTCACTGTAACTGGAGATTCTATGATCGATTGTGATAGTTTTAAAATGGTTTCAGTGGAAGGTCTCTCCACCTATAAAACTGTCCACACCCACAGAGAGAATTACTCATCGCAGCTAGTTTCTGCTAATTGCATGTGTTTGCAAGTTGAAGGAGTTTGGAATATTAAACTTCTTCTTGTAACAGGAATGTTCCGGATAGCCTTTACGCTCTTAGTTAAACCAAAGGAAAAATTTCTCCAACCATTTTTACTTAGCAAAAGCTGCACATAGTTGCAAACTTGCATTTTCAGTACTGTGATTACTTTTCTAATCATTGCTCAAGTTTTCAGACATTGCGACTTTAGTGATAAACCAATTTTTAGTCACATTAATCAAATTTAAGAATTTCTGCTTGAGAGGGTTTATTTTTAAGATTAAACATATTTTAAAAGATCTTGCTGGATTGAATTGTTTTTTTTCATGTACAGACAAAGAGGATTGCTTTGCTTTCTGGGGAGAGACATAGACCAGAGAGATCTAGGGGAACATGAGACCATAAGACATAGGAATAGAATTAGGCCATTCAACCTATCGAGTCTGTTGCGCTATTCAACCCTGGTTGATTTCTTTTCCCTCTCAACCCCATTCTCCCACCTTTTCCCCATAACCTTTGACATCCTTACTAATCAAGAGCCTATCAACCTTTACTTTAAATATACTCAAATAACTTGGCCTCTACAGCCATCAGGGGCAATAAATTCCACAGATTCACTATCCTCTGGCTGAAGAAATTTCTCCTCATCTCTGGTCTAAATAGATCTCCCTCATCTATGAAGCTGTGCCCTCTGATCCTAGACTCACCACTCTATCGAGGAAATACCCTCTCTATCTAGGTCTTTCAATATTCGTGAGGTTTCAATGAAAGCCCCCTCATTCTTTCAAACTGCAGCAACAGGTATATTGTTCCCTGAAAGTGGTGACACAGGTGGACAGAGGGATGAAGAAGGTGTTTGGCACCATTGTCTTCATCAGTCAAGCTATTTGGTACAGGATTGGGACCTCATATTACAGCTATACAAGATGTTGCAAGGGCCACATTTGGAGAACTGCATGAAGTTCTGTTCGCCCTACTACGGTTCAAAGGCTCGTTTATTATCAAAGTATGCAACTCTGAAATTCTTCTTCTCCAGATAAACATGAAACCAAGAAAGATAAATAATGGCAGCATGATCATCAACCCCCAAACTCCCCTCCCCACACAAAAAATGAACAAAACCAGAACAGGCGCAGTGACCTCCAAATCTCCATCACCCGCACACAAACAAGAAAAATTGGGTGAAAAGCACAGAATATAAAAAGTTGTAAGACTGAGAAAATGTCCAATGTCCATATCCAAAACGCAGACAATCTGGTCAATATTTCCTGGGCACAGCGGCAGCCTCTTCTCTCTCCGGTAGCAGAGTGATCCCACCAGTGATCAATAAGGCAGTCTCCCCTCTCCACAACAGAGCGATCCCACCAGTGATCAATAAGGCAGTCTCCCCTCTCCACAGCAGAGTGATCCCACCAGTGATCAATAAGGCAGTCTCCTCTCTCCGTAGCAGAGTGATCCCACCAGTGATCAATAAGGCAGTCTCCTCTCTCCGTAGCAGAGTGATCCCACCAGTGATCAATAAGGCAGTCTCCCCTCTCTGTAGCAGAGTGATCCCACCAGTGATCAATAAGGCAGTCTCCCCTCTCCACAACAGAGTGATCCCACCAGTGATCAATAAGGCAGTCTCCCCTCTCCACAGCAGAGTGATCCCACCAGTGATCAATAAGGCAGTCTCCCCTCTCCGTAGCAGAGTGATCCCACCAGTGATCAATAAGGCAGTCTCCCCTCTCCGTAGCAGAGTGATCCCACCAGTGATCAATAAGGCAGTCTCCCCTCTCCACAACAGAGTGATCCCACCAGTGATCAATAAGGCAGTCTCCCCTCTCCACAGCAGAGTGATCCCACCAGTGATCAATAAGGCAGTCTCCCCTCTCCACAGCAGAGTGATCCCACCAGTGATCAATAAGACAGTCTCCTCTCTCCGTAGCAGAGTGATCCCACCAGTGATCAATAAGGCAGTCTCCCCTCTCCACAGCAGAGTGATCCCACCAGTGATCAAAAGGCAGTCTCCCCTCTCCACAGCAGAGTGATCCCACCAGTGATCAATAAGGCAGTCTCCCCTCTCCACAGCAGAGTGATCCCACCAGTGATCAATAAGGCAGTCTCCTCTCTCCGTAGCAGAGTGATCCCACCAGTGATCAATAAGGCAGTCTCCCCTCTCCGTAGCAGAGTGATCCCACCAGTGATCAAAAGGCAGTCTCCTCTCTCCGTAGCAGAGATCCCACCAGTGATCAATAAGGCAGTCTCCCCTCTCCACAGCAGAATGATCCCACCAGTGATCAATAAGGCAGTCTCCCCTCTCCACAGCAGAGTGATCCCACCAGTGATCAATAAGGCAGTCTCCTCTCTCCGTAGCAGAGTGATCCCGCCAGTGATCAATAAGGCAGTCTCCCCTCTCCGTAGCAGAGTGATCCCACCAGTGATCAATAAGGCAGTCTCCCCTCTCCACAGCAGAGTGATCCCACCAGTGATCAATAAGACAGTCTCCCCTCTCCGTAGCAGAGTGATCCCACCAGTGATCAATAAGGCAGTCTCCCCTCTCCACAGCAGAGTGATCCCACCAGTGATCAATAAGACAGTCTCCTCTCTCCGTAGCAGAGTGATCCCACCAGTGATCAATAAGGCAGTCTCCCCTCTCCACAGCAGAGTGATCCCACCAGTGATCAAAAGGCAGTCTCCCCTCTCCACAGCAGAGTGATCCCACCAGTGATCAATAAGGCAGTCTCCCCTCTCCACAGCAGAGTGATCCCACCAGTGATCAATAAGGCAGTCTCCTCTCTCCGTAGCAGAGTGATCCCACCAGTGATCAATAAGGCAGTCTCCCCTCTCCGTAGCAGAGTGATCCCACCAGTGATCAAAAGGCAGTCTCCTCTCTCCGTAGCAGAGATCCCACCAGTGATCAATAAGGCAGTCTCCCCTCTCCACAGCAGAATGATCCCACCAGTGATCAATAAGGCAGTCTCCCCTCTCCACAGCAGAGTGATCCCACCAGTGATCAATAAGGCAGTCTCCTCTCTCCGTAGCAGAGTGATCCCGCCAGTGATCAATAAGGCAGTCTCCCCTCTCCGTAGCAGAGTGATCCCACCAGTGATCAATAAGGCAGTCTCCCCTCTCCGTAGCAGAGTGATCCCACCAGTGATCAATAAGGCAGTCTCCTCTCTCCGTAGCAGAGTGATCCCACCAGTGATCAATAAGGCAGTCTCCCCTCTCCACAGCAGAGTGATCCCACCAGTGATCAAAAGGCAGTCTCCCCTCTCCACAGCAGAGTGATCCCACCAGTGATCAATAAGGCAGTCTCCCCTCTCCACAACAGTGATCCCACCAGTGATCAATAAGGCAGTCTCCCCTCTCCGTAGCAGAGTGATCCCACCAGTGATCAATAAGGCAGTCTCCCCTCTCCACAACAGAGTGATCCCACCAGTGATCAATAAGGCAGTCTCCTCTCTCCACAGCAGAGTGATCCCACCAGTGATCAAAAGGCAGTCTCCTCTCTCCGTAGCAGAGATCCCACCAGTGATCAATAAGGCAGTCTCCCCTCTCCGTAGCAGAGTGATCCCACCAGTGATCAATAAGGCAGTCTCCTCTCTCCGTAGCAGAGTGATCCCACCAGTGATCAATAAGGCAGTCTCCCCTCTCCGTAGCAGAGTGATCCCACCAGTGATCAATAAGGCAGTCTCCTCTCTCCGTAGCAGAGTGATCCCACCAGTGATCAATAAGGCAGTCTCCCCTCTCCACAGCAGAGTGATCCCACCAGTGATCAAAAGGCAGTCTCCCCTCTCCACAGCAGAGTGATCCCACCAGTGATCAATAAGGCAGTCTCCTCTCTCCACAGCAGAGTGATCCCACCAGTGATCAAAAGGCAGTCTCCTCTCTCCGTAGCAGAGATCCCACCAGTGATCAATAAGGCAGTCTCCCCTCTCCACAGCAGAATGATCCCACCAGTGATCAATAAGGCAGTCTCCCCTCTCCACAGCAGAGTGATCCCACCAGTGATCAATAAGGCAGTCTCCTCTCTCCGTAGCAGAGTGATCCCGCCAGTGATCAATAAGGCAGTCTCCCCTCTCCGTAGCAGAGTGATCCCACCAGTGATCAATAAGGCAGTCTCCTCTCTCCGTAGCAGAGTGATCCCACCAGTGATCAATAAGGCAGTCTCCCCTCTCCGTAGCAGAGTGATCCCACCAGTGATCAATAAGGCAGTCTCCTCTCTCCGTAGCAGAGTGATCCCACCAGTGATCAATAAGGCAGTCTCCCCTCTCCACAGCAGAGTGATCCCACCAGTGATCAAAAGGCAGTCTCCCCTCTCCACAGCAGAGTGATCCCACCAGTGATCAATAAGGCAGTCTCCTCTCTCCACAGCAGAGTGATCCCACCAGTGATCAAAAGGCAGTCTCCTCTCTCCGTAGCAGAGATCCCACCAGTGATCAATAAGGCAGTCTCCCCTCTCCACAGCAGAATGATCCCACCAGTGATCAATAAGGCAGTCTCCCCTCTCCACAGCAGAGTGATCCCACCAGTGATCAATAAGGCAGTCTCCTCTCTCCGTAGCAGAGTGATCCCGCCAGTGATCAATAAGGCAGTCTCCCCTCTCCGTAGCAGAGTGATCCCACCAGTGATCAATAAGGCAGTCTCCTCTCTCCGTAGCAGAGTGATCCCACCAGTGATCAATAAGGCAGTCTCCCCTCTCCGTAGCAGAGTGATCCCACCAGTGATCAATAAGGCAGTCTCCTCTCTCCGTAGCAGAGTGATCCCACCAGTGATCAATAAGGCAGTCTCCCCTCTCCACAGCAGAGTGATCCCACCAGTGATCAAAAGGCAGTCTCCCCTCTCCACAGCAGAGTGATCCCACCAGTGATCAATAAGGCAGTCTCCTCTCTCCACAGCAGAGTGATCCCACCAGTGATCAAAAGGCAGTCTCCTCTCTCCGTAGCAGAGATCCCACCAGTGATCAATAAGGCAGTCTCCCCTCTCCACAGCAGAATGATCCCACCAGTGATCAATAAGGCAGTCTCCCCTCTCCACAGCAGAGTGATCCCACCAGTGATCAATAAGGCAGTCTCCTCTCTCCGTAGCAGAGTGATCCCGCCAGTGATCAATAAGGCAGTCTCCCCTCTCCGTAGCAGAGTGATCCCACCAGTGATCAATAAGGCAGTCTCCTCTCTCCGTAGCAGAGTGATCCCACCAGTGATCAATAAGGCAGTCTCCCCTCTCCGTAGCAGAGTGATCCCACCAGTGATCAATAAGGCAGTCTCCTCTCTCCGTAGCAGAGTGATCCCACCAGTGATCAATAAGGCAGTCTCCCCTCTCCACAGCAGAGTGATCCCACCAGTGATCAAAAGGCAGTCTCCCCTCTCCACAGCAGAGTGATCCCACCAGTGATCAATAAGGCAGTCTCCTCTCTCCACAGCAGAGTGATCCCACCAGTGATCAAAAGGCAGTCTCCTCTCTCCGTAGCAGAGATCCCACCAGTGATCAATAAGGCAGTCTCCCCTCTCCACAGCAGAATGATCCCACCAGTGATCAATAAGGCAGTCTCCCCTCTCCACAGCAGAGTGATCCCACCAGTGATCAATAAGGCAGTCTCCTCTCTCCGTAGCAGAGTGATCCCGCCAGTGATCAATAAGGCAGTCTCCCCTCTCCGTAGCAGAGTGATCCCACCAGTGATCAATAAGGCAGTCTCCCCTCTCCGTAGCAGAGTGATCCCACCAGTGATCAATAAGGCAGTCTCCTCTCTCCGTAGCAGAGTGATCCCACCAGTGATCAATAAGGCAGTCTCCCCTCTCCACAGCAGAGTGATCCCACCAGTGATCAAAAGGCAGTCTCCCCTCTCCACAGCAGAGTGATCCCACCAGTGATCAATAAGGCAGTCTCCCCTCTCCACAACAGTGATCCCACCAGTGATCAATAAGGCAGTCTCCCCTCTCCGTAGCAGAGTGATCCCACCAGTGATCAATAAGGCAGTCTCCCCTCTCCACAACAGAGTGATCCCACCAGTGATCAATAAGGCAGTCTCCTCTCTCCACAGCAGAGTGATCCCACCAGTGATCAATAAGGCAGTCTCCCCTCTCCACAACAGTGATCCCACCAGTGATCAATAAGGCAGTCTCCCCTCTCCGTAGCAGAGTGATCCCACCAGTGATCAATAAGGCAGTCTCCCCTCTCCACAGCAGAGTGATCCCACCAGTGATCAATAAGGCAGTCTCCTCTCTCCACAGCAGAGTGATCCCAGCAATGATCAATAAGGCAGCCTCTCTTGGGAAGTGTGAGAATGACATAGGAAGCATGTCATTAAAGTGGAGAGCACGCCAAAGAGATTTACAAAGATGTAAACAGGATTGGACTGCTTGGACTATAAGGAGAAGATGGATGGACCTTTTTCCCTGAAGTGTAGAAAATCAAGAGGTACCTTACAGAGATTTCTAAAATTGAGAGGCCATTATCTATTCTTACAGGGGAGGGAAGTCTATCCAAGCATCTTACTGCAAGTCTTGACAACAAAAAATGGACCCAGCAGAGAGAGAGCAGCTGACCTTGGCCCTGAAATTCACTCACTAGGTGGGGGAAAAGTTACGGGTGATTGAATTTGTGTTGGGGGAAGTGACCGAAGCAATGTGACAGGTAATCTCAACTTGACAAGCCCAGTCTCAGCTGGAGAAACAGGCGTCATCCCTCGCAGCAACAGTCCAGCAGCTCACCACAGACAATCTGAGTCAGGTGGAACTGTTTTCTGCTCTAATAGCTGCAATCCATGAACTTACAGCCATTAGCATTCTCGCGAATGCAATTCAGCAGCCTTTGGCCGCGGCCTTCCCACTCCCACTCCCACTCCCAGCATCTCAGAGATCCTCCTTTTCTATTGCCTCACCAATCTCAGCCACTAATGCTCTGACTCCCTTGTCCACCGGGCTGTCTTCTTCATCCAGTTTAATTTCATCCCTACCCGTTGTCCAGGCAGCAAGAATACCTAGGCTGAAGGTCTCTCTTGACATTCCGACAGATCTAAGGACAATGCCGATCCAGAACCCGTCCTTCCTCATTCATGCATTGCTGCTCTGGTGATTCGGGGTATAGAGACAGAGGCGAGGGCTGCCCAACAGTTGGACCCAGGGCCGGGTTGGGGACCTCCCAACCAGCTGTTTGTCCCTGCTACGCTGTGCTCCACGGTGTTAGAATGGGGCCATCCAGGAACTCAATAGACCTGGGAGATTAACAAGAGGCAATTTTGGTGGCCATCTATGTCTCAGGATGGCCTCTGCCTGTCCATCTCAGAACAAGATGTCACACCAGCACCCTGCGGGTCTGCTACATCTGCTACCTGTGCCCCACTGCCCCTGATCCCACCTCTCCATGGATTTCAACACTAATTTTCCCTTGTCTAATGGAAATACTACCAGTCTGGGCAATGTGAATCTATTTTCCAAGGCAGCCCAATATATTGCTATCCCTAAGCTCCCGTCGACTTGTGAGACACCAACCTCATGGTTCAACATGTGTTCAGGCTGCACAGCTTCCCTCAGGACGTGGTGTCTGACTGAGGACTACAGTACACATCCCGCTTCTGGAAGACTTTCTGTTCTCTTGTGGCAGCCATGGACAGACTGAGAGAGTGAATCAAGAGTTGGAGCCAACCCTGTGCTGTCTTGCCTCTTCCAATAGAAAATAGATAATAGACAATAGACAATAGGTGCAGAAATAGACCATTCGGCCCTTCGAGCCTGCACCTCCATTCTGAGATCATGGCTGATCGTCTACTATCAATACCCGGTTCCTGCTTTGTCTTCATATCCCTTGATTCCCCTATCCATAAGATACCTATCTAGCTCCTTCTTGAAAGCATCCAGAGAATTGGCCTCCACTGCCTTCCTAGGCAGTGCATTCCAGACCCCCACAACTCTCTGGGAGAAGAAGTGTTTCCTTAACTCTGTCCTAAATGACCTACCCCTTATTCTCAAACCATGCCCTCTGGTACTGGACTCTCCCAGCATCTGGAACATATTTCCTGCCTCTATCTTGTCCAATCCCTTAATAATCTTATATGTTTCAATCAGATCCCCTCTCAATCTCCTTAATTCCAACGTGTACAAGCCCAGTCTCTCTAACCTCTCTGCATAAGACATTTCAGACATCCCAGGAATTAACCTCATGAATCCAACCCCACATCTTGGAGCTCCCAACTGGTTTGGGCAGAAATAGCCCACAATAACCTCCTGTCACCCCTTTAAATGCCAGAGGTATTCCAGTCACCGCTCTTCCCTGACCGGGAGACTGATGTGGAAGTTCCTGCTGCTGGACAGTTGAACCAAAGCGACAAGTGCAGGTGGAGGTGAGACAGAGCTTCTCTGCTGCACTCTCAGAAACAACTCGCCAGGTGGCTGATCGGCTGACAGGTGAGGCCTCTCGAGCCAGGAGAGAAAGTCCGGCTGGTATCAAGGGATCTCCTGCTGAAAGCTGAGAGCTGCAAGTTGGCCCCATGCTATGCAGGACCATCCGCCGTGGAAAAGACTAACGAAGAGGTCTCATATAGTTTGCACCTACCATCACAGATCTGTAGCGCTACGGGAGCTGTGCTGAGGGAGGGGAGCCCGGTCACAACTACTGAATCTGCAGCAGGATCTTCGTGCCACTGGTGGGGGTCTGCGCAACAGGTTTGGCAATCACACTCATGAGTATGGACATTTCAGCAAATTACTGTTTCATTACAATGGTACTTAGATCCCTTCTTTTCATTCTTGTCGAGACTTGATCAAAAACACATCAACATTTACACTCCCTGTTTACCCTTGTCGGAGAACGAGGACTACCATTTTGACTGACACTGGAAAGGAGCAGTATTCATTTAGGATTTAGTTATTGCCTCCAGCCACAGAGTTGGTATTTAACTCCAGTCTGAGAGTTTTTGTTAACAAGCCTGTTGACCAAGGATTTATTTTTTTTTCTTTTCCTTTAAATTCTGCAACAGTTCTCATTAAAGTCAGTGAACTACCAACCCGCTTCATAAGACCATAAGATATAGGAGCAAAAGTAGGCCGTTTGGCCCATTGAGTCTGCTCCACTATTCAATAATGGACTGATCCAATTCTTCCAGTCATCTCCACTCCCCTGCCTTCTCCCCATACCCTTTGATGCCCTGACTAATCACGAACCTATCTATCTCTGCCTTAAATGCACCCAATGATTTGGCCTCCACAGCCGCACATGGCAACAAATTCCACAGATTTACCACCCTCTGAATAAAGTAATCTCGCTGGATCTCTGTTCTAAATGGATGTCCTTCTATTTTGAAGTCATGCCCTCTTGTCCTGGACTCCCCTACCATGGGAAATAACTTTGCCGTATCTAATCTGTTCAGGCCTTTTAACATTCAGGATGTTTCTATGAGATGTCCTCTCATTCTCCTGAACTCCAGGGAATACAGTCCAAGAGCTGCCAGACGTTCCTCATATGGCAACCCTTTCATTCCTGGAATCATTCTTTCATATATCAGTATATCTTTTCTAAAATAAGGAGCGCAAAACTGCACACAATACTCCAAGTATGGTTCTCACAAGTGCCTTATAGAGCCTCAACATCACACGCCTGTTCTTGTATTCTATCTATAAATGAATGCCAACATTGCATTCGTCTTCTTCACCATCAACTCAACCTAGAGGTTAACCTTTAGGGTATCCTGCACAAGGACTCCCAAGACCCTTTGTATCTCTGCATTTTGAATCCTCTCCCCATCTAAATAATAGTCTGCCCGTTAATATCTTCCACCAAAGTGCATGACCATACACTTTGCAACATTGTATTTCATTTGCCACTTCTTTGCCCATTCCCCAAAACTATGTAAGTCTCTCTGCAGGCTCTCTGCCTCCTTAACCCTACCTGCTCCTCCACCTATCTTTGTATCATCGGCAAATTTAGCCGCAAATCCATTAATACTGTAGTCCAAATCATTGACATATGTTGTAAAAAGCAGCAGTCCCAACACCAACTCCTGTGGAACGCCACTGGTAACTGGCAGCCAGCCAGAATAGGATTCCTTTATTCCCACTCTGTGTTTACTGCTGACCAGCCAATGCTCCACCCACACTAGTAACTTCTCTGTAATTCCATGGGCTCTTATCTTGCTAAGCAGCCTCCTGTGCGGCACCTTGTCAAAGGCCTTCTGAAAATCCAAGTACACCATGTCTACTGTATCTCCTTTGTCTGCCCTGCTTGTAATTTCCTCAAAGAATTGCAGTAGGTTTGTCAGGCAGGATTTTCCTTTCAGGAAACCATGCTAGCTTTGGCCTATCTTGTCATTTGCCTCCAGGTCCTCCGTAATTTCATCCCTAATAATCAATTCCAACATCTTCACAACTGCTGAGGTCAGGCTAACAGGTCTATAGTTTCCTTTCTGCTACCTCTCACCTTTCTTAAATGGCGGAGTAACATTTTCAATTTTCCAGTCATCCAGTACAGTGCCAGAATCTACTGACTCTTGAAAGATCATTGTTAATGCGTCCGCAGTCTCTCCAGCTACTTCTTTCAGAACCCAAGGGTGCATTCCATCAGGTCCAGGAGATTTACCCAGCCTCAGATCATTAAGCTTTCTGAACACCTTCTCAGTCATTGTTACCAACATGTACCAAGACTTCTGGCTGTTCACCCTCTCCCTTCAGAATACCCTGCACCCAATCCGAGACATCCCATACCCTGGCACCTGAGAGGCAACACACCATGCGGGCATCTCTATCAGGCCAACAGAACCTCCTGGCTGTTCCCCTCACTATGGAATCCCCTATGACTACTGCATTCTTATCTTCTTCTCTCCCTTCTGCACCACGGAACCAGGCTTCAGTGTCTCTCTCTGCATTCGGGCCATATCTGAATGTCTTACAGAATGAAATGCAAAACGGAGCTATTTATTGTGTTTCGGTACATGTGACAATAGTAAACAAATCTATCAAGAAACCAGTCTACCAATCGTAAAGGGTGAGAAGATGGTTCAAATGTTCAAATGACTAGGCAGTATCTGTGGAGAGAGGTAACCTTTCTTCAACAGCTGTTTCTGTCTGATGGACCCCCATCACCCAGGATGTGCCCTCTTCCCATTGCTACCATTAAGGAGGAGGTACAGGAGCCTGAAGGCACACACTCAGTGTTTTAGGAACAGTTTCTTCCCCTCCACAATCAGAGTTCTGAATGGGGAATGGACTCTTGTGCACAACATCACTATTTTATTTATTTGAAATAGGTTTTCTTATAAGACCATAAGACATAGGATCAGAATTAGGCCATCTGGCCCATCGAGTCTGCTCCACCATTCAATCATGGCTGATCCTTTTTTTTTATCTCCTCCTGAACCCCAGTTCCCGGCCTTCTCCCTGTAACCTTTGATTTCACATCCAATCAAGAATCTATCAATCTTTGCCTTAAATACACCCAACGACTTGGCCTCCACAGTTGCATGTGGCAACAAATTCCACTAATTCACCACCCTTTGGCTAAAGAAATTTCTCCGCATCTCTCTTTTGAAAGAGCGCCCCTCTATCCTGAGGCTGTGCCCTCTTGTTCTAGACTCTCCCACGATGGAAAACATCCTTTCCACATGCACTCTGTCTAGGCCTTTCAACATTTGAAAAGTTTGAATGAGATCCCCCTCATCCTTCTGAATTCCAGCAAGAACAGACCCAGAGCCATCAAACGTTCTTCGTATGATAATCCTTTCATTCCTGGAATCATCCTTGTGAACCTCCTCTGGACCCTCCCCAATGCCAGCACATCTTTTCTAAGATGAGGGGCCCAAAACTGTTCACAATACTCAAGGTGAGGCCTCACCAGTGCCTTATAAAGCCTCAGCATCACATCCTTGCTCTTGTGTTCTAGACCTCTTGAAATGAATGCTAACATGGTATTTACCTTCCTCACCACCGACTCAACCTGCAAGTTAACCTTCAGAGTGTTCTGCACAAGGACTCCCAAATCCCTCTGCATCTCAGATTCCTGGATTCTCTCCCTGTTTAGAAAATAGTTTGCACATTTATTTCTACTACCAAAGTGCATGACCATGCATTTTCCAACATTGTATTTCATTTGCCACATCCTTGCCCATTCTCCTAATCTGTCTTAAATCCTTCTGCAGCCTACCCATTTCCTCAACACTACCTGCCCCTCCACCAGTCTTCGTATCATCTGCAAACTTGGCAACAAAGCCATCTATTCCATCATCTAAATCATATGTGTACATTATTACATATTGCAATTTACTGCTGCTACAAATCAACAAATTCCCTGACATTTGCCAGTGATATTAAGCCTGATTCTGAGACTGTTCGGCAGACACATAGATGATAGGAAAGCGGAGGGCTATGCTGTAGGGTTGCTGTTAGATTGAACTTACTGTTGCTGTACCGTGCTGTGTTCTGTGTTTTAATACTCAAAAAAGCTGCAGTGGAAACGAAGGGAGAAGTCTGATCAGAGGATTGGTGACATTCTTATGCTCTCGCTAATTATACTCAATTCAGAAAGCCTCTCTGCTGTTTATATATCATTTGAGATACAGTAATATTCACATGTCTGAAGGATACACATAAATATCTAAATATCTGACAGTTTACAAAATTGTTCATTCGTGAAACCATCTACAGGAGTAACAGTTACAAAGAACTACCCAAACATATCCAATTCACAGAAGCACTTCATACCTCTCAGTTGCACAGATTAAAAGATTTCACAAATAATCAAAGCAATCTAAAAAAACCTCATTAATTAATAAAACACACATCTCTTTCATGGAATACTGACTAACCAATGTACTTCTGAGATAGGTAATAACCCACCTCACATGCTGTCGTCTATCTGAATTACTAAATGCAAGTCGAACGATGCAACCACCTCATTGCTATGAACAAGGACAGCTACTTCCCTTCAACCATTCGATTCTTGAAGCAACTGACACAACCCTAATCACTACAGTTCAGCAACACCGTGACCTGTTTGACCACTTTCTATTTCTCATAGACAGAACTTGCAGATATTCCCAGTCTGATTACTCTTTCTCCCATACTTGTCCCTTCCGCACCCTCATGACCTGCTCATCTCCTCTTTCCTGTTCTCCCGTTGTCCACTCACCTCTCCTATCAGATTCCTCCTTCTTCAGCACTTCACTTCTTCTACCTATCACCTTCCAGCTTACATCATTGTCCCCTACTCCCATCCACCTGTTCTCACTTATCAACTGTCAGCTTGTACTCCTCCCTCTCCCCCCACCTTCTGTCCCCTTCTTTTCCAATCCTTATGAAGGGTCTCACTCGGAAACATCAATAGTTCATTTCCCTCTGTAGATCTGTTGGCCCTGTGTTGACACGGGATAGAGCATGCAAAGTCCTTACAGACAGCGGTGGGAATCAAACTCCAATTGCTGATCGCCGGGATTTTGCTTAACAAAAATAAATAAATAGTGCAACGGACGAATAGCAAGGTAGTGTTGGTGGGATTCGTGGACTGTTCAGAAATCTTACGGCGGAGGGGAA
This sequence comes from Hemitrygon akajei, assembly GCF_048418815.1. Lineage (NCBI taxonomy): Eukaryota > Metazoa > Chordata > Chondrichthyes > Myliobatiformes > Dasyatidae > Hemitrygon > Hemitrygon akajei. The sequence continues at coordinate 12,721,046 of NC_133127.1, read as the reverse complement.
GTAATGGAGAGGATTTGAGGGATGCAGTTTTTACAGAAAGTGCAGTTGGCATCCAGAATGAACTCTAGAGGATGTGGCGAGGCAGGAACAGTAACAACATTTCAGAGGAATAAACTCTTCTCAGGCTTCCAGCCAGGTGCAAGTATTGATTTTAACCAATGTTTCGATGACAAACTCTGCCTGAAGTCCTGCTGAAGGGTCTCGGCCCGAAACATCGACTGTACTCTTTTCCTAGATGCTGCCTGGCCTGCTGAGTTTCTCTGCCATTTTCGTCATACCCCTAGCCATTCTTTTGTTTGATCCCCTTCATTAATCTGTACTTCTACACCCTTCTATCCTTCTAATATACAATTCATTTTTAATCAATGACTCCTAGAATGTTTTTTTCACACGTTTGTCAAGAGGTAATTTAAAATTAATATTTATTTCCCCTTAACCTGATTCATTCTGCCCTCTCTTTATTTCTCTGAACCCCTGATAACTAAGATTCCTTATCTGTGCAATTTTTTAAAGAAAAGCATTATTTTCCCTATTGATTTTGTTGACTCAATTGAGAAATAATGTGAATAATGTTCCTGGGGAAAATTGATTATGTTCTGGAATCTGTTTACCTGAAATGACATGTAATTATTTGGCTTGGAGATTTCTCTTTGAATATGAGTTGACTTTACAGGGTGAGAATTTTGAGATTTTAATTCTGCTATTCCAAGGCCCTTATGGCCCTTAAACAAGTGCATTGTGATGTTAGGAACATTAATTGGTTTATTATTGTCACATGTATCGAGATACAGTGAAAAACTTTTGCCTGCATGCCAACCAGTTAGATCATTCCATATATCAGTACATCAAGATGGCACAAAAGGAAGAGGGACTGCAGAATATACTGTTACCGTCACAGAGAGGTGCAGTGCTGGTAGACTAATGAAGTGAAAGGGCTACCACTGGAGAGGAACCTGGAGGTTCATGAGCCAGGCCTTATCAGGGAATCAGAGGTGGAGGGGGTCAGGAACTTTAAATTCCTTGTGTTATCATTTCAGAGGACCTGTCCTGGGTCCAGCAGGCAAGTGCCATTATATGGAAGTCACGACAACACCTCTACTTTCTTAGAAGTTTGTGAAGTTTCGGCATGTTATCTAAAGCTTTGACAGACTTCCATAGATGCATGGTGGAGAGTACATTGACTGTTGCATATGGAAAAACCAATGCCCTTGAATGGAAAAGCCTACAAAAAGCAGTGGATATAGCCCAGTCCATTATGAGTAAAGCCCTCCACACCATTGAGCTCATCTACAAGAAACACTGTCGGATAAACGAACAAATAAATAAATAATAGGAGAACATGAGTTGTGGAGTTCTTGAAAGTAAGTCCATAGATTGTGGAATCAGTTCAGAGCTGAGGTGAGTGAAATTATCTGTGCTGCTTCAGAAGCCTGATATCTGAGGGATAATAACTGTTCCTGAACCTGGTGGTATGGGACCTAAGGCTCTTGTATCTCCTCCCTGATAGCAGCAGTGAGAAGAGAGCTTGGCCTGGATGGTGGGGGTCCTTGCAGATGTGCTCACTGGTGTAAATGGTCATGCAGAGGGAACCAGGATCAATGTTTCAGTTCCAAGAGAAATGTCAGAATTTGGAAAGAGAGAGACAGACAAAGTAGAAGGGGGAGTGGATAGGACAAAGGGATTATCTATGATAGGATGAAACCAGGCCAAACAAGTTTAAGGGCAAGCTTGAGGGTGATTGCATATCTGTGTTATGTATTGCTGATAGCTGATCGGTGGGACATACCCAGGAGATCAGTCTGTACTAATAGAGAAAGAGAAACTGAGCCAGTTTCACAGATGGATGGCCTACATCAGAGATGGCCAGTTCTGGCACAGACAGAAAAAGTGAAAATCCAATCCTGAATCAAAAATCTTGGCTGTGTAGGTGTCTAATGTAGTGTTGACAATTCAACACAAACCTCCAAGAGTAGCACAACCTTGCAATGGTTTGGAGGTTTGCATGCCTCAATGGCCCAGAGAGCTATGTTGGCTGGATGTTTGGCTCTTGGTAGGGTCACTCATGCCAAACAGGTCAGAAGGTAGAGGCCAGACTAAAAGTGGTCCACCGGTCCTCCAGGTTCGAGGGTTCACTTCAGGGCTAACAACCCTGACTGAACAAACAAAATTGTTATGGAAATAGAAGCATCTCAGTCCAGAACGTCGACTGTTTACTCATTTCCACAGACGTTGCCTGACCTGCTGAATTCCTCCAGCATTTTGTGTGTGTTGCTTTGGATCTCCAGCATCTGCAGATTTTCTCTTGTTAATGAAGGGTTTTTCTCCATCTGAGTGCAATGGTACTCCAGAGTCTCCACCCTGGACTTGCATGACTGACGGTAGTGAAAACCGAGAGGAAGCTACTGACACGATGAAGGAAGCCCTGAACAGCACCAAGACCAAGAGCAGAATTGACTAAGGACAGGCATAGATGGAGAACCTTCATTGCTGCCCTAAGCACCAACAATGTAACAGGCAGTAAGTATCTAACATGAAGATAATAAATTACTGGCAGTTTTCACAGCTTGGTTTCCAGGTGACATGTTTGGAATTACATACCACTCTGCAAATGGCACAAATAATTAATGAAGCTATATCTCTGGCTCCCCCCTACATTGCCCAATCAAACACCCCCAGGCCAGTTACAGCACGGGTTAGATACAGAGCAAAGCTTCCTCTGCACTGTCCCATCACACACTTCCAACACTGTTACAGCAGGGATTAGACACAGATTGAAGATCCCTCCTCAGTGTCCAATCACAAACTCCCAGGGCAGTTCATCATGAGTTAGATACAAAGAAAAATGCCCTCTACACTGCCCCATCACAAACTCCCAGGGCAGGGAGAGCAAGGGTTTGATAAACGGTAAAGCCCCCTCTACGCCATTCCACCACACATTCCCAGGGCAGGAAAAGCAGGAATTAGATAGAGAGTAAAGCCCTCTCTATACTGTCTCATCTCACACTCCCAGGGCAGGGACAGCATGGATTAGATACAGAGTAAAGCTCCATCTACACTATTGCATCACACACTCCCAGGATAGTCCAGCACAAGGACACTACAGGTTAGTAGAAGAAGAAGAAGATAGCCCTTAACTCGGCAGTGGGTTTATCAGGGCACCGTCATGATGGTGTTTCCATAGCAAGCTATTCTTGTTTTTATGAGGCCGAGTTGCTAGCTCGACACTCAACCCGACTTGGATTTGAACCCAGGAACCTTCACTCTGGAGTCTGGTGCTGATATTATTGCGCCACCAAGCAGGACAACACTACAGGTTAGATACAGAGTAAATCACTTTCTACATTGTCCCATCACACACTCCTAGGGCAGGGACAGCATCTGTTAGACATAGATTGAAGTTCTCTGTACACTGTCCCGTCACACCTTCCCAGGTCAGGACAGTTCAGATTAGATGCAGCATAGAGCTGTGATTTGCTGTCTGCCAAAGACAATCATTGGGATTGGGACTTGAGTCTCCTCACTGGCCCCAGGGCACTCTGGGACAGTGAGACAGATTTTACACATTAGCACCTGATGTCTGGAGTCATGCGGAGGTTCTGGATGGGGCTGAGAGAGTTGGGAGTGTTCCCGCTCCTAAACTCAGGATAAGTTGAAAATCATTGAATTTCTTCAGATTCAGATTCATTTATTTATCATACGTACATCAAAACACAGTGAAATGTGTCAGTTGCGTTAACAACCAACACGACCTAAGGATGTGCTGGGGGCAGCCCGCAAGCGTCACCAGGCGTTCCGCTGCCAACATAGCATGCCCACAATGTTCGGCAGAACAAATCAAACAACAGAAGAATGACACAAACAACAACAACAACACAACCAGCATCAACAAAACAGCAACGAATAAACTCTTCTCGGGCTTCCAGTCAGGGACAGGTATCGATTTTAACCCATGTTTCAATGACAAACTCTGCCACCCTCATCAGGGATGGTGCCTGGGAAGGGAGAGCCTGTCTGAGATGCTGAAGTGTTGGGATGGACACTGGTTTTTGATGGATTCTGGATCATGGACTCTGGGGGCTTTGCTATTGCTTGGGTGGTGGGGGTTGGTATTTTTGCTGGAGCAAGTGGGGAGATGGGGAAGGGGGGCTTTGTGTACTAATGCCTTCATTAGTTATTCATGTTATTCATTGTTATTCATTGTTATTCAATGTTATTCATTCTTTGGGGTATTTTTGTTTCATGAATGCCTGAGAAAAGCAAGAATTTCAGGTTGAATACCGCATACTTTCTGTGATATTAAATTGAACCATTGAACAATTGCATTATTATTTATTGTAATGCCTGCACTGTTTTTGTGCATTTTATGCAGTCCTGTGTAGGTCTGTAGTCTAGTGTAGCTTTCTCTGTGTTGTTTTTTACATAGTTCAGTCTAGTTTTTGTACTGTGTCATGTAACACCATGGTCCTGAAAAACGTTGTCTCATTTTTACTATGTACTGTACCAGCAGTTATGGTCGGAATGACAATAAAAGTGATTTGACTTGACTTGATAAACAATACGGAAGACAAGTTTTTCACTGTACCTTGGTACATGTGACAATAGTAAACCAATTTACTGATTTTAGTAAATATTCTTGTGGTGAGGGTGTTTCCTTTGTCTGACTGTAATTCATTTTCACTGTGCAAGGGACTGGGTGGGAAATTAATTTTAAATAACTACAATAAGGTAAATCAATCTGTGATTTAAAATGAATTTGAATTTGTTTAATTTCGAAAGGGAAGTGATTGAATTATGGAACTCCCAGAGGCTTGGAATGTCTCTCTGTGGAACATTCCACAGGCCTTCAATATTGAAGAGTTTAATTTACACCTATGCATCTTAATTCAAAACAGCATAAGCTATCACTGTGATAGAGATACATTGTACAGAGCCTTTCCTATTTTCAATAATGCAGTGGGAAGTGTAGACTGAGTTCATGGAGGGGATTCCTGGCTGGTTTCTGTGATGTGCAAAGCTGTGTGTGCAACTCACGGCCATTCCTTGCAGTCACGTACAGAGTGGTTGGGGTATGGAGCCGTTAGGCGTCCAGATAGAATGCCTTCTACAGTGCTTTCTAGGGTTTAAACATTTACATATTATGATGGTGAAATTAGTTTAGTTTAGCTTAGTAACAGACCCTTCTGGTCCAATGAGATCACGCAGTCCAATCACACCCATGTGACCAATTAACCCACTAACATATACATCTTTGTGGGAGGAAACTGGAGCACCTGGAGGAAACCTGTATGGTCATGGGGAGAACTACAGACTCCTTATAGACAGTATTGGAACTGAACCTGGGTCACTGGTGGTGTAATAGCATTACGCTAAGCACTATGCTACCTTGCCACCTCTAATTACTTTGCTTAGTATGAGTCGATCTGCTTTGGTGAAGTTTTTGAATGACATCTGCTTAATAACATGGAAGAGATGTGAGGAGGAATTTCTTTACTCAGAAGGTGGTGAATCTGTGGAATTCATTGCCACAGATGGCCGTGGAGGCCAGGATATTGAGTATATTTAAAGTGGAGGTCGATAGGTTCTGGATTAGTAAGGGTGTCAAAGGTTATGGGGAGAAGGCAACAGAATGGGGTTGAGATGGAAAATAAATCAGTCATGATCGAATGGCGGAGCAAACTCAATGGGCTGAGTGGTCTAATTTTAATGTCTTATGATCTGATGGTGACAAGCCACTCCTGTAGGTTACACAGGTTACATAGTCTGTGATTGGTGCCCTAAATTCAGAGGGGTCATGGACTCATGGAGTCACAGCCCAGAAGAGGACTCCCCAGCTGATGTAGTCCATACCAAATGGTTATTCTGCCTAGGAGAATGGGGTTGAGAAGGTGAATGAATCAGCCATCATGGAATGGTAGAGCAGACTTGATGGGCTGATTGACTGAATTCTGCTCCAATGTCTTATGGTCGTATATTTCAGAAAAGGACAATTCAGAAGAGTGAGGTGGGTGGATCTCATTGAAACCAAGTGAATGTTGGAAAGCCTCAATAGAATGGATGAGAATAGGATGTGTCCTATGATGGGGGAGTCTACAACCAGAGGACACAGCCTTAGAATAGAGAGATGTCCATTTAGAATGGAGATGAGGAGGAATTTCTTTAGCCAGAGAGTGGTGAACCTGTGGAATTCATTGCCACAGGTGGCTGTGGAGGTCAAGTCATTGGGTATGTTTAAGGCAGAGGTTGATGGATTCTTGATTAGTCAGGGCATGAAACATTACAGGGGGGAGGCAGGAGATTAGGACTGAGAAGGAAATGTATCAACAATGATGAAATGATGGAGAAGACCCAATGGGCCAAAAGGCCTAACTCTACTCCTATGTCTTATGGTCTCACGCCCAAAGGGAAAATAAATCATTGTCACGTTTCTCCCAATAGTACATAGAGTTAGCAGAGGGCTTCAATGGAGTGGTAGTAATGTCTCTGGATTAGTAATCCAAAAATCTGCAATAATAGTTTCTATTTATATAGAGTTACACAACGAAGAAGGTCATAATTTGTGGAAGGTGTTTGAAGACCAGCTGCACAGAGGATAGGAACATTCCAGTTAGAAGGAAGAACAAGGATGGCAAGGTAAAGGGGACTTGGATTTCTGCTCCTGTCTTTTGGTTTTATGGGGAGAGGGGTTGAGAAGGAAATTAAATCAGCTATTGAGGATTGATGGAGTAGTCTCAATTGGCCAAATGGTCTGATTCTGCTCCTATGTCTTGTTGTGAGAGAGGTGGCAAATTTTGTCAAGAAGGAAAAGGAAGCAATGGTAACATTATGGAGGCTAAAATCAAACAGAACCTTTGAGGATTTTTAAGAATCCAGCAAGGAACTCAAGAAGGGAATTAAGAAACATGAGAAGTCAGATTAAAGAGAATTCCAAGGCATTTTATACATGCACCAAAAGCAAAAGCATAACTGGGGAGAGGCCAGAGCCACTGAAGGATAAGAGAGGGAACATGTGCTTGGATGAGGAGGATATGGGTGATGTCATTAATGAGTTCCCAGTGCATCATGGGTAAAACCCTCCCCACCATTGAGCACATCTACACAAAGTGTTGATGCAGGAAAGCAGCATCTTGTATCTTGTGGGCTGCCCCCAGCACATCTTTAGGTTGTGTTGGCTGTTAATGCAAATGCATTTCACTGTATGTTTCAATGTACATGTGATCTGATCTGATCATCTAATCTACAGCTCGATGACCACATTTGAACATGTTATTAATCAGTGTTTTACAAAGGTTTTATGTAATCACAGTTCAAAGTAAATTTATTATCAAAGTATGTGTATGTCACCATATACAACCCTGATACTCATTTTCTTGCAGGCATTCCCAGTAGAATTAAGAAATACAATTGAACCTATGGAAAACAAATCTCAAATACTAACAAAAATGCAATGTGCCAAAGAAATCAATTTGTGCAAATATATTAAAAAGTAAGTAACTAAAATGAGAGCATGCGTTGTAGAGTCTTTGAAAATGAGTCCATAGTTTGTGGAGTCAGTTTAGTGCTGAGATGAATGAAGTTATCCACACTGGTTCAGGAGCCTGATGACTGAGGAAATAACTAAAAATAACTGTTTTTGAACCAGGTGGTGTGGGACCTAAGGATCCTGTACCTCCTGCCCGATGGCAGCAGCTGTTGGTTTTGGAATGAAGGCTTCAATTTATGAAGCAGGGGATCCCAACTGCTTTACGAGGCACCTCCTCAACCTGCCCTGCCAAGTTCAAGAATTTATGCACACATACACCATCTCTGCCTTCTGAAGTGCGGTATGTAACCTGCATTGTTTCTCCTTATGCCCCACGCCAAAACGTATCACCTCGCACTTCCCCGCATTAAGTTTCAGCTGCCACATGTCAACAAGACCATGTTGGAATTCACGATCCAAATTTCAAGATTGTTTATTGTCTTTCTTCAGAACACAAGTGTAAAGGGGAACAAAATGATTGTTTCTCCAGATCTGATGCAGCATAAAAAACACAGTAAGCATAAAGAGCACAATAAAAAGTGCAATAAATATAAATGGAAAAGCAATCCTATAAAACACGAGATAAACATACCATTATACCAGATAAACATACGAGATAAACAGCTCATACTCTAAGTATTATTTGTTTACTTCTTTATTATTAGCAAAATTTGTCCTATTTTACACATTGGATGTTTGTCAGTGTTTGTTATGTGCATATATTTTGTGTGGATTCTATTGAATTTCTTTGTTTTCCTGTGGGTGTCTACAAAAAGATGAATCTCAAGCTTGTATATGGGGTACATATTTGAACTCTGAGCTTTTTAGTGGAGAGGCTTGTGAGCTCTTGACATCCTGGGAGTAGTGCCATCAGGAGCTTAACTCCTGGTAGGGTCACCCAGGGCGGTAAGGGACATGATGGAGGTTCCAGACAAAGAGAGATCCAACCAAGACCTCTTTGGAGGAGCTGGCAGAGGATGCTGGCACATCACCACGGCAGTGAAGGTGGAGGAAGGCAGCACCAGTGAAGGGTCCCCAGCCACCTTGGATGCCATGCCACTGGATCCTGACCCCAACTGGTCAAAGGCCATGTGGTGGCTGTCTGTGCATTAGCCTCCCCTTGTTAAACAAAGTTACGCAGAGACGTTCTCCATTAAGGAAATAATGCCTTGGGAGGACATCATACTCAGTGTGAATGATTGCTCTGCTATCTACAAAGACAGGCTGTACATAAAGTGTTGCTAAGTGATGTGTATGCAGCAGTGGTGGGGAAATGGTGGGGTGGGTTAATGAGTGGAGGTGTTGATCAGCCTGATGGCTTGGGGGAAGTAACTGTTTTGAGTCTGGTGGTCCTGGCATGGATGCTATGTAGCTTCCTCTCTGAGGGTAGTTGGACAAACAGTGCATGAGCAGGGTGGTGTAATCCTTCATGACATTGCTTCACCATCTCCCTGTGCAATGAGACCTTTTATTACTCACTTCCATTGCATTTTGGTTAAGCCTTCGTTTCTTTGCATCACTTACTGATGCACTCGCCAGTGAAGCAATTGGATTTTTGTGGTCGGTGAGTGTGCAATTGGAAACTAGTTCAAAAAGCAAAAAAAGGAGAAGACTGAATCTACTCACAGCCAAGAATGTAAAAGTTGCTTTGGCATTTTTATTCCAAGTCTGGCCAAGTTCAAAGAGTTATGCATACCTATATCCTCTTTCATATTATACCTGATGAGGCAAGACTCTGTGTTTAGGAGGTCTGTGAGCCAGTCCTCATTAGAGGACCAGAGGTAGAGAGGGTCAGTAGATTTAAATTTCCTTAGCATTAACATATCAGAGAGTCCGTCCTGTGACCATCATAAAGAAAGCACAACAATGCCTCTATTTTCTTAGAAGTTTGAGTAGATTCGGCATGTTACCAAAAACTTTGACAAACTTCTACAGGTGCACAGTGGAGGGTATCCTGACTGGTTGCATCACAGCCTGGCATGGAAACGCCAATGCACAAGAATGGAAAAGACTTCAGAAATTTGTGGGTATAGCTTAGTCCATCACAAGCCCTTTCCACCATTGAGCATACATACAAGGAGTGCTGCCACAAGAAAGCAACATCCATCATTAAATACCCCACTACTTAGGTCATGCTCTCTTCTTACCACTGCCATTGGGCAGGAAGTACTGGAGCCTGAACCACCAGGTTCAGGAACAGTTATTACCCTGTAATCATCAGACTCCTGAACTGGTGTGGATAAGTTTGAAAGAGTACAGAGAAACTTTACAAGGATGTTGCTGTGATTGGGGGACCTGAGTTATAAGGAAAGATTAAACAGATTAGAACTTTATCCCTTGGAATGTTAAGATTGAGTGGAGATTTAATAGAGTGATACAAAATCCTGAGGAGTATAGATAGGGTAAATGCAAGCTGGCTTTTTCAACAGAAGTTGGATGGGGTTACAACTAGAGGTCATGGGTTAAGGGTGAAAGGTGAAAAATATAAGGGGAAACATGAAAGGAAACTTCTTTTGGAGGGGTGTGAGAGTGTGGAATGAGCTGCCAGCATTTCAACGTTTAAGGGAAATTTGGATAGGTATATGGATGATAGGGCTATTACCCAGGTGCAGGACAATGGGAGTAGGCAGTTTAAATGGTTTGGTACAGAATAGATGGGCCCAAGGGCCTGCTTCTGTGCTGTATGACTTGATAACCTTACTCACCACAGCTCCAAACTAATTCCAAACTTTCAAGGACTCTTTATATCTCAGCTGTCAGTATTATTTTTTATTTTAACAGTTTGTCATCTTTAGTACATTCGTTGTTTGTTGGACTTTGTTTATGTAGATTTTATTATATTTCCTTATCTTCCTGTATATACTTGCAGGAAAATGAATTTCAAGGTAGTATATGTTACCTTTGATAATAAATTTATTTTACTCTTTGAAAGTATGAATCCTCAAATAGGTCTGATCAGACAATTTGTTTTAGCTATAGTCAGGACTCATGATGAACTCCCCAATTCTTTCAGACAATATCTGCTTTAATATATGGCACCTGATACTTTCCTGTTATGCCGCTGGTGTTTGGGGCAGCAATGAAGGTCCTCCATCTCTGGTGACGTCCAGGGCTTCCTTGATCGTGTCAGTAGCTTCCTCTCAGTTTTCACAACTGTCAGCCATGCAGGTCCCAGATGGAGACTCAGGAATACCACCGCACTCAAATGTAGAATGACTCTTCATTGCTGTTTGTTCAGTCAGAGCCGTCAGCTCAGAGTGAAACCCTGAACTAGGAAGCCGGGTGGACCACTCTTAGCCTGGCCTGTTTGGTGTGGGTGACCCTACCAAGAGCCAAAGCGTAAAGCCCTGACTCCAGCCAACACAGCTCTCCAGGTCACTGAGGCACGCAAGCCTCTATACCACAGCAAGGTTGTGGTCCTCTTGGAGGGCTTACATATACAGTATATAGTTCACAAACTCCTCGTGATGAGAACAAAACAGAACTGTTGGAGGAATATCTATGACTTCTAGTTCTAGTCTCACCCAACCTGAGGGTGAAAACGCATACATGCATTCACCTTATCTGCACCCTCATAATTTTGTGTACCTCTATCAAATTTCCAGATCCTTAATTTTGTAATAGCCGAGGGTGGTAATGGAGATAAGCTCCCATAACCTATTAAACGCTCCCAATGGCACGTGTCTCCAATGGCCTCTGAAACCCAAGTCCAGCTCCTGGCCTTTACATGTGGTTTAACTACTAAGTTTGGCAGAACTGTTTCTACTGAGAAGACAACGGGCAAAGGTGTGTTTTAGGCACCATAAAACCAGTCACTTTGGGCAGATGGGGCTCATCAGCCATGGTTAGCAGCTCATCTAGGAGAAGGAAAATTCTGATCACAAACCTCCACTGCCTTGAGGCTACACCCACTCATGGGGAGGCTTCAGGAGTAATCCCAGAGGAAAAATATGGAGCTGGAGTCCCTAAGGCAGTTCTACGTTGAGTTCACAACAGTAGAGGAGGCAATGGGCAGATATGTCAGAATGGGAGTAGGAAGTAGAATTGAATTGGGTGGGCACTGTGAGATCCAGCTTTTCTTGGCAGTTGAAGCTTAAGTGCTGATTGAATTGATCTCTCAATCTATGTCGTGTCTCACTAATATACAGGAGGCCATGCCGGGAGCACTGGGTACGCCTAGATGACCCCAACAGACTCACAGTTGAAGTGTCACTTCACCTGGAAGGACCCTGAATGGTAGTGAGGGAGGAGGTGTTGGGACAGGTGTAGCACTTGCTCCGCTTGCAAGGATAAGTGCCAAGAGGGAGATCAGTGGGGGAGGGTTGAATGGACAAGGGTGTCGTGTAGGGAGCGATACCTGCGGTAAACAGAAAGTGGAGGTGAGGGAAGGATGTGCCTGGTGGTGGGATCCCGTTGGAGATGACGTAATCTATGGGGAATTATGTGCTGGATGCAGAGGCTGGTGGATGGTAGGTGAGGATAAGAGGCTGGTGGGGTGGTAGGTGAGGATAAGAGGAACCCTATCCCTAATGGTGTGGTGGAAGGATGGGATGAGGGCAGATGTGAGTGAAATGGGAGATTTTGCTATTCCCCCATTCCTGTTTCCCTTTCTCACCTTATCTCCTTAGCCTCCCATCACATCCCAAAGAGCTCCTTCCCCTTCCCTTTCTTCCATGGTCTTCTACCCTCTCCTATCAGATTCCCCCTTCTCTAGCCCTGTATCTCTTTCAGGAATCATCTCTCCAGCTCTTTACTTCACCCTTTCTCCCCCCTCCCAATTTCACCTATCACCTACCACCTTGTACTTCCTTCTCCACTCCCCCCACCTACTTGCTCTGACTTAGCTTGTTTTCCAGTCCTGATAAGGGTCTCGGCCCGAAACATCGACTGATAACTCTTTTCCATAGATGCTGCCTGGCCTGCTGAGTTCCTCCAGCATTTTGTGTGTGTTACTCAACAGGAAGAGACACAAAAGGCTTATCACCTCCCAGCTTTTGAACTTCATGGCCCCTCCCTGCACCCATCTGGACTTATCTATCACATTTTAGCTTGTCCTCCTTCTCCTCCTTGCCCCCACAGACAGACAGACATACTTTATTGATCCCGAGGGAAATTGGGTTTTGTTACAGCTGCACCAACCAAGAACAGTGTAGAAATATAGCAATATAAAACCATAAATAATTAAATAATAATAAGTTAATCATGCCAAGTGGAAATAAGTTCAGGACCAGCCTATTGGCTCAGGGTGTCTGACACTCCGAGGGAGGAGTTGTAAAGTTTGATGGCCACAGGCAGGAATGACTTCCTATGACACTCAGTGTTGAATCTTGGTGGAATGAGTCTCTGGCTGAATGTACTCCTGTGCCTAACCAGTATATTAGTGGATGGGAGTCATTGTCCAAGATGGCATGCAACTTGGACAGCATTCTCTTTTCAGACACCACCGTCAGAGAGTCCAGTTCCACCCCCACAACATCACTGGCCTTACGAATGAGTTTGTTGATTCTGTTGGTGTCTGCTACCCTCAGCCTGCTGCCCCAGCACACAACAGCAAACATGATAGCACTGGCCACCACAGCCTCGTAGAACATCCTCAGCATCATCTGGCAGATGTTAAAGGACCTCAGTCTCCTCAGGAAATAGAGACGGCTCTGACCCTTCTTGTAGACAGCCTCAGTGTTCTTTGATCAATCTAGTTTATTGTCCATTCGTATCCCCAGGTATTTGTAATCCTCCACTATGTCCACACTGACCCCTTGGATGGAAACAGGGGTCACCAGTGTCTTAGCCCTCCTCAGGTCCACCACCAGCTCCTTAGTCTTTTTCACATTAAGCTGCAGATGATTCTGCTCGCACCATGTGACAAAGTTTCCCACCGTAGCCCTGTACTCAGCCTCATCTCCCTTGCTGATGCATCCAACTATGGCAGAGTCATCAGAAAACTTCTGAAGATGGCAAGACTCTGTGCAGTAGTTGAAGTCCAAGGTGTAGATGGTGAAGCGAAAGGGAGACAGGACAGTCCCCTGTGGAGTCCCAGTGCTGCTGACCACTCTGCCTGACACACAGTGTTGCAAGCGCACGTACTGTGGTCTGCCAGTCAGGTAATCAATAATCCATGACACCAGGGAAGCATCCACCTGCATCACTGTCAGCTTCTCACCCAGCAGAGCAGGGCGGATGGTGTTGAACACACTGGAGAAGTTAAAAAACATGACCCTCAGTGCTCGCCAGCTTGTCCAGGTGGGCGTAGACACGGTTCAGCAGGTAGACGATGGCATCCTCAACTCCTAGTCGGGGATGGTAGGCGAATTGGAGGGGGTCTAAGTGTGGCCTAACCATAGGCTGGAGCTGCTCTAGAACAAGTCTCTCCAGGGTCTTCATGATGTGGGAGACAACACACTCAACATTTCACTTCTTCCCCTCTACTATCAGATTTCTGAATAGACATTGAGCCCATTAACACTTCCTCAGTATTTACCCCTCTCTTTTTGCATGACTTATTTAATATACTTTTTATTGTAATTTACAGTTTTTGTATTGTACTGTACTGCTGCTGCATAACAACGAATTTCACAACATATGCCAGTGATATTAAACCTGATTTAGATTCTGAGTAGACCTCAGCTTCATAGGGTCAGGGCGGCTTACAGCATGGAAACAGGCTCCTCAGAATAACTCATTCATACTGACTGTATTGCCTAGAGAGCTGGTCCCATCTGCCCACATTTAGCCCCGAACCCTCCAACCCTCACCTCTCCATGACTGATGATGCAGCAGTCTTTGCACTCCACTTTGTCCTGTCCCATCTGGGAAATGGGGTCTTATATGCCAGACTGCTGTTTATAGATTTCAGTTTGGCATTCAACACCATCTTACCCAGAAACTGGTAGGGAAACTGTCTTCCCTCTGCAGCTGGAGACTGGAATTCTTGAGAGTAAGGCCACAGTCAGTCCATGTGGGGCAGCAACGTTTCTCGTCCCATTAAGCTGAGCACCGGCGCTCCCCAAGGCTGTGTGCTCAGCCCGCTGCTGTTCACACTGCTGACGCATGACCGTGTCACAGGATCCAGCTCGAACCGTGTCATCAAGTTTGCGGATGACAACGCAGCGGCTAGCTTTATCAAGATGATGATGAAAGAACGATGTTGGGGCAGAGTATCGAGAAGAAATGGACTGGTGTGAGAAGAACAACCTAAGCCTGGACATGGACAAGACAAAGGAAATCATTGTAGACTTGAGGAAGGTGCAGACAAGCCATCCCTCTCTACAAATACATGGTTCCTCCGTTGAGAGAGTTAAATTCACCAAGTTCCTGGGAGCACACATCACAGATGTCCTCACCTGATCTTTAAATATCACCTCCCTGAACAAGAAAGGACAGTAGTGCTTCTATTTCCTAAGGAGGCTGAGACAAACAACTGCATATCTTAACTGCATTTTACAGGAACACCACTGAGAGCATCCTGACAAGTTGCATCTCCATCTGGCGTGGAAGCAGTTGAGCATCAGACCGGAAGTCCCAACAAAGGATGGTGAGAACAGCTGAGGGGATTATAGGGGTCTCTCTACTATCCACTGTAAACGTTAATCAGGAGCACTGTGTACGCAGGGATTATTAAATATTATTAAGGATCCCACCCATCCAGCCAGCATCCTCTTTGACTTTCTGCCATCAGGCAGGAGACTACGATGCATAAGGACAAGAGCAGTCAGGATGGGAAACAATTTCTTCCCCCAGGCCTTTAGGCTTCTGAACTCCCAGCCGCATCGTATTCAAAGTGCCACTGGTTAAATAGTTCTGTAGCTTACAAATTTGAATACAAATGCACTTTAGTTTATTATTTATATGTGATCCATCCGTAGATTTTACCCTATTTTCATAAGCTGTCGTGCGCTATGTGTTTTATAACCTGGTTTGAAGAAACATTGTCTTGTTTCCGTGTACAATATATAGGTTATATACATGTATTTAGTTAAATGACAATAAACTTCACCTGCACCTTGTCTTTGAAATGCTGTCAATGTGCACCACCACCCCCCCCCCCCCACCCCACCCACCACTATCTCTGACAATTCATTGCCTTCTCGAAGAGAGGCTTTCACCAACAGTGCTACGATCCCTGGAATCTCAGACTGGAAGCTGAAGGGGGATACCAGTAGTGGGATGAGGGGCAGGAGGAGTGGAGTTTTGAGACCCTGAATAAGTGCGGCTGGAATCCGAGTGTGGGTTTAGAATGGTTAGGGCCGTCTGTTTAAAACATGTTATAATCTTCCTTTGACTGGGTTCAGTGCAATATGCTGCCCACTCCTCCGTGCAGCTGCGTCTTGTGTCAGAGAGACACTTTTACGAGGGATTCCGTGACGGACAGGCTAAAATAACCCCCTCTCATTAATGTGAAATTCTTTTTATATTGCATAACAGGCCAGTTCTACAGCCCCTGAAACGCAGCCACTTAACAAATGGAGTCTAGCCCTGACTTTAATAAATTCCCTGTCTCTGTCATCCCACTGACTGCTCAGAAAATTCCAGAAGAATGAAACAATGAAACCATCCAGTTTGCGCCTCTTGAACATTTACTCTAGTGGCCTCTCTTGTGCTTTCAATAATTTTGTGACTTTGACTGCAGAACAATGTAAACATACTTACCTACTGTAGCTCCTCAGAGAACATCCATCCAATGCCAGGGGGACACCTCACAAAGGCTCACAATCAATGAACTGGGCCTCTTTCACGTTGGAAGAGCAGTATTTCATATTCTGACCGAGTAGCCTCCACCCTGATGGCCGGAATATCAATTTCTCTAACATCCAGTAATTTCTCCTCTCTCCTCATTCTCTCTTTTCCCATTTTTCATTCTGGCTTCCCTTCTTTTCTCCTCATCCTCCCATCATCTCCCTCCCGCTTCCCTTTCTCCCATGGTCTATTCTCGCCTATCAGATTCCTTCTTCTCCAGCCCTTCACACCTCCCAGCTTCTTACTTCATCCCCCTCTCCGCCCACCCATTCGCATGGCTTCACCTTGTGCTCCTTCCCCTTTCCCACCTTCTTATTCTGGCTTCTTCCATCTTCTTTCCCAGTCCTGAAGAAAGGTCTCGGCCCAAAATGTTGATAGCTGGTTCCTCTCCACAAATGCTGCCTGACCTGCTGAGTTCCTCCAGCATTTGCAAAATCTCTTGTGTTTATTACTGTCACTGTTACTGAGACACAGTGAAAAACAAACACGAGAAAATCTGCAGATGCTGGAAATCCAAGGCAAAACACACACAATGCTGGAGGAACTCAGCAGGTCAGGCAGCGTCTATGGAATTGAATAAACAGACAACGCTTTAGGCCGTGTGTCTTACTTTCTTTTGCATGCCATCCTATACACAAGTTTTGGGTAGATGGAGCTTGTCAGCCTGGGAAGGCAGTCCATCTAAGAGAGGGAAAACTCTGATCTCAAACCTCCGCTGCCTTGCGGCCGTACCCACTCATGGGAAAGGCTTCGGGAGTAAACCCTGAGGACAAATCCGGAGCTGGAGTCCCTAAGGCAGTCCGACGTTGTCTTCAACCTCGCTCTGGCAACTCCTGCAACGTCACTGATGCCAAGCTGTATCGGCCCTTGCCCTTCCCTTGGACAACATCAGTGTCGTGGAGAGGGGAGACTTGCAGCTTGGGCAACTGCTGGTCCTCCATACAACCTTGCCCAGGCCTGTGCCCTGGTAACCATTCCAGCTGCAGATCCATGGTCTCGCCAGACTTACGGATGCCACCACCCCATACACAAGTGTATCACAATAGTCCAAAAGGAAAAGCAGAACACAGTATTACAAGTGCAGAGGGAGTGCAGTGCAGGCAGACAATAAGGGTCAGGGTCCACCACCAGGTAGATTGTGAGGTCAGGAGTCCATTTCACTGTACAGTAGATCTATTCAATAGTCATGTAGCAGCAGGAAAGAAATCGTCCTTGAGCCTGGTGGTACGTGCTTTCAAGATTTTCTATCTTCTGCCTGGTGAGAGGGAGGAGAAGAGAGAACATCCAGTCCAGGGTGATTGGCATCTTAGGGCTGCATGGAGGGTCCAAGAGAGTAGAGCACCTCTGGGGAAGGGACTTTCTGTCCTGTCCATTCTGAGGCAGCTCACTCACCTTCAGTCCCCACCAGACACTCACCTGTGGCTCCAGGTAGCTGTTTGCATGTGACAGCAGCCACACTCCAGTACATCACTTCAACAGGTGGGTTGAACCAGGCGAGAATAGCCAGTGGGCTTCATACCCCGGTGAGAGAGGGACATGCCCGTCCTGGAATGCAAAGTCAGCTCGGGCGGACTGGGCAGATGAGATCTACAGTGACGGCTAGGAAGGTGGTACTACAACGCTCTGTAGAGAGCAAAGGGCATGACAAGGTACGGCCATCCACTGCAACCAAGGAAGACCCCAGTCTGTGGCGCTTGTCCGTACCACTGGACCCTGACTTCTGAGGTCGAGAGAGTGGAACTGCCCCAGTGCAATGGCTTTTCCACTTTAACAACTCTCCCGCACAGGTTTTCTGTCATCATCAGGCATGGTGGCACCCTTGATTATGCTGACTGTTTTACCTAGTTAGAGGGAAGTGTAGACAGAGTTCATGGTTTCCTTGATAGTCTGGAATGTCTGGAACTCTCTGCCATTCCAAGACTATTGAAGAGAAGTGCCAGTTGTTTTACACACAGCAAGCTACCACAGGCTGCTCCGCGTTTACACGCAGACTTTCCTTGCTGTCCTTCCAACGGTGGGATTGAGCTCCCTCACTTCCACCCACGTGCACTTCTTCAGAGGGGGATAATGAATTTGCTTTGACTTGTCCATTTTGTCCATGGCTTTGCACACGAACATTTCCTTCTAAGTTCATGAAAACTCCTTCCCAAACCCCGGATCAAACCCCAATCCCAAACAATTTCCCAGGGCAGAAATGGCTAATATGAGGGGCATCATTTTAAGGAGGAAAGTATGGAGAGATATCAGAAGTAGACACATAGATGATAAAAAAAATGGAAGGCTATGTAGAAGGCAGGGTTAAATTAATCTTAGAATAGGTTAAAAAGTTAGCACAACATTGTGGGCTGAAGGGTCTGCACTGTGCTGTATTGTTCTATGTTCAATCAGTACACGATCTATACACAATCAGTCCATCCATGTTCTGGGTTAGATGAACCAAGTCAACAGAGAGAAAGGTGATCTCTTTCTAGGTAAATGAGTTGGTGGTCTGTAACATAGAAGAACTTTCTTACTTATTGCCCATTAGTCCACTGGCATTTAGGGCAGCAATGAAGCTCCTTCATCTCCAGTGGCATTCAGGGATTCCTTCATCATGTCAGTAGCTTCCTCTCGGTTTTCACTACAGTCAGTCATGCAAGTCCCGGGTGGAGACTCAGGAATACCATTGCACTCAGATGTCAAAGGATTCTTCCGTACCAGTCAGAGTTGTTAGACCTAAGCTGAACCCCTGAAATATGGAGGAAAGGGGACCACTCTTAGTCTAGCCTCTACCCTTTGAGCTGTCTGGCGTGGGTCAAAGCATAAAGCCTTGACTCCAGCCAACACTGCTCTCCAGGTCATTGAGGCACACGAGTTCCAAACCACAAAAAGGTCATGGTCCTCTTGAAGCAACAACAAAAGAAACTAAGTGCATTTTTGGTACCTATCAGGGACCTATTTAAAATGTGCTGCGGTTATTGTTTGCTTCTTGTGAAGTTCGATAGTTCGAAACATAAGGGTTTGATTAAGATTTGATCAATGAACCTACTCTCTCTCTAAAATACAATAAGGAAATGGCTGTGCGGGGTGCTGACAGGACGTGTGTGCACTATGAAGACAGATGGGTCAGCATATGAAAGTTTAGCACTTTGACGAAACACACCTGACCCCTGCCCCCTCTCCTCCCTCCTCCTCTGTGGAAGGAATGAATCGCACATAGTTTATGGGAACTGGAGGGAGCAAACGTGGAGGAGAGAGGGAGTGTGGCAGGCTGTGTGGCATAAAGATGTTAAAATCTTTCTCTTTCATTAGCAATTCTTTGTCCCCTTTCTTGAAAAGCCATTATGGGACAGGCAATGCACTGCCAAGTTGTAAGCTCAGCCAGCTCCATCACCTCATGTTCTCAATAATAATGGCTTACATATTAACGATTATTGTTCCCTCTTTTTATATTAGCACATTTTGTTGGCTTCTGCACTTTGGTTGAACACTCTCCTTGGGCAGTCTTTCATCGATTCTGTTATAGTTACTATTCTGTAGATTTGTTGAGTATGCCCACAAGAAAATGAATCCCAGGATTGTACATGGTGACGTACATGTACTTCGATAATAAAATTTACCTTGAACTTTGAATTTGATGTCACTACCCTCCCTATCTTTGAAGACATCTTCAAAAAGTAGTCCCTCAAGAGCGTGGCAGCCATCGTTAGGATACTCACCTTCTAGGACATGAACTTCTTCTCATTACTACCATTAGGGAGGAGGTACAGGAGCCTGAAGACACACATTCAATGTTTTAGGAACAGCTTCTTCCCCTCGGCCATCAGATATCTGAACAGACAATGAGCCGACAAACACGGCATCACTATTTTGTTCTCATTTTACACTAATTTATATACTTTTATATTTCTTACTGCAACCTATAGTAATTTTTTATATCTTGTATTGAACTGCTGCCACAAAACAACTATTTTTACAATCTACGTCAGTGATAATAAACTTGATTCTGATTAACACACGAAAAATGCTGGAGGAATTCAGCAGGTCAAACAGCGTCTAAGGGAGAGGTTCCCAGCCTTTTTTATGCCATTAGCCAATACCATTAAGCAAGAGGTCTGGTGGACCCAGGTTGGGACCCCTGATCTAAAGAGAGGAATAGAGAGATAAAATTTTGAGCCAAGACTCTTCATCTTTTCATGTGTTTCTGGTTCTAATTCAGATTCTGGTGTTGAAGTTAGTAGACTGGGGATAAGAGAAGTAGTAGAACATAGAACATAGAGCATAGACATCTACAGCACGTTACAGGCCCTTCGGCCCACAATGTTGTGCCGACCATGTAACCTACTCTAGAAACTGCCTGGAATTTCCCTACTGCATAGCCCTCTATTTTTGTACACTTGGTGTACCTATCTAAGAGTCTCTTAAAACATCCTATTGTATCCACCTCCACTAACATTGCTGGCAGTGCATTCCATGCACCCACCACCCTCTGTGTGAAAAACTTACCCCTGACATCCCCTCGGCACCTATTTCCAAGCACCTTAAAACTATGCCCCCTGGTGTTAGCCATTTCAGCCTCTGGCTATCCACACGATCAATGCCCCTCATCATCTTATACACCTCTATCAGGTCACCTCTCATCCTCCGTTGCTCCAAGGGAAAAAGGGTGAGTTCACTCAACCTATTCTCATAAGGTACACCCTCCAATCCAGGGAACATCCTTGCAAATATCCTCTGCACTCTCTCTATAGTATCCACATCCTTCCTGTAGTGAGGTGACCAGAAATGAACACAGTACTCCAAGTGGGGTCTGACCAAGTCTTATATAGCTGTAACATTACTTCATGGCTCTTGAACTCAATCCCACGGTTGATGAATGCCAACACACCATATGCCTTCTTAACAACATTGTCAACCTGCACAGCAGCTTCGAGTGTCCTATGGACACGGACCGCAAGATCCCTCTGATCCTCCACACTGCCAAGAGTCTTACTATTAATATTATATTCTATCTTCAAATTTGACCTACCAAAATGAACCACTTCATACTTATCTGCCACTTCTCATCCTAGTTCTACATCCTATCGATGTCCTGCTGTAAGCTCTGAAAACCATCCACACTATCCACAACACCCCCAACCTTTGTGTCATCAGCAAACTTACTAACCCACCCTTCTACTTCTTCATCCAGGTCATTTATGAAAATCACTAAGAGGAGGGGGTCCCAGAACAGATCCCTGTGGAACACCACTGGTCACTGACCTCCACGTAGAATACAAACCATCTACAACCATCCTTTGCTTTCTGTAGGCAAGCCAATCCTGGATCCACAAAGCAAGGTCGCCAGTATTTCTCCCGTCCCTATTGATGATGCAAAGATCATTGCAAGAGGCTCAGCAATCTCCTCCCTCACTTCCCACAGTAACCTGGGGTATATCTCATCCTGTCCCAATGATTTATCTAATTTAATGCTTTTCAAAAGCTTCAGCACATCCTCTTTCTTAATGTCTATATGCTCAAGTGTTTCAGTCTGCTGTAAGTCATCCCCTCAATTGCCAAGGTCTGCTTCCCTGGTGATTACTGAAGAAAAGTATACATTAAGTACCTCCACTACCTCCTCCAACACGGCATAGTCCATTACATCTCAGAATAAGTGCCTGAGGTGGGTACAAAGCATAATGTAAGAAGCACTTGGAGAGAAAGATGAAGGTGTGGGGCTTAGAGAGATACGGGCTGAACACAAGAAATTGGAACCAGCTACCGGGCACTGTGGTCAGCACGGGGTCATTGGGCCAAAGGGCCTGTATCCATACTATATTTATAAACTACCATTGGGCAGGATGTACGGGTGCCTTAGGTCCCACACCACCAGGTTTAAAAACAGTTTTTACCCTTTAACCATTGGTACCAGCATTGGAATCAGAATCTTGGTTTATTATCACTCCATCATTGTGATGAATATTTCATCAGTTCACTGAACATTACATCAATCAACTAAACATTACAGTCCATTCCTCCATATTACAGTCCATTCTCCAGTATTACAATCCATTCCTCCATGTTGCAGTCCATTCATCCAATTTACAGTCCATCACTCCACATTACCTTCTATCCCAGGACATTACAGTCCATTCACCTACAGAACTGTCCATCAGTATTACAGTTCATTCCTCTACATTGTAGGCCATCTTTCCAAATTACAGTCCTTCCCCACATTACAGTCTATTCCTCCACATTACAGTCCATTCCACCACAATACAATTCATTCCTTCACATGTTAGCCCATTCCTTCCATGTTACAGTCCATCCCTTCAGATTACAGTCCATTCCCCCCATATTATAGTCCATTCCACATTACAGTCCATCTCTCCACATTACAGTCCATTTCTTCCATGTAACAGTCCACTCCTCCATATTATTGTATATTCCTCTACATTACTGCACATTGCACTCCATCTCTCCAAAATATCCACCATTTCTATAGAACAGAGGAAGTTCTCTTTGACTTTCTGGAGTTCCCCTGAAGAGAGCACGTTTGTTTCCTTTTCACTGATTTTCTTCTGTGATTCTAGATTACACAGTTTTCAGTGTTCCAAGAATTTCTACAGATTGTAGACTACTCTTATGGTTTATTGCTCGAAGGGCTGCATTATCCACAGGATGTCCCAGATTACATCAGAATGTGGAACCTTGGTATGCGCTGAACCTTCATCTGGAGTGCAGGAGCTTCTTACAAGTGCAGTACATTCCTCCAGAGGGCAGGAGACATCACTAGAATGTAAGACATTGCCCCAGATTGCAGAACATGCCCCCAGTTGAAGATCATTCCAGCAGACTACAGGACAGTCAATATCACTCCAGTATCTTTGAAGATGACATATTTGCCCATGTTCACAAAGTAGTTAGATCCAGAGAAGGTCAATCCCATAGAACACAGGACAATTTGGAACATCCGTTTCCAGTGAAGACTATTTCTTGCATGTCATCCATTCCTATTGAAGACCATTTCTTCAGTGTTGTCCATTCCAGTGAAGATTATTTCTCCAGTGTTGTCCATTCCCATTAAAGACCTTCCCCAGTGTTACTTATTGTCAGTGAAGACCATTCTCCAGTATTGTCCATTAAAGAGTGAAGACCATTCCAGCAATTTCATTGAATCCTACTAGAGGCAATTTCTCAAGTGTTGCCTATTCCCAAAGTGAATACCATTCCCCTAGTGTCATCCACTCCCAGTGAAGACCATTCTCCACTATTGTCCATTCCCAGAGTGAAGACCATTTCCCCAGTGTTGTCCATTCCAAGCATGAAGACCACTCTTCCAATATCATCTAGTCCCAATGAAAACTATTCATTCCTCCAATGTCATTCAATCCCAGTGAAGAGCATGCCTTCAGTGCTGTCTATTTCCAGAGTGAAATCCATTCCCCCAGTGTCATCCACTGCTCAACCACATTGCAATGAATGTCTGTAGGGCACCATAAACACATCAAAGTTGCAGTGAATTACCAAGAGTGATGACTGTTCCATGCAGAGCCCAGAATATTTTTAAAACTAAAATAAATTTTAACAAACAAGAGAAAATCTGCAGATGCTGGAAATCTGAGCAACACACACAAAATGCTGGAGGAACTCAGCAGGCCAGGCAGTATCTATGGAAAAAAGTACAGTCGACATTTCGGGCTGAAACCCTTCAGCAGGACTGGAGAGAAAAAAGATGAGAAGTAGATTTGAAAGGTCAGGGGAGGGAGAGCGAAACGCCAGGTGATAGGTGAAACTTGGAGGGGGAGGGATGAAGCAAAGAGCTAGGAAGTTGATTGTTGAAAGAGACAGAAGAAAGAAAGAGTTGGGGGGGGGGTAGGAGGAGCATTTATTAAGTTTTACAATACCATAACAAAAACACTATGAACAACAACAGTAAGAAACACCAACTAAATCAAAATATTCCCATCTTCATGTAGGATGCCATTTATCCTCTGCAGCCCCCAATGGTCCTCGATTGACAAGGGAGAGGCTGTGGATGTTGTGTATTTGGATTTTCAAAAGGCCTTCACTAAGGTGCCACATAAGAGGCTGCTTAATAAGATGAGAGCCCATGGAATTACAGGAAGGATATTGGAATGGGCGGAACATTGGCTGATAGGCAGAAAGCAAAGAGTGGGAATACAGGGATCCTATTCTGATTGGTTGCCGGTTACTAGTGGTGTTCCGCAGGGGTCGGTGTTGGGGCCGCTTCTTTTTACACTGTATATCGATGATTTAGATTACGGATTAAATGGTTTTGTGGTTAAGTTTGTGGATGACACCAAAACAGGTGGAGGATCAGGAAGTGTTGAAGAAACGGAAAGGTTGCAGAGAGACTTGGTCAGTTTAGGAGAGTGGGTAAAGAAATGGCAGATGAGATACAACGTTGAGAAATGTACGGTTGTACATCTTAGAAGAAGAAACAATTGGGCAGATTATTATTTAGATGGGGAGAAAATTCAAAAATCGGAAGTGCAAAGGGACTTGGGGGTCCTAGTGCAGGATACCCTAAAGGTTAACCACCAGGTTGGATCGGCAGTAAGGAAAGCGAATGCTATGTTGGCATTCATTTCAAGAGGAAAAGTGTATAAGAGTAAGGAGGTGTTGATTAGGCTCTATGGGACACTGGTGAGACCCCATTTGGAATACTGTGTGCAGTTTTGGGCCCCCTATCTTAGAAAGGATGTGGTGATGTTGGAGAGAGTTCAGAGAAGATTCAAGAGGATGATTCCAGGAATGCAGGGACTAACATATGAGGAGCGTTTGTTGGCTCTTGGATTGTATTCATTAGAGTATAGAAGAATGAGAGGGGATCTCATAGAAACATTTCGAATGTTGAAAGGGTTGGACAGAGTAGATGTGGAAAGGCTGTTTCCCTTGGTGGGTGGGTCCAGGACAAGAGGTCACAGTCTTAGAATTAGAGGGTACCCATTTAAAACAGAGATTAGCAAGAGGGTCGTGGAGTTATGGAATTCATTGCCACATACAGCTGTGGAGGCCCAATAATTGAGGGTTTTTAAGGAGGAAATTGACAGGTATCTAATTAGTCAGGGTATCAAGGAATATGGGGAAAAAGCTGGAAATTGGAACTAGACGGGAGAATAGTTTAGCTCATGGTGGAGTGGCAGAGTGGACTCGATGGGCCGAATGTCCTGCTTCTGCTCCTTTGTCTTGTGATCTAGTGGAACACCTCCAGACCCACTACATCAAGGCAGAACTACAGTGTACGTAAGCACATTCCTCCAGTGTACATTCCATTTCCTAGCAGCCAATGACAAAATTCTGTAGATGTGTGGTGGAGAGTATACTGACTGGTTGCATCATGGTCTAGTATGGAAACACCAATGCCCTTGAACAGAAAATCCTACTAACAGTAGTCCATCATGGGTAAAGCCCTCCCCACTGTTGTACACATCTGCATGGACTGCTGCCGCAGGAGGGCAGCATTCATTATCAGGGCCCCCCACCATCCAGACCATGCTCTCTTCTCACTGCTGCCTTCAAGAAGACAGTACAGGAGCCTGAGGACCCACACCACCATGTTCAGGAACAGCTATTACCCCTCAACCCCTCTTGAACCAGAGGGGAAAACTTCACCTGCTCCATCTGTTCTCACAATCTATGGGCTCGCTTTCGGGTGTGGTCTTTCATTAGTGGTTCTTGGATTTACTGAGTATGCCCGCAAGAAAACGAATCTCGGGGTTCCATGAGATGACATATATGTACTTAGATAATAAATTTACTTTGAACTTTGAACAATGTGTTCGTTCCTCAGTATACAATACATTTGGACATCATACAAGACATTCAGGGTATAAGCTGTCCCCATATGCAACATATTCTCTTGTATATCCTGCATTTGCCAGTATGCAGTATATGCTGTGTTGGCGCGTGGGCTAGTGGATAAGGCATCGGTCTAATGATCTGAAGGTCACTGGTTCGAGCCTCAGCTGAGGCAGCGTGTTGTGTCCTTGAGCAAGGCACTTAACAACACATTGCTCTGTGATGACACCGGTGCAAAGATGCTTGGGTCCTAGTGCCCTTCCCTTGGATAACATCGGTGGCGTGGAGAGGGAGAAACTTGCAGCACGGGCAACTGCCGGTCTCCCATACAACCCTGCCCAGGCCTGCGCCCTAGAAACCTTCCAAGGCGCAAATCCATGGTCTCATGAGACTAACGGATGCCTACATATGCCTATAAGTATATTCTGCAGAATGTGTTTTATTGTAAGGGATATAGATAGGGTAGATACAAGCAGTCTTTTACCACTGAGCGTGGTGAGACTAGAACCGGAGGTCATGGGTTATGGGTGAAAGGTGAAATATTTTAGGAGAACCTGAGGGTGGATTTTCTTCACTCAGAGGGTGGTGAGAGTGTGGAATGAGCTGCCAGTGGAAGTAATGGATATGGGTTTTGATTTCAATGTTTAACAGAACGGTAAGTGTATGGATGGGAAGGGTATGGAAGGCAACGGTTGAGGTATGGGTTGATGGGATTGGCAGAATAACAGCTTGGCACAGAGTGGATGGGCCAAAAGGCATGTTGCTGTGCTATAGTGCTTTATAACTGTCTGACTCAATAGAGTGCAGTATATTCCCCCCCCCACATATATTTCCCAACATACAGTACAATGCTCATTTTAGAGTGCGTTCCACAGAGTGCAGTATGTTCCCCTGCATACAATACATTCCACAGAGCGGTGCATTCCCCCATATATGGCGCATTCCGCTGTATGAGTACATTCTCCAGATTGCATTGCATTTCCCTCAGTGGCTAGTACTTTCACTTGTGGATAGACGATTGATAATTTATACCACACCACTGTGCAGAAGTCTTACTGTCACTGTAGGCTATTTGTGTTCCTTCCTTTTCTCCTATCGGTTTCAAAATATTCCCTCAGAGTCTCGGAGATTCCTCCAGCTTCCCAGCCACCCTGCGACATTCACGGCATTCCTTCGGCCTGCTTTTCATTCCTCACTGGAGGGCCGGAAGACGAAGCTGAAGCTGAGATGCGTTCACTTAAACAGCTAATCTCGGCAGGTTTCACGCTGCCCAGGAGAAATAGCAAAGGTGGAAATAAAGGTTCTTTCTTGGCTGTGTTTGACTGAATCTTAGAGTATTGAAACCGGATGTTGCATTCTAGCTCTGGCAGTTAACGTGATACGCAAGCCAGGGCAGTACGATATGGAGAGGAAGCTGTTGTCCACGTAGCAGACTCCCCCTCTCCACGCAGCTGATGAATCCAAAGGAACAGCAGAGACCGATACAGTTTGGCACCAGCAGCATCACAGGAGTTGCCAGTCTGCGTTGAACTCAATGTGGGACTGCCTTAGGGACTCCAGCTCCGGATTTTTCCTTGAGGTTCACTCCTGAAGCCTTCCCCATGAGTGGGTACAGTCGCAAGGCAGCGGAGGTTTGAGATCAGAGTTTTCCTTCTCCTAGATGAGCTGCCAACCACGGCTGATGAGCCCCATCTGCCCCAAGTGACCGGTTTTAAGATGCCAGTAACCTGCCTTTCCCCTTCTCCTTCAACAGAAACAGTTCCACTGGGCTTAGTGGCTAAGCTACACGTGAAGACCAGAAGCTGGACTTGGTTGTCAGAGGCTACTTGAGACACACATGCCATTGGGAGCATTTAATAGGTAGTGGGAGCTCATCACCACTCCCACCCCCGGCTGCAACAACCTTAAGGAACCAAACTAAATATAAAAGCTCAGGCCATCTGAAGAGTTAATTCATTCCAAGCGCTTATGCATATAAAATGCAGTTTGAGAAAACAAATGCAGCAGATAACATTGAAATAAAATTGCTTTATCAATTTTTTTTCCACCAAACATCAGCCGACAAATTGATTTGCAACCAAAGCATATCTAGAGCACTGCATTTCATTTCTGAGCAGTGACACCCAGCTTTAATTTAGCCCTCGATTGGGCCAAGATAATCCAATTTAGGCCTCAACCACAGGTCCTGCGCAAGTGTTTAATTTCTTCCCGCAGCCCCTCCAGACAACACTGGCCTGAAGTTATTAGTGGGGAGGGAGATTCTTGTGTCTCAGTCTGTGCCGGGGAAAAAAAATACCCAACAATGGAAGGGCTTCAAAAGGAGTTTCATTGATCTAAGTCCTCCCTCTCTGCCTTGGGTCACATAATTCATTAACCTGCCTGACACAGTGGGAAGAATCACGATGTTGCACTAAGTAAAGGTTAATTAAAAATAAAAGTTCTGGCAAATACGCCAAAGGAAAGTGTAATAACTCGAAGCTCCACACACAGGGACCTGCCTCCTCCAGAAGCGTTTGCTCGTCAGCTTAGCCCTAGACATCAGGAGTACAGCTGACAATATTACTCCAGACTTAATCTTATCTTGGATACAATCAGCAGCCTCTTCAGGAGGTGGTGAAGCGAGCTGTCAACACGTCAAGCACCTGACTGCAATTTAACCCCTTTAGTGATGCACCCCCTGTGCAAATCAAGACTTTATTCGATGGGCATTAAAGAGGGAGGACTTCAGCTCAGTCACGTGGCAGCAGTGTTTCAGGGTCTCCATGAAACGATCCTGGAATCCAGCACAGCCTCTCATGGTCACAGAACACATCCTCCACCTCAAGAAAGCTCACTAATGCCTCCACTTCCTGAGGAGGCAGAAAAGAGCTGGCCTGTTCACCCCAGTAGAACACAGAACATAGAACGGTATAGCAAAGGAACAGGCCCTTCGGCCCACAATGTTGTGCCGAACCAGTTAAATTAGTAATCAACTGGCCAACTAAACTAATCTCTTCTGCCTACACAATGTCCATATCCTTCCATTTTCCTCACATTCATGTGCCTGGCTAAACATCTCCTAAAAGCTTTGAACATTTCTACCTCTACCACCACCAGACATCCTCTACTCCCTGTGTAAAGAAATTCTCCTTCACATCTCCTTTGTAATTACCCCTTCTCATCTTAGGTGCATGCCCTCAGCTATCAGATATTTTAACCCAGGGTGAAAGATACTGTCTACGCTATCTAGGCCTCTCATAACCTTATAAACCTCTGTCAGATCTCCACTCAGTTTCCACTGCTTCAGAGAAAACACATCAGGTTTGGACAACCTCTCGTTATAGCACATGTCTTCTCATCCAGACAGCATCTTGGTAAACCTCTTCTGCACCCTCTCCATGCCTCGATAGCTTTCCTATAATGGGGTGACCAGAAATGTATGTGATGGAGCCACACTAGAGTTTTATAAAGCTGCAACCTAATTTCCTGACTTTTTAACTCAATTCATCGACTAACAAAGACAAGCGTGCTAAAAGCCTTCTTAACCGCCCTAGCAACCTGTGGAGCCACTTTCAGTGATCTATGAAGTTGGAGTCCAAGATCCCCCTGCTCATCAACGCTGCTAAGGGTCTTGCCCTTTCCAGTGCACTGTCTCTTTACATTTGACTTCCCAAAATTTCACATTTGGCTGAGTTAAACTCCATCTGCCATTTCTCTGCCCATATCTGCAACTGATCTTTATTATGCTTGTCAATCATCAACACTATCCACAACACCACCAATATTCATATCACCTGCAAGCTTACTAACCCATCCACGTACTGTATGTTTTGATCCATGTAATTTATAGACATCACAAACAGAAGAGGCCCCAGTACAGATCCCTGTGGAACACCATTAGTCACAGACTTTCAGCTAGAAAAAGTCCCTTCAACCATTACCCTCTGTCTTCTATGCATTAGTTAGTGCTGAATCGAAACGGCCAAAAGTTATTAAAGAAGGTACCAAAAACTTCTTCAGTTGCATAAAGTGTAAAAGAGAGGTGAGAGTGGATATGGGACCATTGGAAAATAATGCTGGAGAGGTAGTAATAGGGAAAAAGAAATGGGGGATGAACTGATTAAGTATCTTGCACCAGTCTTCACTGTGGAAGACACTAACAGTATAGTGGAAGCTCCAGATGTCAGGGGTCATGAAGTGTGTGAAGTTACCACAACTAGAGAGCAGGTTCTTGGGAAACTGAAAGGTCTGAAAGTAGATAAATCACCTGGACCAGATAGGGTACATCCCAGCATTCTGAAAGAGGTAGCTGAAGAGAATGTGGAGGCATTAGCAAATACCTTTCAAGAATCACTAGATTCTGGAATGGTTTCAGAAGACTGGAAAATTGCGAATGTTACTCCACTCTTCAAGAAGGAAGAGGGGCAGAAGAAAGGAAACTATAGGCCAGTTAGTCTGACCTCAGTGGTTGGAAAGATTTTGGAATCAATTATTAAGTATGAAGTCCCAGGGTACTTGGAAGCACATGATAAAATAGGCCGTAGCCAACTTGATTTCTTCAAGGGAAAATCTTGTCTGACAAATCTGTTGGAATTCTTTGAAGAAATAACAAGTAGGATAGACAAATAAAAAACTCTTGATGTTGTATACTTGGATTTACAGAAGGCCTTTGACAAGGTGCCACATATAAGGCTGTTTAACAAGTTAAGAGCCCATGGTATTACAGGAAAGATTCCAGTATGGATAAACTAGTGGCTGATTTGCTGATGGGCAAAGAGTGGGAATAAAGGGCGCCTTTTCTGGTTGGCTGCTGGTGACTAGTGGTGTTCCACAGGGGTGTTGTGACTCATTCTTTTTAAAGTATATACCAATGATTTGTCTAATGGAATTGATGGTTTTGTTGCAAAGTTTGCAGACAATATGAAGACAGGTAGAATGGCAGGTAGCTTTGAGGAAGTAGAGAAGCTACAGAAGGACTCAGGTAAAGAAAATGGTCAAAGAAATGGCAGGTGCAATAGAGTGTTGGGAAGTGTATGGTCATGCGCTTTGGTAGAAGAAATGAAAGGTTTGACTATTTTCTAAATGGAAAGAAAATACAAAAAAAAATTGAGGAGCAAAGGGACTTGGGAGTCCTTGTGCAGGATTCCCAATAGGTTAATTTGGAGATTGAGTCTGTGGTAAGGAGGGCAAATGGAATGTTATCGTTCATTTCAAGAGGACTAGAATATAAAAGCAAGGATGTAATGTTGAAACTTTATAAAGCACTGGTGAGGCCTCACTTGGAGTATTGTGAGCAGTTTTGTGTCCCTTATCTTAGAAAGGATGTGCCGAAACTGAAGGGGGTTCAAAGGAGGTTCATGAAAATGATTCCAGGATCAAATGGCTTGTCGTATGAAAAGCATTTGATGGCTCTGGGCCAGTATCAACTGGAATTCAGAAGAATGAGGGGTGACCTCTTTGAAACCTATCAAATGGTGCAAGGCCTTGAGAGAGTGAACGTGGAGAAGATGTTTTCTAAGGTGGGAGAATCTAAGACCAGAGGACATAGCCTCAAAACAGAGGGGTGTCCTTTTAGAACGGAGATGAGGAGGAATTTCTTTAGCCAAAGGGTGTTGAATCTGTGGAATTCTTTGCTACGGGCAACTATGGAGGCCAAGTCTTTATGTTTATTTAAGGCAGAGGTTAATAGATTCTTGATTAATCAAGGCATGAAGGAATACAGGGGAGAAGGCAGGACATTTGAGAAAAATTGTCAATGAAATGGTGGAGCAGACTCAATGGGCCAAATGGCTTAATTCTGCTCTTATATCTTATGGTCTAGCTCACCATAGATGAGCTTCCCATGAGGAACTTTGACAGAAGCTTTACTAAAATCTATGTAGACAATACCCTCAGCTCTACCCTTATCAAACACCCTCTGCACCTTGTCAAAGTCTCAGTCAAGTTAGTAAGACATGACTGGTTCTCCCTAATTAGGCCATAGATTTCCAAATGCATATAACTCCTATCACTAAGAATTCTCTCCAGTAGCTTCCCTGCTGCTGATGTGAGACTGGCCGGTCTATAGTTTCTAGGATTATCTCAAATTCCATTCTTGAACCATGGAACAAGATTAACTACTCTCCAGTCATCCAGGACCTCACCTGTGGTTGTAGAGGATGCAAAAATATTGGTCAAAGCCCTATCAATCTCTTCTTTTGACTCTCTCAGTAACCTGGAGTTTATCCCTTTAGACCCTAGGGCTTATCCACCTTAATGCTCTTTAAGAGACCCAACACTAATTCCTTTACTTCGAAATACCCTAGCATATCAATATGCTCAGCACTGATTCTCTTATCCTCCAGGTCCTTCTCCTTGGTAAATACTGATGTAAAGTACTCATTAAGGACCTCACCCACATCCTCTACACCCAAGCAGATGTCACCCCATATCCTTGAGTAGTCTTACCCTCTCCCTAGTTATCCACTTGATCTTGATGTATATATAGAGAGTCTTGGGATTCTCTTTAATCCTATTTACCAATGGCCCCTCCTGGCTTTCCTAATTCCCTTCTTGAGTTATTTTCTGGCATCTTTATGATCCTCAAGGGCCCTGTTTGATTCTAGGTTCATAAGCTTTACATATCTTTCCTTTTTCTTTTTCCCTGAATTGTCATCTCTCTCGACACCCCAGGTTCTCTTGCCTTGCCATCCTTGTCCTTCCTTCTGACCGGAGCATACCCGTCCTGTACTCTGTGCAGTTGGTCTTTAAACATCCTCCACATGTCAGATATGGTGACATCGGTTAGTCTGGTGAGACCATGGATCTGCACCTGGAATGGTTTCCAGGGCGCAGGCCTGGGCAGGGTTGTATGGAAGACCGGCAACTGCCCATGCTGCAAGTCTCCCCTCTCCACGACACCGATGTTGTCCAAGGGAAGGGCAAGGGCCGATGCAGCTTGGCACCGGCGTCGACGCAGGAGTTGCCAGAGCGAGGTTGAAGGCAACGTCGGACTGTCTTAGGGACTCCAGCTCCGGATTTGTCCTCAGGGTTTACTCCCGAAGCCTTCCCCATGAGTGTGTATGGCCACCAGGCAGCGGAGGTTTGAAATCAGAGTTTTCCCTCTCTTAGATGGACTGCCTTCCCAGGCTGACGAGATCCATCTACCCGAAGATATGTCAGATATGGGCTTGCCCAAAGACAGCTGTTCCCAATGAACTCTCCTTAGTTCCTGCTTCATGCTGTCATAATTTGTCCTGTTCCAGTTTACGACTCTCTTGCAAGGTCCATATTTATCCTTATCTAAAGCTACCTTAAAACTTAAGGAGTTGTGGATACTATTCCCTAACTGCTCACCCACTGAGAGGGCAGCCACCTGGCCAGGCTTATTCTCCAACACCAGGTCCAGTACAGCCCCTCCTCTTGTTAGACCACCTACAATACTGAAGATCTCCTGCAGATGTGCAGTGGAGGGCATCCTGATATGCTGTATCGCTGCATGGTACGGAAACTGCACTGCAGCAGACAGGGAGGCTGTACATACAGCAATTAAAACTGCCCAATGCATCGCCAGCACCAGCCTATCCACCATCATGGACGTATATACAGGGAAGTGCCAGACAAGGCTAGCTGTATCATGAAGGATCTCACCCACCCTGCTCATGGACTGTTTGTCCCACTTCAATCAGGGAGGAGGCTACATAGCATCCACACCAGGACCACCAGACTCAAAAACAGTTACTTTCCCCAAGCAGTAAGTAACACCTCCTCCCACTAACCCACCCCTCCACACCCCCAACCACTTCTACATATACATCACCTACCATCACTTCATGTACAATGCATATTTGCATGTATATTGTGTGTTATAGGATTATTTTTATGTCTATTGAATTTTTCTGTGTTTTCTTTATGTTATTGTGTTTTTTATGCTGCTTCGGATCCAGAGTAGCAATCATTTCATTCTCCTTTACTCTCACGTTCTGAAGAAAGACAATAAATAATCTTCAATCCTCAATACTTACTTAAAGAATCAAAATTCTAAGTGAATTTATTATCAAAGTACATATCACTATACACAACCCCGAGATTCATTTCCTTGTGGGCATACTCAACAAATCCAACAAATACAATCAATGAAAGGCCGCACCAACTTGGGCATTCAACCAGTTTTCAAAAAAAGACACTGGACAAATACAAAAGGAAAGAAATAATAATAAATAAGTAAGCAATAAATATAAAGAACATGAAATGAAGAGCCTTGAAAGTGTGTCCATCGGTTGTGGGAACTTTTCAATGATGGAGCAAGTGAAGTTGAGTGAAGTTATCCCCTCTGGTTCAAGGTCTAGAGTCATAGAGTGATAGAGTGGCAAAGGGAAGGATCACATGGAAACAATTTAGCCCATTGTGTACATGTCAGCAAGGGTCACACTGCCTATTACTACTCTGAGAGAGAGAAACTTATCATCCCTTTCACCGAAATGCAGTCTTCTACCACCCCTTCACCACAGAGTTAAACCACCTCTTAAAGTCATTCTCACTAGAAAACGAGACACACACACACTCTCTCTCTCTCTCTCTCTCTCTCTCTCTCTCTCTCTCTCTCTCTCTCTCTCTCTCTCTCTCTCTCTCTCTCTCCCCCCCCCCCCCCCCAGATGTATGGATGGGCCAAGGACATAGGGTAACAGAGGAAATGAAACAGATTGACATTAGGAAGGAAACGGTGATGAGAAGACTGATGGGACTGAAGGCTGACAAATCCCCAGGTCCGGATGGTCTGCATCCTAGAGTACTAAAGGAGGTGGCCATGGAAATTGCAGATGCATTGGTAATCATTTTCCAATGTTCCTTAGATTCAGGATCAGTTCCTGAGGATTGGAGAATGGCTAATGTTATCCCACTTTTTAAGAAAGGAGGGAGGGAGAAAACAGAGAACTATCGACCTGTCAGCCTGACATCGGTGGTGGGGAAGATGCTAGAGTCCATTATTAAGGATGAAATATTGGCATATCTAGATAGCAGTGATAGGATTGGGCTGAGACAGCATGGATTTACCAAGGGTAAATCATGCTTGACTAATCTGTTGGAGTTTTTCGAGGATGTAACCAGGAAGTTAAACGGGGGAGATCCAGTGGATGTAGTGTACCTCGATTTTCAGAAGGCATTTGATAAGGTCCCACATAGGAGATTGATGGGCAAAATCAAAGCTCAGGGCATCGGGGGGAAGACATTGACATGGATAGAAAACTGGTTGGCAGATAGAAAGCAAAGGGTAGCGGTGAATGGGTGTTTCTCGGAATGGCAGGTGGTGACTAGTGGGGTACCACAGCACTCGGTATTGGGACCACAGCTGTTTACCATTTACGTCAACGATTTGGATGAAGGCATTGAAAATAACATCAGCAAATTTGCTGATGATACTAAGCTAGGTGGCAGTGTGACATGTGATGAGGATGTTAGGAGAATTCAGGGTGAGTTGGATAGGCTGGGTGAGTGGGCAGATACTTGGCAGGTGGCGTTTAATGTGAATAAGTGTGAGGTTATCCACTTTGAGAGTAAGAACAGGAAGGCAGATTATTATCTGAATGGTGTAGAGTTAGGTAAGGGAGAAATACAAAGAGATCTGGGAGTCCTTGTTCATCAGTCACTGAAGGTGAATGAGCAAGTGCAGCAGGCAGTGAAGAAAGCTAATGGAATGTTGGCCTTTATTACAAAGGGGATTGAGTACAAGAACAAGGAAATCCTCTTGCATTTGTACAGGGCCCTGGTGAGACCACACCTGGAGTATTGTGTACAGTTTTGGTCTCCAGGGTTAAGGAAGGACATCCTGGCTGTAGAGGAAGTGCAGCGTAGATTCACGAGGTTAATTCCTGGGATGTCTGGACTGTCTTACGCAGAGAGGTTAGAGAGACTGGGCTTGTACACGCTGGAATTAAGGAGATTGAGAGGGAATCTGATTGAAACATATAAGATTATTAAGGGATTGGACAAGATAGAGGCAGGAAATATGTTCCAGATGCTGGGAGAGTCCAGTACCAGAGGGCATGGTTTGAGAATAAGGGGTAGGTCATTTAGGACAGATTTAAGGAAAAACTTCTTCTCCCAGAGAGTTGTGGGGGTGTGGAATGCACTGCCTCAGAAGGTAGTGGAGGCCAATTCTCTGGATGCTTTCAAGAAGGAGCTAGATAGGTATCTTAAGGATAGGGGAATCAAGGGATATGGGGAAAAGGCAGGAACCGGGTATTGATAGTAGTTGATCAGCCATGATCTCAGAATGGTGGTGCAGGCTCGAAGGGCCGAATGGTCTACTTCTGCACCTATTGTGTATTGTCTATATGCACATGTAATCAACACACACGCTCACATGCACACACACACACACACACACACACACACACACACACACACACATTCACACACAATCCCACATGAACACACACAGAGTCACACACCCACGCACATACCACACGCACATGCACACACAGACACGCACAACCACCAATACACACACAGTCTCATTTACTGTACACACACTTACACAAACACAAACATTCACACACACACGCACTCACACATATGCTCACACATACACTCACACAAGCACACATGTACACACAGTCACACGTACACACTCACACACATGCACCCACACACAGACACCTGGACAGACACAGACAGACACATACCCATACAATCACATTCATTCATACACACATACTCCCACTTGCACACATGCACAGACATGCACTCAAACACCCACACACACACATACACACGCACACACACAATCGCATTCATATACACATATACACACATAATCAACACACGCGTGCACGTGCATACACACACAATCACATTCATGCACACACATATGCAAACAAACCTACTTCTCTTTAGCACACTATAGAACATAGAAATTTACAGCACATTGCAGCCCTTTCTGCCCACAATGTTGTGCCAACCATGTAACCTACAATATACCTTAGAATCAAGTTGAATATCATTGACATATGTGGTGAAATCCGTTGTTGTGCAACGACAGTACAGTACATTACACAATAATATTATTGTAGGTTACAATAAGAAATATAAATAATAAATAAGTAGAGCAAAAAGAAAGCAAACTAGTGAGGTAGTGATGGGTTCATGGACCGTTCATAAACCTGATGGTAGAGAGGAGGAAGCTGTTCCTAAAATATTGAGTGTAGGTCTTCAGGCTTCTGTACTTCCTCCCTGGTGGTAGTGATGAGAAGAAGAAGGTAGTGATGATGGATGCTGGCTTCTTCAGGCATCATCTTTGTAAGATGTCTTCGATGGTGGGTGTTATGTTACTTTTGTTTAAATGTACCGTGGGTTAACAAAGTAGAATCACACTCTGGAAGAGATAGAGAACTTTTATTTACAGTAATAAACAAACACGTCTTAACCCAGCCACGTGCTGGAACATTCTAGCAATCCTGCACATGCTCAGTGCTCTGTCCAATCATGTACTGGCACATCATTGCACATGATAACACCACATCTTCCTTTCCTTTAAAAGAAAAACAATTAGCAACATTAATCAAAACAAATGCATAACTTAACATGTCTCTATCAATCTCTCTGGGGGTCTATGAACACGGGTAGACCTTCTAAGTGGTTCACACAGCTCTTGTGTTTCATTGTTATTTTTGTGTTTTGTCTGGTCTCCATCAGTTAACTGAAACTCTGAAGTTGTCTCTTTCATGAGGTCTTTGTGATTTCTTCTTAACACTGCTCCTTCTTCTGTTTGGACCATGTATGATCTGGGTTGTACTTCTTCCAAGTACTGTAGCTTTCTGTGTCCATGTGTTCATTTTGTCTTGTATCCTCACTTCATCCCCTTGGTGCAGTTCGGGTAATGGACGAGAACATCTGTCAAAGTATATTTTCTGCTTTGCTTTGTGTTCATCTTTCCATCTTTTCACTTGTTTACCTCCCTCTGTTCTCAGAAGGCTCTCATCTATTGGCAGATTGGATCTCAAACGGCGTCCCATCAAGAGCTGAGCAGGTGAAAATCCACATTCAAGTGGAGTACTGCGATAGACTAACAAAGCTTTATAAAAATCACCTCCACTATCTTTTGCTTTGTGCATCAGTTTCTTGATAATTCCTACTGATTTCTCAACTAATCCATTGGACTGAGAGGAAAATGGACTAGATGTTGTATGAACAAAGCCCCATTCATGAGCAAAATGTCTCATGCATTCACCATTGAATTGTGGACCACTGTCTGTGAAAACTTCATCAGGTACACCATGTCTGGAAAAAGCTGATTACATGTATATAATTACATTCTCTGCAGTTGTTCTGCTCAGACCACACACTTCAGGATACAATGAGTAGTAATCTGTTATTAATAGATAATCTTTGTTGTCAGTTACAAAAAGATCAACGCATTTCTTTTCAGACCTATAGGAATCATAATCCTGCTACCTTCGTACAATATCCCATCCACAACAGAAAGTTCTGATCTGTGGTTCCAATATTCTCGTACTTCTGAGGTACAGTCATGCTTATTATCTGACCATTCATCCATCACCACTTGTACTACCTGACTGAGAATTTTGTCCTTCTCTGTCTCAAGATGCAGCAGTTCCAACTTTTTGTGAGCAACAGGTACAGTTTCTATGACCATATCAATAAATACCTGAACATCAATAGCGTTCCTGTGACTGTCTTTTGTTGTTGAATCCACAGCTCTGGGAAGTATGTCAACCATGTACATGAATTTTACAGGTGTGTATGACGCATTTAACGCACACCTTTGCAATTTGATCATCATTCACTGAATTCGCAAAGGATAGTCACTTAAAGTAAACACAAAGTACACTGCAGATGCCGTGGTCAAATAAACACATACAAACAAGCTGGATGAACTCAGCAGGTCGGGCAGCATCTGTTGAAAGGAGCAGTCAACGTTTTGGGCCGAGACCCTTCCTGACAAAGAGATCAGTCCTGACGAAGGGTCTTGGCCCGAAACGTTGACAGTCACTTAAAGGTTTGCAAAACAATGCAATCAAAGGCTTATGATCAGTTTCAACATCAATAGATTGCCTGACACAAACTGATGAAATCTCTCACAAGCAAACAGAATACTGAGCAATTCTTTTTCAATTTGGGCATACCTTGTTTCTGGATCAGATAATGAACAAGATGCATATGCCACTGGTAGTCATTCCTTATCATGTTTCTGGAGTAATACTGCCCCTAAGCCTGCTTGAGATGCATCACATGAGATTTTGATGGGTCTCTCAGCATCATAGAATTTCAACACAGGTTCTTTGATAAGCACTTTCTTGAGATTTTGCCATGCCTTCTCCTGCTCATGATTCCAGCTCCATTCATTTCTCTTTTCTGTTAGCTGCCTCAATGGAGCAAGCTGTTCCGAAAGATTGGGTATGAATTTTCCCATGTAGTTGACCATTCCCATAAACCTTTGAACATCCTTTTTACATTGCTGTCTTGGCATGTTCTCAATAACAGAAACCTTCAGTGGATCAGGACCCACACCCTCACTGCTGATGAATTACCCACAAAGGTAAGTTCAGTCACTCCTAGCTGACATTTGTCTTTATTCAACTTCAGGTTTGTCTTGTGTGTTACCTCAAAGACTTGTCTGAGTCTGGCGTCATGCTCTTCTTTAGATGATCCCCAAACAATAATATCATCCATGGATGTATCCATGCCCTCAATGTGCTCATATAGCTCATATATACACTTCAGGAGCTGATGCAATTCCAAACAGAAGCCGAAGAAAACAAAATCTGGCAAAAGGAGTGTTAAAGGTACACAACTTTGAACTTGGTTCATCTAGTTTAAGGTGCCAGGATCCAGAGGATGTATCTAATTTACTAAAGTCCTTTGCATCAGCAAACTGTGACATAATTTGTTCATGAGTAGGCAATTTGAAATGCTCACTTTTAATGGCTCAACTCAGGTCTCTTGGATCTAAGCAAATCCTCAGTTTTCCATTTTTCCTA
Source organism: Hemitrygon akajei (assembly GCF_048418815.1). Classification (NCBI taxonomy): domain Eukaryota; kingdom Metazoa; phylum Chordata; class Chondrichthyes; order Myliobatiformes; family Dasyatidae; genus Hemitrygon; species Hemitrygon akajei. The sequence continues at coordinate 12,681,053 of NC_133127.1, read as the reverse complement.
TCAACAATAACAAGCAAATTGACCTATTCAGTCGGTTCATCAATTTTTTTTATGACTCCTAGCTGTTCCAATCTGTCAAGCTCTGATTTCAGATGATGATGTAATGCAAAAGGCACTTTTCTACATGGATGTACTGTGTTGTCAATTTTAGTCGTGTGCTCTCCTGAAAGACAACCAATCCCTTTGAACAAGTCCTCATACTCTTTCATCAAGTCATTGCATTCTGACTCTGTGTCACTGTCCAGGACTAATTCTCTTTTCACCAAATTCAGTCTCTCACAGGCAGATAAACCCAATATTGACTGTACATTCTCAGGCACCACCACAAATGAAAGCCTGTGCACCATATTTTTGTGTGATTTTTTTGCCACACATGTTCCTTTAACTGGAATGTCTGCACTTTTATATTCACCTGATGTAACTTCAGTCCTGGCTTTAAAGCATTAAACTCAGATTCTTAGATGAAGACAAACATCAAAGTCTTGTAATAGGCAAGAGTGAAGTGTTTGCAAACATCAGACAGATCTGTATGTTGAACCAAAGTCTTCCAGTCAATGTCCAACACTCACACTCAACCAACATGATGGATAGTTGCTTTGAGGACAGTATTTATTCCATCTGGGTGGCCTCCAACCTGATGGCATGAACATCGATTTCTCCAGCTTCCTGTAAATTCTCCCTCCTCCTTCCAGCTCTCTTTTTCTATCCCCTATTCTAGTTCCCCTCACATTCCTTTTCTTCTCCTCACCTGCACATCGCTTGCTTCTGGTGCCTCTCCTCTATCCCTGGTCCAATATCCTCTCTGATCATATTTCTTCTTTTTCAGCCCCTTACCTCTTCCACCTTTGCTCTCCCAGCTTCTTGCTACAACCCTTATTCCCCACCCACCCTCCTTTCCCCATCACCTGGTCTCCCCTATCAACTGCCAGCTTGTACTCCTCCCTCTCCCACCAACTTCTTATTCTGGTGTCCTCCCCCGTTCTTTCCATACATGATGAAGGGTCTCAGCCCAAAACATTGACTGTTTATTCCCCTCCATTAATGCTGCCCCTCCAAGAGGACCACAACCTTATCACGGGATTTGGAGGCTTGTGTGCCTCAATATCTTAGAGAGCCGTGTCAGCTGGAGTCAAGGCTTTATGCTTTGGCTCTTGGTTGGGTCACCCATGCCAAATGCGTCAAAGGGTAGAGGCCAGATGCAGAGTGGTCCATCAGTCCTCCAGGTTCAAAGGTTCAGCTCAGGGCTAACAACCCTGACTGGTCAAACATAACTGTTATGGAAACAGCAATGAAGAATCCTTCTACATCTGAGTGTGGTATTATTCCAGAGTCTCCAAACTTGTATGACTGACAGTAGTGAAAACTGAGAAACTACTGACACGAGGAAAGAAGCTATGAACACCGCCAGAGATGGAGGACGTTCCTTGCTGCCCTAGATGTCAGTGATGTAATGGGCAGTAGGTTGATAGATGCTGGCTGACCTGCATTATGCTTTGCTTTTCCTTTGTATTGCCCTGATGCACTGATGTGGTGAAATGATCTGCATTAACTTCAATGCAAAATAAATTTCCTCCACACCTCGGTACATGTGACATTAATAAAGCAATAAGCCCAGGCTACTCTGACAGAATGTCTCAAAGCTCACCACATCTACCATAACTGAGAACAATGGCAGCAAAACTATGCAATGCAGAGGAGAACCTACAGGGGGTGGTATTCCTAAAATGTGCTTGTCCTTAGCGGGAGATTTGAGAGTTGTTATGTTGAAGTTGTATTAGATGTTGGTGAGGCTAAATTGGAGTATTATGTGCAGATCTGGTCACCTACCTACAGGAAAGATGCCAATAAGATTGAAAAAGTGCAGAGCAAACTTACAAGGATGTTGCCAGGACTTGAGTAACAGGGAAAGGTTGAAAAGGTTAGGACTTTATTCCCTAGAGTGTAGGAGAATGAGAGAAGACTCAAAAATTATGAGGGGTACAGATAGTGTAAATGCAAATGTAAAGTTTTTTTTCCCCTTGAAGTTCAGTGAGAATAGAACTAGAGGTCATAGGTTAAGGGTGAAATGAGAAATGTTTAAGGGGAACCTCTTCTCTCAGAGGGTGCTAAGTGTGTGGATATTGTGTACATTTGCAATGGCCATATCTATTAAGTAAGTTGTTTATCCTGTAATATTATACCGGACAGTTACTATGGTTTGTCCTATCTAATAACGGATTGGTCGTAATATAACTTGTGGGATTCCAACAATAAAATCACATTTTATTATGGTTCTGTTTATGATTATTCATGTATATTATTTTGTATTATCACATTTCATTTTCGTTTGCCCATTGGTTGCTTGTGACAGTTTGTGTGTTGTTTTTTATTGATTCAATTGGATTTCTTCAATCTACTCTGAATGCCTTCAAGGAAATGAATCTCAGGTGCCATATACTGTACTTTGAAAATAAATTTACTTTGATCTTTGAACTTCTTGTGCCTGCAATGGAAGGATTTAATTGGAGAAGCAGGAGCTGATGACCTCTCTGTCATGTAGATTGCCTTGACTGTCCACTCAGGATGCCCAATCTTTAAGATGCTGAAAGAGAGTGAATCGCTACCCCAACAAACATTCTATATTCATTTCTGGCTGTCATCATTGGAAGGATGTGGAAGCTTTAGAGAGGGTGCAGAGGAGATTTATCAGATGCCGCCTTGATTAGAGAGCATGTCTCATGAGGATAGGTTGAGCAAGCTAGGACTTCCCTATTTGGAGCGTTAGAGGATGAGAGGTGACTTGATAGAGGTGTACAAAACAATAAGTTGCAAAGATAGAGGGACAGGCAGAGACTTTTTCCCAGGGCAGAGATAGCTAATAGGATAGGGCATAGTAGCTTTAAGATGACTGGAGGAAAGTACAGTGGAGATATCAGAGGCAGGTTTATTATACAGAGAGGGGTAAGTTGGCAGCTCAGTAAGGTAGCAATTAGAGTAAAGCTATTGGAGTGCCAGTGGTCTGGGTTCAATTCCAACGCTGTCGGTAAGGGGTCAGTATGTTCTCCCTGAGAAGGTTTAGTAAGTTAATTGGTCACATGGGTTTATTTGGGCAGTGTAGGCTCATTAGGGCCGAACGTGCTGTATCTCCAAGAATGAACAAACAAACAGAAGTGCATCAACACACTGCCACAGGTGCTGGTAGAGGCAGATACATCAGGGAGATTTCTGGCATCTTCCCCCTTCTTTTCCAGTCCTGATGAAGAGTGTCCATCTGAAATGACGACTGTTCATTAATTTCCATAGATACTTCCTGACCTGCTGAGATCCTTCAATCTTTTGTGTGTGCGTTGTTCTGGGTTTCCAGCATCCACAGAATCTCCTCTCCCAGTTCCCCTCCTCATTCCCTTTCTCTCATTGCCCACTCTCCTCTTCGATCAGATTCATTCTCCACCTATCACCTCATTCTCCCTCTACCCCTCACCAGGTCTCACCTACCACCTGCCACCTTGCAGTCCTTCCTCTCCCCCACTTCTTATGCCGGCTTCTGCCCCCTTCCTATCCAGTCCTAAAGAGGAGTCTTGGCCCAAAACATCAAGTGCTTATTTGTTTCCATCAATGCTACCTTACCTGCTGAGTTCCTTCAGCGTTTTGTGTGTGTTACTCTGGATTTCCATCATCTGCAGATTCTCTTGCATTTTTACAATTAAGAACTTCTTAGATAGGTACATGGAGGATAGAAAAATAAAGGGCTATGTGGGAGGGAAGGGGTATTGGGGTTGGTTAAAAGGTCAGCACAACATTGTGGGCCGAAGGGCCTGTACTGGTTTGTAGTGTTCTATGTTCCATGTTCTATATCGGAGTCGACATGAGAGGACAAGACCCAGGAAAGGGAATGTAAAGCATTTTTCCATGCAGACTTCAACTCTTCCATTACATAAAACGCAAGGTTTATTTTGTGTTGCATGACGTGTATATTGTACATATGAGCAGTTTGGGACCTTTATCTAAGTCAAGATGTGCTGGCATTGGAGAGGATCCAGAGGAGATTCATAAGAATGATCCCAGGAATGAAAGGATTCACGTAAAGGGAGTGATTGATGGCTCTAGACTTGTACTCACTGAAGTTTAGAAGAATGAGGGGGAACACCTCATTGAAATTTATTGGATGTTGAAAGGCCTGGATAAAGTGGATGTGGAGATGATGTTTCCTATAGTGAGGGAATCTAGGACCAGAGGGCACAGCCTCGGAATAGAAGGATGTCCCATCTGAACAGAGATGAGGAGGAATTTCTTTGGAGGAATTTCTTTGGTGATTGTTGTTCCTCTCCATGCCTAACGCACATTGGGCAGCAACCTTTGCCATTTCCTTCGTATGAGGCCAGTTTGCTAGGTCGATTCTCGATGCAGCACAGATGGAAAGCATGCTGTGAGCCAGCCAGATTCGAACCTGAGACCACTCACCTCAAAGTCCAGTGCAGATGCCACTACATCACCAGTTGGCTAAACAGAAGGTGGTGAATCTGTGGAATTCATTGCCACAGGTGGCTGTGGAGGCCAAGAAATTGGGTATAAGTAAAGCAGAAGTTGTTAGGTTCTTGGTTCATCAGGGTACCGAAGGTTACGCAGAGAAGGCAGGAGAATGAGGCTGAGAGAGATATTGAATCAGCCATGCTGGAATGACAGAGCTGATTTGATGGGCTGAATGGCATAATTCTGCTCCTATGCCCTTATGGTTTTATTATTGGGATGTATTTCTCTGGGCTGAGTGTCGTGCAGTCATCGCAAACACCAACACACAGCAGTGTAAAAAACGGCTGAATTATGAATGAGATTTCAATAAAGCAAAAAAAAACTGGCTTTCATTTTCAGAATTATTTGCTGAATATGCTCTTAAAGCAATTTTCTCCTTTATTGAAATGTCGAGACAGTTTTCTCAGCTTTTTTTTTCAAACTAATTGCAGCAGGGTTTAATAAAATAGTTACTGATCAGTTTTAATCTCAGCCTGCTGAATTATTAAACTGGTGGCCTACCCAGGCGGAATTTACTATATAGCCCGTGTAGTCAGCAGCCTGCTCCCAAATTGAAATTGGATAACATCAGCTCAAAATTTGAGATGATTCGGCCAGGCCTGTGATGGGTGTTACTGTACGTTGGGAGACTCAGGCACCAGTGTGGTGAACAATATATCGTCTATGTTTTTTACATCCTTGCGAGCCAACCGTTGCTCTGAGCAGGAAGTTTTTACTGGGTCTGAAAACTGCGCAGCACTTTATGTTATATAAAGGAAAGGTTCAGCTGCGTGGCAACAAAGGCTGTGTACGCGGGAGCATTTCAGCTACTGCGCGGTCACGCAGCTTCGAGGGAACAGTAGTGGTGGACCAAGAGTGGACCATTCAGTGTAAGCCCTGACCATGACAAACAGGATTGATGGGCCAAATAGCGACCTCTTTGTCTGTAATGATATTATGAGATCCCTTGGAAGGCCGTGTAGCACTTTCTGAAGGAACACTTGAATATTTGTAGGAGATCTCGAAATACTTAGAGTTTCAGGAAGTTCTTTTGAAGTATAGATATTGCAGGAAAGACAGCAGATAATCTGCAAGCTCCTCGAAGAGAACAGAAAACCTGAAAAATCAAAATCTGCAAATGCAGAAAATGTACTTATAGGTTGCTTGAATTTATTGTCATGAGTGATACAGTGAAAATCTTTTGTTTGTTAGGGGTGTATGGGGTGTCCAAGGAGGGGCAGCACCTCTGGTGAAGGGGGTTGTCATGTCCATTCCAGGGCAGCTCACTCACCTACTTTTGGTCCCCACCGGACACTCAGCTCTCCCCTGTGGCTCCAAACCTGTGGCTGCTAGCATGTGGACAGCAGCCACTTCGACGGCTGGGCCTGTGGCCTCATCCCTGTTGAGGTAGGGACATTGCTGTCCTAGCACTGAAAGTCAGATCCAGTGGACTGGGCAGATGAGGTCTACTGTGAGATCCAGTGACCAGGAAGGTGATACTGCAACACTTCGTGGAGAGCAAAGGGCATGGCTAGGCACAGAAAATGTTATCAAACCACCAACAGAAGAAAATCTGCAGATGCTGGAAATCCGAGCAGCATGCACAAAATGCTGGAGGAACTCAGCAGGCCAGGCAGCATCTGTGGAAAAAAGTACAGACGACATTTCGGGCCGAGACCCTAGAGCAGGGGTGTCAAACTCATTTTAGGTCATGGGCCGGATTGAGCAAAATGCAGCTTCATGCGGGCTGGATCAGTCGGACGCGTGCGAACGCAGCTTTCGTTGCCTCCGTTTTTTCAGCCTGCTCTCATGTGTCTCAGTCTCTGCTATAACTACAAAGTGTTTCACTTTACAAATTCCGTTTCTTATGAAGAAGACTGCTGAGCAAGACTGCCGAATAAACACTAAAAACCCTGAAAACCTGGTACCTGAATAAACTCAGCATTAGCCATATCATACGCCATAGGCGCTTCGATTACTGGGGCCAGCTTTAATAGTAATTAGATATTATCTCGCGGGCCAAAAATAATTCCACCGCGGGCCGGATTTGGCCCGCGGGCCTTGAGTTTGACATATATGCCCTAGAGCCTAGATTCCATAGATGCTGCCTGGCCTGCTGAGTTCCTCCAGCATTTTGTATGTGTTGCTCAGAATATGTCACAGTCATCCAATGCATCCAAGGAAGATCCCAGATTGTGACACTTGTCGGTGCACTGGACCTGGACTTCCGAGGTGGACTTCAGTGAGTGGAACTGCCCCAGTGCAAGGGCTTTTCCACTTTAAAACTCTCCCACACAGGTTTCCTGCCATCGCCGAACACAACAAACAACCGTGGCACTTACCATCCAGATAGATCACTTCATACGCAAGTACGTCAAGGTAGTTGGACCAGAATAAAACACTCAGCAGGAGACCATAAGATGTAAAAACAGTATCTGGCTATTCCACCCATCAAGGTGCTCCATCATTTAATCATGACTTAATTTTTCCAACCATATTCTTCTGCCTTCTCACCATAACCTTAAACCACACCTCCCACCCCACCCTTAGCAATCAAAAGACTATCGATCTCACTTCAGCCTTAAATCCACCACTTTCAAAAGAGATGTGTGGTTAGGGCTAGTGAGTTGTGGGCATGCTATGTTGGCACTGGAATCGTGGCGACATCCGAGGGCTGCCCCTGGCACATTCCTCGCAGACTTGATCGGACACAAATGACATGTTTCACTCTATGTTTCCATGTAAATCTGACAAATAAAGGTAATCTCTTTAATCATTTAAATAACTTGGCCTCCACCGCTGTCAGTGGCAACAAGTTTCACAGATTCACTTCCCCCACCCCCAGCCCAGAGCATATTGAGGCAGCAAGGCCCGGGTCTTTGAGCGAGGATTGTCCTGATGTTTGGACGATTTAAACGCTGGACCAGATGGAATTAAAAGGCAGGGTGTCGGGTCCAGAGGTGAGGGTTGAGCCGGTTCTGCTCACTGTTCTGCAATGTTTACTGGGCTCTGCACTGCACTGAAGCTGAGGCTGTGGCCTGCTCAGTCTGCTGCAGGCTTCGTGTCTGAGAACTCACTGTCATTCTAAATGGTACCTGCCTTCAGATCTTACACTCTCCCACTAATAGAAATATCCTCTCCATACCCACTCTATCCAATCCGTTCAGAAGCAGGTATTCCTATTCACCCCTTCAAAATCCGTCGAGTACTCCTAATGGGTTAATCAGTTGTTCAAGCCGGCAGTTCTCTACCCCTTTCTCAATATTGTTATTGCTAATGCCACCTTACCCTCAGGGGTCAGTATTGGGACCGCTGCTTTTCACGTTGTTTGTCAATGATTTAGATAATGGAATTGGTGGCTTTGCAGATGATATGAAGCTAGGTGGAGGGATAGGTCATACTAAAGATCGCAGCAGGACTTAGACAAATTGGAACAATGGGCAATAAAAGCAGCAGATGTTGGGAAATGCATGATAATGCATTTTGGTAAAAGGAACAATAGTAATATCTACATGGGGAGAAGGTTCAAACATCAGAGGTGCAGAGGGACTTAGGAATCCTTGTGCAAGACTCCCAGAAGGTTAATTCACACGTTGAGTCTGTGGTAAAGAAGGCAAGTACAAAGTTGTCATTTATTTCAAGGGGAATAGAATATAAAAGCAAGGAGATAATGCTGAGCCTTTATAACACACTAGTCAGGCCACACTTAGAGCACTGTTAACAGTTTTGGGCCCTATCTCTCAGAAAGGATGTGTTGTCATTGGAGAGAATCCAGAGGTAGTTCACGAGGATGATTCCAGGAATGAAGGGGTTAACATTTGAGGAGTATTTGGCAGCTTTGGGCCTGTACTCACTGGAATTTAGAAGAATGCATGGGGATCTCATCGAAACCTATCGAATGTTGAAAGCACTAGATAGGGTGGATGTGGCGAGGATGTTTCCTATGGTGGGGGTATCCAGAACTGGAGGGCATAGCCTCAAAATTGAGGGGCGACCTTTCAGAACAGAGGTAAGGAGGAATTTTTTTAGCCAGAGAGTAGTGAACCTGTGGAATGCTCTGTCACTGACTGTGTTGGAGGCCAAGTCCATGGGTATATTTAAGGAGAAAGTCAATCATTTCCTGGTTGGTCAGGGTATCAAAGGATATGGCGAGAAGGCAGGTGTATGGCATTGAGTGGGATCCGGAATCAACCATGATGGAAAGGTGGAGAACACTTGATGGGCTGAATGGCCTATCCTGCGCCAATGTCTTATAGGAAAATCACCATGGAATGTCTACGTAACAGAATTCAGGAGATGCAGAAAGAGGGAGGTGAAAGATATAAATGGCAAAATCATCAGACAAGAGATGATGACCTTTACAATTGACACGAAGGTTGGTGGTTTTGTAGATTGTGTAGAAGGTTGCCATAGGTTACAATGATGAGATGCAGAGCTGAGCTGAGAAGTGGCAGATGGAGTTCAGCCTGGAGAAGTGTGAGGTGATTCACTTTGGAAGGTTGAGCTTGAAGGCAGAGTAGAAGGTTAATGGCAGAACTCTTAACAGCATGGAGGATCGAGGGTTATTAGAGTCCATGTCCATATATCCCTCAAAGTTATCACGGAAGTTGATAGGGCGGTTCAGAAGGCGTTTGGTGCGTGGGACTTCATTAGTCAGGAGATTAAGTTCAAGAACCATAAGATAATGTTGCATCTCTATAAAACCCACATTTGGAGTACCGTGTTCAGTTCTGGTTGCCTCATTATAGGAAGCACGTGGAAGCTTCAGAGAGGTTGCAGAGGAGATGTACCTGATGCTGCCTGGAATAGAGAACATGTCTTAAGAAGAAAGGCTGAGCGATGTTGAGCTTTTCTCATTGGAGCAAAGAAAGATGAGAAATGACTTAATAGAGCAGTACAAGAAGATAGGATTTTCAAGGGTGCTGCCTGGACTAGATGGCCCAAGTTGTAAGCAGAGGTTGGCTGTGTTAGAGTGCAAAAAGATGTAATTAAGATTGAAAGAGTACAGAGAAGATTTACAAGGATATTGCCGGAACTGGAGGACTTGGGTCATAAGGAAAGACTGAATAGGTTAGAACTTTATTCCCTAGAATGTAGAAGATTTGATAGAGGCATACAAAATTACGAGGGGTATAGACAAGATCAATGTAAGCTGGCTTTTTCCACTGAAATTGGGTGACTCTACAACTGGAGGTCGTGGGTTAAGGGTGAGAGGTGAAATGTTAAAGGGGAACCTTCTTCACTCAGAGGATGGGGAGCGTGTGGAATGAGCTGCCAGCGCAAGTTTGGACAGGTACATAGATGGGAGGGGTATGGAGGGCTAAAGACCAGGTGCAGGCCAATAGGAGCAGGCAGTTTAAAGAGTTCAGCACAGACTGGATGGGCCAAAGGGCCTGTTTCTGTGCTGTAGCTTTCTATGACTCTGTCTAATAATCATGAAGGGTATGAATAAGGTGGGAGGTCATATTCTTTCCCTCAGAGATGGAGAATCCAAGATGAGAGGGTACAGATACAAGCTAGGAGGGGAAAGATTTAGAAGAGGCTTGAGACGTAACTTCTTTACAGAGATGATAGTGAGTATCTGGAATGAGCTGCTAGAGGAGGTGGCCCAGACTGATACATTTTCTATATTTAAGAGGCATTTGGAGAGACACATGGAGTGGTTGGGTTTGTGAATTACGTGCTCAATGCAGGAAACTGGGACTAGTAGGGAAGATGCTTTGGTTGGCATGGATCAGTTGAGTCAAAAAGTAATTTTCCATGCCTTATGACATTAGGGCTCAGTAACATTAAAGCTGTGCTGTTTAATTGGAGCTTCTCAGATGATCTATGAATCCCCGCGGGGCCAGAAGATATTGCAAGCTCTATAAGTAATTGCAATACTGTTTTGAAACAGGACGGGAATTCTGGCCAGCTTATACAGCACGGATTTCCCATCAATGTCTCCCTCCCTCTCTCGCCAATAAATAAAACCTTTCTGCTGTGCTGACCTTAAGAGATGTTCTCGTGGATTTGTCGAGTTCGATTTCAAACTTGTTGGCAGTCACTGTGACCATATTGTCTACTCACAGAGGTCAGTGTGATGGAGATGAAATCAATAAAGTCTTGTTTCCACACAAAATAAATTACAGAAAAAGTTGTAAAGGAGAGGACGAGAGAGAGAGGAATACGACTCACACACAAAACGAACAACTAATTCCTCCTGCGATGTTTGGAGTTTAACTTTCCTCTTAAATGTCAGGAGTGTGGCTTTGATTAACACAGCAAAAGGTCAGGTAATAACCAAGGCTATCGGGAACTTTTCCCCAATTAACTTTTATTGTATCAATACACCTGCATCTATGTCTAAGAGTCCAGAGAGGGTTATTAAAAAGAAACCATGTTAACCTTCAAAAGCCATCAGCTGACTCTGCCCTCGTGTTTGGAGTTGATCTCTCATTGATCTCAGTGTTTTGATTAATAAGTCCTTTTCTCATATATCCTGTGCTCCGAGTGCCTGTCCTGAATTAACTACCTCCAGCACAGGGCTCTCTCATGGCTGGCCCTACACCGGTTTCCCCATTGGAGACGAGGCAGGCTCCAGAATCTTCACTCTGCCACCTGAAGCGGCCACCCATTCCAGTTCTACTCCCCATTCCCATTCTGACATGTTAGCCCTGACATGTCCTCTGCTGCTGTGGTGAGGCCACACTCAGGTTGGAGGAGCAACACCTTATATTCCATCTGGATAGCCTCCAACCTGATGGCATGAACATCGATTTCTTGAAATTCCAATAATAGCCCCCTCTTTCACCGTTCCCCATTCCTGTTAATGAAGTAGGATAATAGGATAAATGGATAATGAAGTAGGTTTTCAAAGTTTGCAGAGAGATTTAGGCCAGTTAGAAGAGTGGGCTGAACGATGGCAGATGGAGTCTAATGCTGATAAGTGTGAGGTGCTACATTTTGGTAGGAATAATCCAGATAGGTAAATGGTAGGGCATTGAAGAATGCAGTAGAACAGAGTGATCTAGGAATAATGGTGCATAGTTCCCTGAAGGTGGAATCTCATGTGAATAGGGTGGTGAAGAAAGCTTTTGGTATGCTGGCCTTTATAAATCAGAGCATTGAGTATAGGAGTTGGGATGTAATGTTAAAATTGCACAAGGCATTGGTAAGGCCAAATTTGGAGTATTGTGTACAGTTCTGGTCACCGAATTATAGGAAAGATGTCAACAAAATAGAGAGAGTACAGAGAAGATTTACTAGAATGTTACCTGGGTTTCAGCACCTAAGTTACAGGGAAAGTTTGAACAAGTTAGTCTTTATTCTTTGGAGCATAGAAGAGGGGGAAATTGATAGAGGTATTTAAAATTATGAGGGTGATAGATAGAGTTGACGTGGATAGGCTTTTTCCATTGAGAGTAAGGGAGATTCAAACAAGAGGAAGGGGGCAAAAGTTTAAGGATAACGCGAGGGGGAATTTCTTTACTCAGAGAGTGGTAGCTGTGTGGAACGAGCTTCCAGTAGAAGTGGTCGAGGCAGGTTCGGTATTGTCATTTAAAGTAAAATTGGATAGGTATATGGACAGGAAAGGAATGGAGGGTTATGGGCTGAGTGCGGGCCAGTGGGACTAGGTGAGGGTAAGCGTTTGGCACGGACTAGAAGGGCCGAGGTGGCCTGTTTCCATGCTGTAATTGTTATATGGTAATATGGTTATATGTTTCCCTTTCTCACCTTATCTCCTTACCTGCCCATCACCTCCCTCTGGTGTTCCTCTTCCTTCCCTTTCTTCCATGGTGCTCTGTTCTATCCTATTAGAATTTCCTTCTCAAGACCTATATCTCTTTCACTAATCAACTTCCCAGCTCTTTACTTCATCCCTCCCTGTCTCTCGGTTTCACCTGTCACCTACGGCCTTGTACTTCTTCCTCCCCTCTCCCCATCTTCTTACTCTGACCTGTCTGCTTTTATTTCAGTTCTGATGAAGGGTCTTGGCCTGAAACATTGACTGTTTACTTTTTTCCACAGAAGTTGCCTGGCCTGCAGAGTTCCTCCAGCATTTTGTGTGTGTTGCTTTGGATTCCTAGCACCTGAAGATTTTCTCTTGTTTGTGTCCAGGTTCAGGCATATTGGTATTAGGGACTTACTTACTGCGTGTTACACCGCTGGTGTTTAGGGCAGCAATGAATGTCTTCTATCTCTGTCTGTCCCTGACTGCACACAGACATAGAAGAAGTCTTCATTGCCGTGTTGTTTGACCAGTCAGGGTAGTCCTGAGTTGAACCTCCGAACGTGGAAGACTGCTCTTAGTCTGGCCTCTACCTTTTGACCTGTTTGGCAAGGTGTTCCTTCCAAGAGCCTTAAGAATAAAGCCCTCACTCCAGCCATCATAGCTCTCCAGCTCACTGAGGCATGCAAGCCTCCAAACTCTATGACAAGGTTGGGCCACATATTGGAATTGGTTTATTATTGTTACTTGTACCGAGATAACAGTGAAAAGCTTGTCTTGCGTTCTGATCAAGTCATCACACAGTGTATTGGGGGAGTACAAGGTAAAACAATAACAATACAGAATAGAGTAAATGCTACTGTAAAAGTGCAGTGTAGGTAAGCAATGAAATGCAAGATCATAACAAGGTAGATTGTGAAGCCAAAAATTAATCTTATTGTACAAGAGGCCCATTCAAGATTCTGATAACATTGAGGAAGAAGTTGTCCCTGAGCATGGTGAAACATGTTTTCAGGCTTTTGTATCTTCTGCCTAGTGGCAGCAGGGAGGCAAGAGAATGTCTGGGGTGGATGTGGTCTTTGGTCATGTTGGCTGCTTTACTGAGGCAGCAAAACCTGTAGATAGGGTCCATGGAGGGGAAGTGATGTGTTGAGAAGTGAACTGTCTTGGTTTTGGCAGTGTTTAAGGTTAGGGTTGAGCAATGACAAGCTTTCAATTGTAAGCACACTGTTCATACAGATCAGATCATTACATGGTGCATTGAGACAGAACAGGGTAAAACAATAACAGAGTGCAGAATAAACTGTAACAGAAAAAGTTTAGTGCAGGTGAACAGCAAAGTGCAAGATCATGTGGAGGAAGATTGTGAGAGTCCATCTTATGGAACCATTTAATAGTCTTATTACAGTACATTAGGATAGAAGCTGTCTGTTTACACAATCAACGTTTTAGGAACAATTTCATCCCCTCCACCATCAGATTTCTGAATGGTCTGTAAACCCATGAACACTACCTCACTATTTTTGCTTTCTCTTTTATTTATGCCTTGCACTGTACTGCTGCTGCAAAACAACAAATTTCATGACATGTGTCAATGATAATAAACCCAATTCTGATTCTGGCTGTGCTTTTTTGCAATGTGTGACGACGTTGCTTATGCCCGCTGAGTAAGATCTGAATGGTTATTTCCCATGTCACTCAGGAAATCCCGTCACGACTTCCCATTACAAATAACATCGGTGCCACACAGGGTGATGTAATTCCCCAGGAAGCTCAGCACTGGCCAGGATATTAGGTCACCTTGTTCCCACATTGGCTGCTGTTTGCTTAGTTCCATTTGCTTAATGTAAAGGAGACAAGGGTAGGCGAGGGGGGAATCTTCTAAAGATCTTACACGTGATCAGCCTGACATTGGAAACCTAACCCAGGTAGAGCCTGTTATCTTTTTAACTTGGCTGTTCTCCCCACCCTCCACCAACCAGATGTGAGTCAAACTTCCAATATTGTCCCCCTCACCTGCTTCCCAATATTCCCAGTTTCCAGGTGCACACTCTGACTTTGCCTCCTTCTTCTTCCAGGCATCAGGCTTGGGAACATCTCCAACCTGATGCATGATTTCAACCTGAAATGTCAACAATTCCCTTCCCTCCACAGGCCTGGAGCCCCAGGTCAGTAATGAAGGATCGGAACAGAAAATAGATGTCAGGAGAAGGATTGAAAGGCAAAATCAAAATAACAGGTATGATAGGTCAGAGAGTTTGAAGTGTGTATATTTTAATGCTTTTGAGGGTAAACTTAGAAAATGGATCAGTACAGTACATGGAACCACGATGTTGTAGCCATTACTGAAACTTGGTTGAGAGAGGGTCAAAAATGGGTGATTAATGTACCAGGTTTTCAAAGTTTTAGAAAAAATAGAGGAGGAAGTAAAAGAGTGGGTGGAATTGCACTACTAATCAAGGAAAATATCATGGTTGCGCTCAGGGGAGACATAGTGGACTGAGTCCATTTGGGTGGAACTCAGGAATAGGAAGGGTGAAATCACACCGATGGGATTGTCCTACAGATCTCCAAAAGCCATTAAGACATTGAGGAACAGATATGAAATCAGATGAAGGAAATGTTTAAAAATAATACGGTTGTTGTCATAGGGGATTTCAACTTCCTTAATATAAACTGGGACCTTCTTAGTGTAAAGGGTTTAAATGGGGCTGAACTTGTTAACTGTACCCAGGAAGGTTCCTTAAATGAATATGTGGACGGCCCAATGAGAGGAGGGGCTGTACTGGACCTGGTGTTGGGTAATGAGCCTGGCCAGGTGACTGACCTTTCAGTGGGTTAAAGTTAGGGAACAGTGACTAAAACTCCTTATCTTTCAGGATAGCCATAGATAAAGATAGGTATAGTCCTCGTGGGGAAGTTTTAAATTGGAGCAGGGCAAATTACGTTGGACAGAAATTGTTCATTGGAAACCTCTTTTCCCCAGCAGGTGCACATCGACATTTGGAGGGCGTTTAAAGATCAGGAACCCATGAACACCACAGGAAAGGTGCATTCCTCTTAGAGGGAAGGATGGGGATGGTAAGGTAAGAGAGAGAAGTGATGAATTTAGTCAAGAAGGAAAAGGAAAAGTATTGTACAGCCTCAGAAGTCAGTATCAAATGAAGCACACGAGGAATACACAGAAGCCAGAAAAGAACTAAAGAAGGAAACTAGGAAAGCCAGGAGAAGCCATGAAAGGTCCTTGGCAAGTAAAAGAGTAAAAGGATAACTAGGGAGAGGGTGCAACCACTTAAAGTAAAGGGTGCTGAGTCAGGGAACTATGTCAGGGAATTTAGAGGTCAAGGAGGCGGAAGTGTTGAGCATTAAAGTGGATAAGCCCCCAGGGTCTGATAGGACTTACCCCAGGTTATTGAAGGAGGCAAGAGACGAGATTGTTAGGCCCTTGATCAGTATCTGTGTCCTTTCTAGCCACAGGTGAGGTCCCAGAGGACTGGCGAGTGGCTAATGTTGTACCTCTTTATAAGAAGGGAACAAGGGACAATCCTGGGAATTATAGACCAGTGAGTCTCATGTCAGCTGTATGGAAATTGCTGAAGAAAATTCTTTGGGATAAGATGTATGAGCATTTGGAAAACCAGGGCCCAATTAGGGAGAACCAGCATGGCTTTGTGCATGGCAGGACATGCTCTACCAAAATGACTGAGATTTTTGACAAGGCAATGAGGGAGACTGATGAGGTTAGGGCAGTGGATGTTGTCTACATGGATTTTAGTAAGGCATTCAATTAAGTCCCTCGTGGGAGGCTAATCCAGAAGATTAAGATGCATGGTATACGTGGTGAATTAGCTGTTCGGATTCAGAACTGGTTTGCACATAGTAAACAGAGGGTAGAAGTTGAAGGGACTTATTGGAGCTGAAGGCCTGTAATCGAAGGGACCCCTGCTGAGACCTCTGCTGTTCGTACTGTATATAAATGACCTGGATGAAACTGTAGCTGGGTGGGTTAGTAAATTTGCAGATGATACCAAGGTGGGTGGAGTTGTGGATAGTGTAGAAGACTGGCAAAGGATACAGCATAATATAGACCAGTTGTATTGGCTGAGGAGTGGCAGATGGCATTTAGCCCAGAGAAATGTGAGGTGTTGCACTTCCATAGGGCAAATGCAAGGAGCAAGTTCAGTGTTAAGGGCAAGGTCCTTAACAGCGTTGCTGAGCAGAGAGATCTTGGCATGCATGTTCATAGCTCCTTGAAAGTGGCCTCACAGGTCAGTAAGGTTTATGGAGTGCTGGCTTTTCTTTGTTGAGGCACTGAGTTCAAAAGTCAGGAGGTAATGTTGCAACTGTATAAAACTCTGGTGAGGCCACATCTGGACTATTGCACACAGTTCCGGTCCCCCCCGCTATAGGGAGGATGTTGAAGCTTTGGAGAGGGTGCAGAAGAGGTTTACCAGGACGTGGCCTGGTTTAGAGGGCATGTGCTATCGCAAGAGGCTGGACAAACTTGGGTTGTTCTCTTTGAAGCGTTGGAGGTTGGGGTTTACAAGATCATGAGAGGCGTAGATAGAATGGAAAGAGAGTGGCTGTCTCTCAGGGTTGGAATACCTAGTACCAGAGAGCATGCGTTGAAGTTGAGAGGGGGGCGTGAGGGGGTAAGCTTTTCACTCAGAGCATGGTGAATGTCTGGAATGCACTGCCTGGTATTGTGGTAGAGGCAAATACATCAGAGGCCTTTAAGAGATGTTTGGATGATGGAGGGATATGGACATGGCGTAGGTAGGAGGAATTAGTACTTGGGTGCTTTAGATTTACTTTTTTGCTGGCTTGGCACAACATTTCAGGCCGAAAGGCCTGTTCCTTTGCTGTACTCTTCTATGTTACATGTACATCAAAAGATACAGTGAAATGTGCCATTTGTGTCAGCTCAGTCCAAATATGTCGCCCCACTTCCAGCGCAAACATAGAATGCCCACAATTTACTAATCCTAATCTGTAAATCTTTGGAATGTGGGAGGAAACCAGAGCACCTGGAGGAAACCCACAGGGTCATGGAGAGAATGTGCAAACTCCTTACAGACAGCGATGGAATTGTACCTGGGCTGCTGGTGCAGTAGAAGCTTTATGCTATCATGGAGAGGGCATTCACCATAAACCCCCTTCCCAGGTTCACCCTACCCCACCACGGTCTAGATCCCCAAACTCCCTTCCCTCAGACCTCCCACCACCAGCCTAGCCTCACCCCACAATCCTGGCTCCATCTCCAGATTTCTAATCCACAGGTCTTTCAAAAACAGCCCATTCATCAAGTGCGACTACAACATTCGTAATTACTTCTCCTCTAAGAAATTATCCAGTCCTGTTTTGAAGACTGTGCTCGCTACTCTTTCGAGCAGGGTATTCTGAAGTGCTATCTCTGATAGTCCTAACAAGTGATTTGTTTGCCCATGACTCTGCCATATACTGTCAGCTTCAATGTAATAGATCGGCTCTTTTCTGTGATCTAGTGTGGATTGCTGCTTGCTGTTCACGGAGATGCATACACACAGTGGCCATTTATTACTTTATCCAGCACCCCCTATGCCGAATAAAGCGGACACTGTGTGTACGTCAATGGTCTTTTGCTGCTGTAGCCCATCCACTTCAAAATTCGCCATGTTGTGTGTTCAGAGGCGCTCTTCTGCACACCACTGTTGTGCTGTGTGGTTTTCTGCGTTACTGTCACTTTCCTGTCAGCTTGAACCAGTCTGGCCGTTCTCCTCTGACCTCTCTCATTAACAGGGTGTTTTCACCCACGGAACTGCCACTCACTGGATGTTTTTGTTTTGTTTCCCACACCATTCCCTGTAAACTCTAGAGACTGCTGTGCATGAAAATCCCAGATCAACAGTGTCTGAGATACTCAGACCGCCCCATTTGACACCAACAATCATTCCACAGTCAAGGTCACTTAGATCACATTTCTTCCCCATTCTGATGTTTGGTCTGAACAACAACTGAACCTCTTGACCACGTCTGCCATATCTGCATGCTTTTATGTAATGAGATCTTCAGGCCTGTCTTAGGTACCAGAGAGCACTGGGCTCTGAGGGTTTTAGAGCACCTGAATTTATTAATTGTCGTTTAATGAGAGTCGTTAATCATTTAGAGTTCCTTGTGGTTTTCTTGCTCTTTGTGTTGCAGTCTCCTGGCGCTTTCTGTTTAAACTTGCTAGGTTTGTTTTGACGGGATTGGGGATTCTTTGCTCCTTGTATTATCTAAGTGGATGCCACAACAGCGCTAATCGTGGGGTCCTAGTTTTGAGAAATGTTCTGTCACTTGGCTCAGCCACGGACGTTCTGTTGAAATTCTAGTCACCATCTCCACATTGAAGTCTGTCTTTCCTCCGCCCTTGGGCCACTTGGATTCTGACATTGCCAGCGCGCATTGCGACACCTCTCTGCATTGAGTTGCTGCCACATGATTGGCTGATTCAATATTCACATTAACAAACAAGTGTGCAGGTGTACCTAATAAAGTGGCCACTGCGTGTATTTTAGTGACATAAGTGGGGGAAAAGAGAGATGGAAAAGTGCCGGCCTTGCGACATGTCAGAGATGTCCGGCAGGTACATCGATGGGCTGAATGGCCTACTTCTGCTTCTATATCTTATGGAAGGGGTATGGTCTGGCTGCAGGTCGATGGGACTAGGCAGAAAGATGGGTCGGCAAGGGCAGCGTGACCTGCTTCTGTGCTGTACTGTTCGCTGATCCAATGCTAGAGTATTTGGTGACTGCAAGTTTGTTGCCGGGTTGTATTTTGAACAAAATAATTGAGATAAAGTGTTGACGAGTTGTGGAATGGGAAATGCATGTTTAGAAGATTAAGTTCCCAGTATGTAATAGTTCTCACAGTTCAGACTGAAAAGTTAATTCGAAGAAGCCGTAAAGATGAAAATTGATGGAAAATTGCCAACTAATTTGTCATTGTTGAAATGTATTATTGATGGCTAACCTCCAGTTAGTTTGGAAACATGATTCTCTGGAGTACCATGCATTGCAACCAAACGGTTTGCGGGATCTTTAACAGCAGTGAAGGGAGGTGACAGGGTACTGACTTAACAATTTATCAAAAAGACATCTTCCAAATGTGCTGCAACTTTTCTTGGGGTTACTTTCAGTCTTGGCATGGCACTGCGTGGGTGTAGTGGTTAGCATAACGCTATTATAGCTTGGCGTGTCGGAGTTTGGAGTTCAATCCCGGTGTCCTCTGTGGGGCGTTTGTATCCTCCCTTTGGAATGTGTGGGTTTTCTCTGAGTGCTCCGGTTCCAGTTTCCTCCCATAGTCCAAAGATGTACCAGTGAGTAGGTTAATTGGTCGTTGAAAACTGTCGGGTGTTGTTGGCAGTGTGGCTCAAAGGGCCAAAAGGGTCTACTCTGTGCTGTTTCTATGGATGGTGGGGTGGAGATACGTCACTACCAAAGAAGGTGTAAGGCGCTTCTTCCATCTACTAGCCTGCAGATCACCCTTGGACAAGATGTAGCACATGCTTAGCCCCCCGATCAGGGTCACGTGAAGCCATGGGAGCAGGTGGTGGATGGTCGTATGAGCAGCTGGTGCAGATCACAAGTCCTGGTTATGAGGCCACTGACGCCAGGCAAACAATCTCTGAGGAGTATTGATAATGGCTGGGGTCACCCATCTTGCACAGGCACTGCCCAGAAGAAGGCAATGGCAAACCTGAACAAAAATTTGCCAAGAACAGTCACGGGCAAGGAAAGACCATGATTGCCCACATCATGCAACATGGCTCATAGCGAATGAATAAATAAATAAACAAAGAAATAATTTTTCAGCTCTGCCGTAGTCATGGTCTAGGCAGAGCTTGGCATGGCCTAGATGGGCTGTTTCTGTATTGTAGTGCTCTATGACTGTCTCAGTTCATCAGAGAGATTCCAATGTTCTACTCATCCCTCCCCCACTTCTCCACTGAATCTCACCTTCTTTCACAACTCTGATGAAGGGTCCTGGACCTGAAGCCTTACCTTTCAAGTTCAAGTTCACACTCAAGTTAGTGTCATACAACTGCACATGTGTACAGAATACCTGCAGACAGAACAACGTTCCTCTGGACCAAGGTGCACAACATAGTAGATATAACACATAAAGTGTTATACAACAGTAGATACAACACACAACACATAAAGTAATATTACCACAAATAAATTAACAAACAAGGTGCGTTTACAACAAAAGTTAAAAAGTAAGCAGAATAACGCTACTGGGTTTTCGTCCGTGATGAGACCTGGGTGGTGGTGAGGAGTTCAGTACACCCACGGTCTGGGGAAAGAAGCTGTTTCCCATCCTAACAGTTCCATGTCTAATGCGATGGTACCTTCTGCCTGATGGTAGGGGATCAAAGAGGTTGTTGGTTGTGTGGGAGGGATGATTGACAATGCTAAGGGCCCTGCGTACTCAGTTCTCCTGATAGATATCTCAGAAGGTTGGAAGAGGAACTCCAATGATCCTCTCAGCAGTCCACACCATCCTTTGTAGGATCTTTCCACACATGTTGTCCTGCCTGCTGAGTGTTTCCAGAATTTTCTGTTTCCAACCTAGATCCCCAGTGGGTGAATGATGGCCTCCTTTGGTCGGGGTCACCCATGGATGTTGCATCTTAGCTGCTGAGGTCGACACACAAGGCACTAAGTAAGCCAGGGCAGTGTGGAGAGCAAGCTGTTGCCCACATAGCAGGCTCCCACTCTCCATGCACCTGATGAGTCTAAAGGAATGGCAGAGCCTGATACAGTTTGGCACCAGTGGTGTCACAGGAATTGCCGGTCAGTGTTGAACTCAACGTAGGACTGCCTTAGGGACTCCAGCTCTGCGTTTTTCCTCCGGGTTTACTCCCGAAGCCTTCCCTGTGAGTGGGTGTAGTCGCAAGGCAGTGGAGGTTTGAGATCAGAGTCTTCCTTCTCCGGACGAGCTGGGAATCACAGCTGATGAGCCAAGTGACCGGTTTAAGGTGCCAGTAACCCGCCTTTGCCCCTTCTCCCTCAGTAGAAACGGTTCTGCTGGACGTAGTAGCTAAGCCACATGTGAAGGCCAGGAACTGGACTTGGTTGTCAGAGGCAATTTGAGACGCATGCCATTAGGAGCATTTAATAGGTGGTGGTAGTTTATCCCCACTACCACCCCCAGCTATGACAACCTTAAGGAACCAGTGGGTGAATGACTCATTGATAAAGGAACAGGAGTCGGCCATGTAGTCTCTGAACCCTGGGATCAGATTCATTTAATTAGATCGTGGCTGATCTATCGCTGCACTCCTTCTATCTGCCTTTGATGCTTGTCCCTTGATACCCTGCATCCCAAAAAAAAAAGACTATCGATCTTAGTGTTTGTAAGACTTGTCAAGCCATTTCTCACCAGGGTCAGACTTCATCGTATTACCTGCTCTGTGCATCTGGGAATTCCTGGGTTTAAAGTCTCTTTATGGTATGGAACGCCACCACAGCAAACCACTAACAGCGCTCCCTCTAACCTGATATTATTGCATTAATAAAGAGTGCCTCAGGATGTTTCATTCAGCGAGGAGAGATGAGAGCTGATTGCATTGCAATGTTTTAATCAGATCTGGATCCGTGTTTCTGCATATAAACCAATATTGCAATATTCATTAAATGCATTTGGAAATCAATTTGAAAACAACAGATTAAAATATCCAATAGAGGTGTTCAAAACTGCAAAGGGGTTTTGACAGAATAAATAAGGGTCAGTCACCAGATGACACAGATTCAAGATAATTAAAATATGACCAGGGAACTGTGAGAGGGACATTTTGTGCAGAGCTCAGATATGGAAGCAGTTTCAATGATAACTTTGGGAATGGAATTGGATAAGGAAATCATGCGAGCAGAGGGCAAAATGATTTATTATGTTCTCGAGTAGATTTATCAATGAATTTTCCAGACAATACTTGCACTCTGAGAGCTAAGTGATCAGAGATAGCTATTTGGAAGTCTAGGAAGCAATTTAACTAAAGTTTTAAGGGCTTTAAAGGATGATTAGGGAGGAATTCTTTCCACTGCTTGGCAATTCTAGGTTCACGGGGCAGTACATAGAGCCAAGTCTTTCAAAAGTTATGAAGCATTTGTATACACTGAGGGCAGGAGGGATTTGGAGCTTTGCTCTGTAAATGGTAAATGATCTCCAATGTTAATTTTCAATCTGATATTGGTAGGTTTTTGCTAAACATAAAGGCAAAATATGATTGCACAGTGCGAGGTCACAAGTCAGCCACAGTGCCAGGAAATGAGGAAGATGCTTCAGGGCTGAATTGCCACCCCGTGTTCCAGAAAGGGGCTGTATGAAGACGTGTTTTAATGAACATGAGAGATTCTGCAGATGCTGGAAATCCAGAGCAAAACACATAGTTTGCGGCGATTTGATATGTCACCAAAGACACTCACAAATTTCTACAGGTGTACTGTGGAGAGCATTCTTATTGGCTGCATCACTGTCTGGTATGGGGGGGGGGGGGCTACTGCACAGGATCAAAGTAAGCAGCAGAGAGTTGTAAACTTAGTCAGCTCCATCATGGTCACTAGCGTCTGTAGAATCCAGAACTTCTTCAAGGAGCGACGCCTCAAAAAGGCGGCATCCATCATTAAGGACCCCATCACCCAGGTCATGCCTTGTTCTCATTGTTACCATCAGGAAGGAGGTACAGAAATGTAAAGGCACGCACTCAGCGATTCAGGACTGCTGCCACAAAGTTAACAAACTTCACAACATATGCCAGTGATATTAGACTGATTCTGAAAGAGCTGGAGGAATTCATAAGGTCAGGCAGCATCTATGGAGAAAATATACAAACATGGGAATGAATAAAATTTGGCTTCTTCCCCTTTCCTTTCCAGTCCTCATCAAAGGTCTCGACCCGCGTCTTTCTTCCATAGGACCACAAGGGATAGGAGGAGAATTAGGTCATTCAGCCCATTGAATCTACTCTGCTATTCCATCATGGTTGATTTATTATCAACTCCAGTCTCCTGCCTTCCCGCTGGGAATTGAAAAATAATAGCGTTATGCTAACCACTACTCTGCTGTGCTGCCTTCTTTGAGGAAGAAAATACCAAAGATAAAGACAGGAAATATATCACATGAACTATTCACAACCCTTTGTACCATATCAGATTGATTGTGAGAATGTGGCTGATTGATCGCATTAGGCTTCCAATGAGCAGATGTCTCTCTCTTCTGAAAGCGGGCTTTGGTGTGCACATGTGCTTCCTCTCGTCAGGCCTGGTTCGTCACTTCCACACTGCAAGCTCCCCAGCGTGTACCGTTACTAACATGATTCAATAAACACATTTAATAACACTACTCTGTTGTAGTTCTTCATCTGCATGCACGTAATACCCCTTATTTTTAACTTTGCTCCTGGGGTATTGCGTACCATTCTGGTTGCCCCATTACAGGGTATGTGTGGGGGCTTTGCAAAGTGTTCAGAAGAGGTTCACCAGGGAGCTGCCCGGATCAGAGGGTATGAGCTCTAAAGGGAGGCTGGGCAGACTTGGGTTCCTCTCTCTGAAGTGTTGGAGGCTGAGGAGAAGCCAGAATCAGAATCAGCTTTAATATCACTGCTGTACGCCGTGAAATTTGATGTTAAGCAGCAGCAGTACAGCGCAACACATAATTGTAAAATCTGGGTGCTCCGAAGATAAAATTATTGGTTATTTGGGGAAAGAAATAAATATATATACTAAAGCTATTATGAACTCCATGGAGCATGTGGGGATTTTCCGATATCCAGGCATTCTTTCTTTCTTTCTTTTTTTCTTCTTTCTTTCTATAGGGATATGTTGGGGGGGAGGGGGGAAGGGTTGATAATTTTTTTTCTTTCCTTCTGTAATCATTGAAAACTCAATAAAAAAAAATTTTTTAATTGTAAAATCTGCAAATTACAGTAAGAAGTGTGTATGTATTTAAAAAATTAAATTATATAGGTAGTGTAACAACAGAAAAAAGTTGTGAGGAAGTGTTTGTAGGTTTTCACTAATAAAATGACAGAGGCATCTTATTTTTCCGACAAGCCGTAGTAACTTATTTATTGAAAAACAAAAGACTGACCTCCAAGTGTGCTAAAAGGCCCTTTACATAATTTCATCATCACATCAGGCCAGTCTCTTAAAGTAAAACCTCAACTCAATGTTAAGTGGCTATGAATTCTGCACATTTCTACCAATTATATTACCCTACACAGGCCCCCCCCCACCCCCGAAGCACCATCAATAACTCACTCTGAGACGTAAGAAGCGAGATATCGGCTTTTATTGACTGGAAGAATGAACAACACTACATCCTGGAGAATGAGGCCGGGCTCAGGCCTCAATCGCCTTTATACAGGGGTCTGTGGGAGGAGCCACAGGAGCAGTCCAGACAGGTATATGTAGTTCACCACACCCTCCCCCAGAATTCACCTGGCTTGGGTCCTATGTTCCATGGGGGAGGGACAACAGAGGCCTCTGGCTCATCTGGAGATGTAGTGACATGCTCACGGTCATGTCGTGACGGGAGGGGCATGGTACTGGAATCCTCCAGATCCTGGTGAGCTGGTTTAAAGTGATCTACTGAAATATTTTCTGGTTTACCCCTCTTAACTATGATAAAAGTCTTTTCTCCCCATTCCAAAACATGGAACGGGCCATCATTAGGGGATATCATGATGGACGAAAACAAATGAGGTGGAATGTAGGTCTATGCGCAGGAGACGATCATGCCAACACTCATTGGTCAGGGAAGCCCTCAGAGCAGCCTATAAGGAGCAGCGAAACTGCTGGCTTGGCCATTGGACTGTGAGTAATATGCCACGGTGGATATAGCCTAACACCGAGACTCTGGGCTATTGCAGCCCAGAGGTCTGATATGAATTGGGGACCGCGGTCAGAGAAAATTTCAGATGGAATGGCAAACCGAACTACCCAGGTGCTGATGAATGCCCGAGCCACATCTGTGGCTGTTGTCAAATATAGAGGGGCAACCTCTGGCCACCTGGTGGTATGGTCCACCATGTGCGTGAAACCGTTGGACGGGGAAGAGGACCCAAAAGGACCACATTCCCATGGTCAAACCATCTCTCAGGGACCTCAAAATGTGCCCATGGTGCCTATACATGACGGTTAATTTTTGCCCACTGGCACTCCATATAGGCTGCGGTCCAGTCACGCACATCCTTACAATGACCATGCCACACAAACTTTAGTGGAACCCGTTTCTGAGAGGCCTTCCGGCCCGGATGTGAACGGCTAGATATGGAGTCAAAAACAGTCCGTCTCCAGTTCGCGGGCACAATGAGGTGAGGGCGACCTGTTGAGAAATCGCACAGGAGGGAAATCCCAGCTTCCCTGAACTTAATGTGGGCCAGCCTCAGGCCCGGGACTGCTGTTTGGTAAGCCTGGACCTCTGGGTCAGTAACTTGGTCAGCCATGCCGGCAGAGTCGGCCTCAGTGGCTGGCTGTGAGTGGCAACTGGCCACGGCATTATTTTTCCCCTTGGTATGTTGTGTATCAGCTGTGAATCCTGATACGTAGGCCAGGAGGTGTTGCTGCCATGCAATGGGGACCAAGCGACTGACATTTTGGCCATCGATAGCATGAGGGGTTTGTGGTAAATGAACAATCTGAAATGGACACTTGTAGAAGAAAACAAAAATAGCAGGCAGCCAGATAGAGACAGAGAAGTTCATGGTCAGACGTGTTCAGCAGAATGGAACTGCTCGCTGAAGAGGGCGAGCAACTGCCACACACCTCCAACCAACTGTTCATGCACAGTACCCTCAGCAGGGTCTGATGTGTCAGTAGTAATGGCTATTGAGGAGCTGGTGTGCTAGTAGGGTTGTGTTTGAAAGAGCTCGTTTAGTGTCATCAAATGCCCTAGTCATGTCTGCTGACCAGTCATGCACGTGATTCGGGGTATAGCCTTTAAGCCACTTTACATATAACCATATAACAATTAGAGCATGGAAACAGGCCATCTCGGCCCTTCTAGTCTGTGCCAAACGCTTACTCTCATTGGCACTCCATATAGGCTGCAGTCCAGTCCCACTGACCCGCACTCAGCCCATAACCCTCCATTCCTTTCCTGTCCATATACCTATCCAATTTTACTTTAAATGACAAAATCAAACCTGCCTCTACCACTTCTACTGGAAGCTCGTTCCACACAGCTACCCTTCTCTGAGTAAAGAAATTCCCCCTCATGTTACCCTTAAACTTTTGCCCCTTAAGTCTCAACTCATCTCCTCTTGTTTGAATCTCCCCTACTCTCAATGGAAGAAGCCTATCCACATCAACTCTATCTGTCCCCCTTATAATTTTAAATACCTCTATCAAGTCCCCCCTCAACCTTCTACGCTCCAAAGAATAAAGACCTAACTTGTTCAATCTTTCTCTGTAACTTAGGTGCGGAAACCCGGGTAATACAGGGGAGCATAAGTTCAGAAGTTGGTGGAATGAAGTGGTGACAGAAATTCACCATGCCTTAAAAACTCCTGTAATATTTTAGTAATGAGGGTGGTGGGAAATCCATTATAGTGGCTACTTTTGGTGGGAGAGGTTTTGCAACTTCTGCGGAGATGCGGTGGCTGAGAAAGTCAATGGCTTCCAACCCAAACTGGCATTTGGCATGATTAATAACCAACTCATGTTGGCTTAAGCGCTCGAAAAGATGAGATACATGTTTGGTTTTGATGCACTGGTGACAAGTATGCCATCCAGGCAAACAAAAAGGAAATCTAAGTCTTTAAATACGAAGTCCATTAGCTGTTGGAAAGTCTGGCTGGCATTTTTCAGCCGAAACAACATGCACAGAAACTCAAAGAGGCCAAATGGGTTATCACAGCTGTATTGGGAAGGTCCTCCGAGCACACAGGCATCTGATGGTAGCCCCTAACTAAACTGACCTTGGGGAAAATTGACTTCCCAGCTAAACATGCCAAAAAGTTGGAGGTGTGGGAATGGGTGATGATCAGGGATGGTAATCTCATTAAGGTATCAGCGATTGCCACATGGCCGGCAAACACCGTTGGACTTAGAGACCATATGGAGGGGCGAAGCCTAGAAGCTATTCGACTGGCGTACAATGCCAAGTCTTTCCATGTTGGCAAACTCAGCCTTCACGGTTGCCGGCTTTCCTGGGTCCAGTCTACGCACGTGGACATGGTCTAGCAGGCCAGTTGTGGGAATGTGGTGCTAAACCCCATGTTTTGGTGACTGCGGTGGAGAACGTGGGCTTGGTGAGGTTCGGGATTTCGCCCAGCATGCAGTGGTACTTGCACATGAGAGTCATTGCGGGGAAATTACTGGGGAAGCAGGGTAACGACCCAAAGTCCATGATCTCCACAAGCCGGCAGTTCTTCAGAGCAACCAGCAGTCCTCGGGCACACAGGAAATCTGCACCGAGCAGAGGCCTAGCCACTTTAGCCAGAACGATGTCCCATGTGTAACATCACTCACTGAAGCAGAGTGTCACCCGTCATGTCCCATAAGACTGGATCCTCCTGTGAGGTTTCATTTCTCTTTGCCTTCTCATCAACAGGTGATGCTGGCAGCATGCTCACTTGAGCACCCTTGGTGCGCAGGAAGTGCTGCCCCGAAAGGGTGTCTGTAATGACCCTGGAAGCTGGAGCCTACGATGTCCACAGACCTCTGACAACCTGATGCACTGGCACTGTTGAAACTGTAAGGTGGTCGGCACTTCTGAGCATTCCTACTAAAGTGACCGTGGTAAAAACACAGACCTGGCATAGTCCGTTTCACATCTGCGGGCATCCTTATGTTGGGAGACTTGCTGGCTGGGCTTATTGAGGTAGATAACGGAGGAGGAATTATGCACCGCTGCCAGCTGAGTGTAGACGATCAGCCATCTTAGCATACTGTCTATAGAACTTCATGGGTGCATTAGTGAGGGCTATGCAAACTTGATCAGGCATTTGCCGCATGAAGAGTTCTTTAAAAATAAAACAAGGATGGTAATTTCAAGCAGAGACAGCAGGTGGTCCACTAGCTCCAAAGGCTTACTGGGTAAGGAGAGATTTCAGTGATCAGTATTTTTTGTGTTCAGTAGGCTCACCACTCTTGCAGCCTTGGAGTTGCCAAGCGATGCTACCACATAGAAATGTTGGGTGTTGTCAGCGGAGATTTCTTGAAGCGCGAATTGAGCCTCTGCTTGTACGAGCCAAACAACGCCATTTTACTCCCAAAGCTCCGGCTGTTTCAAAGCAACTGCATTGGCCGATATGTTCAATAACTCTGGATTCGTCCCAGGAGGTCACCAATGTAGGTTTTCGCAAATAAAATGGCGAAGCTGTTTTATGTTTCAGAAAAGCCGCAGCAACTCACTTATGGAACAACAAAAAACTGAAGTGCACTAAAAACCCTTTGAGTAATTATGTCATCACGTCAGACCAACCTCTTAAAGTGAACACCCAACTCAATGTCGGTGGTTGTGAATTATGCACATTTCCATCAATTACAGTACCCTAGGTTCAATGTCTATTCAGAAATCTGATGGCAGAGGGCAAGAAGCTGTTACTGAATCGTTGAGTATGTGTCTTAAGGCTCCTCTACCTCCTCACTGATGGTAGCAATGAGAAGGGGGCATGTCCTGGGTGGTACGGGTTCTTAATGATTGATGCTGCCTTTTTGAAGATTTCCTTGAAGATGTCCTGGATGCTGGAGAGACTAGTGCCTATGATGGAGATGAATCTCTGCAGCTTGCTTCGATCCTGTACAGTAACACCCCCGACTCCCCATACCAGATGGTGATGCAGCCAGTTAGAGTGCCCTCCATGTAGAAATTTGTGTGTCTTTGGTTACATACCGAATCTCCTCAAACTCCAAATGAAATATAGCCGCTGTCATGCCTTCTTGGTAGCTGCTTCGATATGTTGGACCCAGGGTAGATCCTTAGAGATGTTGACACTTAGGAACTTAAAACTGCTCATCCTTTCCACTTCTGAGTGTGATAGAAGTTCATAAAACTGTGACAGACATAGATACAGTAGATTGTCAGGGAAAGAAATGTCATAGACTAGAGGACAAAGTTTAAAGAAGATTCACAGGGCAAGTTATTTACACAGTCTTTATTGAGATACAGCACAGAATAGACCTTATCCAGACCTTCAAACTGCTTAGCCCAGCAATACCCTCTTAACCCTAGCCTAATCACAGGACAATTTACGATGATCAATTAACCCACCAATCAGTACATTTTTGGAATGTGCAAGGAAACCCATGCGGTCGCTGAGAGAATGTACCAATTCCTTATAGTGAGCAGTGGCAATAGGGTCGTAAAAAGAGTTTTGGCACATTGGCCTTCATAAATCACAGCATTGATTACAGGAGTCGGGATGTTATGTTGAATTTGTACAAACTCCTTATGAGAATTGAACCTGGGTCGTTGATACTATCAGTGGCTGGTGCCTGGAACGGGCTGCCAGACATGGAGGTAGAAACAGGTACATATTCTACATTGATCAGCCCTGTAAAGGCCCTTCAGCCCACAATATTGTGCTGACCCTTAAACCAACTCTAAAATCAATCTAACCCTCCTCTCCTACATCAATGTTTTTTCTTTTCATCCATGTGCCTTCTTTTATTAAATATCCTTAATATATCTGTATCTTTCAGCACCCCTGACAGCATATTCCACACACCTATCTCTCTCTGTGTAATGTACCTCTAATATCTTCCCAGTAAATTATTTCTTCAAGTTAAATAAATAACTAGTAAAATGGATGAATAAGGAGATAGTATTCATGTACCATTCAGATGACATCGGGGAAGAAGCTGTGTTTAAATCTTCAGTCTCCTGTATCTCCTCGCTGATGATAGTAATAAGAGGGTATTTCCCAGGTGGTGAAGGTTCTCTGTACCCTAGGTGGGCGTTTTAGCTCAGGTGGGTCTTGAACCCACAACCCTCCAGCTCAGAGGTGAGAGCAATGTCACTGAAACAGGCACTGGCCTAGCTCTATAAATTCACAGTCCTGAAGATGAAGAGCAAGCCTGATCTGTGGGCCGAGAGTTAAAGGACGTACAAGCGTGGTGTTCCTGTGACGGGTTCAGGTGAACACACGGTGCCAATTAGGGGCAAGTGATGGCCATCAGTGTGATTAATGGCCCCAATGGATTACATAGAAGAAGTCTCATAGCCAGAGAGGTGGGCCACAGGTCACCATGGAAACCAGCTGAAATAGATACCCATGATCAGTGCCGGAGTAGAGCTTTAAAAATTAACCGTTGCTCAGCAACCAAGACACACTTAGACCTGTCTGTGAACTTTAACCAGAGGCAGCTAAACTTGTTAAAGCACATTGAAATATGGCGTGGCGGAGGGCTCACGGGGTGAATGGGCCAAGTTTGGACCAAGTGGGGGTTGTGTTGTCCTCAGGCCTAGGAACAAACCCACAGGATGTTCTGACAAGATTCAAGATTCAAGATTGGTTAATGTCAATTCCAGTACACAAGTGTCAAGGAGAACAAAATAATTGTTACTGCAGATCCAATCATCATCGTCATGGTGACTATCCCTCGAGGTTGAGGATGATGGTTTTCGTTCTGTTGATCTCTTGAAGATGTGGCCCACAGAGCGAGGACACCTGCGCGTGTATTTGTTTAACATGTACTTGATGTTGCACCCCAAGAAGCACACGATACTTCACAAATCAACCAACTGATTCCATTGGCATGGAGCTAGTGGGTTTTTTTAGCTTTCATCTGCCTTCACAGCCGTTGAGTTCGGAGAAACTTTGTCCACCAATGCAGATCCAGTGCAGCACAAGAAAAAACACAATCAGATAAAGAACACAATAATGAAAAAAAAAAACAATAAATTAGGTTAAATTATGGTGAACCTGTGGAATTCTTTGCTACAGGTACCTGTGGAGGCAAAGTCTTTATGTATATTTAAGACAGAGATTGATAGATTCTTGATTAGCCAGGGCATGAAGGGTACGGGAGAAGGCAGAACATTGGGGCAGAGAGGGAATTGGATCAGCCATGATATAATAGCAGAGCAAACTTGATGGGCCAAATGGCCTAATTCTGCTCTTATATCTTATGGTCTTATACACATAGATTGATTGTATGTCCATAAAGTGACGCTAGGTACGAGAGTGCCTGTACATAAGGTGACCCTGACAAGAAACGATACATTGTGGTGGCTGGCTGGGGTGCAGAGGGATGGGTCAGCAGGCGGGGGTGTTGATCTGCCTTACTGTTTGGGGAAAGTAACTGTTTTTTGAGTCTGGTGGTCCTGACATGGATGGTACGTAGCCTCCTCCCTGATGGGAGTGGAACAAATAGTCCTTGAGCGGGGATGGGGAGGGTGTTGTGATCCATTCTTCTCCTTTGTCTTGTTGATTTTGAGGAAGAGGTTATTTGCCGAGCACCAGGTCTTAAGCTCTTTCACCTCCTCCCTATAGGCCATCTCATCGTTGTTGGTGATGACCCCCACCACTGTTGTGTCATCAGCAAACTTGACAACATGACCAGGACGCCAGAGCAGTGGTTAGTGTGACGGTATTACAGCACAGGGCGTTCCGGTGCTCGGAGTTCAGTTCTGGCGCTATTCTGTAGGGAGTCTCTGTCCGTCCTCCCTGTGGGATATGTGGATTTTCTGCAGGATCTCTGCTTTCCTCCCACAGCACAAAGACGTACTGGGTAGGTTAATTGGTCATTGTAAATTACACTATGATTAGGTTAGGGTTAATTGTGGTTGTGGGGTCGCTGGGGCAGCATGGCTCAAAGACTCTACGCTGTATCGCTAAATAAGTAAATAAATTACCTGGCTGTTTGACCATGTGGTCATGTGAAAGCAGAGTGTAGGCTCAGCACACAGCCCAAAAGATTTACTCTCGGCAGATCTTTCATACTCATAAAGTCATATAGCAACATAACATGGATCCAATAACTCCATGCCAACATGGTGTCCCAATTTGCTGTGTTCAGCCATATCCCTCGAAGACCCGTGCCTCCATGTACATAGAAACATGAAACAGAGAAAACCTACAGCACAATACAGGCCCTTCGGCCCACAAAGATGTGCTGAACATGTCCTTACCTTAGAAATTACCTAGGGTTGCCCATAGCCCTCTATTTTTCTAAGCTCCATGTACCTGTCCAGGAGTCTCTTTAAAGACCCTATCATATCCGCCTCCACCGTGGTTGCCGGCAGCTCATTCCACGCACTCCCCACTCTTTGAGTAAAAAAACTTACCCCTAATATCTCCTCTGTACCTACTTCCAAGCAGCTTAAAACTGTGCCCTCTCGCGCTAGCTATTTCAGCCCTGGGAATAAGCCTCTGACTATCCACATGATCAATGCCTCTCATCATCTTATACACCTCTATCAGGTCACCTCTCATCCTCTGTCGCTCCAAGAGAAAAAGGGTGAGTTCACTCAACCTATTCTCATAAGGCATACTCCCCAATCCAGGCAACATCCTTGTAAATCTTCTCTGCACCCTTCCTATGGTTTCCACATCCTTCCTATAGTGAGGCGACCAGAACTGAGCACAGTACTCCAAGTGGGATCTGACCAGGGTCCTATATATCTGCAACATTACCTCTCGGCTCCTAAACTCAATCCCATGACTGATGAAGGCCAATGCACCATATGCTTTCTTAACCACAGAGTCAACCTGCACAACAGCTTTGAATGTCCTATGGACTCGGACCCCAAGATCCCTCTGATCCTCCACACTGCGAAGAGTCTTACCATTAATACTATATTTTGCCTCATATTTAACCTACCAAAATGAACCTTCCCACATTTATCTGGGTTGAACTCCATCTGCCACTTCTCAGCCCAGTTTTGCATTTTATCGATGTCCCACTGTAATCTCTAACAGCCCTCCACACTATCCACAACACCTCCAACCGCTGTGTCATCAGCAAATTTACTAATCCATCCCTCCACTTCTTCATCCACGTCATTTATAAAAATCACGAAGAGTAGGGGTCCCAGAACGGATCCCTGAGGCACCCCACTGGTCACCGACCTCCATGCAGAATATGACCCTCTACAAGTCAATGACCCCTTGGATCCCATGTCTCCTTACTTTCTCAACAAGCCTTGCATAGGGTACCTTATCAAATGGCTTGATGAAATCCATATACACTACATCTACTGCTCTACCATCAATGTGTTTAGTCACATCTTCAAAAAATTCAATCAGGCTCGTAAGGCATGACCTGCTTTTCACAAAGCCTTGTTGACTATTTCTAATCATATTATGCCTCTCCAAATGTTCATAAATCCTGCCTCTCAGGATCTTCTTCATCAGATTATCAGCCACTGAAGTAAGACTCACTGCTTTATAATTTCCTGGGCTAGCTCTACTCCCTTTCTTGAATAATGGAAGAACATCTGCAACCCTCCAATCCTCCGGAACCTCTCCTGTCCCCATTGATGATGCAAAGAACATCGCCAGAGGCTCAGCAATCTCCTCCCTTGCCTCCCACAATAGCCTGGGGTACATCCTGTCCAGTTCCGCTAACTTATCCAACTTGATGTTTTCCAAAAGCTCCAGCCCATCCTCTTTCTTAATATCTACATGCTCAAGCTTTTCAGTCCACTGTAAGTCATTCTTATAATTGCCAAGATCCTTTTCTGTAGTGAATACTGAAGCAAAGTACTCATTAAGTATATATCACAGTGCTTCTTAAATGTGTGTGTGGGGTGGGGGGGGGGGGAAGTGGTTTGTCTTGCTACTGTCCTGTTCTGCTTTTATTGTTGCTTGTGTTGTTCTGCTGAACATTGTGGGCATACTACCTCATCATCAGAATGTGTGACAACACTTGTGGGCTGCCCACAGCACATCCTTGCATGTGCAGGCTGCTAATGCAAACGATACATTTCACTGCACAGTACAGTGTTGGCGCGTGGCCTAGGGGGTAAGGCATCAGACTAGTAACCTGAAGGTCACTAGTTCGAGCCTCAGCTGAAGCAGCGTGTTTGTGTCCTTGAGCAAGGCACTTAACAACACATTGCTCTGCGACGTCACCAGTGCCAAGCTGCTTGGGTCCTAGTGCCCTTCCCTTGGACAACATCGGTGGCGTGGAGAGGGGAAGGCCTGCAGCTTGGGCAACTGCCGGTCTCCCATACA
Organism: Hemitrygon akajei; assembly: GCF_048418815.1. Taxonomy (NCBI): domain Eukaryota; kingdom Metazoa; phylum Chordata; class Chondrichthyes; order Myliobatiformes; family Dasyatidae; genus Hemitrygon; species Hemitrygon akajei. The sequence continues at coordinate 12,646,707 of NC_133127.1, read as the reverse complement.
ACCCTGCCCAGGCCTGCGCCCTGGAAACTCCAGGCGCAGATCCATGGTCTCTCGAGACTGACGGAGGCCACCACCACAGTGCAAAAGACTTGGACACATATTGTATACACGGCTGGGGTGCTGTACAGTACTGTAGTGATTTTATGTATTGCACTGTACTGCTGCCACTAAAAAACCCACACATTTCAAGACACGTGAGTGATGATAAACCTGATTCTGAGATGGGTCTCAATTGTGGACTGAGAATGGGAAGGGGGCAGGGAGAGGGGAATCATGGTTGGGAAAAGGGGAAGGGAGAAGGGACGGAACAGGAAGTTACCAAAGAGACATTCTGTACTGATCAATAAACCAATTGTTTGGAATCAAATGACCTTGCCTGGTGTCTCAGGGTTCGCTGTGTCTACACCCCTCGCATTGTTTCTCTGCCCCATGTCCCACACCCCTCCTGTGGCACTCCACCCTCAGTAGTCCTTTGCTTCCACCGGATTTTAAAACTCACCCTCTGCTCCACATTGACAAACAGTACTGTGCAAAGGTCTTAGCTATAAATATGTGCCAAAGACTTTTGTACAGAACAACATGTTTCAATGTACGTGATAGTCCACTGCACACTGTACCAAAATAATCGCTGTTCGTTCCCTATGAAAGCACTTCAGGCTTCCTCCAGCTTAAATCCCTGGCTCTGTCATGTACCCCACCAGGGCAATCACTGTGCATCCCTGGATAAATACCCTGCGGCTAAAACATCTTGGATATAATCCTTTATTAACCTCTGACCTGGAAATTGTTCTTAGTCAATTGCTCTGGAGACAGCACTGTCTTTACTTCCTTACAGCCAGTGCGGTTCTATTGAGAGCAAGTTGTCGTAAATTAAAACAAATTAATAGCTTAACTGGTTATCCTTTTCAATTTCAGAGCTGAATGAGACAACCTGGGACCTTGTGTTTCATTCCAAGCAATTCTGATATTTATTCTGCCTCTGCGGTTTGAAGTTCAGAAGTTAAGTCTCCTCCGTATGCATTTCATCACAACTGCCGCAGGATAATGGGAACAGGAGGCCGTGCTCTCTTCTCACAGCTACCATTACCGTTAGGTACGGAGGAGCCTTAGGTCCCACACACCAGGTTCAGGAGCAGTTATTATGCTTCAGCCATCCAGTCTCCTGAACCAGCGTGGATAACTGAATAGATTCCACTACCGATGAACTCACTTTCAAGGACTCTGCGACATGTTCTCTGTAAATATTTATTTACTTTTTTTTATTATTTGCATGATTTTTATTATTTGTATGTATAATTTATATTTTCATTTATATTTATCATTATTATTGTTATGAGCAGAGAGACAACATCTGCCGGAAGTAAATTCCTTGTATGTGCATAGGTACTTGGCGATTAAAGTCTGATTCTGATTCTGATTCTGATTTGTCTTCCTTTGCACATTGGTTGGCTGTCAGTCTTTGTTACTGATTTTTTCCATAAATTCTGTTGTATTTCTTTATTTTTCTGTAAATGGCTGAAAGAAAATGAATTTCAAGGTAGTACGTTTATTTATTTATTGAGATATGGTGAGGAGGAGGCCTTTCTGGCCCTCCCAGCCACACCGCCCAGCAATCCCCAATTTAATCTCGGGACAATTTACAATTCAGCTACAAACCCGTACGTCTTTGGACTGTGGAAGGAAACCAGAACACCCGGAGGAAACCCACACGGTCTCATCTGTATTGCAAAGCGTTGTACTAGCCACTTCACCACCATGCTGCCCTAAAATATACATACTTTGATAATAAATTTACTTCGACTTTTTGACTTTTGACTCCCTGCAGATTCTACCGTTAACCCGCGCACCAGGGAAGGGGGCAATTTACGACAGTCAGCAAACCCAGCAACCTGCATATCTTTCAGATGTGGGAGGAAAGCACAGCCCCCAGGGCAAACTCGGGGGGTCACAGGGGGAATATCCACATTCCACCCAGACAGCACCAAAAGTCAGCAGCGAACCCAGGTCTCTAGCGCCCTGATGTAGCAGCTTCACAAGTCCTTAATCTCAACCATGCCGTTAAATTTTTTGAATCATTGATGAGTTATGGGGCAGATTGCCCCATCACTTCAACAGTAACTTTGAGAAAGGTCCATCCCTTTTCCCATGCTTCTGTAGATTTATGTCCCTTCAAACTTCTATTCACTTTTGTCCTGCTCGAGCCCTCAGATCTGCTTCTGCCAGTCTCTTAAAGTTAAACAACCTCCCTCAAAAGATAATTGGCAGGTCAGCTTTTTCAAATTATGCTCCAAAACTATGGAACTCAGTACTTAAAACAATAAGGGATGCAGACTCAGCTGACATTTTTAAATGCCAGCTCAAAGCCTATTTATTTAACCTTGCTTTTAACTAACACCATTTTATCTTTTATTTTCCTTTTGCACTTTATCCCATTGTAAAGCACTTTGAACTACATTGTCTTAATGTTCTGCATTTATCCAATCCAAAGTTCTTGTTTAGAAAGTAGTTGGACTATTTGAATTAATTGTTTTAGCCTAACTGATGAAGGAGCATATAATTTCAAATTGTCCACATATAGAAGGTGTCAAGCTGTAATTTGTTTGGTTGTTTCTGATTTGGTACCCAATTTTTGTCCGATTCATTAAGTTGTAGAATGGGTTTAAAGCTAGACAAAACCATAGTGGGCTCAGGGAGTCGCCTTGGAAAATGTCTCAGTTTATTTTGATAACAGTGGTTGTTCTTTTCTGATTGTTAATAGAAAGGGTCATTATAGTATGCCAGTGCTTCATCAGATGTTGAAGAATTTCACAAGTATTGGGTGTAGTTTATATATATGAAGAAATTCTAGTAACCAGGAGTGTGGGATAGATCAAGTGCTTTTTGGTAGTCAATATAGCAACATGAAATATTTCTGCTTTTCCCTGGGCTTGATTTAGAATTATGAAATCCATTATCAGTTGTTCTTTACATCCTTTCAAACCCATACAGTATCCTTTCTGCTCTTCTGTAAGTATGTTGTGGTTATCGAAGTGAGTGGTGATTAGTTGCCAGATACACGATGTTACAATTTTATATATAGTTTGTAAACAGTATATTTTGATGGATCTTTTGTGATTTCCCCTTTGGGTAAGAGATATGATTTATCTTCTGTCAAAAATTCAGGCACTTTTTCAGGATTGTTAAGAAAACTGTTGATATGCATTGATAGGTACAGACAAGTACGAGGTAAAATTTTTATACCAATAATTATGAATATTATCACTTTCAGTACTTTTCCATTTGTGGGTAATTTTTATATCCACTTTCAGTATTTCTATTGTGATTTCAGATATCTGCATTTCATCAATCGTGCATGTACATTCCTTTTCCTCCCTAATCCAGCTTGCTTCTTGATAGTGTCTGACCAAAAGTTCATTATCTCTGTGTTTGTTGGCAATTCTGTGCTGGGGTTGGTGACATCTTGGTGCATGGGATTTAGTTTCAATGCCCTGTATAAACCTTTTTCATTGCTTCTGAACTGAATTTTTTTTGTCTGATACATTTCATGTATCTACAGCCTGGCTTTGTATGCACCAAGTTTTTGTTTATCTGTAAACTCTACAGTGCTTTTGTTAGGTTGATTGAATCTTGTATGGACCTTATGTTTCCTTAGTATTTCATTAGCTTGTCTCTCAACTTTCTTGCTCAGATTATCCATTTTATACTCTATTATTATTATTATTATTATTATTATTATTATTATTATTATTATTATTATTCATGAATACATAATTGGTCCTCTTGAGCCTGAAAAGCCACACTCAATGATTCAAGATTTTCCCCCTCCACTGTGAATGTGAATATCAGATTATTCCTTTCTTTTGCCCTATTTATTTATGTTTTGTAATTAAGAACTTTTAATTTTCTTTTCAGTGTATTGCTGCAGCAAAACAACTAATTTTAAGGCATGTGAGACATTGATAATGAATCTGATTCCCATTCTGATTCACATCTCTACCGGTGCAACAAAAAACTTACTTGCAGCAGCATAACAGGCATTAGATAATCAGTTTCACAAGAAATACATAAATTAAACATAAATTACATACAATTGTTACAAGAAAGAAGACAATTAGAAAAAAAAATCAAAGTCCTTGTTAGTGCAAAGTGCTCGTTTTCATTGGTTAAATCAGTTTTCATTGTCATGTACTGAGGTACAATGAAAACCTTGCATAGCATCCCATCCATAAAGATCATTTCATTACACAGTGCTTTGAGGTACACAGGAAATGCAATAACAGAATGCACAGTAAAGTGTTATACCTACAGACAGAGTACGGTGCAGGCACACAATAAGGTGAAAGGTCATACTTTGGTAGATTGTGAGATCAAGAGTCTATCTTATAGGAACCACTCAGTAGTATTATAAAAGCAGGAGAGAAGCTGCCCTTGAGCTTGGTAGCACATCTTTTCAGGCTTTGTGTCACTGAAGTTGTGGGTCACTGTCTATGGTAAATAACCCTTAATTCCCCAACAAAGCAAAATTCTAGTTGTGTCTTAATTATAGAAACATAGAAGTACAGGCCCTTTAGCCCACAAAGTTGTGCCGAACATGTCTGTCCCTACCTTAGAAATTACTAGGCTTACCCATAGCCCTATCCGAAAGTCTCTTAAAAGACCCTATCGTATCCGCCTCCACCACTGTTGCCGGCAGCCCATTCCACGCACTCACTACTCTCTAAGTAAAAAACTTACCCCTGACATCTCTTCTGGACCTTCTCCCCAGCACCTTAAACCTATGTCCACTTGTGTCAGCCATTTCAGCCCTGGGAAAAAGTCTCTGACTTTCCACACCATCAATGCCTCTCATCACTTTATACACCTATATACATTATATTTAATGAGGTAGCCTCTACTACTTCTATGGGCAGAGAATCCCACAGATTCACCACTCTCTGGGAAAAGCAGTTTCTTCTCCTCTCCATCTTAAATCAATTTCCCTGAATCCTGAGTCCCTTTGTTCTCATCTACCCTACCAGCAGAAACAACTTTCTTGCCTCTATCTGATCAATCCCTTTTATAATTTTATGTTTCTACAAGACCCTCTCCCTTTCTTCTGAATTCCAGTGAGTATAATCCTTGGTGACTGAATCTCTGCTCACAGGCTAATTCCTTCATTGTAATCTGTGAATACAGCCGGGAATACAGAACGGTGGATTTGCATCTAATCTCAGACCCTCCCAGTGTAATATTGACCTCCCGGCCAACCCCTGTAAAACATGCACCCTAAATACACGGAACCCAAGGTGCCGCTGACTGCATTACCAGCAGGGTATAGAACGTAGAACATAGAATCTACAGGACATTACAGGCCATTTGGCCAACAATGTTGTGCTGACCATGTAACCAACACTAGAAACTGCCTAGAATTTCCCTACCACATAGCCTTCTGTTTTTCTAAGCTCCATGTACCTATCTAAGAGTTTCTTGAAGGAACCTATTGTATCAGCCTCTACCACTGTTGCTGGCAGTGCATTCCATACCCACCACTCTCTGAGTAAAAAACCTACCTCTGATATCCCGTTTGTACCTACTTTCAAGCACCTTAAAGTTATGTCCCCTTGTGTTAGACACTTCAGCACTGGGAAAAAGCCTCTGGCTATTCACACAATCAATGCCTCTCATCACCTTATACACCTCTATCAGGTCACCTCTCATCCTCCATTGCTCCAAGGGGAAAAAGCCAATTTCACTCAACCTATTCTCATAAGGCATGCTCTCCAATCCTTGTAAATCTCCTCTGCACTTTATCTATAGCATCCACATCCTTCCTATAGTGAGATGACCGGAACGGAACACAGTACTCCAAGTGGGGGTCCAATTAAGGACTTACATAGCTTTAACATTACCTCACAGCTCTTGAACTCAATCCCAAGGCTGAAGAAGGCCATCACACCATACTCGCTCTTAACAACACTGTCAACCTGTGCAGCAGCTTTGAGTGTCCTATAGACACAGACCCCAAGATTTTGCTGATCCTCCACACTGCCAAGAGTCTTACCATTAATATTATATTCTGTCTTCAAACTTGACCTACCAAAATGAACCACTTCACACTTATCTGTGTTGAACTCCATCTGTCACTTCTCAGCCCAGTTCTGCATCCTATCGATGTTCCAATGTAACCTCTGACAATCCTTCAGACTATCCACAACATCTTCAACTTTTCTGTCAGCACCCTTCTGCTTCTTCATCCAGGTCATTTATAAAAATCACAAAGTGGAAGGGTCCCAGAACAGATCCCTGTGGAATACCATTTCTCTATGCAGAATATGAACCATCTACAACTACCCTTTGCCTTCTGTGGGCAAGCCAATTCTAGATCCACTCAGGAAGGACTCCTTGTATCCCATGCCTCCTTACCTTCTGAATGAGCCTTGCATGAGGTACCTTGTCAAGTGCCTTGCTGAAATCCATATACACTACATCTGCTGCTCTACCTTCATCAATGTGTTTTGATGTTCTTGTGAATGCATGCATAGTACTTCCATTGGAGACAGGAATTCAGTTCTGCTAAGACCCATCAAAATCCAACAGCTTTCCAAAATCAGATTTAAAATTGATTAAAGTTGAAAACAATATAATCCCTATACCAATTAAACAAATTTGATGAGAGAAAGTTTAAGGAGAATAAATTCTATGTTACCTGACAATTTCTTCCAGATAACAGTTGTTAATGCCATTAATGTACTTCTGCATAACTGAACCGCGTTCAGCTTTAATCTCTTGAATCTTCTTCAGTCTACCACTTGTGGCAAATAGACGACGGGCTTCAGTGTCATGTGGTAGATTCTGCTGTACTGCTCAACATAGTCAACACAGGACAGGTCTTTCTCAGAGTAACCTATTCTAAGGTCAATCTTACCCTTTCCTCCCACATAACCCTCCATTTTTCTATCATCCATGTACTATCTCAGAGATACTTAAATGTCCCTAAAGCATCTCCCTTACCACCGCCCAACAACTCATTCCACACACCTACCACTCTCTGTGTAAAATACCAATCTCTGAAATCACCTCAATATGACCCTCCCATCACCTTAAAAGTAGTTCCCTCTTATTGGTAATTTCTGCCCTGGAAAAAAGTCTAGTTGTCCATTTAACCAATGCCTCTTACTATCTTGTACATCTCGATCAGGTCATCTCTCATGCTCCTCCATTCTAAAGAAGCCTCTCATCTTCCTCCACTCCAAAGTCACCTCTGATCCTGCTCCACTCCAAAGTCACCTCTGATCCTCCTCCACTCCAAAGTCATGTCTTATCCTCCTCCACTCCAAAGTCACCTCTGATCCTCCTCCACTCCAAAGTCACCTCTCATCCTCCTCCACTCCAAAGTCACCTCTCATCCTCCTCCACTCCAAAGTCATTTCTTATCCTTCTTCACTCCAAAGTCACTTCCTACACTCTTTCATACAAAGCAGTGTGCTTCATAGTTTAAGAGCAGGATTGGTCTAATCCAGGAGGGAATCATAACTGTGCTGTGGTACCTCCCAGCTGTAGTTTCATATGAGTCAACTTTCACCTATCACCCATTGTGGTAGTTTATCTGAAATCTGAGATCTCAGTGTCCAAACTCAAAGATCTTCATTTGGGAAACTCAATCAGTCCATTGCACTGTATTCTCAGGAAGGCTCAGCCTCCATATCTCAGTGGCTGACTGGACATCATTCCTGTAATTACTCGCAGACCTAGGCTCCTGGAGATGAAACAAAACCTCAATCTGCTCGTTAATCATGATTGTTTGCTTTGGAGTGCCCTCTGACCCCTGAGAGAAGAGCTCTGAGTACCTGTCGGTTGACGCAAGGTCTCACACTCCTGATTCAGGCCTTTGTGCTCTCTTCAGAATCATGGCCTAGCCTCCCAACCACTAACTCCTCCCTCCTCCCACCCAAACATCTCTATCCCCAAAACCACCCTGAAATAACCTCCTGCTTCGTACCCCCTGAGCAGGAAGGGCCCATAAAGTCTTGAAGACGTTTTGGGAGTTTAATAGCTCTGATAATGGAGGATTACACAGTGCTTCGAGGAGAGATTAATCTGAAGTTAAAAAAAAAGACCAGAACTTGAGAGTTCAAGGTAATGTGAGAAAGTCATTATGTTCTATCGAAATGCAGCCGGGTGCCCTCTGACTGGGACACAAGCAGACGCATTAACCCTCAAAACAAGGCGGTTGTTTATTTAGTTGGAAGAGCTGAAACAGAAGACTGTTCGTCCTTAAATGGAACAATTTGTCCGTTTTTCATTAAATTAATTTGATTCAAATGGTCACCGTCCATTTTTCATATTTTTACACAGCCATTCGCTGAGTGTAGAAACATAGAAACATAGAAAACCTACAGCACAAAAAGGCTCTTCGGCCCACAATGCTGTGCCAAACATGTCCTTACCTTAGAAATTACCTAGGGTTACTCATAGCCCTCTATTTTTCTGAGCTCCATGTACTTGTCCAGGAGTCTCTTAAAAGACCCTATCGTATCCAACTCCACCGCCGTCACTGGCAGCCCGTTCCACGCACTCACCACTCTCTGTGTAAAAATTAACCCCTGACATCTCCTCTGTACCTGCTTCCAAGCACCTTAAACTTGTGCCCTCTCGTGCTAGCCATTCCAGCCCTGGGAAAAAGCCTCTGACTATTCACATGATCAATGCCTCTCATCATCTTATACACCTCTATCAGGTCACCTCTCATCCTCCGTCGCTCCAAGGAGAAAAGGCTGAGTTCACTCTCCATTCTATCCATTTCTTAATGATTGACATAACTGTACTCCACGGGATATTTACTGACTTGGAAATTTTCTTGTATTCATCTCTTGACTTCTGCTTTTCAATAACCTTTTTGCCGAGTTGCTTGGAGTGTTCTTTTGTTTTCATGGTGTAATTTTGTGTCACAACCATCGATTCAGCAGCACAGTAGATACGGCAATTGCGCTTGTGAATTTGCACGGGTCTGCTAATTATTATTTAATCATGATAGTATTTAACTCCATATTTGTTGTCGCGGTGCTTGTCGAGACTTGGACAGAGCACAGCAATGCCTTGCCTGAGAAACTGGATTGTCAACTGACTCTGAGCACTAGCGGTATTTGTTTAATGTTTAGATGTTCTTTTCAGCCGCAGTGTATGCTTTGTGTCCCATTTGTGAGTTTTAATTAATGGTCCTGTTTAGCCTAGCGTTTATTGTTTTATTTTCCTTTTAACACTGTTGGCATTAAAATTTTGTGAACTATCGATCCGCTTCAGTATCTGTCACTCCACACTCGGGCCATATCCGAACCCGGTGACAGCAAGTCTCGACCACACAAAGATGGACCCAGCAGAGAGAGAACACCTGACCTTGGCCGTGAGATTCATTGGTCAGGTAGGAGACAAGCTACAAGCAATGGAATCTGTTCTCAGTGAAGTTACCGAGGCAAGGAGGCAGATAACCTCGTGCTGACAAGCCCAGTCTCACTTGGAGGAACAGGGATCGTCCCTAGCCGCAACTGTTCAACAGCTCACCGCAGACAATCGGACTCGGGTGCCTGCGATTTCCACACTCACGGCCGCCGTCCGCAAATTTACTGTGAACAGCCAGCATCAGCTGACAGCCATTTATGTTCTCGCCAGCTCAATTCAGCAGCTTCAGGCCATCTCAGTCCCACTCCCAGCATCTCGCCGGTCCTCCTTTTCTGCTGCCCTGTCAATCCCTGCTACTAATGCTCCCGCTCCCGGACCAGAGATGGTTCCTGTGCCTGGACCAGAGCAGACTCCTGCGTCCGTACAAGAACCGAGTATTCCCCCTCCGGGCAGATATTCTGGTGATCCTGATGGCTGCAGGAATTTTATTACCCAATGTGAGCTGACATTCCAAGCCCAGCCCGGACATTTTGGTGATGATGTGCGAAAACTGGCATACATGGTCAATCTTCTTGATGGACCTCCACTCAGCCTGTTCCAAGCTTTACGGGAGCAAGGATACCCCGCAGCCCAGTTGTTTCGACATTTCGTGGCGGAGTTAAGGAGGATTTTTGATTTTCCAGTACAGGGTCAGGACGCTGCCCACCGACTCTTGGACCTGTGCCAACGCAGAGGAATGGTGAGAGCCTATGCAGTTAAGTTCCATAACCTTGCAGAAGAGACAGGTTGAAATGACTTCCACTGCCTTATAGTATGGACTGAATGCAGGGGTCCGACATGAAATTGCTGTGCGGGACAAGTACGATGGTCTGGATGACCTGATTAATCCGGCTATTCGAGCTGACGACCGGGTAACTGAGTGGCGCAGGGAAAGAATGTTTCAAACTTCCTAAGCGCTGCCGATCACCATCGTTCCGCACCCTCTGCCCCTCTCTCACCACCCAGCACCCAGCCCACGGTCACGGAGGAGCCTACGTAAGTGGGGCGCGTGCGCCTGTCTCAGGAGGAACGAGAGCGGTGCCGGAGATCAGGTTCCTGCCTCTACTGTGGTGATCCAGGACTCTCCCGGACGGCATGTTCCAAGCGTCCAGTAAAAGAGAATACCCGTCCGCAGGGAGGGGAATCCTGACGGGTCGGTTCTCTCTTCAGTCAGTTTCCCCTAATTCTGTAATGCTCGCAGCTTCCTTGTCGTGGAGGCTCAGACCCATGAACTTAAGGCGTTTATTGACTCTGGTGCAGCCGGGAAACTTACGGTCATCTCTCTCGCTCAAAGATGGGGAGTTCCAACTCAGGAATTAAGAGAAGATCAACGCCAAGGCGTTGGACGGTCGACCTCTGGCGAGATCCACCTTTCCACCCGACCTCTCCAACTGGTGCTCAAAGGCAACCATCATGAAGAAATATCTCTCTGTCTGGTTAATTCACCTGAACTGCCACTGGTACTTGGTCTCCCCTGGCTATCCCGACATCACTCATGGATCAATTGGTCTCTGAAGGTCCTCCAAGAGTGGGGGCCGGCACGCCTCTCGACCTGTCTGGGTCCAGCCCAAGCTCCATTCCATGCATCCCCCCCTGTGTCAGCTAAGGGTGTGGACCTGTCTGGGATTCCAGCTGAATATGTGGATCTCCCTGAGGTTTTCAGTAAAAGAAAGGCCACAATCCTGTCCCCACACTGGCCATATGACTTCACCATAGACCTCCTACCCGGCACTGGTCCTCCCCGGGGCCGGCTCTGTTCCCTCTCTCGTCCTGAAACAGTGGCCATGGAGGAATGCATTAAGGAGGCATCGAGCATGGGGTTTATTTGTCCGCCAACTTCGTCGGTAGGAGTGGGCTTCTTTTTTGTGAGCAAGGAAGATGGCCAGCTCCGTCCTTGCATCGATTATCGGACCCTGGACAACATCGCTGTGAAGAACCGCCACCCTCTTCCCCTGAGATCTGAAATCCGAAATACCTTTATTGTCATTGCATAGTACAATTTGCCATGCACCAATACAGTGAAAATGAGTTTGCAACTCTCGTACTCAATGCTATAAAACAACAAATAAAATAAATAAACAATAAATAAAATCAAGTAACCAGTCAGTACAAGCAATGTCCAGCAGTACAAAAGCACAAATCAGATGCATGACGGCCATAAAACCAGTATTAAAAGTAGCAACATAACAAATTTATGGATGATGCTTGATCGATTGGTTCAGAGCAATTATAGCTCTGGGGAAAAAGCCATTTTTCAGTCTGGAAGTGCGGGCATAGAAAATCTTATAACATCTGCCAGATGGAAGAAGTTAAGCAGATGATTGTATGGGTGTGTATTGTCCTTACAGATGCTTGTAACTTTCCTTAGGCAGCGTGAGTTATAGGTGTCCTCCAGGGCTGGGAGCTGTGTCCCGATGATCTTCTGTGCACTAGAGATGACCCGTTGAAGTGCTTTCCTATCAGCTGCTGTACACCTGAGATACCACAAAGAGATGCAATATGTTCAGATGCTCTCTATGGTGCAGCGGTAAAGGGTCACCAGCATCTGTTCAGGTAGACCAGTTTTCTTCAGCGTCCTGAGGAAAAACAAGCGTTGCTGTGCTTTCTGAACTATTGTTGTGGTGTTAGTGGACCATGTAAGGTCTTCTGAGATGTGTATTCCCAGAAACCTGAAACTGGACACTCTCTCCACTATGTCTCCGCTAATGTAGACTGGAGCGTACTCGTCATCCCATGTCATTCCCTTGCTGGTGTCTGCGTTTGAACATCTCCAGGAAGCAACCGTATTTTCCAAAATTGATCTGTGCAACGCCTACAATCAGATTTGCATAAGAGAAGGGGATGAGTGGGAAACGGCTTTCAGCACCTCTAATAGCCACTTTGAATACCCAGTGATGCCTTTTGGTCTGAATTCCCGGCCCTGTGCTCAGGGACATGTTGAACCAGTTTGTGTTTGTGTATTTCGATGACATCCTTATCTATTCCCAATCTCATCAAGAGCACGTCCAGCATGTCCAGAGAGTACTCAGATATCTTATTGAAAATAACCTGTACGCCAAGCCTGAAAAATGTCAATTCCATAAAGACCAGGTGTCCTTTTTGGGCTCTATACTTATCCATTGTTCAAAAGGACCCTAGTAAAGTTCAGGCAGTCGCAGAGTGGCCCAAACCATCTTCAGTAAAACAGTTACGGCGCTTCATGGGGTTTGCGAACTTCTATCGCCGCTTCATCCGGAATTTCGGCTCTATTGTGGCTCCAATTAATGCACTCACCTGGAAGACCTCGGCAGGATTCCATTGGACGGACGATGCTGGCCAGAGCTAAAGCGACGCTTCACCACAGCCCCGCCGCTGCGACACCCAGACCCATCTCAGCCAATCACTGTCGAGGTGGATGCATCTGATGTCGGCATTGGAGTTGTCCTCTCTCAGCGCTCATCTGCGGAAAGACGGCTGCACCCTTGTGCCTTTCTTTCCTGTCGCTTGACTCCGGCCGAGAGGAAATCCGACGTTGGGAACCGGGAGCTTCTAGCTGTCATGGAGGCACTGGAGGAATGGCGACACTGGCTGGAGGGGGAAGAGCATCCTTTCTTATTCCTCCAACCTGAGTGTGGCTTTATCTTGACAGTAGAGGAGGCCATGGATAGCCTCCTTTTCTTCCTTGGTCTGGACAGATCACAAGAACCTCTCCTACATTCAGGGTGCTAAGAGACTCGACTCTCATCAAGCCCGGTGGTCTCTCTTCTTCACACAGTTCAATTTTGTCCTTATTTACCATCCCGGCAGCAAGAATACAAAGGCCAACACGCTCTCCCAGCAGTTCGACGGATCTGAGGACAATGCCGATCCACAGCCCATTCTTCCTCACTCATGTATCGTTCCTCTGGTGATCCGGGGAATAGAGGCAGATGTGAGGGCCGCCCAACTGGATGGGGGACCTCCCAACTGACTGTTTGTCCCTGCTGTGGTGCATTCCAAAGTGTTGGAATGGGGTCACTTCTCCCGTCTGGCTGGACATCTGGGAAACCAATGGACCTGCGAGTATCTTTCCTGTACTACCATTGGCTCTTATCTTGTTAAGCAGCCTCATATGAGGCACCTTCTCAAAGCCCTTCTTAAGATCCAAGTAAACAACATCCATTGACTCTCCTTTGTCTATCCTGCTTGTTATTTCCTCTAATAATTCCAAGAGATTTGTCAGGCAAGAGTTCCCCTGAAGGAAACCATTCTGACTTTGGCCTATCTTATCATATGGCTTCAAGAACCCCAAAACCATATCTTTAACAATCAACCAACATCTTCCCAACAACTAAAGACAGGCCAACTGGTCTATTATTTCTTTTCTTTTGCCTCCTTCCCTTCTTAAAGAGTGGAGTGACATTTGCAATTTTCCAGTCCTCCAGAACCATTCTAGAATCTAGTGGGGACCAAAGTTGAATGATCTTCCCTGGAATGGACACAACAAGCCCCTTCACCATAAATACTACCCTCCTTGGACAACCCAAAGATATGAAAATGTGTAAGTTACAAAAACAAAAAATAAATAATGCAAAATAGTGGAATAACGAGATAGTGTTTATGGGTTCATGGACCATTCAGAAATCCGATGGCCAAGGGGAAGAAGATGTTCTTAAATTTTTGACTGTGTGTCGTCAGGCTCCTGCACCTCCTCCTTGATGTAAGAAATGGGAAGAGGGCAAGACCCAGATGGTGAGAGTCCTCAATGGTAGATGTTTCTTACTTGAGGCAAAGCCTCTTGAGGAGGTTTTTATTGGTGGGAAACATTGTGCCTGTGATGGAGCTGGCTGATTTGACAACCTTCATCAGCCTTTGGCAATCCTGTGCATTGGAGGCTCCGTATCAAGCTGTGATGCTACCAGTCAGAATGGTCTCGACTGCACATCTAGAGACACTTGTAAAGAGACTTTGGTGATATTCGGTAACACTTCACACTCCTAATGAAGTAAAGTCACTGGCATGCCATCTTCAATAACTGCATTAATTGTTGGGCCCAGGATAGATTGTGTGCCCATCTGTAGCAACCCCCTTTACCAGCTAATGGTTCATAGCCCACTATACCTGGGTGACCCAAGTGCTCATCCACAGACTTCTTGTATGTTGTGAGAATGTCTGCCTCCACCCGTTTCCCAAGCAGTGTGTTCCAGATTCTACCTACACTTTGGCTGAAAAATATCCTCATCACTTCCCTTCTACTCTTTGCCTTCACTGCACAAAAGGAGGCATTCCCTCAAGAACGCCCATCCTCAAAGATCCTCACAAAGATCTGGAGCATGCCATTTTTCCCCAGCTACCAATGGGCAAGAGGTACAGAAGCCTGAACTCCCACACCTTGCACTCAACATCAGTAAGACCAAGGAACTGATTGTGGACTTTGGGAAGGGGAAATCAAGAGAACACACTCCAATCTTCATTGAAGGATCAGCAGTGGAAAAGGTGAGCAGTTTCAAGTTCCTGGGTGTCAACATTTCTGAAAATCCATCTTGGGCCCAAAATATTGATGCAATTACCAAAGAAGTCATGGCAGCAGTTATGTTTCATTGGAAGTTTGAGTATTTCACCAAAAGACTCTTGGCAAGTTTCTATAGATGTACTGTAGAGAGCATTCTTACTGGCTGCATCTCCAGCTGGTATGGGGGCTGTCAGTGCAAAAGCTGCAGAAAGTTGTAAGCTCAATCAGCTCCATAATGGCCAATGCCCCTCCCCCCCCCCCAGCACTGAGGACACCTTCAAAAGGCAATGCCTCAAAAAGGCAGCATCCATCGTAAAGTACCACAATCACCCAGGACGTTCCATCCTCTCATTGCTACCATCAAAAGAGATGGGGGAGATTTTGAACAACTTCTTTTCTTCGGTATTCACTAAGGAGAAGGAAATTGAATTGTGTAAAGTAAGGGAAACAAGTAGGGTAGTTATGGAAACTATGATGATTAAACAAGAGGAAGTACTGGAGCTTTTAAAGAATATAAAAGTGGATAAGTCTCCAGATCCTGACGGGATATTCCCTAGGACCTTGAGGGAAGTTAGTGTAGAAATAGCAGGGGCTCTGACAGAAATATTTCAAATGTCATTAGAAACAGGGATGGTGCCGTAGGATTGGCGTATTGCTCATGTGGTTCTATTGTTTAAAAAAGGTTCTAAGAGAAACCTAGCAATTATCGGACTGTAAATTTGACGTCAGTGGTTGGTAAATTAATGGAAAGTATTCTTAGAGATGGTATATATAATTATCTGGATAGACAGGGTCTGATTAGGAACAGTTAACATGGATTTGTGCGTGGAAGGTCATACTGGTCATACAAGGTCATACAAATCATTCTTATTGAATTTTTTGAAGAGATTACTAGGAAAGTTGACAACGGTAAAGCAGTGGATGTTGTCTATATGGACTTCAGTAAGGCCTTTGACAAGGTTCCACATGTAAAGTTAGTTAGGAAGGTTCAATCATTAGGTATTAATATTGAAGTAGTAAAATGGATTCAGCAGTGGCTGGAATGGAGATGCCAGAGAGTAGTGGTGGATAACTGTTTGTCAGGTTGGAGGCCGGTGACTAGTGGTGTGCCTCAGGGATCTGTACTGGGTCCAGTGTTGTTTGTCATATACATTAATGATCTGGATGATGGGGTGGTAAATTGGATTAGTAAGTATGCAGATGATACTAAGATAGGTGGCGTTATGGATAATGAAGTAGGTTTTCAAAACTTACAGAAAGATTTAGGCCAGTTAGAAGAGTGGGCTGAAAGATGGCAGATGGAGTTTAATGCTGATAAGTGTGAGGTGCTATATTTTGGTAGGACTAATCAAGATAGGACATACATGGTAAATGGTAGGGCATTGAGGAATGCAGTAGACCAGTGTGATCTGGGAATAATGGTGCATAGTTCCCTGAAGGTAGAATCGCATGTGGATAGGGTGGTGAAGAAAGCTTTTGGTATGCTGGCCTTTATAAATCAGAGCATTGAGTATAGGAGTTGGGATGTAATGTTAAAATTGTACAAGGCATTAGTGAGGACAAATTTGGAGTATTGTGTACAGTTCTGGTCATCGAATTATGGGAAAGATATCAACGAAATAGAGAGAGTACAGAGGAGATTTACTAGAATGTTACCTGGGTTTCAGCACCTAAGTTACAGAGAAAGGTTGAACAAGTTAGGTCTTTATTCTTTGGAGCACAGAAGGTTGAGGGGGGACTTGGTAGAGGTATTTAAAATTATGAGGGTGATAGATAGAGTTGACGTGGATAGGCTTTTTCCATTGAGAGTAGGGGAGATTCAAACAAGAGGACATGAGCTGAGAGTTAGGGGGCAAAAGTTTAGGGGTAACACAAAGGGGAATTTCTTTACTCAGAGAGTGGTAGCTGTGTGGAACGAGCTTCCAGTAGAAGTGGTCGAGGCAGGTTCGATATTGTCATTTTAAAAAAATTGGATAGGTATATGGACAGGAAAGGAATGGAGGGTTATGGGCTGAGTGCAGATCGGTGGGACTAGGTGAGAGTAAGCGTTCAGCACAGACTAGATGGGCCAAGATGGCCTGTTTCCATGCAGTCACAAGGAAATCTGCAGATGCTGGAAATTCAAGGGTCCTGACGAAGGGTCTCGGCCAGAAACGTCAACAGTGCTTCTCCTTATAGATGCTGCCTGGCCTGCTGTGTTCCAGCAGCATTTTGTGTGTGTTGTTTCCATGCAGTAATTGGTATATGGTTATATGGTTATTATGGAGGAGGCACAGAGTCATTATTTTAGGAAAAGCTTCTTCCCGTCCACCATCAGATTTGTGAGTGGGAAATGAATCCATGAGCACCATCTCACTATTTTTCTTTGCTCCTTTTGCACTAATTTATTTTTATATACAATATATACCTCATATTACAATTTATAGTTTTTATTTTATTATTTATCATAATATACTGCTGCCACAAAACAAGAAATTTTGCGATATATGCCAGTGAAATTAAAACTGATTCTGATTCTTTGAATGTGCTCTTTCACTGTAACTTCAGCCCATAATGCTGTGCTGACCTTTGAACCTACTGAAAGATCAATCTAACCCTTCCTTCTCACGTATCCCTCCATTTTTGGTGTCATCTGCAAACTTACTAACATTCTCATCTAATTGTGGATGGCAAACCACTGACTAGCTATGACCCCTGAGGAACACCACTAGTCACGGGTCTCCAGTTCAAAATACACCTCCTACCATTACCCTTTGCTTTCTACCATCAAGCCAATTGTGTGTCCAATTAGTCATGGATTCCATGTGACTCAGCCTGCAGATCAGCCTAGTATGTGAAACCTTCACAAAGACCTTACCCAATTCCATATAAACTATATCTACCACCCTGTCCTCAACAGCTTTAGTCTATAAAACCATGACATAGGAGCAGAATTAGGCCATTCAGCCCATCGAGTCTGCTCCACCATTTCATCATGGCTGATCCATTTCTCATTCTCCTGCCTGCTCTCCATGCTCTGATTAATCAAGAATCTAATAAGACCACCAGGCTTCCTTGGTTACATTATTGAAAAAATCTCAATTAAGTTCATAATATTTGATCTCTCATGCATAGGGATGCATAGTGACCATCCCTAATCAACCCCTTTCTTTCTACGTTTATCCCTGAGAATTTTCTCCAGTAGCTTACCTACCACAGATGTTAATCTTATCAGTCTAATGTTCCCAGATTTTTCTCTGCCGCACACCATACAAGCACAACATTTTCTACCCTCCAGTTCACCAACACCTCACCCGTTTTACCAAAATTGTACTGGCGCACCATAGAAAACATCCTATCTGAATGCATAACATCTTGGTTTGGGATCTGCTCTGCACCTGACTGCTAGAAACAGCAGAAAGTTGTGGGCACAGCTCAGTACATCATGGAAACCAGCCTCCCTCCGTGGACTCTGTCAACACTTCTCACTGCCTCGGTAGGCAGCATAATCAAAGACCCCACTCACCTGGGACATTCTCACTTCCTCCCTCTTCCATCAGCCAGAAGATACAAAAGCCTGAAAGCACATACCACTAGGCTCTAGGACAGCTTCTAACCCACTGTTATATGTCTATTAAATGGTTCCCTAGTATGCTAACATGGACTATTGACCTCAATGTTTGCCTCGTTATAATTTTGCACATTGTTGTCTGAATGCACTGCACTTTCTCAGTAACTGTAACACTATATTCTGCATTGTTATTGCTTTCCCTTGTACTACCTCAATGCACTGTGTAATGAATTGCTCTATGAACGTTATTGAAGACAAGCTTTTCACTGCACTTCCTTACGTGATAATAATTATCCCAAACCCAAATTCCCACACCACTCGGTTCAAAGACAATTACTTTCCTCCAAACATTTGAAAGTTCAATGTTTAAAATAAATTTATTATACATATTACCAAATATTACCTTAAGATCCATTCTCTAGCAGGCATTTACAGGAAAATAGAAATACAACAGAATTTCACAAAAAACTATACATTAAAAAGACTACCAAACAACCTATGTGCAAAAGAAGGTGAGTCTGTTGTCATGAGCCCTGTGGCCTCTGTGGCTTGCCATACAACGTTTAGTTTCTAGGATTCTTTAGCACCTGTACTTACTAATTGTTGTCGTAACTAAAGCTGTTAAACTTTTGTGCTTTCTGTTTAATCTGGTCAAATTAGTTGTGACTGGCACGTGTTCCCTGTATTCTATAATTATTTAAAGACGACTCTTATTCAGTGCCTTAGCGGAGTCATTGGGTTGGAGAGAATGAATTTTCTTGCGGTGTCACTCAATCGCTCTGCAAAAGCTTTGTTGGTATCCCTAGGCCTAACCTCTTGTGGGGAATCTGTCATCTCCGCACCTGGGTCGAGTCATCAGCCTGCTGGGATCCTATTCTGGTTGGTTGCCGGTTACTAGTGGTGTTCTGCAGGGGTCGATGTTGGGGCTGCTTCTTTTTACACTGTATATCGATGATTTCAATTATGGACTAAATGGTTTTGTGGCTAAGTTTGCCGATGACACCAAGATAGGTGGAGGAGCAGGAAGTGTTGAGGAAACGGAAAGGTTGCAGAGAGACTTGGTCAGTTTAGAAGAGTGGGTAAAGAAATGGCAGATGAGATACAATGTTGAGAAATGTACGGTTGTACATTTTGGAAGAAGAAATAATCGGGCAGATTATTATTTAGATGGGGAGAAAATTCAAAAATTGGAAGAGCAAAGGGACTTGGAGGTCCTCATGCAGGATACCCTAAAGGTTAACCACCAGGTTGGATCGGCAGTAAGGAAAGCGAATGCTATGTTGGCATTCATTTCAAGAGGAATAGTGTATAAGAGTAAGGAGGTGTTGATGAGGCTCTATGGGACACTGGTGAGACCCCATTTGGAATACTGTGTGCAGTTTTGGGCCCCCTATCTTAGAAGGGATGTACTGATGTTGGAGAGAGTTCAGAGAAGATTCAAGAGGATGATTCCTGGAATGCAGGGACTAACATATGAGGAACGTTTATTGGCTCTTGGACTGTATTCATTAGAGTATAGAAGAATGAGAGGGGATCTCGTAGAGACATTTCGAATGTTGAAAGGGTTGGACAGAGTAGATGTGGAAAGGCTGTTTCCCTTGGTGGGTGAGTCCAGGCCAAAAGGTCACAGTCTTAGAATTAGAGGGTACCCATTTAAAACAGAGATGTGGAGAATTTTTTTAGCCAGATGGTCATGGATTTATGGAATTTGTTGCCACATACAGCTGTGGAGGCCCGATCATTGAGGGTGTTTAAGGAGGAGATTGATAGGTATTTAATTAGTCAGGGTATCAAGGGTTATGGGGAAAAGCCGGTAATTGGAACTAGATGGGAGAATAGTTTTGTTCATGGTGGAGTGGCGGAGCAGACTCGATGGGCCGAATGGCCTACTTCTGCTCCTTTGTCTTGTGATCTGAGTTACTAAGTGTTTGTCTTCGGGCTGCTCTTCCTCGTGCTTCCCTGATGGCTATAGTGAGAAGACAGCATGTCTGGCAACACCAACTATCCATTTCTCTCCATAGTCATTGCCTAGCCTGCTCAGTTACTCCACGATCTTGTATTTTGTTGCATTTCCTCCCTGCCTCTCTACCTGTCCACTCAATTTTCCAGATTCCTCCTCCCAATTCCCCCTCATTCCATCTACTCTCCCAATCACTTCCTCTTCTCCATCGCTGTTTCTGCCCGGTCACTTCTTGCTTTCTCTCAATCTTTCCAAGACTTTGCTCCAGCTCCCTGAAATCAGGATCTCTCTGGAAGTGGTATGGAGCTCTGACATTATCAGGCTGGAGGCAGCCTTCCCCTCCTCATCAGACCTTCTTTCCAGATCTGTCTGTTTCAGGCCCAGAGGTCATGGCGTTGGGAAAAACTCCCTTTCCCCAACCATTCCCAGAACTCAGCTGATAATACAGTGACCAAGAGAAGATTACCTTTATTTGTTAGTTATGTTGAAACATCAAAGCACAAAGTGAAATGTGTCAACGGTCAACACAGTCCAACGATGTGCTGGGGCAGCCCCACAGGAGATGCCGCGCTTTTGTGCCAACATAGTATACCAACATAACATACAACTTAGTAGTCCTTACGTTTGTTTGGAACGTGGGAGGAAACTAGAACACGCAGAGGAAACCCACACAGTCACAGAGAGAATGTACAAGCTCCTTACAGACTGTGATGGGAATTGAACACAGGTCACTGGTGTATAAAGCATTATAAGACCATAAGACCACAAGATATAGGAGTAGAATTAGGCCATTTGGCCCATCAAGTCTGCTCCACCATTTCATCATGGCTGATTTATTTTCCCTCTCAGCCCCAATCTCCTGCTTCCTCCCCGTACCCCTTCATGCCCTGACTAATCAAGAATCTATCAACCTCTGCCTTAAATATACCCAATGACTCAGCCTCCACAGCCACCTGTGGCAACAAATTCCACTGATACTCCACTCTCTGACTATAGAAATAACTCTTTATCTCCACTCTTAAAGGGCATCCCTCTATTCTGGGCTGTGTCTTCTACCATATGAAACATATTCTCCACATCCACTCTATCGAGGCCTTTTAACATCTGATAATTTTCTATGAAATCCCTCTTCATTCTTCTGAATTCCAGTGAATACAGGCCCAGAGCCATCAAATGCTCCTCATATGACAAGCCTTTCAATCCTAAAATCATTTTTGTGAACATCCTTTGAACCCTCTCCAATGATAGCACATCCTTTCTTAGTTAAGGGGGCCAAAACACTCCAAGTGAGGCCTCACCAATGCCTTATCAACCCTCAACATTACATCCTTGCTTTAAGCTAGCCATCATGCTACTGTATCACCACCGAGGATCGGGAAAAAACTGCAGAAAGTTGTAAACACAGCCAGCTCCATCGTGGACACTGGCCTTCCCACCACTGGGGATGCCTTCAAAGGGCAATGTCTCAAAAATGCATCTTCCATCATTAAGAACCTCCACCTCCCAGGGCATGCCCTCTTCTACCATCGTGGGAGGAGGTCAGGAGCCTGAAGACCCGCACACAACATTCACGCCATCCAGAGAGACCATGCCATACACAATTACATTGAGGTATTATAAATGGGAAAACAATAACAGAATGCAGTGTTACAGTTACGACAGAAGCAGACAAAGTGAAAGGGCCACCTCGTTATCATAGAAGAGTCACATCCTGAAGACACACAGACTCAGTGATTCAGGAACAGCTTCTCCCCTCTGCCATCAGATTTCTGAATAAACAATGAACCCATGAACACTACCCCAATAGATTTGCTCTCTTTTTGCACTACTCGTTTAAAAGTTTTACTCATTTATGTATTTCTTTTTGCAACAGACCATTTTTTTAATGTATTGCTCTGTACTGCTGGCACAAAACAACAAATTCCACAACATATATCAGTGATAGTAATACTGATTCTGATAATAAACCTAGTTACCAGTTACACACTGAGTTTCTCCAGCCGTTTCTGTGTTAAAATAGATTCCAGTTTCTTGTGTCTCCACTGACTTGATGAAATTCCCAGGACCTTCCAGTCTGTAAGCCTGGAAATGCCCACACCTTGGAGCGCCATGGGAATGCAACGACCAGTTCCTCTTTCATCCGTCTTACTCACTGCGTCCCACTGACTGGCAGCTCCTGCAGAACGCTCGGTAATCTCACCCATACCCCTTCCATCCTCCGTGTTTTTGTCCATCAGCACCCGTGACTTGTGCCATATGGTTTTTGTTTCTGTGGAAGCCATGTTGATTATTTCATGTTTTCCACAGTTAATGTTGTTATTTCAAAAGGGGAAATACTGTGTCGTTATCAGGAGAGCTGGATTTCATTAATACTGGAATTTTGTGAAGCTCTCAGTATGGCAGGAGTAAATGCATGTCTGTCCCGCACATGCAACTCACAGAGCAGAGAGGTAACTGTAGGCTCCCAACAACATCTCACCCACAGCTCGGATAACACCGTACCCCTCTCACACATACCTTCACCGGAAACTGCAAAGGGCTGTGGACACAGTTCAGCTTGCCGTGGAAAGCCAGCCTCCCCTCCACGGGCTCTGCCTACATTTCTCACTGCCTCAGTAAAGCAGACAGTGCAATCAGAGACCCCACTCACTCCAGACAAGCTCAATTCTCCCCTTACCCACTGGGCAGAAGATACAAAAGCCTGAAAGCACGTTTCACCAGGCTCAAGGACAGCTTCTATCCCACTGTTATTTTATTTTATTGAGATACAGCGTGGAACAGGCCCTTCGAGCCACGCTGCTCAGCAAACCCCAGTTTAACCCTAGCCTAATCACGGGGCAATTTACAATGAGCAATTAACCTACCAAATGACTCTTGAACAGACCTCTTGTAGAAGATGGACTCTTAGTCTCATAGTCTGTCTCAACATGATCTTGCACCTTATTGTTCGCATGCACTGCACTTTCTGTGTAATGGTAACACACTATTCTGCATTCTGTTATTGTTTTACCTTGTTCTAGCTCAATGCAAAGTGTAATGATCTGATCTGTATGAACAGTGTGCAAGAGAAGCTTTTCACTGTATCTCAGTACATATGACAATAATAAATTAATTCCAAGATGTTGACTCCCATACAAGAGCTGCAAGAACACAAAGTAGAACAGCATGGGAAAAGGCCATTCAGCCCATAATGATATGCTGAATTCAGCAGTCACTTTATTATGTATATCTATACATCTGCTCGTTAATACAAATATCTAACCAGCCAATCGTGTGGCAGTGACTCAATGCATAAAAGCAAGAGATTCAGTTGTTGTTCAGACCAAACAACAGAATGGGGAAGAAATGTGATCTAAGTGACTTTGACCATGTATGATTGTTGGTGCCAGATGGGGTGGTTTGAGTATCTCAGAAACTGCTGATCTCCTGGGAACACAGACAAAATGCTGGAGGATCTCAGCAGGTCAGGCAGCATCTATGGGAATGAATAAACAGTTGATGATTTGGTCCAAGACTGTCTTCAGGACAGTCCTGAAGAAGGGTCTCAGACTAAAACTCGACGGTTTACTCATTTCCATAGATGCTGCCTGACCTGCTGAGTCCTCCAGCACTTTTGTGTGTGTTGCTTTGGATTTCCAGCACCTGCAGACTTTCTCGTGTTTATGATCTCCAGGGATTTTCACACACTACAGTCTCTAGAGAATGGTGCGATCAACTAAACAAGCATCGAGGGAGTGGAAGTTCTGTGGGAGAAAGCGTCTTGTTATTGAGAGAGGTCAGAGGAGAATGGCCAGACTGGTTCAAGCTGACAGGAAGATGTCAGTAACGCAAATAACCACGTGTTACAACTGTGTTGTGCAGAAGAGCATCTCTGAACACACAACACATCAAACTTTGAAGTGGATGAGCTACTGCAGCAGAAGGCCTCGAACGTACACTCATTGGTGACTTTATTAGATACAGGTGGTACCTAATAAAGTGGCAATGAGTGTAGATTGAATGGACTGCCAGCGTCTTTTTTCCCAGGGTTGAAATGGCGAATATGAGGGTCATAATTTTAAGGAGACTAGGGGATACCAGGGATGTATTAGAGGTATGTTTTATGCAAAGAGAGTGGTGGGTGCATGGTACACACTGCTAGGGTGGTGGCAGAGGCAGATATATGAGGGATATTTAAGAGACTCTAAGATAGGCACATGGACCAATGCCCATGATTGGAAAATCTGACAAAAAGTAGTAGATATAGCCCAGTCCATCACAGGTAAAGCCCTCCCAACCATTGAACACACAAACATGAAACACTGTTGTGGAAAAGCAACATGCATCATCAGGAATCCACACCACACAGGACGTGCGTTCCTTTCACTGCTGCCGTCAGGAAGAAGGTACAGGAGCCTTGGGACTCACGTCACCTAGTTCAGGAACAGTTATTACCCCCCAGCCACCAGGCTCTTGAAATAAAAGGGATTACTTCACTCAACTTCACTTGCCCCCATCATTGAAGTTCCCACAACCAATGGGCTCATTTTCCTCTCATGGAACGCTTCATCTCATGTTCTCAATAAAAAATAAGCAATGAATATCATTATTATTTCCTTCTTTTTGTATTTGCCGTTTGCGGTCTTCTGCATTCTGGTTGAATGCCCTAGTTGGGCAGTCTTCCAATGACCCTGTCATGGCTATTATTCTATAAACTTATTGAGTATTCCCACAAGAAAATGAATCTCAGGATTGTATTAGGTGACATATGTGTACGTCAATAATAAAATTTACTTTGAACTTTGGATGAAAGAAAAATGGTGGCTATGTGGGAAGGAAGCAATAGATTGACCATGGAGTAGGTTAGGAGATGGATGTGGGCAGAAATGCCTATTCTGTCCTGTGCTGTTCAGTGTTCCGTGTCCAATGTTCACATTGGTAATTGGTGTGTTATTGTCACGTAGATACAGAGAAAATCTTCGTTTTACATGTCATCTGTACAGATAATTTCAAAACATATGTGCAGTACCGTGCAACAGTCTTAGGCACATATACAGAGATAGAGTATTTGTCAATGAGAGCGAGTTTGTAAATCTGGCAGGAGCAAAGAATGTTGGGAAAGGCGGGGGGTTGGGAACCCTGGGAGGGGTGTGGGACAGGGGGCAGAGAAGGAGTGTCAGGGGCAGGGGGTGGCACAGGTGCAGACACACCCAGCCCTGAGACACCAGGCAAGGTCTATCTACAGCAGGATAGAAGCTGGCCTTGACACTGGAGGTGTGTGTTTTCAGGCTTTTGTATCTTCTGCCTGATGGAAGAGAGAAAGTCCTCGATGGGAAAGATTTTCCAGGAACCTGCCTGGATTGGAGGACAAGACAATGTGCATTTCAGTCCATTCTCTGTAAATTCAGGTACCTACAGTACTGCGCAAAAGTTTTGGGCACATACATATAGCTAGGGTGCCTTGGACTTTTGCACATTATTGTAGTAATTTTATGCATTACACTGTAAAGCTGTTGCAAAAATAAACTTCATGACATGCGAGTGATGATAAACCTGATTCTGATATGGGTCTCTATCGTGGACTGAGAGTGGGAAGGAGGCAGGGAGAGGGCAATCATGGTTGGGAAAAGGAGAGGGAGCAGGAAGCACCAGAGTGACATTCTGTATTTATCAATTAAACCATTGCTTGGAACCAAATGACCTTACCTGCCGTCTCAGGACTAGGTGTGTCTGCACCCATGCCACCCCCCACCTGTGAAACTCCATCTCCGCCGCCTATCCCACACCCCTCCCGCAGCATTCCCAGCATCCTTTGTTCCCACCAGATTTACACATTTGCTCTTGACTCCATATTGTCAAATACAGTGCTGTGCAGAAGTCTGAGGCATCCGAGCTATATACGTGTTCAGGGACCCCTGCTCTTAGACGCTGATCTTTGAGTAGGTTACAGAGTCGGCACAACATTGTGGGCTGAATGTCCTGTACGGCGCTTTGGCCATAAGACATGGGAGCTGAGTTAGGCCATTCGGCCCATCGAGACTGCTCTGCCATTCCATCATGTCTTATTTATTATCCCTCTCAACCCCATTTTCCTGCCTTCTCCCCAATAACCTTTGGCGCCCTTACTAATCAAGAACCTATCAACCTCTTGTGCTGTAAATCTATAAAAATCTAAAATCTAAGTACAAGGGGGAACAATAACATAGTGCAGAAAGAAGTGTTACAGTTTCAGAGAAAGTGCAGTACAGACAGACATTAAAACACAAGTTCAAGAGTCCATCCTATCATACTAGGAAATTGTTCAATGGTCCTACAACAATGAGATAGGAGCTGTCCTTGATCTTGGTGGTATCTACTTTCAAGCTTCTGTATCTTCTGCAAGAGGAGAGTGTCTAAGTGAATGGTAGAATCGCAAAGGAGGTGGACTATAAGACCATAAAACAGAGGAGCAGAATTAGCCCATTCAGTTCATTGGGCCTGCTCCACCCTTCCATCATGGCTGATTTATTTTCCCTCTCAATCCCATTCTCCTGCCTTCTCCCCATAACCTCAGATGCCTTGACTAACCAGCAGCCTAATAACTGCCGCTTTAAATATACCCAATGACTTGGCCCCCACAGCTGTCTATGGCAATGAATTCTACAGATTCACCGCCCTCTGGCTAAAGAAATTCCTCCTCATCTCTGTTCTAAGGGAACATCCTTCTTTTCTGAGGATGTGCCCTCTGGTCCAAGACTCACCCATTATAGGAAATACCTTTTCCACGTCCACTCCATGTAGGCCTATTCTAGTTTCGACAAAACTAAAGCCAGAGTAAACCCAAGCTTGCTGCAGCAATCCAGACATGTGTATCTGCTTGTGACATTTGCTTTATTTATTGTTCTGTGATCGGTGCCGGTGGACACATTTTTAACACAGAAGTTAATCTTTCTCCTGTAGACCGATAATCACACAGGGGCCTTTGACGTTGCAGGGCGGAAGGAGAAAGGTCATTAATCCTGATAATTTTGCCCTCATTGTTTGACAACCCACAGAAATTGTACCTTGAGAATCTTGCAAGTTAGAAGAAAAGATTGACGAGCAAACCATAAATGACAGGTAAACTGAGAACTGGGTGGTGGTGGGGGGAAGGGTGGGTGGGAGGATGTCTTTGAGACATGGGTTCATTAGAGCATTTGTGCATATTTAACATTATTCATTGTTGTTTCTCCTGTTGCAGAATATTATTATTATTATTATTATTATTATTGCTGCCTGTTATGCTGCTGGCAGTTAGGGCAGCAATGAAGGTCCTCCATCTCTGGCAGTGGTCAGGGCTTCCTTCATCATGTCAGTAGCTTGGTTTTCACGGTCAGTCATTCATGTCCCGGGTGTAGACTCAGGAATACCATCACGTTCAGATGTAGAACATAGAACATAGAATAGTACAGCACATTACAGGCCCTTCGGCCCACAATGTTGTGCTGACCCTCAAACCCTACCTCCCACGTAACCCCCCACCTTAAATTCCTCCATATACCTGTCTAGTAGTCTCTTAAACTTCACTAGTGTGTCCGCCTCCACCACTGACTCAGGCAGTGCATTCCACGCACCAACCACTCTCTGAGTGAAAAATCTTCCTCTAATATCCCCCTTGAACTTCCCTCCCCTTACCTTAAAGCCATGTCCTCTTGTACTGAGCAGTGGTGCCCTGGGGAAGAGGTGCTGGCTGTCCACTACTCCTCATAATATCTTGTATACCTCTATCATGTTTCCTCTCATCCTCCTTCTCTCCAAAGAGTAAAGCCCTAGCTCCCTTAATCTCTGATCATAATGCATACTCTCTAAACCAGGCAGCATCCTGGTAAATCTCCTCTGTACCCTTTCCAATGCTTCCACATCCTTCCTATAGTGAGGTGACCAGAACTGGACACAGTACTCTGAGTGTGGCCTAACCAGAGTTTTATAGAGCTGCATCATTACATCGCGTCTCTTAAACTCTATCCCTCGACTTATGAAAACTAACACCCCATAAGCTTTCTTAACTACCCTATCTACCTGTGAGGCAACTTTCAGGGATCTGTGGACATGTACCCCCAGATCCCTCTGCTCCTCCACACTACCAAATATCCTGCTATTTACTTTGTACTCTGCCTTGGAGTTTGTCCTTCCTAAGTGTACCACCTCACACTTCTCCGGGTTGAACTTAAAGAAGGGTTAAGAAGGGTTCTTAATTGCTGTTTCCATAACAATTTTGTTTGACCACTCAAGGTTGTTGACCCTGACCTGAACCCCCGAACCTGGAGGACCGGTGGACCACTCTTAGTCTGGCCTCTACCCTTTGACCTGTTTGGTATAAGAGACTTTAGCAAGAGCCAAAGCATGAGGCCCTGAGTCCAGCCAACAGAGCCCTCTGGGTCAACGAGGCAGGCAAGTCTCCAAAACACAACAAGGCCGCGGTCCTCTTGGAAGTGTCACAGAATAACTGCATGAGTATCTTGGACCTGTCTCGGAAATCCATGAATCACATGCACAGAGAAAATTTACAAGGATGTTGATGGAACTTGAGGACCTGAGTTATAGGGAAAGATTGAAAAGGTTAGGACTTCATTCCGTGAAGTGTAGGGGAATGAGGGGAGATTTGATAGAGGTATAGATAGGGTGGTTCATTAAGATTGTTATAGCTGGGGGTGGTAATGGGGTCAAGATCCCACTACCTATTAAATTCTCCCAATGGCGTGCGCCTCAAATAACCTATGATAACTAAGGCCAGGGAACTGTTTGTACTGACAGGAGAAGGAGCAAAGGCGGGTTACTGGCGCCTTAACACCAGTTGCCGCCAGGGCAGATGGGGCTCATCAGCTGTGGCTGGCAGCTCATCTAGGAGAAGAAAAACTCTAATCTCAGATCTCTGCTGCCTTGCAACTATACCCACTCAGGGGGAAACCTTCGGGAGTGAATCCTGAGGGAAAAATGCGGAGCTGGAGCCCCTATGACGGTCCTACATTGAGTTCAAAGCTGACAGGCATCTCCTGCAACACTGCTGGTACCAAACTGAATCGGTCTCTGCCGTTCCTTTAGGTTCACCAGTTGCATGGAGAGGGGGAGCTTGTTACATGGGCAACAGCTTGCGTATCTAAACAGCTGGGTCACCAAATCTATGGTCAACTCTGACCGACGCAGGTCTTCACCTCACATAGATGGAGTAAGTGCAAGCAGGCTTTTTCCACTGAGGCTGGGTGAGACTAGAACTAGAGGTCATGGGTTAAGGGTGAAAGGTGAAGTATTTAAGATCTTCTTTATTCAGAGGGTGGTGTGAGTGTGGAACGAGCTGCCAGTGGAAGTGGTGGATGCGGGTTCTATTGCAAGATTTAAGAGAAGTTTGGATAAGTACATAGATGAGAGGGGCATGGAGGGCTATGGTCTGGGACCAGGCTGAATAACAGTTTGGCATAGATTAGAAGGCCCAAAGAGCCTTTGTCCTGTGGTGCTCTGTGACTCCTCTGAATCAAGGCACCAATCACAGCTTAACCTGCTAGTGACACATCTCTGTTCATGCTACAGGAGTGACCCAGAACTTCTAGTGGCTTGTTACCATAAGATTTTAGAATTAGACCACTCAACCTTTGGAGTCTGCTCCAACATTCAACCACGGCTGATTTATTTTCCATCTCAACCTGATTCTCCTGCCTTCTCACCATAACTTTTGATGCCTGACTAAGCAAGAACCTATTAACCTCTGCTTTAAAATACTCAATGACTTGGCCTCTACACCCATTTGTGGCAACAAATTCCGCAGATTCACCACCCTCTGACTAAATAAATTCTTCTTTATATCTGTTCTAAAGGGATGTCCTTGAATTATGACGCTATGTCCTCTGATCCTAGGCTCCCCATTATTGGAAACATCCTTTCCTAATTGTAAAACACTTTTAAAGCTCACTTTAAATCTCTGTGCACCTTCATTTTACCCTGGATGACTGACCTTAGGACCCCCTACAATTCCTGTAAAGTCCAAGGAACAGCAGAACAGCATCTCACCTTCTGACCAAGGACTGCACTTCACCTTCTGGATGAGGTGATCAGGGAAGCGTGGGTTGATATTTTAGTAGATACTTATATCAAGAAGGATAATGTATCGGGGCTCTTAAAGAGTGCTGCCGAGTAATTCCCCAGGACCTGATGGGATACGTTATAGGATACCGAGGGAGTCAAGATCGCTTAGGTCTTGACTGAAAACTTTGTGACACTGGTTAAGTCCCAGAGAACTGGAGAATAACCAGTGTTGTTCCTATTAAGGGTTACATAGAGACAAAACACAAAATTTTGGGGTGGTAGGCCATACATTAGTGATAGGGAAGGTGATGGAAGAAATATATATCGATAGTCACCATACGGGGGAGGTCATGTCTTACAAACTTGATTGAACTTACTGAGGAGTTGACAAAGGTAGGACTGTGGTTGGTGTCCTCATAGACTTCAGCAATGCATCTGGCAAACATCATCATGGTAGGTGGATCCAGACATCTGAGTAACAAGGGATCCACAGAGATCTGGTAGATTGGATTCAAAATTTGTTTGGCATAGAAGACAGTGGGTAGTGGAGGAGAGATGTTATTCTGACTGGAGGTCCATGATCAGTGGTGTTCCACAGTGATCAGTACTGAGCCCTCTGTTGTGTGTGATATTTATAAATAATTTGGACAAAAATGTATGTGGGCTGATTGTAAGTTTGCAGACAACTCAAGGTTTTTCAGAAATGTTGATTGTGATGAAGGTTATCAAAGGATACATCCAGGTATAGAACAGGAGATGTGGGCAGGGAAATGGCTGATGACATGAGTGGGTATAGCCACAAGGCAGCAGAGGTTTGCAAAGGCATATAGTTAGTAGGTTAACTGATCGTTGTAAATTGTCCTATGATTAGGCTAGGGTTAATCTTGGTTGTGGAGTTGCAGGGTTGGTGTGGCTAAAGGGCCAGAAGGGCCTACTCTGCATTGTATCACAAAATAAGTAAAACAAAACAAAACACCAACAACAAAACAAGGCCCCTTCCCACCCTAGAACCCACTCACCCACAGACAGGCCTCCAACCCCAGGGCAAGTCGGCTCCCAACCATCGGTCCTTACCCAAGACTCACAAACTCACAGGCAGGCGGCCTCCAATCTTCAGTTGCTGGCCCAACAACTCCTCCCAGCTTCTACGACCTACCTGCACATGGAGAAATGCCCCGTGGTCAAGTCACTACCAAGCTGTGCATCTTTGGGATGTGGGAGGGAACTGGAGCACCGAGGGAAAACACACACAGTCACGGTAAAAACATACAAACTCCACACATGAGCAACATCAGGGATCAGGATCGAACCAGGTTCACTTGAGCAGTGAGGCAGTTCGAGTGCTGTGCCTCGTGTTACGTTCAGCAATGGAGTATCCACAGCTTTTCGAAGAGAGATTTCCAAAGACTTACAATCTTCTAAGGAAGGAAATTCCACCATGACACATGAGTGACCCACATCATGGGGCGCTCCAAGAGGACCATGACTTTACCATGATTTGGAGACTTGCATCCATCAATGACCTGGAGAGCTCTGTTGGCTGGAGTCAGGGCTTTATGCTTTGGCTCTTGGTAGGGTCACCCATGTCAAACAGGTCAAAGGGCAGAGATCAGACTACAAGTGGTCCACTGGTCATCCACGTTCAGGGGCTCAGCTCAGGGCTAGCAACCCTGACTGGTCAAACAAAGCCATTACAGAAACAGCATTGAAGAATCCTTCTACATCTGAATGCGATGGTTTACTGTGTCTTCATCTGGGACTTGCATGGCTGACAGTAGTGAAAACTGAGAGGAAGCTACTGACACAATAAAGGATGCCCTGAACACCGGACAGTAATGGAGGACCTTCGTTCCTGCCCTAAACTCCAGCACATTACTTTTTTTCAAAAAATACTGTTTTTTGCACTACTTATCTTAATTTAGCTATTTAATATACATATATATACTTAATATAATTCAGTTTTTATCTTATTATTATATATTGCAATGTACTGCTGCCTCAGAGTTAACGAATTTCACGACATATGCCAGTGATATTAAACTTGATTCCGAATCTGATGGTCTTTCCTTGTTCTCTTGATAAATATTGAATCTGTTCATATTTATTTCAGTTTGATTTTTGACATTTGCGTCAATCGTTGGTTGCTATTGTATTGTCTGTTATGGTATTGTCCTGAGTTTTATGCTATGCACCAGACCACAATCAATACTGATGAGTTTCACATTTTGGCAATAAAGTGATTCTAATTCTGATGAATTGAACCCAGAAAAATGTGGTATTGCATTTCAGCTAGAAGAGCAGAGAGGGAAACTATAAACCAGGGAGCGCAGTTCCAAAATGGATGCAAAGCTCAACATGGCGCCAAGGTATGACATCTGTTGAGTTTGCGGCTCAGTTTTAGTTGTTTTTTTCAGGTTGGTGGGGTTGGTTTTAAGGCTAGAGAGGAGGATTAGGGGTCAGGTTATGATATTAAGGACAAGATGTGAAGAACTTCGAGTTCAAAGTTCAAATTTTGTTATCAAAGTACATATAAATCACCACATACAACACTACGATTTGTTTACCTCAGGGCATATTCAGCAAATCTATAGAACAGTAACTGTAACAGGATCAGTAAAAGATCAACCAGAGCGCAGAAGACAACAAACTGTGAAAATGCAAACAAAATAGATAGCAACAAATAATGAGAATGAGATAAAGAGTCCTTAAGGTGAAATCATAGGTCATGGGAACATCTCAATGGATGGGAAATTGAGTGGAGTTATCACTTTTTATTCAAGAGCCTGATGGTTGAGGGGCAATACCTGTTCTCGAACCTGGTGGTGTGAGTCCTGAAGCTCTTGAATCTTCTACCTGATGGCAGCAGTGAGAAAAGAGCACAGCCTGGGTGGTGGAAATTTCTGATGATGGATGCTGCTTTCATACAACAGTGTTTCATGGTTAGGAGGGCTTTACCCATGATATACTAACTAGGCCAAATCCATTACCTTTTGTAGGATTTCTGTTCAAAGGCATTGTTGGACATCGAGGACAGGCCAAATCTTAAGTTTTAAGTCTCCGCTCTGTGTTCGAAGGACAGCACCAAAGGCGTGAAACTTCCATGGACTGGGCTGATATGCCCAGCTGACAGACCAGCCAGGACGAGGGCTGGTCGCTTCCCCAGGGCCACTCCGGAGCTTCAGTGGGCTTCGGAGTGGAGTTCCATGCAGGCAGGAGGAACAAAGTACAATGACCTCCCCCCCCACCCCCGCCCGCCCCGGGGTTATGAATTGGTGAGATCAGAGTTCGAGACCTAATATCCGGGGACCCATTATTGGAGTTCAAAGCCTGGTATTCGGTGATTGGCGAGCCTTGTGGTTGATGCCGAGGATGAGGCCCGGTGGACATGTAAGAAGACTGGAAATTGAGGCCCATGGCTGGAGCCCCAGCAATGCGGATTTCTTTGAGTCCGCTGGGGCTGTCGAAGGCCCAACGTCTGTGTGTCTGAGTCCAAATCCAAGATCACTGAAGGCTGGAGGCTGAGGAATATGGACTGTCTTGGGTTAGAGGTCTCTGTATGTGTGTGGGAGGAAGGGAGGAACTGGGCTCACTCTGTGTTCTGTTTTGTTCTGCTGAGCATTGTGGGCAGGCCACGTTGTGCTGGAATGTGTGTCGACACATGTGGGCTGCCTACTACCTGTCAGCTTGAACCAGTCTGGCCATTGTCCACCAACCTCCCTCATTAACAAGGTGTTTTTTCACCCACAGAACTGCTGCTCACTGGATGTTTTTCTGGTATTCTCACTAAACTCTAGAGACTGTTGTGTGTGACAACCCCAAGGAGTAATCAATTTTTGAGGTAATCAAACCACCTCATCTAGAACCAACAAAGTCAAAGTCACTTCAATCATATTTCTTCCCCATTCTGATGTTTGGTCTGAGCAACCCCTGAACTTCTTGACCACGTCTACAAACTTTTATCCATTGAGTTGCTGCCACATGACTGGCTGATAAGATCATTTGCATTAATGAGCAGGCATATCTAATAAACTGGACAGTGAGTGAAAAGTGCTGGAAGCAGGCAGGATAGTGGCATTTATGAGTCAGTTACACAGGTACAAGCAGGCTGGTGGTGTAGTGGTTTTCACACTGGACTTCAAGGTGAACGTTCCCAAGTTCGAATCTGACTGGCTCCATCTGTGCTGGGTAGAGCATCAACCCAGCAACTTGGTGTTGTAAAATACAAACAACATGCTGAAGAAGTGGCAAAGTTGCCGGCCAATGCGCAAGAAGGTGTGAAAAGAAACAACAACATGGATACATAGAAACAACACAACGTGGACAGGGAATGGAGAGGTATTGATAATCCTCAGTCGAGGGGAGAAAGGGAGAGGTGGCAAGAGGGAGCGAAGGAACAGGCCTTCCTAAATACTGCTAGTCAATGGGATATACAAACGATGGGCGGGTGAGAGACGGCCCGGCTATTTATTCTGGCTTAATCGGGCTGTAAAGAAGGCTAATGGGGCCTGGATTTTCCACACAAAGTGCATTAAGCCGGCACGGGGCAGTGAGCGCTCACTGGGTCTGTGTAACTCGCTCGTCTTTGACTGGGTGATCTACGGCTGTGAAATAGCAACCACGGATGGGGAGATTTAGACGAGAGAGGAGTGAGATCATTTGTCTCTGTCACAGGCTGCACGGTAAAGGGAGATGATAATGCAAAGAGACAACACAGCAAGGAGCTTTTCTTTTATTCTTTTTTTTTCTCTCTGTGTGTGAGCTCAGGCATTGAATCAATCTTCCGTAAGGAGAGAAATATTACCCACCTCCCCCACCCCCCTCTCAATCTCTTCTTCCCTGCATCCGTTTATAAATCAATCTCGGGTTAACCAACTCACTCTCCCCTGTCCCCCTTCACCCACATAAAAGTAAAGGAAAGACCTACGTTTCCATAATCACCCTTCCTGATGTCAGGACATCAGACCTTAACAAGAAATGGAGGATTGGAAAGATGGGCTGAATGGCCTGTTTCTGCGCTGTATGAATGAGTACTTGGTGTATTATGCCAGTGATGATGAATCTGCTACTGAGACCATGTGGATTTTCTCCGGGTGCAATGGTTTCCTCCCACATTCCAAAGGCATATAGTTAGGGTTAGGACCCTCAGCCGATTGACCCTGATCCAGCATTCCATCATGGCTAATTTACACTCCATCTCAACTTCATTCTCCCTGCAAGCTTTGGCACTCTTGATAATCATGAACCTCTGCTTTGAATCTACCGAATGACTTGGCCTCCACAGCCGTCTGTGGCAATGAATTCCACAGATTCATCACCACTTAACTAAATTCTTCTTCATCTCTGTTCTAAAGAGATATCCTTCTATTCTGGCCCTAGACTCTCCCACTATTGGAAACATCCTCTCCTGTCCATTCTATCTCGGCTTTTCAATATTCAGGAGGTTTCAATGGGGTTTCTGTCATTCTACTGACCTCCAGTGAGTACAGGGCCAGAGGCATCAAACTCTCCTGAAACATTAATTCTTTTATTCCTGGAATCATTCTCATGAACCTCCCTTGGACTCTCTCCAACAACAACACATCCTGTTTTTAGATTGGGGCCTAAAACTACTCGCAATCTTAGGTAGGAACATTTGCTACCCCTCAACCATCAGGCTCTTGAGCCAAAGGGGATAACGTCACTTGGTTTCACTTGCTCCATCATTTCTTTTTTACGCAGAGAGGGGCGAGTGTGTGGAATGGGCCATCGGCAGCAGCGGTGGAGGCGGAAACGATGGGGTCTTTTAAGAGACTCCTGGATGGCTACATGGAGCTTAGAAAAATAGAGGGCTATGGGTAAGCCTAGGTAGTTCTAAGGTAAGGACATGCTTAGCACAGCTTTGTGGGCTGAAGGGCCTGTATTGTGCTGTAGGATTTCTATGTTTCTATAAAATAATCTCACAACCAACTGACGCGCTTTCAAGGACTCTTCATCTCATATTCTTGTTATTTATTGCTTACTTGTTTGTTATTATTTATTTCTTTTTGTACTTGCTCAGTTGTTGTCTTTTGCACACTGGTTGAACATGCAAGTTGGTGCAGTCTATCGTTGATTCTGTTGTGGTTATTATTCGATGGATTTATTGAGAATGCCCACAAGTAAATAAATCTCGGGTTTGTGTATGATGATATTTATGTACTTTGCTAATACTTTTTCTTTGAACTTTGAACAATCCTACAAATGTATTCTTAAGAAGCCTGTTAGAGGTGCATACAATAATAACGTTTAAAAAACTTTTGGACGGGTGCACGGACAGGAAAGGTTTAGAGGGTTATGGGCCAGACATGGGCTTGGTGAGAAAGACACTACATTCCTGAGGAACTCAGCAGGTCAGGCAGCATCTATGGAGGGGAATTACCAGAAGATCTTTCGGATCGAGACCCTTAGTTAGCAAGGACGAGTTGGGCTAAAAGGCCTGTTTCCGTGCTGTATGACCATGTCGTAGTAAATACTGACAACACTCAGACCAGGCCATGGAGAGAAGTCGTATTTCAGGTCAATTACACTTTAAATCCGTCACTTTACACTGATGCTGCCTGACCTGCCGAGCTTTCTGCTCCCAGTCATTCCCTGCCCGAGATGCTGGGAACAGAAAACAGTCCCAGCATTTTCTGTTTTTTAATTTGAAGCCTTTTTGCAATGCACTTGCCTTCACGAGGAAAGAGACTGAGCAACCAATTCTCACGGCGCAGTGAGGTAATGACCTGACATTCGTTTCTGTCTGCTGAGGTATAAATAATAGCCGTGCGACGTGACCCCCCCCCCCCCCGTGGTTCTCCTCCGGAGCAGGGCCACGGGATGGTTTACCCACACAGCAGTGAGCAGTCTGGTCCTAGTATTAACCTCTTGTCCAAACCACAGCAGCCTCAACAGTGAAAACACTTCGCCACATATATAAGCTTTGAAAGGTTAAAGAAAAAAACAGAACAAAATTAAGGCTCACAAAATATTACTGCATTATATATACAGAGCTGCTAATTTCTGTAACTCTATCTCTATATTCTTTACTTACAGAGAATCTCAAAACCTCGGTAACGTACCCACAGAAGGCTTTCTCAGAATCAGAATAAGACTTACAGTATGGCTGTGCAGCTCCAATGCCACATTTCAGTTTGCTGATGACACCACAAATCAAAGGTGGTGATGAATCAGAATGAAAATCTGACTGAGTGAGGCCACAACAACCACCTAGGCCTCAACATCAGCAAGAACTTAGGAGCCTGTTACTGACTTCGGGAGGAGAAAGTCCTCACAGGGGGATCAGAGGCGGAGAGGGGCAGCAGCTGTAAGTTCCTCGGTGTTACCATTTCAGAGGACCTGTCCTGGGCCCAGCGTGTAAGTGCAATTACGAAGAAAGTATGGCAGCGCCTCTACTTCCTTCAGTTTTTGAAGATTCGGCATGACGTCTAAAGCTTTGACAAACTTCCATGGATGTGTGGTGGAGAGTATTTTGACTGATTGCAACACAGCCTGGTATGGAAACACCAATACCCTTATATGGAAAATCCACAAAAAGTACTCTATACCGCTGTGTATTTCATGCTTCCGTAAGACTTGAGTAATCATAAGACCATAATACTAGAAGACACAGAAGCAGAATTAGGCCATTCAGTCCATTGAGTTTGCTCCGACATTTCATCATGGCTGATCGTGGATCCCACTCAACCCCATACACCTGCCTTCTCACATGTCCTTTGATGCCCAACCTATCAGGAAATGGTCAACTTCTGCCTTAAATACACCCAGGGACTTGCCCTCCACCACAGTCTATGGGATAGCACTCCACAGATTTGCTACTCTCTGGCTAAAAAAATTCCTCCTTACCTCTGTTCTAAAGGGTCACCCCTCAATTTTGAGGCATCCTCTCCACATCCACCCTATCTAGTCCTTTCAGCATTCGGCAGCTTTCAATGAGATCCTGTCTTCCCCCACCCCCCCGAACCCGCCCTGCTTTTTTCTAAATTCCAGTGAGCACAGGCCCAAAACGGCCAAATGTTCCTCATATTATTCCTGGAATCATTCTCATGAACCTCCTCTGGACTCTCTCCAATGACAACACGTTATATTAATTAATTAAGCATTCTTGTTTGTTTAGATAATTCATTATGGGTTATATGTATAAATACGTAAATTCTATACATCATCACGCTACCATGTAATATGTGCGCACCTCACTTAAAGTAAACATGAAGCTTCACCTGCATTTCAGACTCTCGTGTCTTCCAATTAGTTTAGTGTTTTGAAGGTACAAAACATAACATATATGGCTCAGTCATCACAGGTAAAGCCCTCCTCACCACTTAGTACATCTACATGGAGCATTGTCGCAGGAAAGCAGCATCCATCATCAGGGGCCCCCATCACCCCTACTCTCTTCTTGCTACTGCCATCAGGAAAAAGGAACAGGAGCCTCAGATCCTACACCACCAGGTTCAGAAACAGTTATTACCCTGCAACCATCAGGCTTCTGAACCAGGGAGGATAATTTCCACTCAGCTTCACTTGCCCCGTCACTGAACTGTTCCACCAACCTATGGATTCACTTTCAAAGTCTCAAGTTCTTGATATTTATTGCTTATTTACATTTTGCTAGGAACTTTTTCACTATTCTGGTGGTATTTAGTATCGTAGCTTTCTGGAAATTTACATAAATGTTGCTGTGTAGCCCTAATTATTTAACGCTATTGTGTGGTGACTTTGGGATGATACCAGTTGTAGATATTGCTATCGGGACAATGCATCCCCTGTTCATGTTCCATAGTCTTTCAATTTCCCCTTTTAATTCGGCATTTTTTGGTGTTTGTCACTTACTAATTTCTATAAGTTACGTGTGTTTGGAATGGTTATTATTATTTCTTTTTTGTATTTGCACAGTTTGTTGTCTTTTGCACACTGGTTGTCCGCTCTGTTGGTGTGGTCTTTCATTGATTCTGTTATGATTATTGGATTTATTGAGTATGCCTGCAAGAAAATGAATCTCAGGGTTGTACATGGTGAAATACATGTTTTGATAATAAATTTACTTTGAAATCGAAAGAATCAGGAGTATTATCACTGACATACAGTACTGTGCAAAAGTCTTAATCACAAAGGTATAGCTGGGTTGCCTAAGACTTTTACATGGTACAAATACAAATACTTTATTGTCACCAAACAATTGATACTAGAGCGTACAATCATCACAGCGATATTTGTTTCTGCACTTCGCGCTCTCTGAAGTACAGCTCCCTGGTACTGTAATAATTCTATGTATTGCACTGTACTGCTGTCGCAAAAAAAAACAAAATTCATAACATATGTGAGTGATGATAAACCTGATTCTGATCTGGGTCTCTTTTGCAGACTGAGAGTGAGAAGGGGGAAGGGAGAGGGGAAGGTGCAGGAAGCACCAGAGAGACATTCTGTAATGATCAATAAACCAATTGTTTGGAATCAAATGGCCTTGTCTAGTGTCTCAGGGTTGGGTGTGTCTGTATCTGCAACACTCTCACTCCCGACATTCCTTCTCTGCCACCTGTCCCACGTCCTTCCCGTGGTGATCTACCCTGGCCATTCCAACACCTTTTGTTCCCACCAGATTTACAAACTCACTCTCTGCTGCACATTGATAAATACAGCACTGTGCAAATGTCTTAAGCACCCTAACTATATGTTTGTGCCAAAGATTTTTGTACATACTGTATATCATTATGCTTGTTGTTTTGAGGCAAACAGTATGGTGCAATACATAAAAAAATTTATTGTAAGTTACAATAAGAAATAAATCCATAAAAAAAACAAGTCCATAGTGTAAAAAGACAAGCCAGAAATCTGATGGCAAAGGGAAAGAAGCTGTGCTGAAAACATTGAATGTGTGTTGTCAGGGTCCTGTACCTCCTCCCTGATGGTAGCAATGAGAAGAGGGCAAGTCCTTTGTGGTGGGGGTCCTTAATGATTCTCTATAGCAGGCACAAGCTATTCACTGTACCAGAGAACAGTACAACACTGTACAGACCCCTCAGCCCACAAAGTTGTGTTGACCTTTTAACCTACTTTAAGATCTATCTAGCCCTTCCTTTCCACTTAGCTCTCTATTTTTCTATCAGCCATGTCCTTAAATGTCCCGAATGCACCTGTCTCTACCACAACCCCTGGCAGAGTGTTCCATGCACCCTCACGTGTGTAAAATGTGTGTTGAGAAAGTGTAGTGCCGGCGGACAAATAAAGTGCAAGGGTCATGACAAGGTTGGTAGAAGGATCATGAAAGGTCCGTATAACTGTCCATTAACAGCAGAAACGAAGCTGTCCTTGACTCTGGAGGTACAGTCTTTCAAGCTTCTACACAATGGGAGAGGGGCGAAGAGAGAATGACTAGGGTTCAAAGTAAACTTATTATCGAAGTATGTATACCGTATACAGCCCTGAGATTTATCTTCTAGCAAGCAGCCACAAAACAAAATTAAACCCAAAGGAACCCATTAAAAAAAGACCAATGTGCAGAGAGAGAAAAAAGTCATGCCGATGATGAACACAAACACTCAGTGTTGTGAACTGAAGTGCACAGAGACAATCCCGTCCACAGACCCCCTTGGTTGAGCGTAGAGCGGAGCAGCCAAGCTGAACTGGCCTGTCCCTCACCTCCAGCCCCAACCCTCTGACCTTTTCAATCTAGCCCGGCGGCTAAATTGTCATCCAAACATCAGGTTGAGTCACCTCAGCACACTGGGCCCTTGACCCCACTGCCTTGATTCGGCCCAGAAATCGATTGAACCTTGGTTCTTCCCTGCTCTCGACGACGGGCCCCCTGCCTCACCTCACTTAGCTTCTGCCCCATTGAATTGTCTCCAAGTCCAAAAGGAAGTTGCAGACTATTGCTTATGATAATCGCTCACTGGAAAAAAGTGTGATTACCAAGGTATTTAGTTGTTTTCCTTGTTTCATTGGCCACCAGCCCGACGTGGCTAAGATTCACCAGTGCCATCTTAAACCAGAGGGGTCCATGTTTTGTCGTCTCCTCTCGCTGAGGCAGTGACAAGAGGAGATGGATTCAATGGAAAAGGCACTGATTTATGTGATGGACTGGAATATATATTACTTCTGTCCTGAAATATGATTTTTTTGTTTGTGGCAGCAGTACAGTGTAATACATAAAATTACTACAGTACTGTGCAAAAATCTTAGGCACCCTAGCTGTGTCTAAGCCTATTACACAATACAGTAGGTCATGAAATTAGTTGTTTTGAGGTAGTAGTACAGAATAATACATAAAATTACTATAAGTTAGAATAAGAATATATAAAAAATTAAATAAGTATTGCAAAAAGAGAGAAACAAAGTGGTGAGGTGGTGTTCATGGGTTTAGTGTCCATTTAGAAATCAGATGGCAGGGGGAAGAAGCTGTTCCTGAAACATTGAGTGTATGCCTTCATGCTCCTGTGCCTTTCTTTGATGGCAGATGTCCTGGATGATGGGGGTCCTTAATGATTGATGCCACCTTTTTGAGGCATTACCTTATGAAAGTGTCCTGGATGCTGGTGCCCATGATGGAGATGGCTGAGTCTACAAGCCTCTGCAGCCATTTCCAATCCTGTGCAGTGGCTCCTCCATACCAGACGGTGATGCGACTAGTCAGAATGCTCTCCATGGTGCATCTTCAGAAATTTGTTAAGAGTCTTCGGTGGCATACTAAACCTTTTCAAACTCCTAGTGAACTTTAGCTGCTGTTGTGCCTTCTTTGTAAATGCCTTAATATGTTGGGCCCAGGATAGATTGTCAGAGATGTAGATACTGCTCACTCTTTCCACTGCTGAACCCTCAATGAGGAATAAAAACACAAAATGCTGGCAGAACTCAGCAGGCCAGACAGCATCTATGGGAGGAGGTAGTGACGACGTTTCGGGCCGAAACCCTTCATCAGGAGTGAAGTAACATGGGATGGTCGGGGGGGGGGGGGGATAAGAAGTGGGGGGAGGGACGAAGCAGAGAGCTGGGAAGTGATAGGCTGGAGGGAAATGGGCTGGGGGGGGGAAGGTGGAGAATTATGGGAAATAAAAGAGAAAGAAAGGTAGGGCTAGGGGGAGATTATAGTGAGGGGGGAAAAAGAGAGAGAAAGAGAACCAGACTAAAATTATAGATAGGGATGGGGTAAAGGGGGGGGGGGACAGGGGTATCAACGGAGGTCTGTGAGTTGAATGTTCATGCCAGCAGGTAGCAGGCTACCTAGGCGGGAGATAAGGAGATAAGGTCACTACCTTCGATTAGGAATGTTGTGCATTCTCGTGACTTCCCCTTCTTGAATTCCACAATCATTTCCTTGGTCCTACTGATATTGAGTGTGAAGGTTGTTGCCTCAAGAACTCCTGACTATCCCACCCCACACCTCGTGCCCCAAGCATGGCGCTTTGCAGGGCCCTGACAGAGAGCAGTTAGGTCCTGGTGTCAAGAAAGGAAGGAGGGTTCTTGCTTCAGGTCCTTCAGAAACCCCACCCACGCCTGCCCAGGGAAACAGCACAGTAACAAGATGCACTCGAGGTTCAAGCTAATGAGAGAATCAAAACACAATTTAATTCCTGTCAGCGCAGGACTGTCTTTAAATTACCTTTCCCAGCATGCTGATTAAGAGGAATGTGCTCTTCACGCTGCTCTGACTGCAGATTGCTCGCGGCCCCACCGTACTGACGACTGCTTTACAAAGACACAGTGCCTCACTTAGCACCTCAGGTGCTGACAAGCAGATTCTCTTGGCCGCTCTCCTCCTTGTGTTTTTGTTTGCTGTGAGTGATGATATTCCCAGGAATGATATCCTCTCCTAGCTTGTTGTTTGCGGTAAGTTAATCACGGTGTTGTACTTACCAGACAGCCTTGGCCATTATTTGACTAATCAATTAACAGGAGACTCTGCAGCAATCTGTACACCCAACTACTTAGTGTAGACAATGTAATTAATAACACCGGGCTCAACAATAGCAGCGGAGTTATTCCTGTTAGCCTCAGATTGTCTCCGATTATTTATGTATGTATTTATTTAGTGATACAGTGGGAATAGGCCCTTCCAGCCCAGTGAGATGCACCACCCCAGCAACCCACCTATCTGATCTTAGCCAAATCACAGGACAATTTACAATGACTAATTTACCTACTAAGTCATCAGTTTAATTAGTTTGGTATGACAACTTCGACTCAGGGACCTATCTTCTGGTGTACTGTTCAATGTTCTACATTCCTTCTACACCAGTGGCTCCCAATCTGGTGTCCACCGTCCTCTTGGTTAATGGTAGGGGTCGGGTCCATGGCATAAAGATGGTTGGGAACTCCTGCTCTACGCTGTCTGAGGGCAGTGGCATCA
Source organism: Hemitrygon akajei (assembly GCF_048418815.1). Classification (NCBI taxonomy): domain Eukaryota; kingdom Metazoa; phylum Chordata; class Chondrichthyes; order Myliobatiformes; family Dasyatidae; genus Hemitrygon; species Hemitrygon akajei. The sequence goes on along the minus strand of NC_133127.1, from coordinate 12,602,936 downwards.
TGGGTTAAGAAGCATAGTGAAGCTCCTTCTACGTTGTCCGTCACCCACTTGCAGGTAAGGACAGTTCAGGTGAGATCGTGAATAAAGCTCCTGCTACACTCGACCACAGAACATGGAACAGAGAATATAGAACATTACAGCACAGTACAGGTCCTTCAGTCAACAATATTGTGGAGACCTTTTCGCCTTCTCCAAGATCAATCTCAGACATGGCACATGGATATAAGAAAAATGAAGGGCTATGTGGGAGGGAAGAGTTTCTAAGGGTCTGTTTATGAAGGCCCTCAGTCATCTAGGTCATTGTATATCAAGCTGTGTTGTCTAGAAGACATTTCACCACTCATCCAAGAGGCTTCTTCTGTTTTAATCCATAGTGGGTAGTTTTCTGGTTTATAAACTCTGTGAGTTGTTTAAAGGTATAGTAATCACATGAGGGTCATTAAGAGTTATTGAGGTAATGAGAGAGTCATTAGTCTCATCTTTGCATGAATGGAGGTGTGAACTATTGTGAAGATGCTGGGATAAAGATGTTGGGCCTACTTTGTAAGTAACTGGTACATTGGTATCTCCACAATAGTTCTCTCATCCTCCATTGCTCCAAAGAGAAAAGCCCCAGTTCACTCAGTTGTTCCTCATCAAACACACTCTCCAATCCAGGCAGCATCCTGGTAAATCTCCTCCGCACCCTCTGAACTTCCACATCCTCCCTATAGTCCAAGATAAGGCCCTCCGCTGGACAAGGACAACCATGGATGTTGCATATTAGTTGGTCTAGGCAAGCCAGGCAGTACAATATGAAGAGCAAGCTGTTGCCCATGTAGTAGGCTCTCCCTCTCCACACAGCTGATGAATCCAAAGGAACGGTAGAGAGCAATACAGCTTGGCACCAGCAGCGTCAGGGGAGTTGCCAGTCAGCATTGAACTCAATGCCTTAGGGACTCCAGCTCCAAGCTTTTCCTTTGGGTTTACTCCTGAAGCCTTCCCCATGAACGGGCAGAGCCGCGAGGTACCAAAGGATTGAGATCAGAGTTACCCTTCTCCTGACAACCACAGTTGATGAGCCCCATCTGCCTGAAGCAATAAATGCCACTAACCCACATTTGCCCCTTCTCCTGTCAGTAGAAATGGTTCCACCAGGCTTAGAAGCTAAGCCACACGTGAAGGTCAGGAGCTGGGCTTGGTTGTGAGAGGCTATATAAGAAATACACCATTGGGAGCTTTTAATAGGTAATGGGAGCTTATCCCCACTATCCTTTCCCCTTCGGGTCTTAAGGAACCCCAGAATCTCAGAACTGAACACAATATTCCAAGTCTGTTTTAACCAGAGTTTTATAGAGCTACACCTCTTGAACTCAGTCCCTCACCCTAATGAAACTGAGCACACCATACCCCTTCTTAACCACCAGATCAATGAACAGCAACTTTGAGGGATCTATGGACTTGAATCCCAAGATCACTCTCTTCCTCCACACTGCTAAGAATCACGTTAAAGCTCTGGTTAGCCCACATCCGGAATACTGCGTACAGTTCTGGTTGCTCCACTATAGGAAGGACGGTGAGGCTTCCGGAAGGGTGCAGAAGAGGTTCACCAGGATGCTGCCTGGTTCAGAGGGCACATGCTATCATGAGCGGCTGGATAAACTTGGGTTGTTTTCTCTGGAATGTCGGAGGCTGATGGGGAGATGTGGTGGAGGTTTACAAGATAATGAGAGGCATCGATAGAGTAGAGAGGGAGTATCTGTTTCCCAGAGTTGAAATGTCTAATACCAGAGGGCATGTATTGAAAATGAGAGGGGGTAAGTTTAAGTGGGGTGTGAGGAGTAATTTTTTATTCAGAGTGGTGAATGCCTGGTATGGTGGTAGAGGCAAATACATTAGAGGCTCTTTAGAGACTTTTGATTGGGTACATGGATGTAAGGAAGATAGAGGGATTTGGACATGGTGTAGATAGGAGGGATTTGCGTATGGGTGTTTTTGATTTGTTTTTAGCCAGTTCGGCTCAACATTGTAGGCTAAGTGGCCTATTCCAGTGCTGTACTGTTATATGTTCCATGTTCTAAACCTGTATTCTGCCTTCAAATACAATCTTCCAAAGCGAATCACCACGTTTTTCCAGATTGAACTCCACCTGCCACTTCTCTGCCCGGTCCTGCATCCTGTCTCTATAGTCTATACACTGGAGGAGAGAGTTTGAGGGCTTATTTGGCTCGGCATGCTGACGGGCACTGGTGCCAAACTGTACCGCTCTCTGCCGCTCCTTTGGATTCAGCAGCTACGCGGAGAGGGGGAGCTTGCTGCAAGGACAACTGCTTGCTCACCACTTCACACTGCCATGGCTCGTGCATAGCTAGGATGCCCCATCTGTGGTCGACCCCGTCCTTCAGAGGGCCCCTCTCTCAGCAGTGCTTCCCACCGTTCTTGATTGAATTTCGAATCAGCCGCTCCTTCAGCTGCTTTGCCTCGGTTCTGATGTCGTTTGGTACATCCTCAATGTGCTGTCCTCATGTTGCACCCTCTGGGCTACTGATTTGAATATGTTTTTCACTAATCCACCCATCTGCACCTGGAATGTACCTCTCCCCCACCCCCCACCCCCCCCACTAATCCCTGCTCTTAAAACCTCTTCTTCCAAAATCACACATCTGGAATTCATCCCTTCCCCATCTGAAGGAACCATTGACTCCATCAAAACTTCCTGCTACCTCAGGGAAGCCTCCAGCATAACCAAGAACCCCTCACTGTCCAAACAGTCAATCCTCTCCCCTCCTGAAGAGAGTACACACCACCAGACTTAGGACAGATTCTATCCCGCTCTTGCATGGAGATAGGATCACCCCCCCCCCATGAATCTTTTTCCCACTTGAGGGGTAATTAACAGTTACTGTGCCTTTCCCATCTCTCCCTGAGTCTCTCCACGTCAAAGGTCCAAGAAAATTTATTACCAAAGTGCATATATGTCACCATATACAAACCTGAGATTCATTTTGTTGTGTGTATAATCAATAAATCTGCAGAATAATAACGATAATAGAATCAATGCACCACTCTGGGCATTCAACCAGTGTGCAAAAGACAATCTGTTCAAATACAATAAGAAAGAAAAAAGAGAAATAATAATAATAATAGCAATAAGTGTCAAGAACATGAAATGAAGAGTCCTTGAAAGTGAGTCCATTGGTTGCAAGAACATTTCAATGATGGGCAAGTGAAGTTATCCCCTCTGGTTCAGGAGCCTGATGGCTGAGGGGTATTAACTATTCCTGAACCCGGTGCTGTGGGTCCTGAGACTCCTGTACCTTCTTCCTGATGGCAGCAATGAGAAGACAACGTGTCCTGAGTGGTGGGAGTCCCTTATGATGGGTGCTGCTTTCCTGTGGGAACACTTTGTGTGGATGTCCTCAGTGGTGGGGAGAGCTTCTCCCATGATGGACTGGGCCATACCCCCTAAGTTTTGCAGGATTTTCTGTTCAAAGGGGTTTCCGTACCAGGCTGAGACACAGCCAGTCTATATTCTCTCCTCTACACATCTCTACAAGTCTTTCTCAACTCTGTGTATCTTAAGAACAAAGAATAGCTTTATTTGTCACATGTACATCAAAACATCGAAGCATACAGTGAAGTACGCCATTTGCATCAAAGACCAACACAGCCTGACGATGTACTAGGGACAGCCCGCAAGAGTCACCATGTTTCCAGTGCCTACATAGCATGCCCACAACTTGCTAATTCTAACCGTACATCGATGGAATGTGGGAGAAAATCGAAGCACCCAGAGGAAATCCATGTGGTCACAGAGAGTATATACAAACTGCACTCCATCTTAGGGAGGTGGGAGGAAACCGGAGACCACGTGGAAACTGGGTGCCCCAGTATCCTCCCACATTCCAAAGTCATATGGGCTAGTACGTTGTGGGCATACTATGTTGATGTCAGAAAATGTGGCAAAGTCGGGGGCTGCCCACGGCAAATCCTTGGACTATGTTGGTCTTAACCAAACCGACACATTCACCTATATGTTCAATATACGTGTAATTGCTGTGGGTTTAGAGTCATAGAGCACCACAGCACAGAAAAAGGCCTTTTGGCCTAACTAGTCCACAACTATTGTTCTGCCTAGTCCCCTTGACCTGCCCTCTATCGCCCTCTCATTCATGTAGCTATCCAAAAAGAGTTGAAATCAAACCCATATCCATCACTTCTACTGGCAGCTCATTCCACACACTCACCACCCTCTTAATGAAGACCTTCCCCCCTCAGGTTCTCCTTAAACATTTCACCTTTCACCTCAAATTCTAATCTCACCCAACCTCAGTGGTAAAAAACCTGTCTGTATTTACCCTATCTGTACCCCTCATAATTTTGCGTACCTCAATCAAATCCCTCCTCATCATCCTATTCCCCAAGGAATAAAATCCTGTCCTATTCAAACTTTCCCTACAACTCTGGTCCTCGAGTCCTAGCAATGTCCTTGTAAGTTTTCTCTGTGTCGTTCCTGTAGGTAGGTGAGAATTGGACATAAAGGAGGAAGAATGCTAGAGCTGGAACAATTAAACTTGGGTATTTTCCTTTCATTTCAGTATTTGTGGTGAGGATATTCAGATGGCAATATGCCAGCTTTGACTCTGTCCATTTAATCACTGTTCGTTTACTGTCCTGTCATCACCTCTCGCTGACACTTGTGTTCCCAGCATCCCCATTAATTCCCAGCCCATTTCTCCTGCTCGTCCTCAAATAATTCCCAAATCAAATCTTGGCTTTGTATGTTATTGTTAATGTTTACAAACACAAACATCCCTCATCTTCCATTGTCTTCTAGACTGGAAGGTGCCCTGGGTTGTGAAACAATCCCCACGACATTCTCAAATGAATGGGTGTGGCACTTTGTGTGTGTGTCTGTGTCTTTGTGTGAGTATGTGTGTTTGTGTGTGTTTTAAGTGTATGTGTGTGTGTGTGTGCGCTTTTGTGTCAGTGTGTTTGTGTATGTGTGTGTTGGTGTGTGTCAGTGTGTGTTTGTTGTGTGTGTGTGTGTCTGTGTCTTTGTGTGAGTATGTGTGTGTGTGTGTGTGTGCTTCTGTGTGTACAGTATGTGTGATTTTGCATGTCTGTATATGTGTCAGTGTGTGTTTGTTGTGTGTGTGTGTCTGTGATTTTCTGGTGTGTACATGTAATTTTGTGTGTGTGCGTGTGTTTGTATATGTGTCTTGTGTGTGTTTGTGTGTGCGTTTTGTGTAAGTGTGTGTACATGTTGAATGATCAGAAAGATTATGAGGCCCTCGGCCTTTTAAACAAAGCCTTGATACCATTTGGGGTGTACCCTGTGTCTGAGCCCAACAGAGGCTGCAGAGACTCTCAGTCCACAGCCACACTCAGTGAGACATTTCAGTCAAACCAGGGGACGTACAAAGACTGGAGACGAAATGCATATCCGGAACCCATGGACTGAAGGTAAGTTTCAGGAGAGATGGTGTTGATTAACTGGCAGAAGTGTTCACCGATATCTTTAACCTCTCACTTTGGCTTCAAGCAGGCTTCAATTATACTGATGCCTAAGGAGAACACGGCAACCTGCCTTAATGGCTGTCGTCAAGTAGCACTTTGCATCCACTGTGACGAAGTGCTTTGAAAGGCAGGTGATGAAACATATCGACTCCTGCTTGAGAAGTGACTCGGACCCAGTCCAATATGCCTACTGCACACCGGCTCAACAGCAAATATTATTTCATTGGCTATTCACTCAACCCTGGAAAATCTGAACAGCAAAGGTGCATATTATCAGGATGCTCTTTATTGACTTGTGTGGCCTCCGTCAGTCGTGGTCGACCATGGGTACTGCGCCTCAGGTAGTCACTGGTTTGTGGCCTCTCCAGGGCACAAGCCAGGGCAGAGTTGATATGGAGATCCGTCTGTTGCCCATGCAGTGAGACCCCCCTCTCCATGCTGATGACAGGTCCAAAGGAACGACGGAAGTCGATACAGTTTGGTGCCAGCCGCATCGCAGGAGTTGCCGTGCCGGTGCTGGGTTCAGCAGTCAGCCACCTTCGGGACCCCGACTCCGGATTTTTCCTCGGGGTTTACTCCCAAAGCCTTTCCCGTGAGCGGGTATAGCCGCAAGGCAGCGGAGGTTTGAAATCGGAGTTTTCCCTCTCTATTGACTGCAGCTTGTCATTCTGTACTATCATACTCTCAAAAAAAAATCAAATAAGCTCCAAGACCTTGACCTCAATGCCACCTTGTGCAATTGGATCCTTCATTTCATCATTTGCAGACCCCAGTCAGTTTGGATTGGCAGCAGCACCTCCTCCTCAGTCTCCATCAGCACGGGTACACCACAAGGCTGTGCGCTCAGCCCCCTGCTCTACTCGGTTTACACTTGCCCATTTGTCCAATGCCCATATTCAAGTTTGCTGAGGACACCACTGTCATTGGCCAAATCCAAGGTGGAGAAAAATCTACGTATAGGAGGGAGATTGAAATCTGAGTGTGTGGTGCCACAATAATTTCTTACTCAATTTCAGGACAAGGAGCTGATCATTGACTTCAGGAGGAGGAAACTGGGGGTCCATGAGCCAGTCCACATCAAGGGATCAGAGGTGGAGAGATTCAGCAACTTTAAATACTTTGGTGTTGTAATTTTGTGTTATAATGGAAAGTCCTACAAAAAGTAGTGGATGTGGTCCACTCCAACACAGTAAAAGCCCTTTCCACCATTGAGCACATCAATACCGAGCACTGTCACAGGAAAGCAGCATCCATCATCAAGGACACCCACCATCCAGGCCATGTTCTCCTCAGGAAAAATGTATGGAAGCCTCAGGACCCACAGTACCAGGTACAGGAGCATTTATTACCCCTCAACCATCAGACTCTTGAAACAGAGGGAGTAACTTCACTCAACTTTACTCACCCATCATTGAAATGTTCCCACAACCTATGGATTCACTTTCCAAAACTCTTCATCATGTTCTCAATACTTATTGCTTATTTATTTATTATTATTATTTCTTTTCTTTTTTTTGTATTTGCACAGTTTGTTATCTTTTGCACACTGGTTGAACGCCCTGTTGATATGGTCTTCCATTGATTCCAAAGGATTTACTGTGAATGCCTGCAAGAAAATGAATCTCAGGGTTGTATATGGTAGCATATATTTACTTTGATAATAAATTTACTTTGTACCGTTGTAGTTGGAGAGGCCATGCAGAGAAATCTTTGCCTTTGACAGATACTGAAATCTAGAAATGCCAGTTAGTTTTTATTTCGGTTTCGGTATGTGAGTCTCTCTGACGGGCCAGCGTTTTTTATGCACCCCTAATTGCCCCAGAGAAGGTGGTGGTGAGCTGCCTCCTGAAACTCCAGCAGTTCTTCTGCTACGGAGTATGCTCCAGGATCTAAATCCTTTTTTAGATGTTTGCGTAGATTTGGCATGGCATAGAGTCATAGAGCACTACAGCACAGCTAATGGAAACAGTGAACATCAATTTCTCAAACTTCCAGTAATGCCTCCCCTCCCCTTCACCATTTCCCATCCCCTTGTCCCTCTCTCATGTTATGTCCTTGCCCTCCCATCACCTCCCTCTGGTGCTCCTCCAACCCCCCCCCCCCCTTCACCATTTCCCATCCCCTTGTCCCTCTCTCATGTTATCTCCTTGCCCACTCATCACCTCCCTCTGGTGCTCCTCCACCCCCCCCCCCCTTCACCATTTCCCATCCTCTTGTCCCTCTCTCATGTTATGTCCTTGCCCTCCCATCACCTCCCTCTGGTGCTCCTCCAACCCCCCCCCCTTCACCATTTCCCATCCTCTTGTCCCTCTCTCATGTTATGTCCTTGCCCTCCCATCACCTCCCTCTGGTGCTCCTCCAACCCCCCCCCTTCACCATTTCCCATCCCCTTGTCCCTCTCTCATGTTATGTCCTTGCCCACTCATCGCCTCCCTCTGGTGCCCCTCCACCCCCCCCCTCCCCTCCCCTTCACCATTTCCCATCCTCTTGTCCCTCTCTCATGTTATCTCCTTGCCCACTCATCGCCTCCCTCTGGTGCCCCTCCACCCCCCCCTCCCCTCCCCTTCACCATTTCCCATCCTCTTGTCCCTCTCTCATGTTATCTCCTTGCCCACTCATCGCCTCCCTCTGGTGCTCCTCCAACCCACCCCATTTTTTCTTTCTTCCATGGCCTTCTGTCTCTTTAACATTTCACAGCTTCCCAGCTCTTTGCTTTGTCCCTCCCCTTCCAAATTTCACCTATCACCTGGCATTTCCCTCTCCCCTCCCCCCCACCTTTTAAATCTACTCCTCAGATTTTTTCCTCCAGACCTACTGAAGGGTCTCGGCCCGAAACATCGACTGTACTCTTTTCCATAGATGCTGCCTGGCCTGCTGAGTCCCTCCAGCATTTTGTGTGTGTTCCTCAGTGACCGAGGCGTGTAATAAAGTGCATATATTACATACACTATATAAAATAATATTAACAGATAAAAAAGTATTCTGTAAGTGGGCAAGTTGGCATAAAGTGCATAATCTGCATCTATACACGAGAAAATCAGCAGTTGCTGGAAATCCAAAGCAACTCACACAAAATGCTGGAGGAGCTCAGCAGGTCAGGCAGCATCGATGGAAATGAATAAACAGTCGGTGTTTTGGGTCAAGACCCTTCCACGGCTGAGTAAGGGTCTGTAAATCTGTAAATGTTGGGAGTGATGAGGGTGGACACCATGGGAGGGGTACAGGACAGGTGGCAGAGAAGGAGTGCCAGGGTCGGGAGTAGCACGGATACAGACGCATCCAGCTTTCAGACAGCAGGGAAGGTCATTTGATCCCAAATTGGTTTATCAATCATTACAGAATGTCTCTGGTGCTTCCCACTCCCTCCCCTCTCCCTTCCCCTTTTCTCAACCATGACTCCCCTCTCCCTGCCCCCTTCCCACTCTCAGTCCACAATAGAGACCCAGATCAGAATCAGGTTTATCATCACTGACACATCATGAAACTTGTTTTTTTTTGTGGCAGCGGTACAGTACAGTAATAAAATTACTGCGGTACTACATATAAGTTTTAGACACACTAGTTATTTATATGTGCTTAAGAATTTTGCACTGAACTGTATGGTGGTGATGATGAACCTAACTTTGATTCTGATTCAGATGCTTAACGCGTTGACTTTTTCTGTGTGCTTAAAAATCAAGATCTTGAGCATTTAGATTTAGGGTGAGAGGGGGAAGTTTTAATAGGGACCCCGAGAGGCAACTTTCTTTTCATGCAGAGGCAGAGTACGTACAGGAACGAGCAGCCACAGAAAGTGGATGAAGTCAGCACATTACTTTCAATCCATGGTTTCCGGATATGCTCTGGGGCAGGCACACGGATCGGAAAGGTTTAGAGAGATACAGGCTGCGTGCGGGTGAATGGGACTGCCTTAGCTGGGGCCTTGGTCAGCACGTACCAGATGGGCTGAAGGGCCTGTTTCTGTACTGTGCCTCTACGGCCAAAGAGAAAACTGCCGGAGAACAGGAGCAGGTTTTGTGCTGAGCATTTTGTGGAGCGGCTCGGTCCGTCAGCCTGACCTTGTCTGTCAGTGAGGGTGCTCCACAGAGGAATTTTCAGCCCTGTGGGCTGCAGTGTAAACCAATTATCGATGCGTGATCCAATATGGTGTAACCACAGGGGGTCTCTCAGACTTGGCAGCCTGCCTCCAGGCAGAACTCATTGCCTTATAGGCACAGGCGTGGCAACGGCAGAGCCTCTTGGCACGTATGCTTGTTGTGTGTGATGCCAGTGACGTTGGGAAGACGGGCATCTGACCCTCCCAGGGTCTAGTGTCATGAAAGAGTTCCTGTCAGCTGAGGCGCCCCCTCGAAAGCTGTTCCGCGACCCCCTCCTCTCCCTCTCATGTGAGGTTGACACAGGCGGTTCGTGGGAGGGGGGGGCTGGGATGGGAGTGTTTTCTCCCCCACTACATCCTCCGCAGTCATTTCCCAGCAGCTCCCTCCCCCAGAGAGGGCAATAAAAACAAAATAGATTTAGCCGATCGTAAATGAACAAAATTAATTACAAGGGGTTGGGGGGGGGGGGGGGGGGGACGGGGACGAAATTACTTGCGCAAAATGAGGGAACTGAGAAGCGGAACCGAATACGGCTAATTTCTGAGAGAGAGCCGGCAGATGTGTTTGTGATTGCCGCGGCAGGGTTGGTCGCAAGTCTTTCAGATGACCTATGGGGAGAGGAGGGTCCCAGCCGGGGACATCATCCATCATTGGAATCAGTGTGTGCTTTAATTACTGTGTCAGCGAGGCAGAGGGATGCCTGCAAGGAGACATCAGAGCAGATTTCCCTTCCCATAATCATCTTGCCACTGAATTTATCTCTCCATTAAGAGCTCATCTGTCACGCATGTCTTTGCTTGTCACTTGTCTTTGTCACTTACAAAAGAGAGGCCTTATCGCCTTGTGTTCGGGCAAAGCTCCCTGCATCCCGGTACCAGAGGCCTGGAGGCAGAAAAAAGCACAGAAAAAGGGTTGGCAAGTAAAAACAGAATCGCGTTGCATCAGGTTCAGAATCGTTTGTTTATCTCATGTACAACAAAACAGTGAAATGCGTTGTTTGCGTTAACAGCCCAAGGACGTTCTGAGGGCAGCCTGCAAGCGTCGCCACAGGTTCTATGGCGCCATCGTAGCCTGTCCAAAACATTCAGATGCAGATTCATTTATTTATCTCATGTACATCGAAAAATACAGTGAAATGCATCATTGACATTAACACCCAACACAACCTAAGGATGTGTTTGGGGCAGCCAGCAAGAGTCACCACACATTCCTGTAGAAACATAGCATTCCCACAGAACACAAGAAGATAAACAATGAAACAACAACAGTAAAACAAGCTCCCTTTCTCCCTCTCACCCACCCACACAAACCCCGGAGAGGCCTCCAGGCCTCCACCAGACTCACAGACAGCAGGCCTCCACTCCGCCAGTGGAAGTCGGACTCATAGACCCTGGACTTCCAATCGACCTTGGAGCTTCGTATCGACCCCAGGACTAGCCAACGATGGGACCCCGGACTCCGAACTCTCGTGCCTCTGACGTTCAGCAGAACAACATCAACAAAACAATCAGAACAAAGCGCACCCCGTTTCCCCATCCCACCCACTCGCACACACAGGCCGCTTTCCAGGCCTTCAAACTCCACTGGACTGTGGGTTGCCAAAACTAGCAACCCTGAGGTTGTGCCTCAGCTAACCTGACTGAAATCACACCCTTACATGAGGTAATTAGCACAGAATGCTCTTACCAGACCAGTAACCCGTCAATGATAAAATAGTTATAATTACCCAACCAGAAATCCTGTTGATGGACTAGATGGTAAATCCAGTAGTAGTTACCAGACCAGTAACCCCCATCAATGATTAAATAGTTTGGCCAGAGATTATAGTTACCAGACTAGTAATCTCATTGATAGAGCAAACACGAGGAAATCTGCAGATGCTGGAAATTCAAACAACATACACAAAATGCTGGTGGAACACAGCAGGCCAGGCAGCATCTATAAGGAGAAGCACTGTCGACGTTTCGGGCCAAGACTCTTCGTCAGGATTGATTGATCTCATTGATAGATTAGATGGTAAATTCAGTGGAAGTTACAAGGCTAGTAACTCCATTGATGATTAGATAGTTAGTGTAGAGGTTATAGTTACCACACTGGCAATCCCATTGGTAGATTAGATGGTAAATTCAGTGGTAGTTGCAAGGCTAGTAACTCCATTGATGATTAGATAGTTAGTGCAGAGGTTATAGTTACCACACTGGCAATCCCATTGGTAGATTAGATGGTAAGTTCAGTGGTAGTTACAAGGCCAGTAACTCCATGATGAATAAATTGAAAGCACAAGGGCTTAGTGGCTGTAGTTAAGATAACGATTAATAAATACTGATAGATGGAAGTGATAAAGGGTTGAAGAAGAAGGAATCTGATAGGAGAGGAGAATGGGCCAAAGGAAAAGGGAAAATGGAGGTGAACCAGAGGAAGGTGATGGGCAGGTGAGGAAAAGAGGAGGAGTGAGAGGAGAACCAAAATGGGGAATGGAAGATGAGAGAAGCAGGAGGGGGAGCAATTACTGGAAGCTGAAAGAACAGTAGAAAGACAATGTACGTAGACCTGTGCAGGACTACATCTGGGGAGCCCACAGTAGACACAGGCACCGTGTAGGGACAGTAACCTTACCGAGACTCCCATGACTTCTGGAGAAAAGATTTTATCCAGAGCCTCGCGCCCACCATGCTGTCAGGTGTCACTTCTCACCACAGCCAGATCCGTGCATCTCTGTAGAGCCTGGGTTATTGGAGAATGAGAGTAGCACAAGAAATCTGGTCACCTGTCCAAGATCTCAGTAACCTACTCCTCCCCTCTCCCTCTCCGTTTCTCTGGGACTCTTCCCTCTTCTCTTACCAACAATATTTCAGTGAGCTTCTGCTCTCTTCACCTACCCCTTATCACTAGGACCCTCCCTAACCCTACCAACGATATCTCAGTGACCTTCCCCCCCTACCTCCCACATATCATTGGGACCCTCTACTCTCATATAGAGCACAAGGACCCTCTCCTACCACCCAATATCACAGGGGCCCTCCATTCTCCTCTCCCATCTACCTATGTCTCAGTGACCTTCCCCTCTACCTCCCATGTATCTCTGGGATCTACTGCTCTCAACTACCAACAACAGCTCAGGGACCCTTCCCTACCACTCAATACCACAGGAATCCTCTGCTTTTCTCTTCCTCTCCATATCTCAGGGACCTTCCCCCTCCCTCCTCATAACTCATGGATTCTCTGCTCTCTTCTCCAATATCTCAGAGACCTTCCTCTCTCCCACTCAACAATATCTCAGAGACATTACCCTTTCCCACACTGCCAGCCACTGCTAGAGGTCTGGCCTCATTAAGGTATTTCCTCCTGAACAAAAGAGGTCAGTTCAGACAGAATTGTGTCTTTCTAAGCTCGGTGAGAGGCCATTTGGCCTATCATATCATGGCCAACTCTTTGACAGAGGTTTGGTTGGCACGGTAACATTGCAGTTCGTGCAATCGCTTTTACATAGCCAACTGTAAGATTGGGCTTCTCTAAGGAGATTGGGTATTCACCCCATGATCATGTGGGTTTCCTCCCTCATTAGGGTCAGTAAGCTGTGGGAACGCTATGTTGGCACTGGAGTGTGTGGCAACAATTGTGGGCTTCCCTCATCAAATCCTCAGACACAAACGACACATTCCACTCTAAGCTTCGACGTAGTGTGACAAATAAAGCTACTTTAGTTTCCGATTCTTCAAGCCAAGGAATGAATCCTCCAAATACTTGTCAAAATGGCCTTTGAGTGTTTCTGTAATTCCACCACTCTCCGGCGGCTGAAACAACCTGCATCATATCCAGTCCTGGAGGGGGACGGGCGGTTATCCCTCTGCCTTGTTCATTCAGTATTTTAAGCTCAGATCCTCTGTTGGAAGCCCCCTTACCTCTGGAATCACGCCCTACTCTCCCAAGTAAGAATGCTGGCTCTCTGCTCCACACAGAGTGGACGATCCCTTCCAATTGTGGTACAGACACACAGAGAGTGAGACTCACCCTCAGCACAAAGGGCATTGAATACTGGAACCAAATCATATGCCAACACCAAATTGTGTGCATGGACAGGTAGTCAAATAGCTAGAACCCTGAGCAATGACTGTCTATCTCCCTGACACTCGTACCAGTCAGTAGGAGACCGGTTAAAATGCTAGGTAAGTATCGAAAAGCCTGGACTTAAAATCTAAAGACCTGAGTTCAAATCCCGTTTGGATAGCTGGAGAAATTAAATGAGTGATTGAACTAAGTATGGTCTTCATAAACTATCATCAATCTCTGTGACTATGACACCACTGGACTGTTGCTAATCCACATCTGGTTCACAAATGTTCAGTCAAGTTCATTGTGATATGCTCAAGTACAGTGAGGCTCAGGTACAATGGAAAACTTGCTTCAGAGAGACATAGGGACAGTCGACACAGAACATCGTACAGAAATTATACAAGAATGAAGAGAAAGGCATTAGTGCAAAACAGAAAGACAATCAGACACGAATCCCTGATAGTAAATCGGTAAATTTTAAATTGGCTTCTAATTGTCACATGAATTACTTAATTATTTTTAATATATATAACCATATAACGATATAACAATTACAGCACGGAAACAGGCCATCTCGGCCCTTCTAGTCCGTGCCAAACGCTTACTCTCACCTAGTCCCACTGACCCACACTCAGCCCATAACCCTCCATTCCTTTCCTGTTTTTCTTATTGCAATATTTCTTATTGCAACTTATAAAAGTATTTTTATGTATTGCACTATCTCAATATTTATTATTATTATTATTATTCTTTTGTTATATTCGCACAATTTGTTGGCTTTTGCACGTTGGCTTTTTGTCCATATTGGTTTGAGTCCAGCTTTTAGAGTCAGAAACTCCAGCACAGAAACAGCCCTTTTGGCCCACCTAGTCTGTGCTGAACATTTAATCTGCCTAGTCCCATCAACCTCCACCTGGACCATAGCCCTCCATACCCCTCCCATCCGTGTGCCTATCCAAATTTCTCTTAAAATTTGAAATTGAATCCACATCCACCTCTTGCACTGGTAGCTTGTTCCACACTCTCTCCACCCACTGAATGAAGAAGTTTCTCCTTATGTTCCCCTTAAACATTTCATCTTTCATCCTTAACTCACAAACTCATGTTCTAGTCTCACTCAACCTCAGTGAAAAAAGCATACTTGCCCTACCTATACCCATCATAATTTTGTATACCTCTATCAAATTTCCACTAAATCTACTACGTTCTAGAGAATCAAGCCCTGACCTATTCAATCTTGCCCTCTAACTCAAGATCTCAAGTCCCAGCTGGCAACATCTTTGTAAATTTTCTCTGCACTCTTTCAATCTTACTTACATCTTTCCTGTAGATAGATAAATTCAGACAATACACCAAATCCCACCAATGCTTATACAACTTCCATCTTTTGTACTCTATACTTCTATTTATGAAGGCCAATGTGCCAAAAGCTTTCTTCTTTACAACAATATCTACCTGTGACACCACTTTCAAGGAATTATGGATCTGTATTCCCAAATCCTTTTGTTCTACCTCCCTCCTCAACACCCGACCGTTCTCCATGTACGACCTACCCTGGTTGGTCCTCCCAAAGTGCAACACCTCGCATTTTCAGGCTTTTGTATCTTCTGCCCCCCGGGAAGAGGAGAGAAGAGAGAATGTCTGGGGTGGGAGGGCTCTTAGATTATGATGGTTACTTTACCAAGGCAGCGAGAAGTGGAGATAGAGTCCATGGAAGGAAAGCTGGCTTCCATGATGTACTGAACTGTGTCCACGGTTCTGCAATTTATTGTGGTTGTGTGCAGAGGAGATGCCATACAAAGCTGTTATGCATGGAGAGAATACTTTCTATTGTGCATTAATAAAAATTATTTAGGCTCAATGGGTATATGCCAGACTTCTCTACCCTCCTGAGGAGGTAGATGCATTGGTAAGATTTCCTGACTGTGTACCTACATGGCTGGGGCAGAATAGGCCATTGATGAGGTTTACTTCTCGGAATTTGAAGCAAGAAGTAATGCTCCCTTTTTGCTGCTGCAGGAAGCAGGTACGGGAGTCTCAGGACTCACAATATCTGGTGCAGGAACAGGTAACCAATTCAACCAACAGATTCTCAAACCAGAAGGCATAACTTTACTCAACTTCACTTGCCCCATCACTGAACTGTTTCACAACCCATGGACTCTTCATCTCGTGTTCCCGATATTTATTGCTTATTTCTATATTATAATTATTTCCTTTTTTTGTATTTGCTCAGTTTGCTGTCTTTGGCACACTGGTTGTCCACCTGGTGGGTGAGTTCTTTTATTGATTCTATTATAGTTATTGGATTATTGAGTATGCCTGCAAGAAAACAAATCTCAGCATTATATACGGTGACATTTCTGTACTTTGATAATGAATTTACTTTGAAATTTGATTTTTGAGTTAGTCTGTGGTGGTCTGTTGCTGAGATAGGGTTAGGGTTGTTCAGGAACATGCTATTTGTCAGAAAGTAGCTGCCCCTGAACCTGGTCTTATGGGCTTTATGTTCAGACCTACAGGTGACTTTAAGATCCCAGGAAAATGGTTGTTTCTTAAACACCAACTGAAGTGATCCTATAAAATGAAAACCAAAAGCAAATCAGTATTGGCAATAAAGGCCAGCCCTACCAACAGTGCCCACGTTCTGTGAGATGGTTGGATCAGTTGCTTGAGTGGTTTTGCAACAACAATCTCACAATCAACCTCAATGAAGTGAGCACTCTGACTGGTGACATCACCATCTGACTTGGAGACACCAATGACCAAGATCAAAACTCTGCAAAGGGTTCCAGACTCATCGTGGCAGAATGCTCCCCACCATCAAGGACATCTTCAAAAGGTGATGCCTTCAGAAGGCAGCGTCCACATTAAAGACCCTCACCATCGGGGACGTGCCCTCTTCTCATCGCTACCATCTAGGAGGAGGTACAGGAGCCTGACGACACACACACTCAACATTTTAGGAACAGCTTCTTCCCCTCTGTCATCAGATTTCTGAATGGACCCACCTCACTATTTTTCTCACTTTTTGCACTATTTATTTATTTTTTATATATTTCTTATTGTGATCTAATTTTCATATCTTTCACTGAACTGCTGCCACAAAACAACAAATTCCATGATATATATCAATGACAATAAACCTGATTCTGATCCTGACTCTGAATAGAGAAAGCAGAGAGTTGTGTCCTATCTCCACACATCCAGGACATCACAGAGCCCTCTTGGCCAATCGCCAATCTAGGATCACAGGGGCATTCCAGGCAAGTCAAGCAGCCAGTTACACTGTGGAAAGCGGCCAGTGAGTGAGTGGGCCAGTGAGTGAGTGGGCCAGTGAAGGAGTGGAGATTTGAGGCTTTGACTCCAGAGATTCTGGCAGTTTTGGCAGTTAGACTGTGCAATCAAGTCAATCAAGATTTGAATAGCTCAGCAGAAAGCCGTTGATTAGACCATCAAGATTTGAATAGCTCAGAATCAGCAGAAAGCAGCTGATTGGGCAATCGAGGTCAGGTGACCAAGCAGTTTGAAAAGCTCAAACAAATAAATAGAGGGTTACCTCAAGCGGAGCGGCCTGTGGAAAGTGGCCAGTGAGTGAGTGGGCCAGTGAAGGAGTGGAGATTTGAGGATTTGACTCGAGAGGCTTTGACGAGAAGAAGCTGAGAACGAGCTTCACTCCAAGTGAGGTAAGGCCGGGTAAGTTCCTTTCAAAGGAGAAAGTTTCAAAAGTTGAGGCAAGTATTGGGTAGGTCATGGCAGCTGAGATCGGCCCCGTGGTTTGTTCATCCTGCAGCATGTGGGAAATCAGGGATGCTTCTAGTGTCCCTGACGACTATGTGTGCAGGAAGTGTGTCCAACTGCAGCTTCTGGCAGACCGCATTGAGCATCTGGAGCTGCGATTGGATTCATACTGGAGCATCCGCAATGCTGAGAAAGTCGTGAATAGCACGTTCAGTGAGTTGGCCACACCGCAGGTAAAGGCTACACAGGCAGAAAGGGAAGGGGTGGCCACTAGACAGCGTAGCAGTAGGCAGGTAGTGCAGGTGTCCCCTGAGGTCATCTCTCTCCTAAACAGTTATATTGTTTTGGATACTGTTGGGGGAGATGTCTCATCAGGGGAAGGCAGCAGCAGCCGAGTTCATTGCACCATGGGTGGCTCTGTGGTACAGGAGGGAAGGAAAAGGAGTGGGAGAGCTATAGTGATAGGGGATTCGATTGTAAGGGGAATAGATGGGTGTTTCTGTGGCCGCAAACGGGACTCCAGGACGGTATGTTGCCTCCCTGGTGCAAGGGTCAAGGATGTCTCTGAGCAGCTGCAGGACATTCTGGAATGGGAGGGTGAACAGCCAATGGTCGTGGTGCACATAGGTACCAACGATATAGGTAAAAAATGGGATGAGGTCCTATAAGGTGAATTTAGGGAGTTAGGAGATAAACTAAAAAGTAGGACCACAAAGGTAATAATCTCTGGATTACAACCAATGCCACGTGCTAGTCAGAGTAGAACTAGGAGGATATTTCAGATGAATATGTGGCTTGAAAAATGGTGCAAATGGGAGGGATTCAAATTTCTGGGGCATTGGAGCCAGTTCTGGGGGAGGTGGGACCAGTATAAACAGGACAGTCTGCACCTGGGCTGGGCTGGAACCAATGTCCTAGGGGGAGCGTTTGCTACTGCTGTTCAGGAGGCTTTAAACTAATGTGGCAGGGGGATGGGAACAAGTGCAGAGAGACAGAGGGGTGTGAAATGAGGGTAGAAGCAAAAAGTAGTAAGGTGAAAAGTAAAAGTGCCAGGCAGGCAAATCCAGGGCAAAAAGCAAAAAGAGCCACTTTTCAACATAATTGTATAAGGGCTAAGAGTGTTGTAAAAACAAGCCTGAAGGCTTTGTGTGTCAATGCAAGGAGCATTCGTAACAAGGTGGATGAATTGAATGTGCAGATAGTTATTAATGAATATGATATAGTTGGGATCACAGAGACTTGGCTCCAGGGTGACCAAGGATGGGAGCTCAACATCCAGGGATATTCAATATTCAGGAGGGATAGACAGGAAAGAAAAAGTGGGGTAGCATTGCAGGTTAGAGAGGAGATTAACGCAATAGAAAGGAAGGACATTAGCCTGGAGGATGTGGAATGGGTATGGGTAGAGCTGCATAACAGTAAGGGGCAGAAAACGCTGGTAGGAGTTGTGTACAGGCCACCTAACAATAGTAGTGAGGTTGGGAATGGCATTAAACAGGAAATTAGAAATGCATGCAATAAAGGAACAGTAGTTATAATGGGTGACTTCAATCTACATATAGATTGGGTGAACCAAATTGGTAAGGGTGCTGAGGAAGAGGATTTCTTGGAATGTATGCAAGATGGTTTTCTGAACCAACATGTCGAGGAACCAACTAGAGAGCAGGCCATTCTAGATTGGGTATTGAGCAATGAGGAAGGGTTAGTTAGCAATCTTGTCGTGTGAGGCCCCTTGGGTAAGAGTGACCATAATATGGTGGAATTCTTCATTAAGATGGAGAGTGACATAGTTAATTCAGAAACAAAGGTTCTGAACTTAAAGAAGGGTAACTTTGAAGGTATGAGACATGAATTAGCTAAAATAGACTGGCAAATGATACTTAAAGGGTTGACGGTGGATATGCAATGGCAAGCATTTAAAGATCGCATGGATGAACTACAACAATTGTTCATCCCAGTTTGGCAAAAGAATAAACCAGGGAAGGTAGTGCACCCGTGGCTGACAAGGGAAATTAGGGATAGTATCAAGCCCAAAGAAGAAACATATAAATTAGCAAAAAAAAATGGCACACCTGAGGACTGGGAGAAATTCAGAGACCAGCAGAGGAGGACAAAGGGCTTAATTAGGAAAGGGAAAAAAGATTATGAGAGAAAGCTGGCAGGGAACATAAAAACTGACTGTAAAAGCTTTTATAGATACGTGAAAAGAAAAAGATTGGTCAAGACAAATGTAGGTCCTTTACAGTCAGAAACAGGTGAATTGATCATAGGGAACAAAGACATGGCAGACCAATTGAATAACTACTTTGGTTCTGTCTTCACTAAGGAGGACATAAATAATCTTCTGGAAATAGTAAGGGACCGAGGGTCTAGTGAGATGGAGGAACTGAGGGAAATACATGTTAGTAGGGAAGTGGTGTTGGGTAAATTGAAGGGATTAAAGGCAGATAAATCTCCAGGGCCAGATGGTCTGCATCCCAGAGTGCTTAAGGAAGTAGCCCAAGAAATACTGGATGCATTAGTGATAATTTTTCAAAACTCCTTTAATTCTGGATTAGTTCCTGAGGATTGGAGGGTGGCTGATGTAACCCCACTTTTTAAAAAAGGAGGGAGAGAGAAACCAGGGAACTATAGACCAGTTAGTCTGACATCGGTGGTGGGGAAAAGGCCAGGGTCGGTTATCAAAGATGTGATAACAGCACATTTGGAAAGAGGTGAAATCATCGGACAAAGTCAACATGGATTTGTGAAAGGAAAATTATGTCTGACGAATCTTATAGAATTTTTTTAAGATGTAACTAGTAGAGTGGATGGGGAGAGCCAGTGGATGTGGTATATTTAGATTTTCAAAAGGCTTTTGACAAGGTCCCACACAGGAGATAAGTGTGCAAACTTAAAGCACGTGGTATTGGGGGTATGGTATTGATGTGGATAGAGAATTGGTTGGCAGACAGGAAGCAAAGAGTGGGAGTAAACGGGACCTTTTCAGAATGGCAGGCAGTGACTAGTGGGGTACCGCAAGGCTCAGTGCTGGGACCCCAGTTGTTTACAATATATATTAATGATTTAGACGAGGGAATTAAATGCAGCATCTCCAAGTTTGCGGATGACACGAAGCTGGGTGGCGGTGTTAGCTGTGAGGAGGATGCTAAGAGGATGCAGGGTGACTTGGATAGGTTAGGTGAGTGGGCAAATTCATGGCAGATGCAATTTAATGTGGATAAATGTGAGGTTATCCACTTTGGTTGTAAGAACAGGAAAACAGATTATTATCTGAACGGTGGCCGATTAGGAAAAGGGGAGATGCAACGAGACCTGGGTGTCATTGTACGCCAGTCATTGAAGGTGGGCATGCAGGTACAGCAGGCGGTGAAAAAGGCAAATGGTATGTTGGCATTCATAGCAAAAGGATTTGAATACAGGAGCAGGGAGGTTCTACTGCAGTTGTACAAGGCCTTGGTGAGACCGCTCCTAGAATATTGTGTGCAGTTTTGGTCCCCTAATCTGAGGAAAGACATTCTTGCCATAGAGGGAGTACAGAGAAAGTTCACTAGATTGATTCCTGGGATGGCAGGACTTTCATATGAAGAAAGACTGGATCGACTAGGCTTATACTCACTGGAATTTAGAAGACTGAGGGGGGATCTTAATGAAACGTATAAAATTCTAAAAGAATTGGACAGGCTAGATGCAGGAAGATTGTTTCCGATGTTGGGGAAGTCCAGAACGAGGGGTCACAGTTTAAGGATAAAGGGGAAGCCTTTTAGCACCGAGATGAAGAAAAACTTCTTCATACAGAGAGTGGTGAATCTGTGGAATTCTCTGCCACAGGAAACAGTTGAGGCCGGTTCATTGGCTATATTTAAGAGGAAGTTAGATATGGCCCTTATGGCTAAAGGGATCGGGGGTATGGAGAGAAAGCAGGTACAGTGTTCTGGGTTGGATGATCAGCCATGATCATACTGAATGGTGGTGCAGGCTCAAAGGGCCGAATGGCCTACTCCTGCACCTATTTTCTATGTTTCTATCTTTCTATGTAAGACCCCACTATCGTGTGATAGGATTGTTGCCTGGCTTAATCTGTTTAATGATGTATGTTGAGGGCTAAATATTGAGCTGGGCACATTCTAATTGGTTGCATCATTGTCTGGAACCACTACACCGATTGGAAAAAGCTGCAGAAATGTGAAAACTCAAGCCAGCTCCATCATGGGCACCTGCCTCCCCAACATCGAAGACACTTCAAAAGGCAATGCCTCAAAAAGACAACATCTATCATTAATGACCCCCATCACCCCAGACATGCCCTCTTTTCATGACTACCATCAAGGAAGAAGTGCAGGAGCAGGAAAACACACACTCAGTGTTTTGGAACAGCCTCTTCCCCTCTTCCATCAGATTTCTGAATGGACAATGAAGACGTTTATACTATGGCTGTACCTCAATTTTTTCTTTTAATTTGCTCTCTTTTCGCACTAATTATTTAATTATTTAATTTATGAAATATTTAATTATATATATGTATATGTGTATATATAATAAGAAATCTGATAGCAGAGGAGGAGAAACTGGTCTAATATATAGCGCATATATATATATATATTCTTATATAATTCATAGTTTTAATAGTTTTTAGGATGGACAAAGGAGAAGCAGTGGATGTCATTTACTTAGATTTTCAGAAGGCATTTGATAAGGTGCCTCACATGAGGCTGCTTAACAAGATAAAATCCTATGATGTTACAGGAAATATATAGGCATGGCTGACAGGCAGGAGGCAGCAAATAGGAATAAAGGGGAGCAACACACACAAAATGCTGGTGGAACGCAGCAGGCCAGGCAGCAGCTATAGGAAGAAGTACAGTCGACGTTTCGGGCCAAGACCCTTCGTCAGGACCACTCTCAGCCTGCTGCAAAACAACAAATTTCACAACATATGCCAGTGATATTAAACCTGATTCTGATTCTGATTTTTTGAAATCTTTTTCATGTTTAGTTACTAAGAGATTGGGAGGCTTACATTACACCTGTTACTCAGGGTCTGTTTCTGTACACGTTAACTGTTATTAATGTAATCCCAAACTCTTTGTATCATTATCATTATTGTGTTTATCTACTCGAAACTTAATAAAAAAGGTTGAGAATGATTCTGATTCTGAAAAGCAACACATCCATAGTCCCAGGGAGTGCAAGACCCTCTTTCTTGAACCCTTGCCTTTAAAGAATTCCACACAAAGCAGTGGAAGAGTGAGTATCATTATCTATAACTATCTAATCTATCCATGCCTCTCGTAATCTTATAGTCTGACAATCACCGTGTCATAAAGATCATGGACAGGTCCCTCAGCCCAGCTTATAACAATAAAGGTGGAGAAGTGTGTCGTTTTGTATCAACAATCAACACAGTCCGAGGATTGTGCTGGGAGCAGCCACAAGTGTCGCCATCCTTCCCGGTGCCCACAACCCATTAACCCTACCCCGTATGGCTTTGGAATGTGGGAGGAAACCAGAGCTCTCGGTGGAAACCCACACAGTCATGGGGAGAACGTACAAACTCCCCACAGACAGAAGCAGGAATTGAACACCAATTGCTCATCACCGAAGGTGTAAAGCGGTAAGTGAGCCACTGGGAGGAAGGTTTTCTTTCGCCAGGGAGTGTTGAATCTGCGGAATTCATTTCCACAGATGGCAGGTCATTAAGGACATTTAAAAGAGAGATTGATTGGTGCTGGATTAGTAAGGGCAACAAAGGTTTCAGGTCAGAAGGGATAATACATCAGCCGTTCCCACCGCTGCCTGTGATGAATTTGTACATTCTCCCTGTGACCACATGGGTTTCCTCCAGGTGGTCTGGTTTCCTCCTGCAGTCCAAAGACATTCCAGTTGATAGGTTAATTTGTCATTGTAAATTGTCCTGTGATTAGGCGAGGGTTAACTTGGGGGATTGCTGGGTGGTATGGCTCGAGGGGCCTGCCCCATGCTGTATCTCAATGAATAAATAAAAATGATGGAGCGGCAGAGCAGACCAACGGGCTGAATGGCCAAATTCTGCTCCTATGACTCCTGGTCTTGCGTCTTATGATCTTACTGTCTTATGATAGGTTCTTGACTGGTAAGAGTGTAAAAGGGCACGGGGAGAAGGCAAAGGAATGGGGTTGAACAGGAAAATAAATCAGCCATGATGGGTTGGCGGAGCAGACTTGAAAGGCTGTATGGCCTAATTCTGCTCCCTTGTCTTGTACTCTCTTATGGTCTAAACATTTGGCAGGTGATCGCCAGCATTGCCGATCGGGGATGTCAGCGGGGGCTCGGCAGATCTGGTAGGCCGCAGTTGCTGACAAATCCTTCGATGTTACAGCTGAGAAGCAGCTGCTGGGAAGGGTTTAATTGACTTGTTAATTCAGCTTGCAGCCTCCTTGATGAGATCTGGCACAGTCCTGGTTGTCATTTGCCCTTTCTCTCTCTTTACATGGAACACAACACCTGGCACATGACAGGAGAGCAAAATTGCCCATGATGCCGACGGGGTGCCGGGTGTCGCGTGAGGGGGAACAGGACTGGAAAAGAGTTACGTCAATCCAGGCAAAATACACAGAGAAATGAATCTCAGGGTTGTACACATACTTTGATCATAAATTTACTTTGAACTTTGAACAGGTGTCCCCCATTCAAAAATTCTTGGCAGTCTGTGAATTTAGCTCTCCCTGTACACTGGGATTGAGAACACTAATCTTTGTGAATGCCGACACTTGCCATTGACGGTGTACCACTATTTATAGGCGTTATGGCCAAGAAAACACATCCAACACCTCGGCCTCCTCAGGAGGCTGAGGAAATTCGGCACGTCTGAGGACAAGGACTGGAGGCCTGGAGGCGGCCTGTCCTGAGGTTGGAAGCCTAGCTTTGCATGTGAGGGCTTGTTTTGCTGTTGTCGGCTTGGTAACCAGGCCATGCTCTCTTCTCACTGCTGTCGTTGGGAAGGAAGTACAGCAGCCTTAGGACCCACACCACCAGGTACAGGAACAGTTATTACCCTTCAACTAATAGGCTGCTGAACCTGAATTATTGGATAACTTACACTCCCCACATCTCTGAACTGATCTCACAATCTATGGACTCACTTTCAAGGACTCTACGATTCATATTCTCGGCATCGTTTATTTATTTACGGTATGTATTGCAGTTTGACTGCTTTTACACATTGGTTGCTCGTTAGTCTGTAGTTTTTCAGTGATTCATTAGTTCTATTGTTTTTCTTTGTTCTACTGAGAATATATTTCAAGGCAATATATGGTGATATTAAGTATGTGTACATACTTTGATAATAACATTACTTTGAATTTACTTTCTTTCGTTGCTAAGTTGGTGCCGGAATGGGTAGCAACACTTGCCTACTGCTCCCAGCCCTTCCTTGGGTGTGTTGGTTGTTAGTGCAAATGATACATTTCACTGCATGTTTAAATATGATTAATTCATAAGTAAGTCTGAATCTGGAATCTGATGTCCCCATTGATGCTTACCCAGGGTTTAGAGATGCATTTTTTTAAAAAGATTCTGGTCAAGATGGCACCTGCCAACAATGCTCCTTCAGTCAACATCTTCTGATAGATCGTGAAATCATATATTTCACTTCTTTCCTGTTTTTACATTTGTTTTTCATCTTGAATGTAATTCTGGAACTGTTGGAGCCTGTGGTTTGCAGTTTAGAGATCATCTGAGTGTTTCAGCGCTCTGCAGTCTCCGAGAGGGTTCCAGGAGACAGAGGTGGTGTGTGGAAACCTTGTGGTGAGCAGGCCGATGTTCGACTCCATTTCTCCATTTAAAGCTCCATTGTTCACCGACTAAAGCGACAAGGGAGATTGAAACATCAGGGTGAATGCGGAAGGCGAGCACCAGCTGCCTGCCTTTTGATCACTGCTGAGATCGCTCTGCTACAGAGAGGGGAGTTTGCCTTTTGATCACTGGTGGGATCGCTCTGCTACAGAGAGGGGAGTTTGCCTTTTGATCACTGGTGGGATCGTTCTGCTACAGAGAGGGGAGTTTGCCTTTTGATCACTGGTGGGATCGCTCTGCTACAGAGAGGGGAGTTTGCCTTTTGATCACTGGTGGGATCGCTCTGCTACAGAGAGGGGAGTTTGCCTTTTGATCACTGGTGGGATCGTTCTGCTACAGAGAGGGGAGTTTGCCTTTTGATCACTGGTGGGATCGCTCTGCTACAGAGAGGGGAGTTTGCCTTTTGATCACTGGTGGGATCGCTCTGCTACAGAGAGGGGAGTTTGCCTTTTGATCACTGGTGGGATCGTTCTGCTACAGAGAGGGGAGTTTGCCTTTTGATCACTGGTGGGATTGCTCTGCTACAGAGAGGGGAGTTTGCCTTTTGATCACTGGTGGGATCGCTCTGCTACAGAGAGGGGAGTTTGCCTTTTGATCACTGGTGGGATCGCTCTGCTACAGAGAGGGGAGTTTGCCTTTTGATCACTGGTGGGATCGCTCTGCTACAGAGAGGGGAGTTTGCCTTTTGATCACTGGTGGGATCGCTCTGCTACAGAGAGGGGAGTTTGCCTTTTGATCACTGGTGGGATCGCTCTGCTACAGAGAGGGGAGTTTGCCTTTTGATCACTGGTGGGATCACTCTGCTACAGAGAGGGGAGTTTGCCTTTTGATCACTGGTGGGATCGCTCTGCTACAGAGAGGGGAGTTTGCCTTTTGATCACTGGTGGGATCGCTCTGCTACAGAGAGGGGAGTTTGCCTTTTGATCACTGGTGGGATCGCTCTGCTACAGAGAGGGGAGTTTGCCTTTTGATCACTGGTGGGATCGCTCTGCTACAGAGAGGGGAGTTTGCCTTTTGATCGCTGGTGGGATCGTTCTGCTGCCAGAGAGGGAAAGACCTGCCTCTGTACCCAAAGAATGTAACCCAGGGTTTCTGCGTTTTGGATAGGGACTTGGACTGTAGAATTTTATCCAGTTTTATAGTTTTTTAATATAATGTTCTTTTCGCCCAATCTTGGGTTTTTTTGCGCGCGGAGAAGGAGGGATTTTGTGGTTGATGGTCGTGCTGCTGTTCTTTTCTTTCTTGGCTTCATGGCTATCTGGAGAATAAGGGTTTTATACTTTGCTTATAAATGGACCTTTGAATCTTTGAACCATAGAAGGCATCACACTTGGTACGACAACTGCCTTGCCCATGATCGCAAGAAACTGCCAAGAGTTGTGGACACAGCTCAGTATCACAGAAACCATCATCCCCTTCCATGGGCTCTGTCTACATTTCTCACTGCCTGAGGAAAGCAGCAGCATTTACCTATGGTCTTCCAGGATCCTGCAAATTTCTACAGAAGAGAGCATTCTGACTGGTCGCATTACAGCCTGGCATGGAAGCTCCAATGCAGAGGATCACAAGAGGATGCAGACTCAGCCAGCGCCATCATGGGCACTGCATCGAGCATCGAGAATATCTTCAAGAGGCAAAGCCTCAGGAAGGCAGCCTTATTAGTGTTTTTATTTTGCACTACTTATTTTTGGAGTTTAAAAGATAGATAAGCTTTATTTGTCATATGTACATCAAAACTTTGAAATATACCGTGAAGTACTTGTGTCAATGGCCAACACAGTCTGACGATGTACTGGGTCCGTCTGCAAGTGTCGCCTTGCTTCCAGCACCAACATAGCATGCCCACAACTTACTAATCCTAGCCTGTGTGTCTTTGGATTGTGGGAGGAAATGCAATCGTGGGGAGAAAATACAAACTTCTTACAGACAGCAACGGGAATTGAACCCCGATCACTGATCGCTGGTGCTGTGAAGTGTTGCACTGACTGCTACACCACTGTGCCAGTCTAAAAGTAATTTCATGTCTTTACATTGCGAAACTTGGAAACCAACAAACTTTGGATCATATAAGTTGGTGATTATAAACCTGATTCTGATTCTTATAGACAGATGGAGGAGGGGAGGTGCCGGGTGGAGGCAACAAAGGGCTGTAGGTGCTGGAATCTGATTGGAGCGGAAGGTGGTTCATCGAACCAAATAGAACACAGACCATAAAAAATTACAGCACACTACAGGCCCTTCAGCCCACGATATTTTGCCAACTCTTTAACCCACTCCAAGATCAATTTAACCCTTCCCTCCTTTTCACACCTTGTGCTGCACTTCCCTAGCATTTGACTAATTTTTTTACAAGTCTGAGTTGCACGGACGGAGAGCGTGCAAGGAGCCAGTCAGATTCGAACTCAGGACCATTTGCTTCGAAAACCAGCGCTGATGCCACTACGCTACCGGCCGGCTCTTTCCTCTGACATAGCCCTCCATTTTATCTTTCCTCCATGTGCCTATAATGGAAAGGAATTTGATCCACCCTCTTTGACCCACCCCTTTAGGGCTGTCTCCCCTCCATGCCCATGTTGAGGGCAATAACTTAAAACCTATTTGTTTAGCCTTGCTCTTAACTAGCATCTTTTTGTCTTATTTTCATGTTTATATTCAATTTTACTTTATTGTAATTTCACATCTGTACTTTTGTACCATTGTTTAGCACTACGTCATCTGTATGAAAGGTGCTCATTAATTAAGTTATCATTATATGTTTCAGTCCAGATGAAGGGTCTCGACCCTCCACAGTTCCTCCAGCGTTCAGACTCAAAACTAAAGGATCAGTTTTGTTAGTAGGACTGGGCGCCCTTCTATGGGAAAATTGTCATTATACTGGAAAGAGGGCAAAAACATCCTAATGAGGATGCCACTGGGACGGAAGGTCTGGGTTATAAGGAGATGTCAAAAGGCTTGCATATTTTCCCATGGAACGTAAGAGCTTAAGGAGTCCCTTAGAGAGGTTTATAAAATCTTAGGGGGCACTGGTATGTTGAATGGCCACAGTTTTCCCCAGGGTAGAGGGTGTCAAAGCCAAAAGGTTTAAACTGAGGAGGGGGGCGAGTTTAAATGGGCCAGGAAAGGCAAATTTTTCACTCTGTTTGTATATGGAATGAACTGCCAGAGGCAGTTATAGTTACACGTTCAAAAAGCATCTAGACAGGATATGAAAGGTTTAGAGCAGTGGTTTTCAACATGGCATCCACAGACCCCTTGCTTAATGGTATTGGTCCATGGCATAAAAAAGGCCGGAAACCCGTGATCTAGATGAATATGGGCCAAACACAGTAAAATAAGACTAGTTCAGTTAGGCATTGGATGGCATGGACTAGTTGGGCCGAATGGTCTGTTGTCCTCTTGTATAACTCTATGAATCTATTTCTCATTACATACATGATCCCGAAGAACTTGACTTGACTCCATCCATTCTCATAAAATAGAATTCCAGTGGTTCGCGTAATACCAGCAACCCGGGCTCAGTTTATGCTGCTGTCTGTAAGGAGTTTCTACGTTCTCCCCATGACCTCTAGTTGTAGTCTCACCCGACCTCAGTGGAAAAAGCCTGCTTGCATTTACCCTTTCTATACCCTGCTGCTTATGCGTGGGAGGGGGAAGATGGGAAGGGGGGATCTTTGGGGACATTTAACCATCATTCATTCTTTGGGGCACTCTTCTGTTTTTGTGGATGTTTGTGAAGAAAAATGATTTCAGGATGTATATTGCATGCATTTCGCTGACATTAAATGTACCTATTGAACTTATTGAACCTGTACCCTTCGTAATTTCATTTACCTCTATCAAATCTCCTCTCAGTATTCTATAACTACAGTTCTAACCTATTCTTTCCTTATGATTCAAGTCCTCCAGACCCAGCAACAACCTTGGAAATTTTCTCTGTACTCTTTCAACCCTGTTTACATCTTTCCTGTAGGTAGGTGACCAAAACTTCACACAATGCTCCAAATAAGGCCTCACCAATGTCTTATAAAACTTCAGCATAACATCCCATCTCCTGTACTCAGTGCATTGATTTATGAAGGCCAATGTGCCAAAAGCTTTCTTAACAAACCTATCGACCTCTGATGCCACTGTCAATGAATTTATTCCCAGATCCCTTTGTTCTACCACACTCCTCAGTGCCCTACCATTTACTGTGTAAGACCCACCCTGATAGGTCCCAACAAAGTGCAAAACCTTGCATCTATCTGCTTTATTCCACACCGTTTCACAATAAATAAATATTAGCCAAGTGACAATATACTTTGTTAGAAGATTCTACAGATACTGAATATTTCTAGATGTGAACATTCAGATTTTAATCGTGGAGTCAGAAACATGAGATTTTGCAGATGCTGGAAATCCTGAGTAACAAAAGGGAAATACAGGATGAACTCAGCAGGTCAGACAGCATCTATGGAGGGCAATAAGCTCAAGCTGAGACCCCTCATTAGAACTCTTGAGATTAATGGCCATCTTCTGAGGAGCAATGCTGTGGCCCTATCTCTCGACTTCAGGTGAGGAAGGAGTGGATGGGTGCCAGGAATGTGTGGAGAAGGAGGAAGTGTTAGACTCAGAAAGAAGCAGAATCAGAGCCAGGCTTTATATCACCGGCATATATTGTGAAATTTGTTGTTTTGTGGCAGCAGTACATTGCAAAACTATAAATTGCAATAGGAGTATATATAAATAATAAGTTAAATCAGTAGTGCAAAAACAGAGGGGGGAAATACTGAGGAAGCGTTCATGGTCCATTCAGAAGTCTGATGGCGGAGGGGATGAAGCTGTTCCTGAATCGTTGAGTGTGTGCCTTCAGGATGCGACTCCTGTATGACAAATAGGTGATCTTTTCACTTCGTCTGTCTGCAGCACTCTTCTGTTGTAACTGTAACACTATATTCTGCATTCCGTTATTGTCTTCCATTTATAATACCTCGATGCAATTGTGTATGGCTTGTTCTCTCTGGGTGGCATGCAGACAGAAGATTTTGACTCTAACCCCATAAGACCAGAACACCAGAAGACATAGGAGCAGAATTAGGCTATCTGGCCCATACTATCTGCTCTGCCATTCAATCATGCCTAATTTATTATCATGGCTCTCTTAGCCTCTCCCTGTGACCTTTCAGACCCCGACTATTCAACCTCCATTTTAAATATACCCAATGACTTTAACTCCACAGCTGTCTATGGCACTGAATTCCACAGATTCACCACCTCTGACTAAAGAAATCTCTCCTCACGTCCAGTCTAACTTGATATTTCAATATTCGATAGGCATTGCAGATTGGATAGCCATGGAGATTTACCGCGTTGGAAAAGGCTAACACAGGAGGTTATAACTTTAAGGTAATTGGAGTAAGGTATAGGAGGGATGTCAGAGGTGAGTTTTTTACACAGAGTGGTGGAGCTTAGAATGTTCTGCCAGGCATGGTGGTAGAGGCAGATACATTAGGGGCATTTAGGAGACTCTTAGATGGGCACATAGATGATAGAAAAATGGAGGGTTATGTGGGAGGGAAGGGTTAGAATGATCTTATTGAAACGTATAAAATTCTAAAGGGATTGGACAGGCTAGATGCAGGAAGATTGTTTCCGATGTTGGGGGAGTCCAGAACGAGGGGTCACAGTTTAAGGATAAAGGGGAAGCCTTTTAGCACCAAGATGAGGAAAAACTTCTTCACACAGAGAGTGGTGAATCTGTGGAATTCTCTGCCACAGGAAACAGTTGAGGCCGGTTCATTGGCTATATTTAAAAGGAAGTTAGATATGGCCCTTGTGGCTAAAGGGATCAGGGGGTATGGAGAGAAAGCAGGTACAGGGTTCTGAGTTGGATGATCAGCCATGATCATACTGAATGGCGGTGCAGGCTCAAAGGGCTGAATGGCCTGCTCCTGCACCTATTTTCTATGTTTCTAACTTAGAGTAGGGTGAAGGTTGGCATCAACATTGTGGGCCAAAGGTCCTGTACTGTTTTATGTTCCATGTTCTACTTCTCCACATCCCTAACCACCACTACTTTATCTTTTCCTGTCAGAGTCTATTGATGTACAGTTACTCCTGTACCTCGCATCACCTTATGGACATACAGTCAATCTGAGTACACTATATAAGCTATCGTATGTATTTATATTTATTGTGTTCTTTTATTATTGTGTTCTCAATTTGTTTTTTTTTCTGGGCTGCATCAGATCTGCAGTAACAATTATTTTGTTCTCTTTTATACCTGTGTACTGGAAATTACATTAAACAATCTGGAATTTTAAATCCTGCATCTACAGTATGTTCTATGTATAATTCCCCTTTAAGGTTATTATTTTCCCTTTGTACTCTCATAATGCACTTGTGTTCTATGAATGGATGATATGCAAAACAGACTTTCCTCAATACATGTGACGATTGTAAACCAATCAGCAGTACCTCTTCAGGGAACATGGGAGGAGACAATTGCGCCCCTTCAAACTGCCTCATTCAATGAGATCACGGCTTATCTCATCGCAGCCAGCTCTCCCTTCCCAACCTGTAGAGGAAGAGGAAGCCTCCCATAAATAAACCAGCATCCAGTACAAACAACACACGAAACCTCTAAGGACAGAGCATGTGCCCACATCCTCTGTGGAAAGAACATTAAGCCAGCCGTTCTTCTAAATTACTTGTTCAGTATTGGTCCTTAGCATTATCAATGATCTCTCCCATCTGTCCCACAATCTCTTTAACCCCTTACCATCAGGCAGGAGGTACTGTAGCATTAGGACAAGGATTGTTAGGATGGGAAACAGCTTCTTCCCCCCCCCCCCCCCCCCAGGCTGTGAGACGACTGAACTCCCTGCCACACCCAGGTCTCATCATATATGAAGTGCCAGTAGCATTACACTGTTTACTTTGTAACTTGTAGCTTCTGGATTATATTTAATTTTTTGTTAAATTATTTGTGGTAATATTACTTTATATGTTTTATTTTATTTACTTACTTAGAGATACAGCGCAGGCAGGCCCTTCTGCTCCAACAAGCCGCACCTCCCAACAGCCGGCCTATTTAACACTAGCCTAATCACAGGGCAATTTACAATGCCCGATTAATCTACTAGCCAGTGTGATTTTGGACTGTGGATGGAAACCGGAGTATCCAGAGGAAACCCACTCGACACGGGGAGAACAAACAAACTCCTTGCAGAAAGTGGCAGAATTGAACTCCGAACTCCAGAGGGCCTCGAGGTTTAATATCATCACGCTAACCGCTAAGCTACTGCGGTGTTACAGTGTTGTGTGTGAGTTATACGTACTGTATTGTACACCTTGATCTGGAGGAGCATTGCTTCTTTCGGCAGTATACACACGTACAGTTGAATGACAATAAAGTTGAACTTGAACTTGGCTATGAACTTGAAAATCCTGCAGAGACTTTTCAGAATCAGGTCTAATATCATTGTTATACGTCATGAAATTTATTAACTTTGTAGCAGCAGTACAATGCAACGCATGAAAATATAGGGAAAACACTGAATTTCAGTAAATATATATATATGCATATTAAATAGTTAAATGAAGTATTGCAAAAACAGAAACTAATTTAAAAAAAGTAGTGAGGTCATGTTTCATGGGTTCAATGTCCATTTAGAAATTGAATGGGAGAGGGGAAGAAGCTGTTACTGAAACATTGAGTGTGTGCCTTCAAGCTTCTGTACCTTCTTGCTGACGGTAACAATGAGAAGACGGGATGTCCTGTATGGTGGGGTTCTTAATGATGGGAGCTGCTTTATGAGACATTGCTCCTTGAAGGTGTCTTTGATATTATGGAGGCTAGTACCCATGATGGAGCTGACTAAGTTTACAAGTTACTGCAAATTACTTCAATCCGGTGCAATAGCCGCACCTCCCCCTTCCCCACCGGACGGTGATGCAGCCGATAGAATGCTCTCCACGGTACATCGGTAGAAATTTGCTAGTGTCTTTGGTGACATACCAAGTCTCCTCAAACCCTTGATGAAATGTAGTCTCCATCTTGCCTTCTTTATAGCTGCGTCAATATGTTGGGTCCAAGTTAAGTCCTCAGAGATTTTGACGCCCAGGAATTTGAAATTGCTCACACTCTCCACTTCTGATCCCTCTATGTTTATTCCCTCATCTTACCCTTCCTGAAATCCACAATCAGCTCATGAGATATGGAGAGAAGAGAGGACGCTCTCTTAAATTTATTGCTTTATTCCTTGCAAATTTTTATTGCCCCATTTCTACATTCCCTTTGACCAAAGGTTCCAAGTTCCACAATCATGCTTATAGCTATAGAGTTTCCCATCTGGAAACATCTGTAATGTGCTCTCTTCTCCCTGCTGCCATTAGGAAGAAGGTACAGGAGCTTCAGAACCCACACAACAGTTGTTATCCCTCAAACATCAGGCTCCTGAACCAGAATGGATAACTTCACTCAACTTCACTTGACCCATCACTGAACTGTCCCCATAACTTTCCAGGACTCTTTGCCTCATGTTCTCGATATTTATTGCTTATTTATTTATTATTATTTCTTCTTTTGTATTTGCACAGTTGGTTGTCTTTTGCACATGGGGTTGAAAGACTGGTTGGTGTGGTCTTTCATTGTTTCTATTATGGTTACTATTCTATCATGGAGGCATTGAGTATGCCGGTAAGAAAATGTATGTCAGGGTTTCACTTTCAAGAACGGTTCAGTGGTGGGATGAGTGAAGTTGAATGAAGTTATGTGAAGCGTGATTCTGAGGCTTCTGAACTTTCTTCCTGATGGCTGCATCAGAAAGAACTTACTCTAATATCAATCTAAACCTTCCCTCCTACACAGCCCTCCATTGTGATAAATATCCCCAATGTATCCTCTACCACCACCCCTGGCAGGGCATTCCACACACCCACCACTCCGTGTAAACAACCTATCTCTGACATCTCCCCCCCCCCCTTAAACTTTCCTCCAATCACTTTAAAAGGATGCCTTCTCGTGTTAACCATTTTTGCCCTGGGAAAAAGGCGTTGGCTGTTCCAATGGGATAAGAGCATTATTGTCACAAACTGCTTCAACAGAACAGAAAGAGCCCATACAGTCCTTCAAGTCTGTCCCTCCAGTCTCAGAAAGAGAATCACGGTATCAGAACCATCGCCCCATCTTGGTTTCATGGCGTATCAGAATCAGAATCAGGTTTATTATTACTATAATACTGGAGGATGTTTCCTATGGTGGGAGAGTCTCAGACCAGAGGACGCAGCCTCAGAACAGAACAGAGATGGAGAGGAATTTCTTTAGCCAGAGAGTGGTGAATCTGTGGAATTCATTGCTATGTGTGGCCATGGAGGTCAAGTTATTGGGTATATGTAAGGAAGATGTTGATAGATCCTTGATTAGTCTGAGTGTGAAGGGATACGGGGAGAAGGCAGAAGATTGGAGCTAAGAAGGAAAATGGATCAGCCATGATGGAATGATGGAGCAGACTCGATGGGCTAAAGGGCCTAATTCTGCTCCTATTTTTGGTTTATGGTCTACTGGCATATGTCACAAGATTTGTTGTTCAGCAGCAGCAGTATAGTGCAAGGCATAAAAATGTATATAAATTACAATAAGAATATATAACAAAATAAATATGTGGTGCAGAAAGAGAGAAGAATGGTGAGGTAGTGTTCACAGGTTCATGGACTGTTCAGAAATCTAATGGTGGAAGGGAAGAAGTTCTTAAAATGTAGAGTGTGTGTCTTCAATGTACATGTGTTAAATAAAGCGAATCTCTTTATTCTAATGTTCAGATACCTGTACTTCCTCCCTGATGGTGGTAATGAGAAGAGGCTATGTCCTGGACTGTGAGAGTCCTTCATGGTCAATGCAGCCTTCTCGAGTCATGGCCTTTTGAAGATATCCTCGGTAGTGGGGAGGCTAGTGTCCACGATAGAGCAGGCTGACCTTGCAGCTCTTAGTAACTTCTTCTGATCCTGAGCAATGGCGCCTCCTGATGCACCATCAATAACTCACTCTGAGACGTAAGAAGTGAGATATCGGCTTTTATTGACTGGAAGAATGAACAACACTACATCCTGGAGAATGAGGCCGGGCTCAGACCTCAATCGCCTTTATACAGGGGTCTGTGGGAGGAGCCACAGGAGCAGTCCAGACAGGTATATGTAGTTCACCACACCTCCATACCAGATTAAGGTGCAGCCGGTCAGAATGTTCTGCACAGTAAACCTGTAGAAATTTGTCAGAGTTTTTGATGGCATAGCCAATCCCTCAAACTTCGAATGAAATGTGGATGCCAGTGTGCCTTTTTTTTTGTAATCTCACCATATGTGACGATGATAAACCAATTCCAATTCCAAAGAGTCTGATGTTGCTGGAATCTGAAGCAACAAGCATCTGCTGGAGGAACCCAGCAACATCTGTGGGAGGAGATTTGTTGCTGTCGGAACCCTGCACCAGTCCTTCAGAAGATCCTGCTCAACCCGTAGAGTTTCCCCAGCAAATTGCTTGGTGCCACAGATTTCAGTATCTGATGTCTCTTGTAGCTACATCCTATCCGGTCTGTCCTCATAACTATGAAAAATTACGGAGGAGGGGTCTTGATGAACTGAGTATGTCAACTGAGGATTGGATAAATGGCTTGCATTCAACATAAATCTAAGCTAGTAGGACACTGAGTAGTGCAGTCGAACAAAGAATCTGGGAATACAGATGCATAATTCCTTGAAAGCGGTATCACAAGTAGATAGGGTTGTAAAGAAAGCTTTCGGCATATAGGGTTTCATAAATTGAATTACTGAGTGCAGGATTTATGATGTTATGTTGAAATTGTATAAGACATTGGTGAGGCCTAATTTGGAGTATTGTGTGTAGTTTTGGTCACCCACCTACAGGAAAGATGTCAAAAAGATTGAAAGAGAGCAGAGAAAGTTACAAGAGTAGCAATTATAGACCTGTCAGTTTGACATCAGTGGTGGGTAAATTAATGGAAAGTATTCTTAGAGATAGTATTTATAATTATCTGGATAGACAGGATCTGATTAGGAGTAGCCAGCATGGATTTGTGCGTGGAAGGTCATGTTTGACAAACCTTATTGAATTTTTTGAAGAAGTTACGAGGAATGTTGACGAGGGTAAGGCAGTGGATGTAGTCTATATGGACTTCAGCAAGGCCTTTGACAAAGTTCCACATGGAAGGTTAGTTAAGAAGGTTCAGTCGTTAGGTATTAATGCTGGAGTAATAAAATGGATTCAATAGTGGCTAGATGGGAGATGCCAGAGAGTAGTGGTGGATAATTGTTTATCGGGATGGAGGCCGGTGACTAGCGGGGTGCCTCAGGGATCTGTTTTGGGCCCAATGTTGTTTGTAATATACATAAATGATCTGGATGATGGGGTGGTAAATTGGATTAGTAAGTATGCCGATGATACTAAGGTAGGAGGTGTTGTGGATAATGAAGTGGGTTTTCAAAGCTTGCAGGGAGATTTATGCCGGTTAGAAGAATGGGCTGAACATTGGCAGATGGAGTTTAATGCTGAGAAGTGTGAGGTTCTACAGTGTGAGGAATAATCCAAATAGAACATACAGGGTAAATGGTAGGGCATTGAGGAATGCAGTGGAACAGAGAGATCTAGGAATAACAGTGCATAGTTCCCTGAAGGTGGAGTCTCATGTAGATAGGGTGGTGAAGAAGGCTTTTGGAACGCTGGCCTTTATAAATCAGAGCATTGAGTACAGAAGTTGGGATGTAATGTTAAAATTGTACAAGGCATTGGTAAGGCCAAATTTGGAATATTGTGTACAGTTCTGGTCACCGAATTATAGGAAAGATATCAATAAATTAGAGAGAGTGCAGAGACGATTTACTAGGATGTTACCTGGGTTTCAGCACTTAAGTTACAGAGAAAGGTTGAACAAGTTAGGTCTCTATTCATTGGAGCGTAGAAGGTTGAGGGGGGATTTGATCGAGGTATTTAAAATTTTGAGAGGGATAGATAGAGTTGACGTGAATAGGCTGTTTCCATTGAGAGTAGGGGAGATTCGAACGAGAGGACATGATTTGAGAGTTAGGGGGCAAAAGTTTAAGGGAAACACGAGGGGGTATTTCTTTACTCAGAGAGTGATAGCTGTGTGGAATGAGCTTCCTGTAGAAGTAGTAGAGGCCAGTTCAGTTGTGTCATTTAAGGTAAAATTGAATAGGTATATGGACAGGAAAGGAGTGGAGGGTTATGGGCTGAGTGCGGGTAGGTGGGACTAGGTGAGATTAAGAGTTCAGCACGGACTAGGAGGGCCGAGATGGCCTGTTTCCGTGCTGTGATTGTTATATGGTTATATGGTTATATAAGACCTGATTTATAAGGAAGGATTGAATACGTTAGGACTTTATCCCCTGGAGTGTAGGATAATTACAGGAAATGTTGACAGAGGTATACAAAATTATGAAGAAAGCAAGCAGGCTTTTTCCACTCAGGTTGGGTGAGACTAGAACTAGAGGTCATAGGTTAAGAGTGAAAGGTGAAGTGTTGAAGAGGAACTTGAGGGGTAATTTCTTCACTCAGAGGGTGGTGCAAGTGCAGAATGAGATGCTAGCAGATGTGGTATATGCAGATTTGATTGCAACATCCAAGTGAAGTTTGGATAGGACGTGGATGGGAATCCAGGTGTGGGTCAATGGGACTAGGCAGAATAGTTCATCATGTACTAGATGGGTTGAAGGGCCTTATTGATGTTGTAGTGTTCTGTGACTCTATGACTCCAGTTCCATTTGACCACCTTTGGGCCATATTCCTCTAAATCTTTCACATTCGTGTACTTGTCCAAGTGTCTTTTAAATACAGAAAATGCACCGGCTTCTACCAGGCTTCGAGTGGAACCTGATCAACAAATTCAGATGGGTTCTTTTCCTGGAGCTGAGGGACAAGGAGAGGCTTCACCATGCTTTTAACACTTCCTTTGCCGCAGTCCCACCGAGAATCCAGTGTACCCCTTGTATTGCTTCTCCACACACACACACACACACACACACACGCGGGGCGCCAAGGTTAACAAGCCACAAGGGGTTCAGCGGGAATGTTTTCTCCTGACCTTGGGGTATTTGTGGAAGATTTCGTCCTCCGCTGGGGCCGCAGTGGGCTTTGATGAGAAGTGTGATTGTATGTTTAGGAAGTATGCTCAAAGCCCAACAAAGCACAGAGCCAGGAAGTGGCAGAAACTTCAAATGAAATGCAGGCAGACTGCCATGAATGTTTCAACAGGCAGTCATTGTTAGTGGGCTCTTCGGCACCAGCACTACAAAGCAGGATGTGTCCAATTTTAATTCCTCTTTCCATTTCTCTCTTTCTCAAAACAATAAAAAGAAAAACTGTTTTTAAAAGATTCCTCTGAATTGTGTGAAAATTACTTTACCTAGTCCAGTGACGCAAATCTTCAGATTGAAAGATTAACAAATATGCCCCCACTAAGTCACAGTGCTCTGCCTCTGCCTCCCCCCACTATAAAACAACCCCCCGTCCTTGGTTTTTACTTCACATGGGTACAGGGTGGGAAGACCATTAGACATAGGAGATGAATTAGGCCATTCAGTCCATCAAGACTGCTTTGCCATTTCATCTTGGCTGACTTATTTTCTCTCTCAACCCCATTCTCCTGCCTTCTCCCCATATTTTTGATGCCCTGACTAATCGAGAACCTATAAACCTCCGCTTTAAATATACTCAATGATGACCTTCTCAGTCGTCTGTAGCAAGGAATTCAACAGATTACCACCGTCTGGCTAAAGAAATTCCTCCTCAACTCTGTTCTAAATGGACATCCCTCTGTTCTAAGACTGTGCCCTCTGGCCCTAGACTCATCCACTATAGGAAACATCCTCTCCACATCTACTCTATCTAGACTTTTTAAAGTTCAATAGTTTCATAGAGTCAGAAAAAAGTACAGTACAGAAACAGGCCTTACAGTCCATGCCGAGCCGTTTAAACTGCCTTCTCCTATTGACCTGCATCGGTTCTATGGCCCCTCCATACACATAACATCCATGTACCTATCCAAACTTCACTTAACTGTTGAAATCAAGACTCCATTCACCACAGTGCTGGCAGCTCATTCCACACTCTCATCCCACTCTGAGTGAAGACATTTCCCCTCATGTTCCCCTTAAATTTTTCACCTTTCACCCTTAACCCATGACCTTAAGTTGTAGACCCACCCATCCTCAGTGGGAAAAGCCTGCTTGCATTTTACCCTATCTATAATTCTGTATACCTTTATCAAACCTCCCGTCAATCTTTCACATTCCAAGGAATAAAGCCCTAACCTATTCAATCTTTCTTTATAACTCAGTTCCTCCACTCCCAGCAACATCCTTGTAAATTTTATTTGTGCTCCTTCAACCTTATTTATATTTTCCTGTAGGTAGGTGACCAAAACTGCACACAATACGCCAAATTAGGTTTCACCAATATCTTATAGAACTTTAACTTAACAACCTATCTCCTGTACTCAACACTTTTGATTTATGAAGTCAAATGTGCCAAAAGTGACCTGATAGAGGTGTATAAGATGATGAGAGGCATTGATCGTGTGGATAGCCAGAGGCTTTTTTCCAGGGCTGAAAGAGCTAACAAGAGGGGGCATAGTTTTAAGGCGCTTGGAAATAGGTACCGAGGGAATGTCAGGGGTAAATTTTTCATACAGATGGTGGGTGCATGGAATGCACTGCTAGCAACGGAGGTGGAAGTGGATAAAATAGGATCTTTTAAGAGCCTCTTAGATAGGTACATGGAGCTCAGAAATATAGAGGGCTATGCGGTAGGGAAATTCTAGACAGTTTCTAGAGTAGGTTCCACGGTCAGCACAACACTGTGGGCCGAAGGGCCTGTACTGTGCTGTAGATTTCTTTGTTCTATGTTCTAAGTTTTCTTTATGACCCTATCTGGCTGTGACTACCTGTTTCAATGAGATTCCCCCTCATTCTTCTAAACTCCAGTGAGATCAGGCCCAGAGCCTGAAAGCTTTGCCTCAGCATTTGCCCCTCCTGTACCCTCGTCAAGCTTACATGTTGCTCCACAGTTTGAACGACCCAATGTAAAGAATGAGCTCATAACTCACAACCTACCTTGATATGAGTCCCTAGATGTTCGACTACAGATGTTGCATCCCAGCTGTCTACATGATATGCAAGCCAGGGTAGCAGGATATGGGGAGCAAGCTGTTGTCCATGTACATGGCACCTCCTCTCCGTGTAGCTGATGAATCCGAAGGACTGACAGACCAATACAGTTTGGCACCAGCGATGTTGCTGGAGCTGCCGGTCAGCATTGAGTTCAACTTAGGACTGCCTTGAGGACTCCAGGTCCAGATGTTTCCCGAACCCTTCCCCATGAGGCAGCGGAGGGTTGAGATCAGAGTTTTCCTTTTCGCTAGATGAGCTGCCAACCACAGCAGACCAGCCCCATCTGCCCGAAGTGACTGGTCATCCGCCTTTGTCCCTTTTCCTGTCAGTAGAAACAGTTCCACCAGGCTTAGCAGCTAAGCCACTCTTGAAGGCCAGAAACTGGACTTGTCAGAGGCTACTTGAGATGCACACAATTGGGAGCATTTAATAGATAGTGGGATCTCATCCCCACAACACCCACCCCACCCCCAGCTATGACAACCACCTCGTTATGACCTTGCACTTTATTGTTTTCCTGAACTGCACTTTCTCTGCAAGGTTTACACTTTATTCTGCAACGTTATTGTTTTGCTTTGTTCTACCCCGATGCACTGTGAAATGATTTGGTCTGTATGCAAGGAAAGCTTTTCGCTGAATCTTGGACATCTGACAATAATAATACAAAAAAACAAAACCATTACCATCAACTCTCCTCAGATTCTGCCATCCACTAAAATTTACAGCAGCGATAAATCTATTTTGTGATGTCGGGTGAAACGCACAGATTCCCAGGAAGAACATCGAGTTCAAGTTCAGGTTTATTGACGTTCAGCCGTATACAGCCAAATGAAACAACGTTCCTTCAGACCATGGTGCGCAGCACAGTACATACAACTCAGATACACAACATATAAATCAGAACCAGGTGTAATATCACTGGCATATGCCGTGAAATTTGTTGACTTTGCGTCAGTGATACAATGCAATACATACTAATAGGGAAAATTGTGAATTACAGTAAGAGTATAATTAGTAAATAGTTAAATTAAGTAAGTACTGCAAATACAGAAATAAAAAAGTAGTGAGGCAGAGTTCATGGGCTCAATGTCCATTCAGAAATCGGATGGCAGAGGGGAAGAACCTGTTACAGATTCATTGTGCCTTCAGGCTTCTGTGCCTCCTTCCTGGTGGTAGCA
This sequence comes from Hemitrygon akajei, assembly GCF_048418815.1. Lineage (NCBI taxonomy): Eukaryota > Metazoa > Chordata > Chondrichthyes > Myliobatiformes > Dasyatidae > Hemitrygon > Hemitrygon akajei. Next base: position 12,561,355 of record NC_133127.1, on the reverse strand, counting down.
ATGAGAACAAGGCATGACCTGCATGACGGGGCTCCTGGATGATGGATGCCGCCTTTTTGAGGCTTTGTTCCTTGAGGATGTTCTGGATAGCATGGAGGCTAGAGCCCATGATGGAGCTGACTGAGTTTGCAGCTTTCTGGAGCTTAGTTCAATCCTGTGCCAGCAGCTCCCCCCCCCCCCCCCCCACCCCACCATACCAGACGATGACGCAGCCAGTTAGGATGCTCTCCCTGGTACGTCCGTAGAAATTTGTGAGTGACTTTGGTGACATAACAAATCAAAAAAATATTCCCACAATTAATTTATCAAATAATAAAATATATTCCTGAAGATTTAAATTTAGCATAAGGTGTATTTATGACACAAGTCAAAAAGTTACCAGAATAATACTACTGGTATTTCATGCGTGATGAGAACTGGGTGGTGGCAAGGAGTTCAGTAGTCCCAGGACCTGGGGGAAGAAGCTGTTTGCCATCCTAACAGTTCTTGTCCTATTGCTACATTACCTCCTGCCTGATGGTCAGAGATGGGAGGACAGATGGGAGGGATCACTGACAATGCTAAGGGCCTTGGGTATGCCAAGCTCCTGATAAATTCTTGGATGGGTGAAGAAAGTCCTTGATGATTGTCTCAGCAATCCTTGCAATCTTTTTTTACAATCTTGTGGTCAATTCCTGTACCAGATGGTGCTGCAGCTGGTCAATGGAAACTCCACACAGACAACACGCAAGGCAGGTACTGAACTGGTCACTTGGTCTCGGTTGTAGCTTCAGCGTGGAACCACTGCTGGAGGAGACGTCCTTCAGATAAGCCATTAATCCGGTCGCTTCATAATAGAATAATAACCATAACAGAATCAATGAAAGATCGCACCAACTTGGGCATTTAACCAGTGTGCAAAAGCCAACAAGCTATGCAAATACAAAAATAAATAAATAATAATAAATAAATAAGCAATAAATATCGAGAACATGAGATGAAGAGTCCTTGAAAGTGAGACCATTGTTTGTGGGAACATTTCAATGATGGGGCAAAGTGAAGTTGAATGAAGTTATTCCCTTTGGTTTAAGAGTCTGATGATTGAGGGGTAATAACTGTTACTGAACCTGGAGGTGCGACTCCTGAGGCTCCTGTACCTTCTTCATGATGGCAGCAGTGAGAAGAGAGCATGTCCTGGGTGGTGGGAGTCCCTGATGATGGACGCTGCTTTGCTACGATAGCGTTTCATGTAGAATTGCTCAATGGTGGGGAGATTTTTACCTGAGATGGACTCGACCCAATCCACTATGTAGAAACTGTCCTTGAGCCTGGTGGTATGTGCTTTCAGGCTTTTGGATTTTCTGTCTGTCTGATAGGATAATCTTTTCATCCTAGAAAAGACTGGCACGAAACCAATTCTTCTTATCCTTCATTATACTTCGTTATCCTAAGGAAACTTCGCTACTTTGGACACATCTCAAGAACCAATGACACACTGGAACGCACTGTGCTTGAAGGCAGAGTAGAAGGAAGCCGCTCTCGAGGCAGACAGAGGACAACCCGGATCGACAACATCAAGAAGTGGACCAGCCTCACCGCCAGAGATGCAAGAGGTTTGAGTGCCGACAGATCGCAGTGGAAGAAAGCGGTTGCCGAGACTCTGGCAGAGTATGGCACATGAAGATGATGATGATGATATGAGGCAGGAGAAGAGAGAATGTCCAGAGTGAACAAGGTCTTTGATTATGTTGTCTGCTTTCCCGAGGCAGCAAGAAGTGTAGACAGAGTCCATGGAGGGGAGGCTGGTTTCTGTGAGGTGCTGAGCTGTGTCCACAACTCTCTGCAGTTTCTTGTGGTGACGGGCAGAGGAGTTACCGTACCAAACTGTGACACATCAGATAGGGTGCCTTCTCTGGCGTCTGTAAAAAATGGACCTAACAGCAAAAATTGCTGGAAGTACTCAGCAGGTCAGGTAGTATCTGGGGAGAGAGAAGTTAAACTTTCAGGCTGAAGAAATTTCTGTTCTGAGGAAGTTGACTCTTTCCAACGTTCCAAGGAATAAGGTTCTTGCCTGGGCAACCTCTCTCTATATTTCAGGCCTTGAGTCCTGGCAACATTCTCATAAATCTTCTCTGCACTCTTTCCATTTTAATGATGTCTTCCTTTCTTATCACAGGCTGATCAAGACAGACCCAGTACTCCACGTGTGGTTTCACCAACGTTCCTCCCACAGATAGTTCGTAGTTGCAAACAACCGGTTCTAGCTCAGGTCATTTGCATGAGATGCAATGAGTTTACTTTTGAATCAGAGTTGCCCCAGACATTGTGAAGCAACTTCTGGTGCTGTACAATAATCTATTCCCCTCGAATGGAGAAGTCTACAAAAGGAAATGGACACGGCCCAGTCCATCACAGGAAAAGTGCTCCCTATCACTGAACACATCTACAAGGATCACTGTCACAGTAAAGGAGAGTCCACCACCCAGGCCATACTCTCCTCTCACCACTTCCATCAGGAAGGAGGTACAGGAGCCTTATGTCCCACACCACAAGGTTCAAGAATAGTTATTAGCCCTCGGTAATCACCTGAACCAGTGCAGATAACTTCACTCACCTCTAAACTGAGCTGATCTCACAACCTATGGACTCATTTTCAAGGACATTACAGATCCTGTTCTCAATATTATTTACTACTTATTTATCTATTGTTATTATTTTGTTTTTCTTTTTGTATTCACTATTTGTTGTCTTTTGCATATTAGTTGTGTGTAGTTTCATTGATTCTATTGTGTTTCTTTGCATTTACCGTGAATGCCGACAAGAAAATGAATCTCAGTGTAGAATGTGGTGAAGTACATGTACTTTGATGATAAATCTGCTTTGCACTTCGAACATTCTGATGTTCTGTCTCCATAATCCACAAATCTCTGATATTTGCAAACTTTATCGGCCTCCATTTCAGATACTTCAACTGATATGGTCACGATGTAGACTGAGTTCCAAACATATCAGATACACACACACACACACACACACACGCACACACACACTCACACGCACTCACACACACACACACTCACACAAGCACACACACAGACACTCACACACACACACTCACACACGCGCACACACACACACACTCACACACACACCCACTCACACAAGCACACACACACACGCACTCACACACGCGCACACACACACACACACACACACACACACACACACACACACACACACACACACACACACACACACACACACACACACACACACACGTGATTCCCACGATCGACCCGCCTCTCTGCACTTACTCCTCAGAGACATGCTGTCCGTGTGAAGCCTGAATGGTCTGATTTTATGGAACAATGCTGACTGGACTAAATCGCTCAGCCGCTGGTCGCCTCCAATGATAACAGAGGTTAGAGACAACCAGCCAAGAGGGATGTGGCTGAGGAAACATAAAACAGACTGTTATCCTACGAGGATACTTTGCTGCACTTCTGGACCAGGCTGTACAATGGCTTTTAATCCCATTCATTCATGCTGAGTTGGCCAATTAAGGCTAATTTTCCTGAAATTCCACTCCAAGTACACACTGACACACAACTACACAATTACACACAGACATGCAGACAAAACTACACTCTGACACATAGGGAAAAATACACACTGACACACAACACATTAACACACAAATATACACTGACACAAAACAGCACACTGGCACACAGGCAAAACTACACATTGACACACATTTACACACTGACTGTGGTGAACTACATATACCTGTCTGGACACGCCCCCTGATGACTGCTCCTGTGGCTCCTCCCACAGACCCCGGTATAAAGGCGATTGAGGTCTGAGCCCGGCCTCTCTGTCTCCAGGATGTAGTATGGTGGTCAATCACTGCTTGTTCCTTCTTCCAGTCAATAAAAGCCGATATCTCGCCTTTACGTCTCAGAGTGAGTTATTGATGGTGCATCAATTTTATTGACTAGAAGTTTTAAAACATGGAAACCGTTTTACGTCCGGAAAGATTGGATTTGGACCCCCAAGACCCTGAAGCAGCTCTTGCCTTTGAACTCTGGCTTGCATGCTTCCAATCATACTTGGAGGAGGTTCGTGCAACTGACCCCGCAGTTATGCGTTGAATTCTCCTCTCGAGGGTCACCCCAAAAGTTTATTCACTTATCAGGGACCTGTCGACCTACGAAGGGGCACTGGACGCCCTCAAAAGACAGTACCTGCGGCCGGTGAACACAGTCTACGCAAGACATCGTTTAGCTACCCGACGACAGCGGCCTGGAGAATCAAGCGCCCAATTTCTCCGAGCCCTACAGACACTCGTCCGAACTTGTGACTGCAAAACACTCACGGCGGAACAGCATGCGGAGCTGCTAGTACAAGACAAAACTACATCCTGACACACAGGAAAAACAACAGAGCACCAGACACCTACACACGTACACACACACACACACACACACACACACACACACACACACACACAGGCACACACAGACATATATACATATGCACACACACACTCACACACACAAACTCGCACATGTATACACACACACACACAACTACACACTGACACACAAATGCACACTGACACATAACTGCACACAGATGCACAACTTCACATTGAGACATAACTACACACTGATATAAAGGCAAAACTACACATTGAGATACAACTACACACTGATACACAACTACATATTGACACACAATGACACACTGATGCACAACTGCACATTGCCACACTGACACACAGGCAGAACTACTCACTGGCGCACAACTACATATTATGTTGTGTTTACACAAAATATTGTGGACACACTTGGAGTATTTAGACTCCCTGTTACCCGAAGGATGTGATTAAACTGGAAAGAACATAAAAGGGGTTTGCAAGAATATCGCCAGGACTCGAGCGAGCAACAATTTATTCTGAATTCTGTTCTTTCTTTCCATTGTATCACCTCAATGTACTGCTGTCATTTCATCTTGTCACTGCATTGAGACACATAGGAAGTGCAGTGCGGCAGACGGAAAGGTGTGAGGTCAGGACAAGACAGATTGTGAGGTCAAGAGCCTGTCTTCATCCAGGGTCTCTTCAATAGCGGTATAACAATGGGGAAGAGGCTGTCCTTGAGCCTGGTAGTATGTGATTTCAGGGTTGGTATCTTTTGCCCAGTGGTTGGGGGAAGAGAGTGGCTGGTGTGGGTAGGGTTTAGGTAACGCTGGCTGAGTTGGCAAAGCAGTGGGAATTGTAAACAGTCCGGGCAGGGAAGACTGGATTCTGTGACGTGCTGAGCTGTGCCCACAATTCTTTGCTGTTTGCTGCGGTCTTGGGTTCGTCACAGACAGAGGCAGAACTGAACACAGGCCACTGCCGCTACAACCACATTACACTGACCGCTATGCTACCGCGCCACCAGAAACTGGCCACGCCATCACGAGTGTACTGGGAGTAGGAGAAGGGAACTGAGAATATAGACTTATGGGGAACCAGTGTTGAGGATAATTGTAGCGGAGGTATTGTTCTCCTGAAGAATAAGTTTTAGTTTGTTTCATGGCCCAGGGAAAGAGAGTGCAGGTGGGGAAACAGATATACTGGGTGACAGGAAGGGATCCATACACAGGAAATTCAGAGTGATGGAGGAGGATACAGTGGTGGGGCAGCTAGTTCTCCAGTGATCCACGTTCAATACCTTCATAAATCAGAGTATTAACCCTTCTCCATTTGTCCCTCCCCACTAATCTCCCTCCGGTACCTATCCCTGCAGGTGGCCAAAATGCTACACCTGCCCATTAACCTCCTCGCTCACTTCCACTCAGGGTCTCAAACAGTCCTTCCAGATGAGGCACCAATTCACCTGCAAATCTGCTGGGGTTATCTGTCGTGTCCAGTGCTCCAGACGTGGCCTCCTCCACATTGCTGAGACCCGTCGTAAGTTGGGGACCACCATTGGGCAGCTCCATTCCATCCGCCAAAAGCGAAACTCCCCAGTGGCCAAACATTTGAATTCCCATTCCCACTCCGACATGTCAGACCATGGCTTCCACTTGTGCCAAGATGAGGCCACACTCAGGATGGAGGGGCAATATTGTATATTTCACCTGGGTAGCCTCCACCTGATGGCATTTCTCCTTCCAGGAGAAACTGATTTCTCCTTCCTATTAAGAAAAATCCCTTCCCTTCCCCTTTTCTCCTATTCCCCACTATGACCTCTTACCTCTTCTTATCTGCCTATCACCTTCCTCTGGGTCCCCTCCTCCTTCCCTTTCTCCTATGGTCTACACTCCTCTCCTATCTTAATTGAGGACCTGAGTTACAAGGAAGTGTTGAATAGGATAGGACTTTATACCCTGAAGCACAGGACAATGAGGGGAGATTTCATAGAAGTATACAGGATTATGAGGGGTATAGATAGGGTAAGGGCAAGCAGGATTTTTGCACTGAGGCTTGGCAAGACTAGAACTGGAGGTGAGGTTAAGGATAAATGGTGAAATAGTTAAGGGGAACATGAGGAAGAACTTCTTCGCTTAGAGAGCGGTGAGCGTGTGGAATGAGCTGCTGGAGGAAGTGGTGGATCCATGTTCGAATTCAACATTTAAGAGAGGTTTGGGTAAGTGCATGGATGGGAGGGGTGTGGAGGGCTCTGGTCCCAGTGCAGGTCAATCGGACTAAACAATTCAGTATGGATTAGATGGGCTGCAGGATCTGTTTCTGTGCTGTAGTGATCTATGACTCTATGACTCAGTCCTGGACACCACTGCTGTCTGAGTGCTGAGTGACGTTTTCATGTTTTCCCACTGATGCATGGGTTTCCTCCGGGAGCTCCGGTTTCCTCCCACTGCCCACGGCCATGCAAGTTGGTGGGTTTTAGTCCCTGGGGTCAGTGGGAAAATAACTTACAGGGAAATTTCCGAGGCTGTTTCAAGGACTCCGCAGTTTGATGTTTAGTATACTGTGTGTTATTTATTTGTTTTGCCATTTGCGTGATTGGTTCTTTTTTTTTTTGCATGTTGGGAGTTTGACATTTTCTTTGAATGGGTTCCATAGTGTTTCATTGTATCATGGCTATCCGGGGGAAGACAAATCTCAGGGTCATATATTGCATCCATATTTTGATAATAATGGTACTTTGAATCTTTGAAATGAGTGGAGGAATAGGATTGCATTGTGAACCATTGCTGATTCAATGGGCCAAATGGCCTCCTCAATGAAGGAGAGAGCAAGAATTCAAGGATAAGGATTCAAAGAGAGGAAGAGGAAGGTTAAAGTGGAGAGAATAAAGAATAAAAGAAAAGGCTTCGACAGGGTGCGCAGGAAAAGACTGGGCAGATGAAAGAGACTGAAGAGAGAGAGAATGAGAGTCTACAAAAGAAAGAAAAATGTGAAAGTGGAAGCATGAAACAGCTGGAAAGGAATGAAAAAGCAAGAAGAAAGAATGAAAGTTTAAAGCAGAAAGAAAATGGGAGCGAGGGAGGGGGGAAAAGAGAGGGAAGATAGAAGCTGGAGGGAGAGAGAAAGGATGAGAGAAAGAGGGGGCGAAAAGGAATGGAAAGGGGAAGAGAGGGATGGAGAGAGAAGGGCTGAGAGTGAAAGGGAAAAGAAGGATTAGAGAAAGACAGAGAGAGAGAGAGTGACAAAAGGAGATGAAAGAGATGGACAGGGAAGGAAAGAGAAATATAGAGAGGAGAGAAAGAGATAGAAGGAAAGAGGAAGAAGATGGAGAGAGAGAGAGGAGGGATAGAGGAGGGAGTGAGGGAGAGAGAGGAGGGAGTTGGGGAGAGAGGGGGACAGAAAGGAGGGAGTGAGGGAGAGGGGAGAGAGAGATAGAGAGGGACAGAGGTGAGGAGCAAGAGGAGGGAGTGGTGGAGAGTGGAGTGAGTGAGGGAGGGAAGGGAGTTAGGGGGAGAGGGGCAGAGAGGAGGGAGTAAGGGAGAGGGGGAGAGAGGAGTATGAAGGAGAAGGAGCTGTGAGTGGGGGACAGAGGAGGGAGTGACAGAGAGAGAAGAAGAGGGACAGAGAGGAGAAAGGAGAAAGGGAGAGAGGGAGGGAGAGAGGAGGGGTGGGTCAGAGAGGAGGGAGTGAGGGAGAGGGGGAGAGAGAGATAGAGAGGGACAGAGGAATGAGTGGAGACAGAGGTGAGGAGCAAGAGGAGGGAGTGGTGGAGAGTGGAGTGAGTGAGGGAGTTAGGGGAGAGGGGCAGAGAGGAGGGAGTAAGGGAGAGGGGGAGAGAGGAGTATGAAGGAGAAGGAGCTGTGAGTGGGGGACAGAGGAGGGAGTGACAGAGAGAGAAGAAGAGGGACAGAGAGGAGAAAGGAGAAAGGGAGAGAGGGAGGGAGAGAGGAGGGGTAGGTCAGAGAGGAGGGAGTGAGGGAGAGGGAATTAGGGAAGAGAGAGGGTAGAGAGGAAGGAGTGAGGGAGAAAGGGAGAGTGGAGGAGTGGAGAGGGAGGGAGAGAGGAGTGAGTGAAGGATAGGGAGGAGTGAGTGGGGAGAGAGGAGAGGTGATGGAGAGCGAGAGGGAGAGAGAGAGGATGGGTGAGTGTGAGTGAAGAAGAGAGGTGAGAGAGAGTGAAAGAGAGAGAGAGAGGAGGGGTGAGGGTGAGTGAAGAAGAGAGAGGGAGAGAGAGTGAGAGAGGGGGTGAGGGTGAGTGAAGAAGAGAGGGGAGGAGTGAAGAAGAGGTGAGAGAGGGGGAGAGAGTGAAAGAGAGAGAGAGAGGAGGGGTGAGGGTGAGTGAAGAAGAGAGGGAATAGAGGGAGAGAGAGTGAGAGGGAGAGAGAGGGGGTGAGGGTGAGTGAAGAAGAGAGGGGAGGAGTAAAGAAGAGGTGAGAGGGGGAGAGAGTGAAAGAGAGAGAGAGGAGGGGTGAGGGTGAGTGAAGAAGAGGGAAGAGAGGGAGAGAGAGGGGGGTGAGGGTGAGTGAAGAAGAGAGGGGAGAGAGGGAGAGGGAGAGAGAGGGGGTGAGGGTGAGTGAAGAAGAGAGGGGAGAGAGGGAGAGAGAGTGAGAGAGAGAGAGAGAGGGGGTGAGGGTGAGTGAAGAAGAGAGGGGAGAGAGGGAGAGAGGGTGAGGGAGAGAGAGAATGCAGAAACGCAGCCCAGTCTCACTCGCAAATGGAAGCTGCTCATTTAGTGGAGATTTATGGCAATCCATATCCCGGAGAGGTGAGCAATGAGCTGTGGCTTGCTACAAAGTGGGCATCTTTGGCTGTTCATTTATCCAGCAGCACGGATGAAAATAAACCAAGAGGACTGATAATTTTTCAGCGAGTGAGCCTGTCAGGTCAGTCAGCTCCCGTTTCCGGTTCGGGAGCAGCCAGTCAGGACTCGAATGTGGCCGGAGGGGACAGACTTAGTGAAATTGTTTCACTCACTGTATTTCAACTGAGTGCATATCAATCAGGAGTACAAAACCATTCAGTGTAGAGCTGAGCCACAGACAAACCAGCAGACAGTCCTCATAAACATTTAACAGGAACTTAATACCAAGCCAGTCATGTTGAAACAGGCCCTTCGGCCCAATTTTCCCGTGCCAACCACGATGCCCGTTAGAATCAGAAACACGAGAAAATCTGCAGATGCAAGAAATCCGATCAACACACACAAAATGCTGGAGGAACTCAGCAGGTCAGGCAGCATCTATGGAAAGGAGTACAGCCGATGTTTCGGGTCGAGACCCTTTAGCAGGACTGGAGAGAAAAAAAATTATGGAAATGTTGCCCGGCCTGTTGAGTTCCTCCAGCACTTTGAGTGCGTTCCTTTAGAACCAACATCAGGTGCAATATGTCATGCAATTTGATATCTAGCAGCAGTGCACTGAAATACATAATATTTAACTATAAATTGCAATAATATGTATAGAAAATAAATTAAATAAAAAGCCCAAAAAAAGTGATGTAGTCTTCATGGGTTCATTGTCCATTCAGAAATCTGTTGACAGAGTTGAAGAAGCGGTTCCTGGAACGATGAGTGTGTGTCTTTAGGCTCCTGTACCTCCTCCTTGATAGTAGCAATGAGAAGCGGCAGTGTCCTGGAGAATGGGAGGCTCTTAATGATGAATGTCGTCTTTTTGAAGCATCGCTTTTTGAAGATGTCCTGGATGGTGAGGAGGCTAGTGCCCATGATGGAGCTGGCTGTGTTTACAAATTTCTGCAGCTTTTTCCGATCCTGTGGATTACAGTTGAGCACATAAAGATAAAAAAAATAGTTTTACTTGTTTCCTCCGCGTGCTCCAGCTCCCTCCCACGCTCCAAAGACGCACGGGTTAGCGTTAGTGAGCAAGTGGGCAGGAAGCGTGGCGACACTCGGGGGCTACCCCAGCACGTCTTCAAACTGCGCCGATCGTTTGACGCAAACGACTCAAATCACGGTACGTTTGCATGTTTCCATGTGGTGGTTGTCCATCATGCCCGACGATGACGGGAAACCTGTGTGGGAGAGTTTTTTTTAAAGTGGAAAAGCAGCTCCACTCTCTCGACATCAGCAGTCCGGGTCCAGTGGTACGAACAAGTGTCACAAACTGGGCAGCACCCACAAGACGCGAGGAAATCTGCAGATGCTGGAAATTCAAGCAACACACACACAAAATGCCGGAGGAAGTCAGCAGGCCAAGCGGCATCTATGGAAAAGAGTGAATAGTCAAACGTTTCGGGCCGAGACCCTTCACTGAGACAGATGTATTACTTTGTAATAAAAGCAATTACTTGTAATACAGGTGTGTGTTACTTTGATTTCCAGCATCGGCAGATTTTGTCTTGCTTGTGTCACAAACTGGGGTTGCAGTGGACGAGCATGGCGGCGTCTGTGCCTTGACATGCCCTTCGCTCTCCAGGGAACTGCAGAACTTCCTTCCCAGCCGGTAGATCCGCCGGGGCTGACTTCACATGCTAGGACAGGCATGTCTCTAAACAATCGGGAATGAAGCCGCCGACTACCCTCTCCTGTTTCAACCCGCCTGTCGGAGAGAGGTACCGCGGTGTGGCCGCTGTCGTATGCAAACAGCTACTTGGAGTCACAAGTGAGACTTCAGAGTCCAGCTGGGGCCACATGTGAGCGAGCTGCCCTGGAATGGACACGACCAGCCCCTTCACCAGAGGTGCTACCCCCTGCCCAGCCACCTTATACACCCCTGTTTCGATGTACGTGTGACAAAGATAATCTAGTATAATCTTTTTTTTATTATTTTACAGCCATTTTAACAGATATTATTGCTGTCCTGAAAATCAATACCGTCTTCTCAATTGACGTCGCGCAGACTGTGGTGAGAGTGCAAGGAGCTGCCAGCGAAGTGGTGGACGTGGGTTCGATTCCACCATTTAACAGAAGTTTGGATACGGACATGGATGGGAAGGATATGGAAGATTATGGTCCGGGAACAGATCAATGGGACTAGGCAGAATAATAGTTCAGCATTGACTAGATGGGCCGACGGGCTTTTTTTTCCTGCGCGGTAGCGCTCTTTGGCTCTATTTAAATTCCAGAAGTGCTGTCCTGGGATCTTAGACAGGAAGCAGCGACCTGCAGACAAATAAAGAACTACTGAAGCAAAGTGTTTAACTTGCCAGACTAGGATCTGTAGTCCAACAATGTCAACACCTTGATTTACAAAGTCCAGCGCCGAATATCGAGCTGCCGCCTAGATGTTCACGAGAATGGACCCGGGAGTGAAAGCGTTAACTTTTGAGGAGCGTCTGATGGCCTGTACTCGCTGGAGTTCAGAAGAATGGGGGGGAACCCCTTTGAAACCTATTGAACACTGAAAGGCCTAGATAGAGTGGGCATGGAGCGGATGCTTCCTGTAGTGGGGGATCTAGGACCAGAGACCACAGCGGAAGGGCATCCCTTTCGAACAGGGGTGGGGAGGAATTACTCTCGCCAGAAGGTGGTGAGTCTGCGGAATCCGGTGCCACGGACGGCGTGGAGGCCAAGTCTCTCCGTATATGTTCTTGATCAGTCATAGCGTCGAAGGTTGTGGGGAAAAGGCAGGAGAATGGGGCGAGAGGGATAATAAACCAGCCATTATGGAATGGTAGGGAAGAATCGATGGGCCGAATGGCCGTATCCCGCTGCTATGCCGCATGGTTTTATATCGTACCCCGGGGAAAGATCAACGAAACACGCGGGAAGTACTGGCCAGCTCTTGAACCGGCATTCACATCAGGATGGGAGAAACTCTTTCATTGCCAGCAGGGGATTTGGGCTCCCAGATTGTAACAAGCTCCTTATTTATTTTGTTTGGGTACAAGACCTACCCTCCAGCATGGAGAGACAGCAGGGGCGAGAGTTGAGGGGCCGGGGGGGGGTGGGGGCTGGTTGAGTGGCGGGTGCCTTTATTCTCCGCTGGCCAATCGCGTGTTGGAAACACAAGTAGCCGCCCTGCCACAAGCAAATGACTGCGAATGCAGACTCGTTAATTATGGCTGGTGCTGCTACAAATTATATGATTTGAATAATTGAAAGGTCTTTTTGTCGCCTTTGTCGTGTAACAGAGATAATCTATTTGGTTCTGTCAATAGCAGCTGGGAGGGACGCCGCGGAAGATCTCTCAGCACACACAAAACGGCGCAGCAATCATTCCCGGACCAAAGGTTAATGAATGATTATTTCATCGAGTTCATATCTGCTGGGTGTTTGTCCTCAGAGAGAGAGAGAGACAGGCAGACAGACACGGCGATACAGATTCCCTTGTGATATGTTTTATGAAGTCAAGGGTCAGACCGCTTTATCAGCACGTAATTGCCAGCAATATGAGAGGTAATTAACCCTCCCTCCCTACAGTGGAGAGGATTTCGACGGCAAAAGCTCGCGAAGCAAATGGAGCGAGCGGGGAGGGAGGGAGGGAGGGGAGAGTGCGGGCATGTTTTGCACGGCACCATTTGTTTTGGAGGGGACGGGCACCTCTGAGAACCATTTTGCAACACTTGTCAGCTGCGCCTCAGCGGAGGGCCCTCAACACCTCTGAGCCCGGAGGCTGTGGGCTCAATTTCCCCTGCGGGGAGCTGAGGGCTGGAGCGCGGAGCCGCTTCTCCGAGGAAGAGCCGATCGCCTGCACTGGTGTGAAAAGTAGCGTATTTTTAAAAAATCACAAGGAGTTTATTTTTATGGGGGGGGGGGGGGGGAATTCAACACTCATTGCCTCAGTTGATCTCCGAAACAACTGTAGAGAGAATCAGAATGCGATTGAACATCCCTGGCACAATGTGAAATTTGTTGTCTTTGCGGCAGCAGTACATTGCGATACATTAAAGATAACTATAAATTACAATAAGAAATACAAATAAAATTTCATTAAGAAGAAAAAAAAGTTCATTGCCCATTCAGAAATCTGACGGAAAATAATAAATAATGCCGAGAACATGAGTTGTAGAGTCCTTGAAAATGAATCCATAGGTTGCGGAACTATTTCAGTGTTGAGGTGAGTGAAGTTATCGACGCTGATTCAGGAGCCTGATGGCCCAAGGGGAATAACTATTCCTGAAGCTGGTAATGTGGTACCTCCTGCCCGATGGCCCAGTGAGGGGAGAGCAAAATATTAAGGAATAAACTCAAACACGAGGAAATCTGTAGATGCTGGAAATTCAAGTAACACACACAAAATGCCGGTGGAACGCAGCAGGCTAGGCAGCATCTATAGGGAGAAGCACTGTCAAGGTTTCCAGCCTTGAGACCCTTCCTCAGGACTAACTGAAAGGAATGAATAAACACAGGAATAAACTCAAATTAGTTACATTTTTCGGTTAGTGTCTTTTTGTAATCTCAACAATAAAGGGGAAATCTTTCATTTTGGCACTGATTCTACTGGATGTGGACCATCAGCACTGATACGCACTCTGTTTCCTTTGTCCTAGGTGTCCACTCCAAATCTAGTCCAGCCTAGTCTACCCTTACCTACTCTATATGTCTACTCTTAGATAGATAACATGGAGTGCGCTGACAGGAGTGGTAGTAGAGGCAGAGACATTAGGGACATTTAAGGCCGTCAGAGAGGCACATGGATGATAGAAAAACGAAGGGCTATGTTGGAGAGAAGGGTTAGACTGATTTCACACTAGGTTAAAAGGTTGGTACAACATTGCGGGCTGAAAGGCCTGTACTGTGCTGTAGTATTCTATCATCCATGCCAACTATGAAGCCTGTCCAAGCTTGTCCTATCTGTCAGCATTCGGCCCAAATCCCTCTAAACCAGGGGTTCCCAACCTTTTGTAGGCCGTGGACCCCTACCATTAACTGAGGGGTTCATGGGCCTCAAGTTGGGAACCTTCTCTGTCCACCAACCCATCCGAGTTTTGTTAATGTACCTGCCTCAACAATTTCCTCTGGCAAGTCATTCCATACACTGACAACCCTTTGGTTGAAGAAGTTGCCTCTCAAGTTCCTATCATATTGCACTTAATTAACTGGAATTAAAAGGAAGGTTGGAAACATTTTACCAAGAGTTTAAACGTCCTACAAACATTTAGAGTAGTCCTGATGGAGGGTCGGTCTCAGCCCATAACTTTGACGGTTTCTTCACTTCCATAGATGCTTCCATGGATAGCTCTCCGGCGTTTTGTGTTTGTTGCACTGGATTTCCAGCATCTCAAAGTTCAGAGTAAATGTTATTATCAAAGTGCATAAATGCCACCATTTACAGCCCTGAAATTCAATTTCTTGTGAGCATACTCAACAAATCTAAATAATAATAACTGCAACAGAATCGATGAAAGACCTGCAGAATCTCTTGTATTTTGAGCAGTCTCCGTATTAGTTTAACACAAAAGGAGCAAATTGGATTAAAAAGAAAAAATATATATTTATTTTACTTAGAGCCTTCTTGCCCGACGTGTTGCACTGCCCAGGAAGTGTGGTGTGGCTCTCCGATGGTCGAGGTCTGCGTTGTTGGTGCAGTGCCATCTGTGGCTGATGGAGATGCAGCGTTCCTCTCTATGGGCCCGTTTGTCTTCCGCTGCTTTCAGGAATTTCCCCTCACCTGACTCAAGTTGTTGCTTTAAGGTGCTTCCCCGCCCGGTGCGGTCAGCTGCAAGTTCCTCCTAGGACACAATGTTGATGTCCAGCACCTTCGCGTCCTGCAGACACCCTCGTAGTGCAGTTGTGGGTGGCCAGTGGTTCTCTTTCCTGAAGCCAGTTCAGCGTAGAGGATGTCTTTTGGGATGCGGCCATCCCGCATGCGGAAGCCAATGCAGGTAATGCTGCCGAGCAGGGTGCACACGTGAGAGAAGCTAGCACGAGGCAGAACCTTGGCACTGGGCACTCTTTCTCTCAGGGAGATGCCGAAGATATGACAAATACACAGCACTTTTGTGTAAAAAAGCTGCCCTTTAAATCTCTGTCCTCTAAATCCCGCGCCCTCTTGTTTTTAGCACCTCCTCCCTGGGAAAAAGATTACATCCTTCGCCTTGTCTACATCCCTCTCACGAAGTTTTATCCCCCTAGCAGGTCACCCCTCAATATTCTACATTCCAGTGAATAAAATCCTAATGTAGGCTCCCTCTCCATGTAAATCAGGGTCCCACATCAGGCAACATCCTTGTTCCAATGCCCATTCCCGTTCTGTCAGTCCATGCCCTCCCCTTTTGCCACAAAGAGGCCGCTCTCAGAGTGGAGGAGCAACACTTCAAATTCCATCTAGGTAGGTTCCAACCTGATGGCATGGACATCAAGGTTCTTCACACCAAGGGTCTCTGCCCGAAACGTCAACAGTATTCTTTTCCATAATTGCTGCCTGGCCTGCTGAGTTCCTCCAGCATTTTGTGTGTGTTGCTTGGATTTCCAGCATCTACAGTTTTTCTCTTGTCTTATGATAGGTTCTTGATTAATCAGGGTATTGAAGGTTACAGGAAGAGGGAGGAGAATAGAGAGAGATAATAAAATCAGCCATGATCAATTGCTGGAGTAGACACGATGGGCCAAATGGCCTAATTTGGCTCTTATGACTTATGGTCTAAAGTTAGGAAGACATTGCATTCAATCAATACACCTGTTCAAGAGGCGGCTGTGCCTACATGAGGACGACCTCCACTGTGCCGTAGAGAACAAGCGGCAGCTGTGAAAGGGGAGAGTGAACAGCCCAAAGACTCAACCACTAACCACATCCACCATGTACTCCTGCCCACATTGCAGCAGAATTATATGGATCCCAGGTAAGCCTGGTTCCCAACCTGGTGGCCGTGGAGCCTTTGGTTAATGATAGGGGTCCATGGCATAAAAAAAGTTTGGGAACCCCTGCTTCTGCAGTCACCCGAAGAATAGACAGCCCCTAGGGAGAACACCATACTTGGCTCGAGCGATCATACTGCTAATACCATCCCAAGTGAAAAAGTTCTTATCATAAATGGACAGAGTAAAAAATGTTTTAGAAAACAGCACCAGTGGTTTCAGGCACTCTGCACCTGCCCCTTTGGAACTTGCAACTGCACATTTCAGCAGGATCAGCTTTCAGTCTTCCAAACCTCCCTGGAGATAATTTCATTCTAACCCATTCATCCTAACTGAACATTGAACCCATGAACACTACCTTTTTGCACTACTTATTTAATTTAACTTTTATATCTGTATATCTCTCTATCTGCTGTAATTTAGATTTAATGATTATGTATTGCAATGTACTGCTGTCATGTAACAGGAATTTCACGACATTTGCTGGTGATACTAAACCTGATTCTGTTTCTGATTCATCAATTCAGCAAGCCTTTGATCTCCATCATGATGTACAGTGGAGAGTGTTCTGACTAGTTGCATCAGCTCCTGGTGTGGAGGTGTCAACACACAGGGTTGCAAGGGGCTAGTAGATTCAGCCAACCGCATCATGAGCACAGCATTCCCCACCATCGAAGAAATCTTCAAGAGGCAGAGCCTGAAGAAAGTGGCATCCATCACTCAGGACCCTCAGCACGCAGGACATTACTACCATGAGGAAGGAGATGTAGGAACATGAAGACACACACTCAGTGTTTTAAGAACACCTTTTTGTCATCCACCATCAGATTTCTGAATGGTCCATCAACCTCTTTACAGTATGCTACTACTTCCTGATCCATCATTCATTTATTGTAATTCATCATCATTTTCATGTCTTTGCACCATACGGTTGCCACAAAAACAACAAAGTTCATGCCAGAAAGGTCAATGAATATAAACCTGGTTTATCTAAAAGTAAATCTAAAATCTAAAAGTAAGAATGTCCTTTCATAAATAAGAAGCAGAACAGCGTACACACAGCATAAGCTCAGTCTCACCAATCCTTATATTATCAACTGTTTATTCATTTCCACAGAGGCTGCCTGATCTGCTGAGTTCCTCCAGCATTTTGTTTGTGTTGCTCTGGATATCCAGCATTTGCAATATCTCTTGTGTTTATGATTCGCTGCTCCACAGTGAAGCCTCTTCGAGGATGCCTAGCCTAAAAGAGTTTAAATCTTCTCTGTGACAAGATGACCCTCTGTCACTGCTCCCCCTCTGTGACCTCTGCAGCCTTCTGACTCTTCAACCACGACTCACTTTAGCGATCACTTTCCAGCTATCCTCCTTCCCCTCCTTTTTACTCTGTCGTCATCCACCTTCCTTTCCAATCTGGAAGAAGGGGCTCAACCCAAAATGTTGACTGTTTATTCATTTCCATAGATGCTGCCTGATCTGCTGCGTTCTTCCATGAAGAGCAACCCATGAAGAGGGTAAATGCAAGTAGGTTTTTCCAATGAGTTTGGGCGAGATTAGTACTAGAGGTGATAGGTTAAGGGTGAATGATGAAAGGTTGAAGGAGAACATAAGGGGGAACAAGCTGGCTGGTGATGTATTGGTATTGGCACCGAACTTTGAGACGAGTGGTCCAGGGTTTGAATTTGGCCGGCTCCTTGCACGCCTTCCGTCTGTGCTGGTTTGAGCGTCAAGCTAGCAACTCAGCTATGTATGTGTTGCTCTGGATTTACAGCATCCGCAAATTTTATCATGTTTATGATTGTAACAGCAAACTAGCTTTTTTTTTTCTTTCTGGAGGCTGAGGGAAGACCTGATTGAAGTTTATAAAGTTATGAGAGTCATGGAAAGGATAGACAACCAGAATCATTTTCCCAGGGAAGAAACTTCTAATCCAAGTGGGCGTAGCTTTAAAGCAGGAGGAGGAAGTTTAAAAAGGGTGTGGTAGATTTTTACACGAGGAGTGGTGGGTGCCTGGGTGGCTGTGGAAGTCTGTTAGAGGCATTTATCTGCGCTGCACAGTATCTCGATGAATACATGAGCCTAGGATTTTGCACCGTTCTGTATCTCCTGTAAAACCACCCCTTGCTGGGTAGTCCATGCACCTACCAGGTCCATCATTGTGATATTGAGATATGTTTTATGTTCCGTCCTCTGTGTTCTAAAGCTACTTTACCCTTCTATAATAAAGTCAAATAACTTCCCCAATGTGCCTTACAACCCGACATCACCAGTTACATTTTCCCTACAGTGAAGGTATCGATCTGGCTGAGTGAGTCATCTCACTGCCACAGGACATCCCCGACTGCCTCACAGCCTATACTGAGTTTTGCAGAATATACTACAGACAATCCAAAGATAGGATGATCCCATAAGGTGAATAGCCAGCTGATGTTCTCCTGGTGATATAGAGTGATAGAGCGATAGAGCACTACAGCACAGGAAAAGGCCCATCAACCCACCTAGTACGTGCCAAACTTTTACTCGGCCTAGTCCCATTGACCGGCACCTGGACCATATTCCTACAAATTCCTCCCATCCATGTACTTATCCAAATTTCTCTGAAATGTTGAAATCAAACCCACATCCACTACTTGTACTTATTCCTCACTCCAGCCACCTTCTGAGTGAAGAAGATCCCCGTCATTGTTGTTCCTCTCTGCAATCTGTGGTACATTGGGCTGCAATCTTGCCATTTCTTTAGCATTTGTCTGTTTTTTTTATGAGGCTGAGTTGCTAGCTTGACGCTCAAACCAGCACAGACGGAAAGCGTGCAAGGAGCCGGCCAAATTCAAACCCTGGACCACTCGTCTCAAAGTTCGGTGCCAATACCAATGCATCACCAGCCAGCTTGTTCCCCCTTATGTTCTCCTTCAACCTTTCATCATTCACCCTTAACCTATCACCTCTAGTACTAATCTCACCCAAACTCATTGGAAAAACCTACTTGCATTTACCCTCTTCATTTTGTATACAAATCTCTTCTTATTCTGCTAAACTCCAGGGAATAAAATCCTAACCTATATAACCTTTCCCTATAACTCAGGTCCTTGAGATCTAGCAACATCCTTGTAAATTTTCTCTGTACTTTTTTGACCTTATTGCTTTCTTTCCTGTAGATAGGTGACCAGAACTGCACACAATACTCTAGATTAGGTCTCACCAAATCCTTATAAACCTCAGCACAGCATCCCATGGAATAAATACTTGGAAAAGGTAAAGGGTACAAAACTCTCCTGGTCTTCCTTGAACACCTCGGGATCTTTTACTAACATGCAAGGGGCCATAACCCCTCTATACTCACACTGCTGTTCCTAACGACACTGAATTCCTTTGTAGAACAGCCGTCTCTCCTGCTGCCATCAGTTGACTGTTTATGGAGTGGCTATAAGTCTGTTTGTATAGTATTACTAACAGTTTATCGCATTTATTTGAACAGTGACTCCTTAGGCTTAATACTTGTTCATTCTCCCCTAATAACATACAACATTGACTAATTAATCCTTCTTCTGCCCTAGGCAAGGAAAACGATGATGACAACAAAAAACAATTATGCATTAAACTTGAAACCCAGCCAAATAGATCTCATTCTTGTTGAAAGATTGTTAACATTACCCACTGATCTTTCATCTGTCTGCTCCTTCTGTTAGCTCTAAGCGTCTCCCGGGCAACCCATAAATCATCTTATAAATAATGGAGAAAGGAGTGTGTAAAGAGAAAGCTGAAACTTGTAGAACTCGGAGTTGTTGCCCTAATCAAATAAATAAGTGGCTGAATGTGAAGAAGGCGCCTTTATGTTAGACTAATGTTTTTGTGTTGTGCGTGTGTCTCGAGAACCCTCACCACCTCAAAGTGAGGCCCAGGGATCCTAGGGAAAGGAAAATCTAATACAGGGAACAATTTGAGGCCACTGGGTTGGAGGAGTTTCTCCTATACTCACACACACTCAATTTTATAGAGTGAGATTTTAGGACAGTGAGAAGAAAGTTTTCACTCTGACACTGTACCTCTTCAGTGGCTCCATCTTTGCCTTCAAGAGTGTGCTCAATAGAGCTTGGAATATGAAGGAAATTGTGGGATATGGAGATTGGATGAGATATGGGAATTGGGTAGGGTATGGGGTTTGGTTGGGATTTGGAGACTGGGTGCGATATGGGGATTAGATACAATATGGGGATTGAGTGGGATATGATTGGTTGGGATATGAAGATTGAGTGGGATTGGGAGACTTTTGGAATATGGAGACTGGGTGACATATGAGAATTGTGAGCAATATGGCTATTAGGTAGGATGTGGAGTATCGCTGGGAAATGGAGGTAGCTAGAATATGGCATTTGGATATGATTTGGGGATGGGTGAGATATGGGGATTGGGTGGGATCTGGGAATTGGTTTGGATATGGAGATTGGGTGGGATATGGGGATTTTTGGGATATGATGGTTGAGTATGATCTGGGGATTGGGTGCTGTATGAAGATTAAGTGGAATATGGGGACTGGGTGGGATATGAAGATGGGGTGATATGGGAATTGGGCAGGATATGGGGATTGAGTGGGTATGGAGACTGTTAGATATCGGACATAGGGATGGGGGGTATATGAGGATTGGTTTGGATATGGATCTGAGTAGGATATGGGGATTGGGTGGGATTTGGGGGTTGCGGGTTTGGAGACTGAGAAAATGGGAATATGGGAATTCATTTGGATTTGGTAATAGGGAGGGATATAGAAAATGGGGATTGGATAGGAAATGGTGATCAGTCCTGGTGCAGAATTCTGACCCAAAATGTGAATAATTCCTTTCCCCTCATCAATGCTGCCTGACCCTCCGAGTTTCTCCAGCAGACTCTGTGTTTCACACACAAAATGCTGGAGGAACTCAGCAGGACATGCAGGATTCGTGGAAATGAATAAAGAGTCGATGTTTCAGGCTGAGACACTTCCTTGGGATGATGAAGGGTATTGTTGAAGGGTCCCGATGAATGGACAACAGATTATTCATTTCCATAGGTACATAGAATTAGAGGTCATGGGTTAAGGGTGAAAGCTGAAATGCTTAAGGAGAACATAAGGGTGAACTTTTTCAATCAGAGGGTGGTGAGACTATTGAATGAGCTGCCAGCACGTGATGGATGTGGGTTGGATTTCGACATTTAAGAGAAATTTGGATAGGTACATGGATGGGAGGGGTAAGGAAAGCTATGGTCCAGGTGCAGGTGGGACTAGACTGAGTAATAGTTCAGCATGGATTAGATGGGCCAAATAACCTGTTTTTGTGCTGTAGTGTCCAATGACTCTTAACCATATAACCATATAACAATCACAGCACGGAAACAGGCCATTCCGGCCCTCCTAGTCCGTGCCGAACTCTTAATCTCACCTAGTCCCACCTACCCGCACTCAGCCCATAACCCTCCACTCCTTTCCTATCCATATACCTATCCAATTTTACCTTAAATGACACAACTGATCTGGCCTCTACTACTTCTACAGGAAGCTCATTCCACACAGCTATCACTCTCTGAGTAAAGAAATACCCCCTCGTGTTTCCCTTAAACTTTTGCCCCCTAACTCTCAAATCATGTCCTCTCGTTTGAATGACTCTTGTCCTAGCTTCTCCCACTCACCTATACACCAGGGGCAATTTACAGTGGCAGATTAACCTACTAATCCACATGTCTGTGGCAGGTGGGAGGAAAGCGGAGATTGGGTGGGGTATGGGGGAGTATATGGCTTTAAGGTGAGAGGGGGAAAGTTCAAAGGAGATGTTCATGCAAGTTTTGATTTTACACAGAGAATGGTGGGCTCCTGGAACAGACTCCCGGGGGTGGTGGTGGAAACAGATTGAAAAGGCATTTAGATCGACACATGAATCTGCCACTTGTGGAGGCATATGGACCACGTCCAGGCAGAAGGGATTAGTTTAATACGGCATCATGATCAACATTGACATTGCGGGCTGAAGGGCCTTTTCCTGTTCTGCACTGTTCTACATTCACCAAGAAGAAATCTGCGCAGTCACCAGGAGAACCTGCAAACTCCACGCAGGCAGCACCTCTGCTCAGGATCAAACCCAAATGTCTGGAGCTTGTGCAGTAATGGCTCTATTAGCTGGGGAACTTGTGGATCTTATTATTATGTGACGTGTCATATGACAAGGGAAATTTTTTCTATGGAAGTAGTTTGCCATTGCCTTCTTCTGGGCAGAGTCTTCACAAGATGGGTGACCCCAGCTATTGTCAACACTCTTCAGAGATTGTCTGCCTGGCGTAACCGGGACTTGTGAAATGCCCCAGCTGCTCATATGACCATCCACCACCTGCAAGTGCTGGAAAATGAATCAAGCACAATGGGCTACAGACCAAATGCATTTAAAGGTGTAAGTACTTGATGTTGGCAACATGACTATGTTAGCCTGAGTTGTCTATTTCTATGATCTATGATGCAAAGACAAATCATTAAAGTCTTTTCTTTTGAGCTCCTTTGACTTTATTTCTCAGCATTTCATTCATGCAGACACACACATCCTAGAGATTAATTGACAATTCCTGGAGATTCCAGGACAATCCTGACTTGTTGCTCAGCTAGTATCCCCAGAGATCTCCTTAGAGCGAGCACCATCCACACACGCTTGGCCAGTGGACCATATATTCCTCAGGAAACCCTCTACTTATCGCTTTCATCATCAAAGATCAGTGTTACAATAAAGCCAAGGTCAGTCTGTCCTGGGGGAGGCACTGGGGAAGGTCTTTCAAGAAAAAACACTGTTCTAAAGAAAACAACCTCTTCCTCTCAATAATTAATGGCTTTGTACGTAAATAGAGCATATTATTGGTATATGTGGGATTTCCTAACCGAGAATGATACCATGCTTATCAACGACTAACCAGCTGGCAATGGTCAAGCTGTGTGCATGGGCTAAATGGAACCACAGAGGCCTGTAGTTCAGAGAGAAAGGGCACAGCGAGGCAGAAGATAAAATCAACAGCGTCCCATCAATAACCACACTCCTCAATCTCCCACCCACTCTATTCTCACTCTCCCTTCTCCATGCACTCCCCTCAACCTCCCTCCAACACTAATCACACTCTCCTCTCCCTCCCCACTCACCTCAATCTCCCTCCCACACTGATCTCACTCTCTCCTCACTCCCGTCAATCTCCCTCCTACACTAATCGCACACCCTCACTCCCCTCAATCTCCCTCCCACACTGATCTCACTCATACCTCACTCCCCTCAATCTCCCTCCCACACTAATCTCACTCACCCTCACTCCCCTTAATCTCCCTCCCACACTGATCTCAGTCTCCCTTCACTTCCCTCAATCTCACACCCACACTAATCTCACTCTCCCTTATCAAAAATCTCACCTTTCTGGAGTAAAAAGGTAACTTATTTTATTCTTAAAGAACTCTTCATGCAACAAAAGCCTGATCAAGTTCACATAGACCATCAGACATTGGAGCAGAATTAGGCCATTCAGCCCATCGAGTCTGTTCTGCCATTCCATCATGGTTGATCCCGGATCCCACTCACCCCAATACTCCTGCCTTTTCACCATACACCTACTTTCTAGATGTCACTAATGCTCCTGTAATGGACAATAGGGTTCTTGCTAAAATGGCTGATAGCCTACACTCAGTCACAGGTGCATTATCCCTCCTCTTTTCACTACCTCAATAAGCCCGGCCAGTAAGCATGCGAAACAGACTACTAACTAATACTGCAAAACAGACTATTCTGGGTCTGTGTTTTTACCACGCCCGCTTTGGTATGAACGCTAGGAAGTGCCAACCACCTTGCATCTTTGCCAGTGCCAGTAGGTCCGTGAACACCATGGGTTCTGGCTGCCAGGGTCATCTACTGTTCATTACGGACACCCTTTCAGGGCAATACATCCTGTGTGACAGGGTGTTCAAGTGAGTGTGCTGCCGGACGAGAAGGCAAAGAGCATCAAAACCTCACTGAGGCTGCCCTCAGCAGAAGGATCCAGGTCTACGGGACACGCCAGGTGATGCTCTGCTTTAGTGGGCAGCATTACACATGGGACTTTGTCCTGGTTGAAGTGGTTAGACCTCTGCTCAGTGCAGATTTCCTTTGTGCCCAAGGACTATTAGTCGATTTTTAAAACTGACGGCTTGTGGACACCAAGGTTTTTGGGTCATCACCCTGCTCCCCCAGTAAGCTCCCCACAATGAATCTGTCAAGCGCCTGCACCACCACATGTGAATTTACTCGACTGTAGGGCGAATTCCAAAACCTCCCCCAGCCCATGTTCTCCACTACAGTCACAAAACATGGGGTCAAACGCCACATTCCCACAACTGGCCTGCTAGTCCATGCCCACTTGCATAGACTGGACTCACAAAATCTGGCAAAATGGAAAGACGGCATTGTACGCCAGTTGAATAGCCCGAGTTTCTCCCCTCCAAATGCTCCCTAAGTCCGATGCCAGTTGCCGCCCATGTGGTGATTGCCAACTCCTTAATGAGGTCACCAACTCCCAATCGTTACCAAGACCCACACATCCACATTCCGCCAGAAAGTCAATTTTTTCCAAAGGTGATTTTGTTAGGGGCTACATCAGGTGCCTCTGTGCTTGGAGGACCTTCCCAAAGCAGCCGTGATAACCCCTTTTGGCCTTTTCGAGTTTCTGCACATGCAGTTTGGACTGAAAAATGCAGCACAGACTTTCCAACAGCTGACGGACTCCATATTGAAAGACTTAGATTTCCTTTTTGTTTACCTGGATGGCATACTTGTCACCAGTGCATCAAAACCAAACATGTATCCCATCTCCGCACACTTTTTAAGCACTTAAACCAACATAGATTGATTATTAACCCTGTTAAATGACAGTTTTGGTTGTCAACCATTGATTTCCTTGGCCATCGCATCTCCTCAGAAGTTGCGAAACCCTCCCATCAAAAGTAGCCACTATTATGGATTTGCCACCACCCTGCACTACTAAAAAAACCACAGGAGTCCTTAGGCATTCTGAATGTCTATCATTGCTTCATTCCACAAACTTGTGCTTTTCCTGTATAATGGACGTAAAGGCAATACCCCTAATCATGTGCTTGACCGGTCAGTTGACATGAGCAGGGTATTTGATTACACTAAACGAGCCCTCTCTAATGCAACCTGACAGGCAAACCCGCATGCCAACACACTCATAGCCATAACTACTGACACTTTGGACAACGCTGTGCGTGTTGTGCACAATCAGTTGGTCACACTGACTTCTTCAGCCAGCAGCTCCATCCTGCCGAAGGAAGTACAGCACATTTGACCGTGAGCTTCTCGGACTCTAGCAGGCTGTCCACCATTTTCATTTTCCCTTAGAGAGTCGTCCTGTCACAGTGTTCACTGAGCACAAACCTTCTGTGCACATGATGGCCAATATATCAGTCCTTTGGTCTGCACAGCAGCAACGCTATCTGGCCTATGTATCAGAGTTCACAACTGATATACAACATAACAAGGGGAAAAATAATGCTGAGGTTGACTGCCTCTCACAGCCAGCTGTTGAGGCCGTACACATAGGGTTGACCCTACCAGCATGGCAGCTGACCAAGTTACTGACCCAGAGGTCCAGGCTTACCGAACAGCAGTCACGGGCCTGTAGTTGGCTGACATTAAGTTCGGGGAAGCTGGGGTTTCTCTCCTGTGCGTTTTCTCAAGAGGTCGCCCTGGTCTCGTAGGAGGTGAACCGTTTTTAACTCCATGCATGGCCTCTCACATCTGGGCCAGAAGGCCTCACAGAAACTGGTTACAGTAAAGTTTGTGAGCTTTTGAGGTCCCTGAATGATGGTTAACCATGTCAAAGTAGAACTTGTTGGTCCTCTGCCCCCTTCCCCCACCCCATGGCTTCACTCACCTCCTTACCATGGTGGCCAGAGGTCATCCCTCCAGCATCAACAATGGCTGCGGACATGGCTCGGGCATTCATCAGCACCTGGGTTACTCAGTTTGGCACCCCATCTGTTATTTCCTCTGACCGCCGTCCCCAATTCATATCAGGCCTCTAGGCTACAATGGCCCAGAACCCTGGTGTCAACCGCAGTCCAATGGCCTACGCAGCTGGTTTGACCACTTCTTAAAGGCTGCTCTGAGCGTTCCCCTGAGAGATGAGCATTGGCATAATCAGCTCCAAATGAGGACCTGAAGTCGTCCACGGCTGAGTTGGTATACGGGCAGCTGTTACATCTGCTAGGTGATGTTATTCCTGATGCCATGACCTCCTGGTCGACCTCCCAGCAGTGTTCCACTCTCCTCAGTAAAATCAATTCCCTTGTAGCTGTTCCTACCTACCATCTTGGCATACAACAGTCTTGGGTTCCTGTGGACCTACACCTGCCTTGTTTGTTTTCATCTGCCATGACACACACCAACATCCCTTTAGGCCCGTTCTATGTTTTGGAAGCCAACCCACCAAGGTTTGAAGTATTCTGCTGCTATGACCCGAGCACCACAACATGACCAGGAGCATCTGAACAAGCCAGAGGCATCTGCTGTTCCTCCGCCCATGGAACATGGGACCCGAGCCGGGCAGCTCGTCCGTCTTCCAAACAAGCTTACAATGCCGGTGTTAGTGAATTATTGGGGGGGGGGGGGGGTGGCGGGACTGTGTAGGATAACACAACTCTTAGAAACGTACCTATCAAATGGTGAAAGGCCTTGATAGAGTGGAAGTGGAGAGAATGTTTCCTATGCTGGGAGAGTCTAAGACCTGAGGACACAGCCTCAAAACAGGGGTATCCTTTTAGAACAGAGATGAAGAGGAATTCCTTTAACTAGAGAGTGCTGAATCTGTGGAATTCATTGCCACAGGCAGTTGTGGAGGCCAAATCTTTATGTATAGTTAAGGCGGTGGTTCTCCAGGCTAGGAACACGTTTCTTAAGTTGTCTATTGGTGGATCCTCAGATGGCTGTAGAGGCTAATCTGGGATCTGAATATTCTGCTGCCGTGTTGGCACGAGTAAGTAAACACAAAGTACACTGCAGATGCTGCGGTCAAATCAAGACGTACAAACAAGCTGGATGAACTCAGCAGGTCGGGCAGCATCCGTTGAAAGAGGCAGTCCACGTTTCGGGTCGAGACCCTTCATCAGGACTGGTATCTTTCAAGTTTTTCCCTTACCCAGCAGGGGCTGGCTGACCCTTCCTTAACTGGGAGCAAAGAATCTGTTTGGGTTAGACATGAGTTCCTGTAACTGGCGTGCTGAGATTATTTACAGCACCAGTGATTGGGGTTGAATTCCCACTGCTGTCTGTAAAGAGTTGGTACATTCTCCCCATGACCACATGGGTTTCCTCCATGTGCTCCAGTGTCCTCCCATACTTCAGTTAGGTTGGGAGCTGTGGCCATGCTATGTTGGTGTCAGAAGCATGGTGACACTTGCAAGCTGCACATCCTCGAACAGTCTGGGTCTTTGAAGTGAACAACATATTTCACTGTAATGATTTGATGTACTGATGTGCACGTAAGAAATAAAGCCAATTTTTAAAAATAGTGTCAATCAAGAGGCTTTACGGTGGAGGCAGGAAGATGGGGGAGAATGGAGAGAGATGGGCAGACAGGGATGGAGAGAGATGGACCATGTGCAGACAGGAACAGAGAGAGATGGACCATGTGCAAGCAGGGATGGAGAGAGATGGACCATGTGTAAGCAGGAATGGACAGAGATGGACCATGTGCAAGCAGGACCGGAGAGAGATGGACCATGTGCAGACAGGGATGGAGAGAGGTGGACCATGTGCAGACAGGAACAGAGAGAGATGGACCATGTGCAGACAGGAATGGAGAGAGATGGACCATGTGCAGACAGGAATGGAGAGAGATGGACCATGTGCAGACAGGGATGGAGAGAGATGGACCATGTGCAAGCAGGAACAGAGAGAGATGGACCATGTGCAGACAGGAACAGAGAGAGATGGACCATGTGCAGACAGGAACAGAGAGAGATGGACCATGTGCAGACAGGGATGGAGAGAGATGGACCATGTGCAGACAAGAATGGAGAGAGATGGACCATGTACTGACAGGAACAGAGAGAGATGGACCTTGTGCAAGCAGGAACGGAGAGAGATGGACCATGTGCAGACAGGAATGGAGAGAGATGGACCATGTGCTGACAGGAACAGAGAGAGATGGACCATGTGCAAGCAGGAACGGAGAGAGATGGACCATGTGCAAGCAGGAATGGAGAGAGATGGACCATGTGCAGACAAGAATGGAGAGAGATGGACCATGTGCTGACAGGAACAGAGAGAGATGGACCATGTGCAAGCAGGAACGGAGAGAGATGGACCATGTGCAGACAGGAATGGAGAGAGATGGACCATGTGCGGACAGGAACAGAAAGAGATGGACCATGTGCAAGCAGGAACAGAGAGAGATGGACCATGTGCAAGCAGGAATGGAGAGAGATGGACCATGTGCAGACAGGGATGGAGAGAGGTGGACCATGTGCAGACAGGAACAGAGAGAGATGGACCATGTGCAGACAGGAATGGAGAGAGATGGACCATGTGCAGACAGGAACAGAGAGAGATGGACCATGTGCAGACAGGAACAGAGAGAGATGGACCATGTGCAGACAGGAATGGAGAGAGATGGACCATGTGCAGACAGGAATGGAGAGAGATGGACCATGTGCAGACAGGGATGGAGAGAGGTGGACCATGTGCAGACAGGGATGGAGAGAGGTGGACCATGTGCAGACAGGAACAGAGAGAGATGGACCATGTGCAGACAGGGATGGAGAGAGATGGACCATGTGCAGACAGGAATGGAGAGAGATGGACCATGTGCAGACAGGAACAGAGAGAGATGGACCATGTGCAGACAGGAACAGAGAGAGATGGACCATGTGCAGACAGGAATGGAGAGAGATGGACCATGTGCAGACAGGTTTGGAGAGAGATGGACCATGTGCAGACAGGAACAGAGAGAGATGGACCATGTGCAGACAGGAATGGAGAGAGATGGACCATGTGCAGACAGGAATGGAGAGAGATGGACCATGTGCAGACAGGAACAGAGAGAGATAGACCATGTGCAGACAGGGATGGAGAGAGATGGACCATGTGCAAGCAGGAACAGAGAGAGATGGACCATGTGCAGACAGGAACAGAGAGAGATGGACCATGTGCAGACAGGAACAGAGAGAGATGGACCATGTGCAGACAGGAATGGAGAGAGATGGACCATGTGCAGACAGGTTTGGAGAGAGATGGACCATGTGCAAGCAGGAACAGAGAGAGATGGACCATGTGCAGACAGGAATGGAGAGAGATGGACCATGTGCAGACAGGAATGGAGAGAGATGGACCATGTGCAGACAGGAACAGAGAGAGATAGACCATGTGCAGACAGGGATGGAGAGAGATGGACCATGTGCAAGCAGGAACAGAGAGAGATGGACCATGTGCAGACAGGAACAGAGAGAGATGGACCATGTGCAGTCAGGGATGGAGGCAAATGGAGCATGTGCAGGCAGGAGGGATGGACTTAATTTGGTGTTGATGGGTACAGACATCATGAGCTGTAGGGGCTGCCCCTGTTCTGTCCCATGATATGCTGTTAGAACATAGAACATGAAAGAAAACAGCACAGTACAGGCCATTTGGCTCACAATGTACCAACATTATGATAGATAGATAGATAGATAGATAGATAGATAGATAGATAGATAGATAGATAGATAGATAGATAGATAGATACTTTATTCATCCCCATGGGGAAATTCAACTTTTTTTTTCCAATGTCCCATACACTTGTTGTAGCAAAACTAATTACATACAATACTTAACTCAGTAAAAAATATGATATGCATCTAAATCACTATCTCAAAAAGCATTAATAATAGCTTTTAAAAAGTTCTTAAGTCCTGGTGGTAGAATTGTAAAGCCTAATGGCATTGGGGAGTATTGACCTCTTCATCCTGTCTGAGGAGCATTGCATCGATAGCCTACTCCAAGATTAATCTACCCCTTCTCTCCCGTATAAGCTTCCATTTTTCTTTCATCCATCTGTCTAAGAGTCTATTAAATGTCCTTAATGTATCTTCCTCTACCATCACCACTGGCTGTGTGTTCCACACATCCACCAGTCTGTGTAAAAAAAATCTACCCTCTGACTCTATACCCCACTGTACTTTCTTCCAATTACTTTGACATCATGCACTCTCATATTAGCCATTTCTGCCCTGGGAAAACTCTCTGGCTATCCACACAATACATGCCTCTTATCATCTTATATACCTCTATCAAGTCCCTCCTACCCTCCTTCACTCAACCTATCGTGCTCTCTTATTCAAGCAGAATTCCAGTAAATCTCCTCTGCACCCCTTCTAAAGCTTCCACATCCTTTCTGTAACGAGGCAACCTGAACTGAAGCAAAGCTCCAACTTTCATACCACCCTGTGTAGTTTTCACCAGCTCATGTAATCATTCGCCTTGCATTTTACACAAGCTGATACTTTGCATATTACCTTGTGTAACTTGTTTCAGACCCGTATTGCTTGTATAGTGGACTGAAATCTGTATTATTCTAGCTTGCACTGACCGGTCCAGAGCTCAAGGTAGCTGTTGCTCCTAACTGAAGCACAACTTGCATATAAAAGGGCAGATGAAATTGCTGTATCAGAATCAGAATCAGGTTTATTATCACCAGCATGTGTCATGAAATTTGTTAACTTAGCATCAGCAGTTCAATGCAATACATAATATAGAAAAGAAAATAAACAAGTATACATATATTAAATAGGTTAAAAATTGTGCAAAAAACAGAAATAATATGTATTAAAGAAGTGAGGTAGTGTTCACAGTTTTAATGTCCATTTAGGAATCGAATGGCAGAGGAGAAGAAGCTGTTCCTGAATCGCTGAGTGTGTGCATTCAGGCTTCTGTAATTAATTTCGATCACTTTGTAGAGATCTGTTTTCACTTTGACATGAAAGAGTCTTTTTCTGTTGATCAGTGTCAAAAAAGCCAAATTAAATCCACTGTGATTCAATGCTGTTAAGCAATAAAACATGAAAAATTTGGGGGGGGGGAATTCATTTTATAGGCACTGTAGTTGGAGTTGGAGCTTATAGTTAAGCAGGGAAGAGTGTTATGTAATTAATATTTCAGTAACTTGTGAGTAATATTGTAAATATATTGTTTGATTAAGCATTCTTGTTCATTTAAATAACACATTACGGGTTAGAGGTAACACTATGTGAATGGCATATGTCATGCTACCACAACATACACACAGGCCTCACTTGAAGTAAAAACAAAACTGAGACATTCATTCTGGACTCTCTATGTTTTCCTTTCAATTAGAAGCATTGAAACATAGAAAACCTACAGCACAATACAGGCCCTTCAGTCCATAAAGTTGTGCCGAACATGTCCCTACTTTAGAAATTACTAGGGTTACCCACAGCCCTCTATTTTTCTAAGCTCCATGTACCTATCCAAAAGTCTCTTAAAAGACCCTATCATATCCGCCTCCACCACCATTGCCGGCAGCCCAGTCCACACACTCACCATTCTCTGCGTAAAAAACTTACCCCTGACATCTCCTCTGTACCTACTCCCCAGCACCTTAAACCTGTGTCCTCTTGTAGCAACCATTTCAGCCCTGGGTAAAAACCTCTGACTATCCACACCATCAAAGCCTCTCAACATCTTATATACCTCTATCAGGTCACCTCTCATCCTCCGTCGCTCCAAGGAGAAAAGGCCGAGTTCACTCAACCTATTCTCATAAGGCATGCTCCCCAATCCAGGCAACTTCCTTGTAAATCTCCCCTGCACCCTTTCTATGTCTTCCACATCCTTCCAGTAGTGAGGCAACCAGAACTGAGCACAGTACTCCAAGTGGGGTCTGACCAGCATCCAATATAGCTGCAACATTACCTCTCGACTCCTAAATTCAATTCCACGATTGATGAAGGCCAATACACCGTATGTCTTCTTAACCACAGAGTCAACCTGCTCAGCTGCTTT
The DNA here is from genome assembly GCF_048418815.1 of Hemitrygon akajei. Lineage (NCBI taxonomy): Eukaryota > Metazoa > Chordata > Chondrichthyes > Myliobatiformes > Dasyatidae > Hemitrygon > Hemitrygon akajei. The sequence goes on along the minus strand of NC_133127.1, from coordinate 12,529,159 downwards.
GAGTGTCCTATGGACTCAGACCCCAAGATCCCTCCGATCCTCCACACTGCCAAGAGTCTTACCATTAATACTATATTCTGCCATTATATTTGACCAACCAAACTGAACCACTTCATACTTATCTGGATTAAACTTCATCTGCCACTTCTCAGCCCAGTTTTTCATCCTATCAATGTCCCGCTGTAACCTCTGACAGCCCTCCACACTATCCACAACACCCCGAACCTTTGTGTCATCAGCAAATTTACTAACCCATCCCTCCACTTCCTCATCCAGGTCATTTATAAAAATCACAAAGGGTCCCAGAACAGATCCCTGAGGAACTCCACTGGTGACCGATCTCGATGCAGAATATGACCCGTCTACAACCACTCTTTGCCTTCTGTGGGCAAGCCAGTTCTGGATCCACAAAGCAATGTCCCCTTGGATCCCATGCCTCCTTACTTTCTCAATAAGCCTTATATGAGATACCTTATCAAATGCTTTGCTGAAATCCATATACACTACATCTAATACTCTACCTTCATCAATGTGTTTAGTCACATCCTCAAAAAATTCAATCAGGCTCGTAAGGCATGACCTGCCTTTGACAAAGCCATGCTGACTACTCCTAATCATATTATACCTCTCCAAACATTCATAAATCCTGCCTCTCAGGATCTTCTCCATCAACTTACCAACCACTGAAGTAAGACTTACTGGTCTATAACTTCCTGGGCTATCTCTACTCTATGGAGTTACAAAACATAACAGCAACCTCTATTATCTTTGTAGAGTTATTCCTAAATGTATTATACCATGCATAACACACACCAATTGATATCATTCTTTGTGCAATGCAATTTAGCCTGTACTATCCAAGCTGAGAGCTAAAGTGTTGGAGGAGCTATGTGCTAACACTGGAGGAAACCCACGTGATCACAGGGAGAACATACAGACTCCTGACAGAGGCAGCAGGAATTGAGCTCCAGTTGCAGTAGCTGGCACTGTAAAGCATTACGCTAACCACTATGCTACTGTGCCATTGTGTATACAATCCAGCCTGTATTGTCCTGTGTAATGATGCCAAGGCTGGGTTGTCCTGCGTGTACGCTGCCTACATGTGTTACTGTCTATAGTGCACAATGGCCTATCTTCTCAGTCTGTGCATGTGTGTCGTTTGTGTACATCTGTGTATGTATGTGTGTCAGTGTGCATGTGTGTGTGTGTGTGTGTGTGTGTGTGTGTGTGTGTGTGTGTGTGTGTGTGTGTGTATGTGTGTGTGTGTGCGTGTGTGTGTGTGCATCGAGCCCGCATCACCCTACGTAATGAATTCCTCAGCCTGTGTGTAACACACCACTGATGGAAAGTCAGCCTGCATGCTGATCTACCAGAGGAATTAAAGAGATGAGAGCACAGGACAATGCTTGCGCTCCCCTTCTCGATTTGCAGGAATGTGTTGCCGCAGTGCGGAACAGGCTGAGATGAAGAGAGAGAGAAAGAGAGAAGAGAAGAGACAATGCAAGGAGCTTGTTCCTGTCACAGAGTCACCGAGGCTGTCAGATCAGCTCGGCTGAAAATAAATGACAAAAAGGTAAAAGAGGGTTTGGGGCCCAGAGACGACACAGTGATAAGCAGTGGGAGACCATGCTTTGACAGCACACTGGATATTGTTCTGTCGGAACAGTTATCTTGCCACAAATTACATTGATTGGCACAGACACCAAAAAAATATGAACTGAACACAAACTCTGAAGGAAATTAATAACAAACACACCAAAATATTAAAAGAGAACACGATTTTTATTAATAAAAAAACAACCACATGCACACGTCAAATTCTGTGTTTAAATTTGAACTGCTAATTGCTCACTCACAGGTAGTCTAGAGGACTGAATTTCTGTGGATTAAAGAACAAAGCACTCCCAGTCCTGCACTGGGACTCATCCTGGTCTATAATCAAATTCAGTACATTGTGCTGAATTAGTAAGTCTGTAAGGAAAGACGGGAGCTGAAGTGTATTCATTTCCGTGATGTGCTGGTGTATTTATTTCAATGCAAGGCGAGTAACCAGAAAACACGAGCTGAAGCACAAGGGATTCTGCGGACACTAGGAATCTTGAGCATTACATGCAAAATCAAAGTTCAAAGTAAATTTATCATTGAAGTACATGCATTTATTTATCTATTGAGATACAGCGTGAAACAGACCCTTCTGCCCTTCAAGCTGCACTGCCCAGCAACCCCCTAGCCTAATCACGAGAGAATTTACGGTGACCAATTAACCTAATAACTGGCATGTCTTTGGACTGTGGGAAGAAACCGGAGCTTCCGAAGGAAGGCCATGTGGTCACGGGGAGAACGTACAAGCTCCTAATAGGCAGCGGTGTATACAACCCTGAGATTTGTTTTCTTGCAGGCATACTCAGTAAATCCAAAAAAACATAATAGGATCAACAGAAGACTACATCCAACAGGGTGAACAAAAAACCAAAGTGCAGAAGGCAACAAACTCTACAAATATGAAAGAGAGAAAATAATAACAATGATAAATAAGCAATAAATATTGAAAACCATGAGATGAAAAATCTTCAGAAGTGGTTGTTGGAACAGTTCAGTGATGGGGTGAGTGAAGTTACCCTCTCTGGTTCAAGTGACTGATAGTAACTGTTCCTGAACCTGGAGGTGTGTACCTTCTTCCCAATGGCAGCAGCAAGAAGGCAGCATGGCCTAGGTGGTGATAGTCCTTGATGATGGATACTGATTTCCTGTCACAGCGCTGGAAAGTGCTGAAGGAGCACAGCAAGTCAGGCAGCATCTACCGACAGGAATGATCAGTCAACATTTTGGGCTGTGACCCCTCATCCGGACTGGAAAGGAAGGGGGACCAGGGCCTGTGCTATGCACCAGCTGCTCATACAGCCATACACCGCCTGCTCCCATGGATTTATTTGATCCTGATTGGGGGCTAAGCAGATGCTACACCTTGCCCAAGGGTGACTCGCAGGCTAGCAGAGGGAAGGAGCTCCTTACACCTCCTTTGGGAGAGACATATCTCCACCCCGCCATTCAAGGACATTTTTATACTGACCATTTTGCCTACTAACTGGTACGTCTCTGGAATGTGGGAGGAAACCAGAGCACCCGGAGGAAACCCACATGGTCACGGGGAGGATATACAAACTCCTCACAGAGTGCATCTGGATTAACACCAAACCCTAACACCCCGAGCTGTCATAACCTGCTAACTGCTAGCCCTCCCTACGCCACCGTGACATCTGTATCCCAGCCCTGGCAGTTTAGTTACATAAGAAAGGGAAACAATGGAACAGGAGCTGTTTATCCATACTCGTTCTGCCATTTATCACGATCTCAGACCTCAACACCATCTTCCTGTACTATCCCCATTTTCCCTTCATGCCAGGAGATCCGTCAATCCGTTGTGAATGAGAATGACTCCTCCAGGGTAAAGAATCCCTAAGGTTCACCACCCTCTTGGTGAAGACATTTCAAAGTTCAAGGATCAAAGTACTTACACACTCAGCTGTCCCTTTATCAGGCACCTTGTGCTCCTATTAAAATGACCACATGGTCTTCTGCAGCTGTAGCCCATCCACTTTCAGGTTCAATGTGTTGTATGTTCAGAGATGCTCTTCTGCACAACACCATTGCCACACATGGTTATTTGAATTACTGCTACCTTTCTGTCAGCTTGAACCAGTCTGGCCATTCTCCCTGATCTCTCTCATTTGTTCATTCATTATGTGCCATGTGGTACGATGTGGGTAATCATGGTTTTTCCACGATCATGATTGTTCTTAACAATTTTTTTCTACAGAAGCGATTGCCTCCTTCTGGGCAGTGTCTTTACAAGACGGGTGACCCCAGCCATTGTCAATACTCTTCAGGGATTACCTGCCTGGCGTCAGTGGTCGCATAACCTGGACTTGTGATATGTACCAGCTGCTCCCATGGCTTCACGTGACCCTGATTGGGTGGGAGGCAGGGGTTGGTTAAGCAGCTGTTATACCTTCCCCAAGTCTGACCTGCAGGAAGGAGCACTTTATACCTCCTTTGGTAGAATCGCATCTCCACTCCGCCGACCCCATCTCTCATTAACAAGGCATTCTCACCCACAGAAATGGCACTAACTGATACTTTTTTCACACCATTCTCTGTAAATTCTAGAGGCTGTTGTGCATGATAATCCCAGGAGATCAGCAGTTTCTGAGATACTCAAACCACCTTGTCTGGCATCAACAATCATCCCACGGTCAAAATCATTTAGATCTCATTTCTTCCCCATTCTGATATTTGGTCTGTACAACAGCTGAACCTCTTGACCATGTCTACATGCTTTTATGCATCAAATTGCTACCACATGAGTGGCTGATTAGATATTTACATTAAAGAACAGGACTATCTAATAAAGTTGCCACTGTGTGGATGTTACCATATATACAACCTTGAGATTAATTTTCTTGCAGGTGTTTTCATCAATCGTGGAATTGAGTTTAGGAGCCGAGAGGTAATGTTGCAGCTATATTGAACCCTGGTCAGGCCCCACTTGGAGTACTGTGCTCAGTTCTGGTCGCCTCACTACTGGAAGGATGTGGAAGACATAGAAAGGGTGCAGGGGAGATTTACAAGGATGTTTCCTGGATTGGGGAGCATGTCTTATGAGAATTGGTTGAGTGATCTTGGCCTTTTCTCCTTGGAGCAAAGGAGGATGAGAGGTGACCTGATAGAGGTGAATAAAAGGATGAGAGGCATTGATTGTGTGGATAGTCAGAGGCTTTTTTCCAGGGCTGAAATGGTTGCCACAAGAGGACACAGGTTTAAGGTGCTGGGGAGTAGGTACAGAGGAGATGTCAGGGGTAAGTTTTTTACTCAGAGAGTGGTGAGTGTGCGGAATGGGCTGCCGGCAACGGTGGTGGAGGCGGATACGATAGGGTCTTTTAAGAGACTCCTGGACAGGTACACGGAGCCTAGAAAAATAGAGGGCTATGGGTAAGCCTAGTAATTTCTAAAGTAGGGACATGTTCGGCACAACTTTGTGGGCTGAAGGGCCTGTAATGTGCTGTAGGTTTTCTATGTTTCTATGAAATAAATAAATACAATAGAATTTGTGAACAAAAACAAAGACTGATAAACAACCAATGTGTAAAAGAAGACAAACTTGGAAGATAAAACATAATACTGAGACCACAAGTTGTAAAGAGTCCTTGAAAATGAGTCCATAGGTCACAGAATCATTTCTGTATTTTTTTTATAAATTTTTTTTAATTGAATTTTCAAATGGTTACAGAAGGAAAAAAAAATTATCAACCCTTCCCCCCTCCCCTTAACCCCTCCCCCCTAACATATCCCTGTAGAAAGAGAAAAAAAAGAGAGAAAAAAAGAAAGAAAGAAAGAATGCCTGGATATCGGAAGATACCCACATGCTCCATGCAGTTCATAATAGCTTTAGTATATGTATTTCTTTCTTTCCCCAAATAACCAATAATTTTATCTTCAGAGCACCTATATATTTAATCCTATCTTTTGTAAATAAGGGCGCCAAATTTTCAGAAATATTTCGTATTTATCTCTTAAATTATAAGTAATTTTTTAGAATAATTTCTGTATTGTGGAGATTGAAGTTATCCACAGCGGTTCAGGAGCCTGATGGTGATATGGGACCTAAGGCTTCTCTCCCTCCTGCTCGTAGTGAGGAGTGGGCATGGCCTAGATGCTGGAGTCTTTGATGATGGATGCAGCTTTCAAGTGGCAGTGCTCTATGTTAATGTACTCTGTGAAGGACAGGACTGCCTGTAATGGACTGGGCTATACCCATTGCTTTCTGCAGGGTTTTTCCATTCCTGGGAGTTCCTCTATTACATGAGCAGCACAGTTGCACAGAGGTTGACCTAACATTATTTCAGCGCAACAACCTGCATTCAGTTTTGCCACTGTCTATAAGCGTTTCTACGTTCTCCCCATGACCACCTGATGTTCCTCTGTTGCTCTGGTTTGCTCCCATATTCCAAAAAACTTACTAGGTTAATTGGTCACATGGGGTTAACTGGACATGCGGGTTCATTGGGCCGGAAGAATCTGTTACTGTGCTTTATCTCTAAGTAAATAAATAATACAAAATACACAGTGCTGTGCAGGTACATATACTGAACATAACTAGGCTACCTAAGACTTCTGCCCAGTACTGTTTTTGTCAATGTGGAACAGAAAGCACGTTTGTAAATCTGGTGGAAGCAAAGGGTGTTGGGAATGGCGCGTGTGGAGCGGTGCAGGAGCGGTGTGGGACAGGTGGCAGAGAAGGAATGCCAGCGGCAGGGGATAGTGTGACAGGACTGGTGTTTCCTGCTCTCTCCCCTTTCTCTTCCCCTTTTCCCAGCCATGCTTTCCCTCTCCCTGCCCCTTTCCCACTCTCAGTCCAGGAATCAGGTTTAGAGGGATCAGAAGTGGAGATGGTGAGCAATTTCAAGTTCCTGGGTGTCAATATCTCTGACGACCTAACCTGGACACAACATATTGATGCAGCTATAAGGAAGAGAAGATGGCCGCGGTGTGTGTTGGGGGGGGGGGGGGGGGGCGCTCCTGCACAGGATCAAAGTAAGCTGCAGAGAGTTGTAAAATTAGTCAGCTTCATTATGGGTACTGGCCTCCAAGACATCTTCAAGGAGCAGTGCCTCAGGAAGGAAGCATCCATCATTAAGGACCCCATCACCCAAGACATGCCCTCTTCTCATTGTTACCATCAGGAAGGAGGTACAGAAGCCTGAAGGCACACACTCAGCGATTCAGGAACAGCTTCTTCCCCTCTGCCATCCGATTCCTAAATGAACATTGAGCCCATGAACACCACCTCACTACTTTTTAAAAATTTATTTCTGTTTTTGCACTACTTATTTTAACTTAACTATTTAATGAACGTATATATATATATATATATATTCAGTTTTTTCAATATTATTCATGTATTGTGTTGTACGCCTGCCACAAAGTTACAAACGTAACATATTTCATGACATACGCCGGTGATATTAAACCTGATTCTGATTCTGATTCTGATCATCATTAACATATGTCAAGAAATCAAGATTAGTATAGAATTTTATTTGCACAATTTGTCTTCTTTTGCACATTGGCTGATATCACTGTTTATAGGTGGGAGAAAGAGGTGGCAGTAAGCTCCCACTACCTATTAAATGCTCCCATTGGCAGTGCCTCAAATAGTCACTGACAGCCAAATTCAGCTCCTAGTCTTCACATGTTGTCTAGCTACTAAGCCCAGTGACAGGAGAAGGGCCATAGGCAAGTTACTAGCATCTTGAAACCAGTCATTTCAGGCAGGTGGGGCTCACCAGCCATTGTTGGCAGCTCAACGAAGAGAGAGAGAGAAAACTTTGATCTCAAACCTCCACTGCCTTGCAGCTATTCCCACTCATGGGAAAGGCTTCAGGAATAAACCCTGAGGAAAAATCCAGAGCTGGAGTCCCCAAGGCAGTCCTATGCCAAACTGTGTGGGTCTCTGCCATTTCCTTGGATTCATCAGCTGAGTGGAGAGGGGGAACCTTCTGCATTGCTTGTATCAGACTGGCCTGGCTTTCACATCGCATAGACAGCTAGGGTGCAACATCCATGATCAACCCCAACCAAAGGAGGACCTCAACCGGTTTGTCAGTCTTTATTTATGCACAATCTTTCATAAATTCTGCTGTATTTCTTTACTTCCCTGAAAATACTCACAAGAAATTGAATCTCAAGGTAGTGTATAGTGACATATACGTACTCTGATAATAAATTTACTTTGACATTGACTGTATCACAGACCTGTGTTTAACTAGGTTATTTTATTATCATATCTGTTGGGGTTAATTCGAGACTGCCATTACAGGTCAGGAGTGGCTCACGTAACACACATAATGTTAGGAGGCCGGAATGCGAGGGAGGGGGGAGCGAAACTGGGGACCCCGCTACACCGATACTATTAGTGTCACGCGATTCAGTAAACAAAAGAAACAGGTAACTCGTGAGCATATGGCTGCGGGCCAATAAGATGGACACAAGTGCCCGATATTACCTAATATGTAGCGGGGTTGTGCTGGGGGGAAAAGGGGTATAAATAAGAGCAGATTGTAAGGGGAAAACAGAACGCCTTCTCCAGCGACTCCGTGGATTCGCTGTGCCAGTTACGAATTCTGCAATAAAGCCACGTTTTGTAATATTCCGGTGTAAGTTGTCTCTCTTCCTAAACGAACACAGGGCAGAATTTCAAGCCCAACATATCTTAACCCTGTGAGGTTAATTAGATTTATATTTCAACCCTGTGGATTAATTAAATAATCGCAAATCTGTATCTCAACCCAGTTAATTTAATCAAATTACTCAATGACTGAGTCTTAAACCTACTGGTCAACTCAGATTACACGAGGTCACTTCTTTAACCTTGTGTGTTAAACTAGATTTTACCAGGTCTGTATCTTAAATCTCAGAATATATAATTATACTAGAACAGATCTCTACTTTATTACTGCAAGTAGAATACAATCATAGCAGGTCTGACTCTCAGTGGAATCAAGTTAATCATTTTATTCCTGGTCTGTGTTTTAAACCTGTGTGGTGAAATCAGTTACAACAGGCCTGCATTTTAACTTGCGAGATTAATTAGATCGCTGTGAGTTTGCATAAGTTGCAGGGAATTTCAGAATCACAATCACAATCAGATTTATTATCCCTGCCTTAGATAATGTGAAATTTGTTGTTTTGTTGCAAAAGTACAGTTCAAAGACATAGAATTACAAAGTAAAAGAAATATTGAGGGTTCATGGGTTCATAGACTGTTCAGAGATCTGATGGTGGAGGGGAAGATGCTGATCCTGAATTGTTGAGCGTGGGTCTTCAGGCTCCTGTATCTCCTTCCTAATGGTCGGAATGAGAAGAGGGCATGTCCTGGATGATGAGGGGCTTTAATTGCCACCTTCTTGAGGCATTGCCTCTTGAAGACATCATCGAGGGTAGGGAGGGTTGTGCCTAAGATGGAGTTGGTTGAATTTACAACCTTCTGCATCATGGACCTGTATGTTAATTCTTCAATTGGGGTGTATAGGGTGTCCAGGGAGGGATAGCTGCTCTGGTGAAGGGGCTTGCTATGTCCATTCCAGGGCAGCTCATTGACATTTGGACCCCACCGGACACTGAGTTCTTTCACCTGTGGCTCCAAGTACCTGTCTGCATACAACAGTGGCCACACCCAAGTGGCCAAATGGCCAACAGCCGGCAGCCTCATACCCCTGTGAGGACAGCCAGCAGCCTCATACCCCTGTGAGGATAGCCAGCAGCCTCATACCCCTGTGAGGACAGCCAGCAGCCTCATACCCCTGTGAGATAAGGACATACCTGTCCTAGCATACAAAGTCAGCTCCGGAGGACTGGGGGGGATGAGATCAATAGTAAGATCCAACAGCTAGGAAGCCATGAAGAGCGAAGGAGATGGCAAGGCACAGAAGGCATCATGGCCATCCACTGCAACAAGGAAAACCTCAGTGTGTGACTCTTGTTCGCGCTAATGGACCCAGACTTCTGAGGTCGAGAGAGTGTAAATGCCCCAGTGCAATGGCTTTTCCACTTTAAAAACTCTCCCACACGGGCCTCCGGACATGACGGACAACCTCCGATTAAAGTTCAAAGTCCAAAGTAAAATTTATTATCAGAGTACATACATGCCACTACATACAGCCCTGGGATTATTTTCCTGCAGGTGTACTTAGCAAATCTATAAGAGACATCTTGGGAATCAAAGTTGGTGGTGAAAACATCAATAATTTCAGATATGCGGATGATACTGTGTTAATTGCAAATACGGAGGAAGAACTACAAAACTTAATTGATATAGTTGTTGAAGAAAGTGCAAAAATGAGTCTGTCTATCAATCGCAAAAAGACAGAATGTATGGTGATATCCAGAAATAGGAGAATCCTATCTACAGGCTGAGAATAAATGGGGAAGACATGAAACAAGTACAGAACTTTTGCTACTTAGGAAGCTGGGTGACATCAGATGGCAGGTGCAACATGGACATCAAAAGAAGAGTAGAGATGCAAAAGACATTCATTATGAGAATGAAGAGTATGCTGACCAACACTAAACTAGGCATGAAACCCACCTCAGAGCACTGAAATGTTAAGTTTATCCAGTTATGTTATATGGCTCAGAATGTTGGACAATATCTAGTAACATGAGGAAACGAATTGAAGCAGCAGAGATGTGGTTTTTGAGGAGGATGCAAAGAATATCATGGACGAAACGAATATCTAACGAGGATGTCATGAACAGAGCAAGCACAAAAAGAAATAATTTATGAGATCATGAATAGGCAATGTGACTTCATGGACATGTGATTAGGAAAGAGGAATTAGAATGCACGGTAATTATGGGAAAGATTGAAGGGAAGAAAGCAAGAGGAAGGCAAAGACAAATGATGATGGAGACAGCAGCCAGAGAACTGGAAATGAATACCAATGAATTGATCCACTTGACCTGAAACAGGAGTGTGTGGGCCACGGCAGTCAAAGCTCAAACTGGGCATGGCACCTGATGGTGATGATGATGTAGTTATCCCCTATTAGGTTATGTAAAGTCTTTATTATCACCCTGGATTTTAATTAGATTAGAAAGGCTCTGTGATTCTAATTGGTTTATAATCGACTGTACTTACGTTTTTGAATTACTGCAGGATTATATTCTAACCTCATGTATCAGATTAAATGAGTTTGGGTCTGTATCGCAACCTAATGAGTTTAAATTGATTCTACTAGATCTGTATTTTAGCCATATAATTTAAGTTCAATTATAGAGGGTCTCGATTGAAACACTCTCCACACTCAGTGGCCACTTTATTAGGTACACCTGTACTCCTGCTCATTAATGCAAATATCTGATCAGCCAGTCATGGGGCAGCAACTCAATGCATGACAGACATGGCCAAGAGGTTCAGTTGTTGTTCAGACCAGACATCAGAATGGGGAAGAAAAGTGATCTCAGTGAATTTGCTGGTGCCAGATGGGGTGGTTTGAGTATCTCAGAAACTGCTGATCTCCTGGCACGTACAACAGTCTCTGGCGTTTACAGAGAATGGTGTTAAAAACAAAAAAAAACATCCAGTGAGCAGTAGTTCTGTGGGCAAAAACACCCTTTTAATGAAAGAGGTCAGAGGAGAATGGCCAGATTGGTTCAAACTGACTGGAAGGCAACAGTAACTCAAATAACCATGCATTACAACAGTTGTGTGTAGAAGAGCATCTCTGAATGCACAACACAACGAGCCTTGAAGTGGATGGGCTACAACCACAGAAGACCACTAACGTACACTCAGAGGACACTCTATAAGGTACTTCGACCCTGTGAGACCTACATTTTTTCTCTGTCACATCCATTCCACATGCCTACATATTAGTTAACCTCTATTTTCAATGTCAAATACCAGATGGCTTGCATTTACGGTGGGAGGGGTTATGTTCAAAGGAGGTGTACAGGGCAAGTTTCTTACACAGAGAGTGGTGGGTGCCTGGAATGTGCCTGGTGGGGGAAGTAAACATTATTGAGGTATTCAAGATGCTCTTAGAGAGGCACAAGAATGTGCACAGAATGGAGGGATGTGGACATTGTGTAGGCAGAAGGGATTAGTTTAGTTAGGAGTTTAATTCAACAGAACATTGAGGACCAAAGGGCCTGTGCCTATACTGTACTCTACTATGTTTAATCCTCAGACACAAACGAGAGTACAATGGGTCAGTTTTTCAAAAGTACGATTGGCATGAAAGCGTAGTGGTCACCAAAAAATGTAAAGTTCAAGGTAGATTTATTATCAAACTACATATATGTTACCATATACTACCCTGACCTCCAAGAGGTCCACAATCTCACCATGGTTTGGAGCTTGCATACCTCAATGACCTGGAGTCAGGACTTCATCCCTTGGCCTTGGTAAGGTCACCCATGCCAGACAGGTCAAAGGGTAGAGGCCAGACTAAGGGTGGTTCACCGGACATTCAGGTTCAGGGGTTCAGCTCAGGGCCAACAACCTTGATTGTTAAACAAAATTGTTACAGACACAGGAATGATGAATCCTTCTACATCTACTGTATATACGATAGTATTCCTGAGTCTCCACCTGGGACTTGCTTGGCTGACAGTAGTGAAAACTGAGGGTAAGTTACTGACATGATAAAGGAAGTTCTGAGAACCTCCAGAGATGGAGGACCTGCACTACTAACCTAAATACTAGCAGTGTAACGGGCAATAAGTATATTATCCCAAGATTCAATTTCTTGCAGGCATTCACAGTAGAATAAAGAAATACAATAGAATCAATGAAAAACTACACATGAAGACTGACAAGTAGCCAATGTTTAAAAGAAGACAAACTGTGCAAATACGAAAAGAAACAAATATTATTAATAAATAGCACTGAGAACATGAGTTGCAGAGTCCACGGGTTGTGTCCAGTGATCAGTTCATTGTTGAGGTGAGTGAAGTTGTCCATTCTGGTTCAGGAGCCTGATGCTTGTAGGGTAATAACCGTTCCTGAACCTGGTGTTGTGGGACCTCAGGCTCCTGTACTTCTTCCCGATGGTGGCAGCAAGAAGAGAGCATGGCCTCTTCTCTGTACATACAGTACTTCTTTTCTACGACAGTGCCAGTGACCCAGGTTCGATTCCTGCCACTATCTGTAAGGAGTTTGGATATTCCCCTGTGTGGAAAGGCTGGTAAGAAGAGGTTAAAAAGTCAGAGAGGAGGATGGTGGGGGGGTGGGGGGGAGAACAGATTTGTTTACCAGAAGGATAAATCGATATTCGTGCCATCAGGTTGGAGGCCACCCAGTTGGAACAAAAGGTGTTGCTCCTCCACCCTGAATATGGCCTCATCTTGGCAGAAGAGGAGTCATGGACCAACACGTCGGAAAGGAATGGAAGTTGGAATTAAAATATTTGGCCACCAGAAGTTCCACTTTTGGCAGATGGAGTGGAGGTGCTCGACGAAGCAGTCCCCCAATTTACAATGGGTCTCACCAATGTAGAGGAGACTGTATTGGGAGCATCAGACACAATTGTCCACCCCAGCAGTTTCATAGGTAAAGTGTTGACTCATTTGGAAGGACTGTTTGGGGCCCTGAATGGAGGTGAGGGAGGAGGTGTATGGGCAGGTGTAGCACTTAGGCCACTAACAGAGATAGGTGCTGGGAGGGGGATTAGTGGGGAGGGATGAATGGACAAGGGAATTGTGGAGGGAGCGATCCCCATGGAAAGCAGAGAGGGGTGGGGAGGTAAACATATGTTTAGTGGTGGGATCCCTTTGGAGATGGCGGAAGTTGCAGAGGATGATGCGTTGAACGTGGCAGGTGATGGGGTGGTTGGTAGGGACAAGCGGAACTCTGTCACTGTTACGGCAGCAGGAAGATGAGGTGAGCACAGATTTCAGGAAATGGAGGAGATGTGGGTGAGGGCTGCATCAAAAGTGGAGGGAGGGAAACCCTATTCTTTGAAGAAGGAGAACATCTCCAATGTCCTGGAATGGAAAGCTGCTTCCAGGGAACAGATGTGGTGGAGGTGAAGAAACTGAGGGCAGGATGGAAGTTAGAGGCAAAGTTGATAAAATTGATGAGCTCAGTATGAGTGCATGAACCAGCGCCAATACAGTCACCAATGTAGTGGAGGAAGAGTTGGGGAGAATTACCAGGGAAGGCTTTGAACATGGACTGTTCTATGCAGCCAACAAAGAGGCAGGTATAGCTGGGGCCCATGCAGGTGCCCATGGCTACTCCTCGAGTTTGGAGAAGGTGAGAGGAGCCGAAGGAAAAATTGTTGAGGGTGAGGACTAGTTCTGCCAGATGGAGGTGGAGGGAAACTAGTTGGTTCTTTCGTCAGGAAAGAAGCAGAAATTAAAAATCAAATTTTTGATTTAAAAAAATCAGACATACAGTATAGTAACATGCCCTTCCATGCCCTTCCTAACCCGAAGGATGTGCTGTGGACTGCCCATAAGTGCCAACATTGCAATCCTGCCAGTGTTCAGCTCAACAGCACAGAGCACAAGCAACAGCAAAACAAGTCTTTCCTCCCTCTTTTTCCATCCCTCACCTACTGAGGTGTCTCAGCCTCAGTTACGTAAGTTCAATTAGATGATCCATAGCTTTTCTACCTTCAGGTTCAGTGTTTTCTGTCTCTATTTCAAATATCCAGTATCCACAGATACATTGTTTATTTTTATTAATCCTGTAAATTTAATGAGTTGTGGATTGGAAATGGGTCTTTACCAAAGGAGGTGTAAGGCACTCCTTCCCTCTGCCAGCCTGCAAGTCACCATTGGGCAAGGAGTATTATGTCCTGATCAAGGTTACATGAAGCCACGGTCAGATGAACAGCAGATGCATGTCACAAGTCCTAGTTTTGTGACCACTGATCCCAGGCAGACAATCTCTGAAGAGCATTGTTAATGGATGGGGTCACCCGTCTTGTAAAGGCACTGCCCAGAAGAAGGCAATGGCGAACCACTTCAGTAGAAAAACTTGCCATGAACAATCATGGTCATGGAAAGACCATGATCTCCTACGTCATATGATACAGCACATAATAATAGGCTTAATAAGCTGATATTGGATCTCTATCTCAAACTTTAATATTTGTTGAATTATAGTGAGTCTAATTCTCAATCCTGGGTGTTTCATTAGATTAGAGCAAGCCTTTAATGCTACACAGGATTTAAATCAGATTGTGGAAGACTCTGTGCCTCAGGGATCTGTTCTGGGACCCCTACTCTTCGTGAGTTTTATAAATGACCTGGATGAGGAAGTGGAGGGATGGGTTAGTAAATTTGCTGATGACACAAAGGTTGGGGGTATTGTGGATAATGTGGAAGAGGTTACAACAGGACATCGATAGGATGCAAAACTGGGCGGAGAAGTGGCAGATGGAGTTCAACTCAGATAAGTGTGGGATAGTTCATTTTGGTAGGTCAAATATAATGGCAGAATATAGTATTAATGGTAAGACTCTTGGCAGTGTGGAGGATCAGAGGGATCTTGGGGTCCGTGTCCATAGGACGCTCAAAGATGCTGCGCAGGTTGACTCTGTGGTTAAGAAGACATACGGTGTATTGGCCTTCATCAACCATGAGATTGAATTCAAGAGCCAAGAGGTAATATTACAGCTTTATAGGACCCTGGTCAGACCCCACTGAGCTCAGTTCTGGTCACCTCACTACAGGAAGGATGTGTAAACTAAAGAAAGGGTGCAGAGGGGATTTACAAGGATGTTGTCTGGATTGGGGAGCATGCCTTACAAGAACAGGTTGAGTGAACTTGGCCATTTCTCCTTGGAGTGATGGAGGCTGAGAGATGACCTGATAGAGGTGTATAAGATAATGAGAGGCATTGATCATGTGAATAGTCAGAGGCTTTTTCCCAGGGCTGAAATGGCTAACACAAGAGGGCACAGTTTTAAGGTGCTTGAAAGTAGGTACAGTGGAAATGTCAGGGGTAAGTTTTTTTTATATAGACACAGAGAATGATGAGTGCGTGGAATGAGCTGCTGGCAACGGTGCTGGAGACTGATACAATAGGGTCTTTTAAGAGACTCCTGCATAGGTACATGGAGCTTAGAAAAATAGAGGGCTAAACGTAACCTAGGTAATTCCAAGTTAAGTACATGTTCTTCAAAGTATTGTAGGCCGAAGGGCCTGTATTGTGCTGTAGGTTTTCTATGTTTCTTTGTCGATGTTTCTAATTACAATGGGTCTCTATTTCACTGTGGTTAAATTGTTTATATTGGGTCTGTATATTAGCCCTTTGAGTTTAATTAGATTTGAATGAGTCCATATATTAACATTGCACACAATTAGATTATCTAGATCTATAGCTCAACCCTGTAAGGTCCAATCTTCCTAGCTTCTCTTAACAAAGCAGCTCTCTCAGCCCAGGATTAGAACGTAGACTTGGAATAGGACAGAAGTACCGGCCTTTTGGCCCATAATGTTGTGCTGCCCTTTTAAGCTACTTCCCTCTCATGTCTTCCTTCATCACCTAAGAGTCCCTTAAATGTCCCTGATATACAGTACTGTGCAGAAGCCTTAAGCACATATATATAGCTAAGGTACTTAAGACTTTTGCACAGTACAGTATTTGCCAATGCGGAGCAGAGAAGAGTTTGTAAATCTGGTGGGAGCAAAGCACTTTGGGAATGAGGAGGGTGGAGCGCCGCAGGAGGGGTGAGGGACAGGTGGCAGAGAAGGAGTGCCAGGGGTGGGTGTGTGGCATGGGCGCAGACAACCCCAGCCCTGAGACTCCAGGCAAGGTTACTTAATTCCAAACAATTTGTTTATTGATCAATACAGAATGTCTCTCTGGTACTTCCCACTCCCTCCCCTCTCCCTTCCCCTTTTCCCAACCATGATTCCCCTCTCCCTGACCCCTTCCCACTCTCAGTCCACAACAGAGACCCAGATCAGAATCAGGTTTATTATCACTCACATTATGTCATGGAATTTGGTTTTATTTTGTGGCAGCAGCAGTACAGTGCAATACATAAAATTACCACAGTACTGTGCAAAAGTTTTAGATAGCCTAGCTATATATACGAGGGGTGATTAATAAGTTTGTGGCCTAAGGCAGAAGGAGTCAATTTTAGAAAACCTAGCACATTTATTTTTCAACATAGTCCCCTCCTACATAGTCCTGACGAAGGGTCTTGGCCCGAAACGTCAACAGCGCTTCTCCCTATAAATGCTGCCTGGCCTGCTGTGTTCCACCAGCATTTTGTGTGTGTTGTTTGAATTTCCAGCATCTGCAGATCTCCTCGTGTTTCCCCTCCTACATTTACACACTTAGTCCAGCGGTCGTAGTGCGTACAGATCTTGGCCATCCAGAAAGTGTCCACAGCATGGTTGTTTGATAAGTTTGTGGCCTAAGATAGAAAGAGATGGGTTATACAGCTCTCGTTACATGCACATGCAGGTCAACTCTTTGAGTGATTATGCAGAAAGTTTGAAGTTAATAATTCATCTCCTTCTACCTTAGGCCACGAACGTATCAATCACCCTTGATGAGTTATTAACTGATGAGCTATTAACTTTCATTTTTCTAAATTCCATTGAGGATGGAATTCTCTAATGGAAAGGCAAGGACAGGACTCTGAATTGTGGGACAAACAGAATTTCGAGATCACCTCTGACATATCCACTTTTCATGAACTCCTGCCTCCCCACCCTCCCTGTGAGATCTGAATTCACTGGGACAAGCCTGGGTTGTGGAGATTCAAAGGCCAGTGCCTTTTCGAGCTTCAGGAGCACTCTTACCAATCCCAGCCAAGTGAATTCCAGAGGATGAGCCTTGGCAGCGATCAGGCAAGGGGTTAAGCTGACTGTCAAAATGAAATTGTAAATAGACTCTCGTTATATTTTCAAGTTGCTTGGTGCGAGAGCAGTTGGGTAATTACTCCAGAAGTAATGGCTGCTGCTTGGTGACAGCTGGGGCTTGCCAAAAGTGAGGTGTGCTATCACTGTTGCTGCGATCTCCGTGGCAACCTCCCTGTGGTTACTTTCTCCCCTCATCCCCACCTGTCAGGCGCCACACAAGAATGTGAAAGCTAAGCTGTGGATAGCGGGGGAACTGCCTCACAAGTTCCCAGTGCACTTACCACTGGACTAGGCCGGAGGCTACAACTTGCCTACGTGCCTCCCTTTTCCATCTGCACCCACCTCCAGACTTGTCAGAATTGTTTTCTTCCAGAACATGAGCCCAACTTAATGACAAACGGGTCTGAAGGGGGCAGACACAGTGAAGATGGTGGGAAAGAGACTCCAAACTTAACGAAGACACATATGAATCCAGAGACAATTGAGGTGTGGACCCCAGAAAACTCTTTTTGAGACATTACAGCAGAATTATGCCGCTCTGTCCGATAAGTCTGTTGTGCCAATCAATCATCACTGAGTTTTTTCTGTCAATCCATTCTTCTTGAAACCTTTAACCCCTTTACCAATTCAGAACATATCAATCTCTGCCTTAAATATACCCAATAAATCGGCCCTCACATTCATCTGTGGTACCGAATTCCACAGATTCACCATCCTCTGGCTGAAGAAATTCCTCATCATCTCAGTTTTAATGGGATATCCTGCTGGATCTGTTACTCTCCTACTAATTGAAACATCATCTCCACTTCCAATTTATCCAGGCCTTTTAGTATTCGGTAGCTTTCAATGAGATGCCTCCTTAACTTTCTGATCAAAATCAAGGACAGATCCACACATGACTCATATGTTAACCCTTTCATTCCCGAGATCGTTCTTGTGAACCTCCTCTGGACCTTCTCCAGAGCCTGCACATCTTCCTTAGATGATTGAATTGGTTGTCCATCACTCCAACAATGACAGTTTGATTTGTGCAGTTCTGCTGTGTGTTCATAGGTAGCTGCTGAGTTCAAGTTGTGAGCAACATAGTCATTGAATAAGCTCTTCGCAGGCTTCCAGCCGGGTACAGATATTGATTTTAACTGATGCTTCAATGACAAGCTCTGCCATTTTCACCAAGGATGATGCCTAGGCATGTCTAGTCCAGTGGTATACATACCCCCATTGTCCATCCCACTGACCTTCTGATTGGTTAGTCCTCATCCAATCAGGTTTCTACCATCCCACCTTGTTTACAATCGGATTCCAGTTCTTACTTAGAGCGAACTCTTCATTTTTGTTAAAATTCTTTGCCTCTAGTTTTATTTCAATGGCTTCCTTAATCAGATGGTCCCAAAAGCCACTTGTATGGCACAGTAATTTTGTGCCATTGGCCATTGTGAATGCTATGTTCTCCTACAGCCAGTTTCTCCAGGTAATCCAAGAGGATACACCTCCTGTGCTCCTTGATGCGGGATTCCACCGTGTACCCCATCAGGACGTGTATCCATTTGGGTTAACCAGAGAAATTGATGGTAGCAGAACATTGCAATTGCAATAGCCCAAGACAATCTGCTGGAGGAACTCAGTGGGTCGTGCTGCATCTATAGAGGAAAAAGAACTGTTCCAGGTCAATACCCTGCCTCAGGACCCACAGCCCCCGGTGGCAATGAAGTCCAGAGTTTCACCACTCTCTGGATAAGGAAATTCCTTTTCACCTCTGGAAAAACTCAAAGGCTGTTGGTCAGATCAGGAGCAGAATCAGAATCAGGTTTAATAACACTAAATTTGTTGTTTTGTGGCAGCAGTACATTGTAATACATAATGATAAAAACTATAATTTACAGAAAGAAATATATATATATATATATAGTGCAAAAAGAGGGAAAAAAAGTAGTGAGGTAGTGTTACATGGGTTCAATGTCCCTTTAGAAATAGGATGGCCGAGGGGAAGAAGCCATATATGAATCATTGAGTCTGTGCCTTCAGGCTCCTGTACCTCCTCCCTAACGGTAGCAATGAGAAGAGGGCATCACCTGGGTGATGGTGGTCCTTAATGATGGATGTCGCCTTTCTGAGGCACTGCCTTTTGAAGATTTCTTTGCTACTTTGGAAGCTGGTGGCCATGATGGAGCTGACTAACTTTACAACTCTGTAGCTTATTTCAATCCTGTGCAGTGACCCCTTCCCCACCCCTCACCCCCCCCCCCCCCAGACCAGATGGTGATGCAGCCAGTTAGAATGCTCTTCACGGTACATCTATAGATGTTTGCAAGTGTCTTTGGTGACATACCAAATCTCCTCAAACTCCTAATGAAATATAGCCGCTGTCATGCCTTCTTTGTAGCGGCATTGATATGTTGGGTCCAGGATAGATTCTCAGAGATGTTTACACCCAGGAAGTAATGCATGGTTGCTGTAAATCCCAGCATCTGCAGCCCTCCTGTCTCTAGTGAACAGCCCAATCCCTTATTCTGGGACTGTGATGCTTCCGACCGCAGCCATGTGAGATATAGACAGCACGGTAGTAGAGCAGTCAGCGTAGCACTATTGCTGCACCGGTGCCCCAGGTTCAATTCCCGCCGCTGTCTGGAAGGAGCCTGTACGTTTTCCTTGTGACCAATTGTGTTTCCCCCCTGTGCTCTGGTTTTCTCCCACAACACAAATTTGTACAGGCTAATAGGTTAATTGGTCCCATGTGTGAAATCGGGCCAGAAGGGAATTGAGTTCCGATCAGCAATGAATCCAGACATCAGAAGTTTGAGAGGAGTGGATTTTGATCAGGTCTTCTGAATGAGTAGAAGGGGGCAGTGGTGGATCACGGCAGCATAACTGAGCTCCGACCAGTGACAACTCCACGTTTGGGATTGATTAGCAAGAGCAAGTTAAGGGAAGGTGGGGGCAAGCACAGTGGCCATCATCTGAGTGGGCAGAGTCAGAGTGGTGATCTTGAGGCTTTAGTGCTTTGAGGCTTCAGCAAAGAGAGGCTGCAGTGAGAGAAAGCAAAAAATGAAAAAAGTCCTAGGTAAAGATTTTTCCTTGCCTTTTTTATATCTGCTCAGTTAGGACAGTAGAGATGCCAGGCAAAATAGTGGAATGTTCCTCTTTCAGGATGTGGGAAGGCAGGGAGACCTCTTGTGTATCTGGCAAATACAACTGCGAGAAGTCCATCCAGCTGCAGCTTCTAACAATCTGCATTAAGGAGTTTGAGTAGGGACTGGATAGACTCCGTATCATTCGAGAGTCTGAAGGTGTGATAGATAGATAGGTACTGTAGATACTTCATTGATCCCAAAGGAAATTACAGTGTCACAGTAGCATTACAAGTGCACAGATAGACAGTACAAATATTAGAAGAGAAGTAAGAAAGAATAAAAAATAAGTTACCACAAACAGGAGGGGGGGGGGGGGAATCATCTCTTTCCTGGCTTTAGGTTGACTTGTTATAGAGCCTATTGGCTGAGGGTAAGAATGACCTCATATACTACTCTTTGATTCAGAGCAGTGCAGTTGTCTTAGTCTATTACTGAAAGAGCTCCTCTGTTCAGCCAAGATGGCATCCAGAGGGTGAGACACATTGTCCAGAATTGCTAGGATTTTCTGGAGGGTCTTTGGTTCTACCACAGGCTGCAGTGTGTCTAGTTTGACTCCTATAACAGAGCCAGCCTTTCTAATCACCCGTGTTGATGCCATTGCCTCAGCACACCACCACGTAAAAGATTGTACTGCAACAACAGACTGGTAGAACATGTGAAGGAGAGGCCTGCATACTCCAAAGGATCTCAGTCTCCTCAGGAAGTAGAGGT
Source organism: Hemitrygon akajei (assembly GCF_048418815.1). Taxonomy (NCBI): domain Eukaryota; kingdom Metazoa; phylum Chordata; class Chondrichthyes; order Myliobatiformes; family Dasyatidae; genus Hemitrygon; species Hemitrygon akajei. The sequence continues at coordinate 12,507,929 of NC_133127.1, read as the reverse complement.
GACTCTGGCCATTCCTGTACACAGCCTCTGTGCTGATGCTCCACTCAAGTCTGTCATCCAGGTGCACCCCCAGGTACTTGTAGGTCCTCACCATCATTAGTAACAGGGAGCAGTGCAGGCTTAGTCTTTGTAAAGTCCATCACCATTTCCTTCATCTTACTGAAATTGGGCTGCAAATGATTCAGCTTGGCACCATTTGACAAAATCCTCCACCAAGGCCCTGGATTCATCCTTTGGTCCTCCCTTTATACACCCAACTATTGCTGAGTCATCAGAGAATTTCTGACTCGGTGTGGTATCAGTGTGGGGCCCCAGTGCTGCTTATAAGTGAATCCCCTTTTTACTGGGCATCTCTGGAACTGTGGCTTGTTAGCCCCTCACTAACTGCCACTGGACTCCACGGTGAGAAACCCACCTTTCTCAGGCTCTGTACATCTGGGGTGTATACAATTTGGTCCCTCCAAACCCGTGAGGTTGGGATGTCTCACCGACCTAAACCCCGGTTTGTGTGAATTACTGTCCCTGGGCAATCACCTGTCGACAAGAAATAACAGATTGCACGCTGCATACAACCATAAAGATAATATATTTATGAATGTTAACCAAAGAGTTATTAAAGAAAAGAAAAAAAACCCAGAAGTGTCTATTGTAGTTAAACAGTCAAATGCGCACATAAGTTGGAGCCCATTTTGAATTTGTCTGCAACTCAGGCGCCGGACCCTCAGTCTGTGTGAAAGCACACACCACCTTCCGAATGTTGCTCGAAATCCGTCTCGAACAAACGGGCTCGCCTGTGGAAGTACTGGTCCTTCCTCCTTGAAGCCATTGCACAAAGCACCTTGTGCAACAGGGACGGCATCCTCAGCATCTTCCCTCCTGTCTTCTCCCAGCTCCCGCCAACAAAGACCTCGACCCACCCCAGTGTCCGTCACAAAACCTCTCCACCCAGCGTTCTCTAGAACCTTCTAATTCCACCATCCTGACTGGCTGACACCACATTCCTAAGTTGAACAACAAAGCCTCTTATCTCAGCTCAAACCCAAACAGGCTGAAAGCAGAACTGATTGCTCTTACAGAAAATGAAATACCTTCAGCAGTGCAGTAAAAATCTTAACCAGGACATTACAAAACCACGTCTCTGTAGCTGGACAAACTGTGGTCCGCCAGTCAGGTAATCCATTATCCAGGATACAATGGCAGTACCAACCTGCATTGAACGGAGCTTTTCCCCCAGCAATGAGGGCTGAAGGCACTTGAGAAATCAAAAAACATGATCCTCATGGTGCTGCCCTGTCTATACAAATGGGAGTAGGCTCCAATATGCTTCTAGTGCACAAACTGCAGGGGATCGAGAGCTGATCTGACCAGGGGTTAGAGGTGAGCCAGGACCAGCCTCTCCAGGGTCTCCATGACATGTGAGGTCAGGGCCACTGGACGGGAGTCATTCAAGTCTTTCAGTTGGGACCACTCATGACATTTCCCACACAGTCGGGACCATTTCCAGGCTGAGACTCCGATTGGAAATGCGCTGGAGAACTCCACACAGCTGCTCAGCACACTCCTTCAGGGCCCTGGGTTCACACCGTCCGGTCCCAATGCTCTGCCATGTCTGAGTTTCCCCAGAGCCCTCCTCACCTGCTCAGTAGTGAAGGTGAGTCCATGACGACTGAGGAGTTGGTGGAAGGTGGGGCCGGGGGAGGTAAAGATCTGGACAATGGCAGTTGGTATATGGAGGTGTGGATGGTGGGTGCAGGGCATGGAGGGGGCATAGACAGTGGTAGCCTATGTGTTGAACTGGAGGGGGAAGGAGGGAGCATTGGGTACCTCGACAGCTGGACTGGTGTGCTGTGGGCTGTGAACTGGAGGGCAATTGGTAAACCTATTGAAGAATTGGTTTAACTCATCAGTCTATTCACAACTGCATTCTAAGGCTCTACAGCTGGGCTGATAGATAGGACACATAGAGAGGTAGTTACACCCAAGGTGCAGGACACAGGAAACTAGGTGACAGCCAAGTAGGGGAAAGAGGTAACTGAACCAGTGCAGTGTACCCCTGTGGCTATCCCCCTCAACAAAGGTATCACCTTGCATACCTTTTGGGGCGGGGGAATAACCTAACAGAGGAAAGTCATAGTGGTCAGGTCTCTGGTACTGAGTCTGCCTCTGTGACTCAGAAAGGAAGGGTGCGGGAGAGAAGAGGTGATAGGGGATTTGTTAATTAGGGGTACGGACAGACCATTCAAGCATGAGATTCCCAGTTGGTCTGTTGCCTTCAGGGTGCCAGAGTCTGGGACATCTCGGACTGAGTTCTCAGCATCCTCAAGTGGGAGGGCGAATAGCCAAAGGTTGTGGTCCATGTAGGCACCAATGACATAGGTAGGACAAGTGACAAGGTTCCTCATAGGGAGTTCAGGGAGTTAGGTGCTGAGTTAAAGGACCTAACTCAGGGTTGTGATCTCAGGATTGCTACCCATGCCACATGCTAGTGAGGCCAGAACTAGAAAGATTATACAGTTTAACATGTGGCTAAGGAGTTGGTGTAGGAGGAAGAGCTATGAATGCCCTTCCTCCTACACCAAGTGGAATACAGGGTTGGGAAATGTATGATAATGCATTTTGGTAAAAGGAACAATAGTGCTGATTATTATCTAAATGGGGGAAAATTCAAGTATCAGAGGTACAGGAGGACTTAGGAATCCTTGTGCAAGACTCCCAGAAGGTTAATTCACAGATTGAGAAAGCAAATGCAATTCTGACATTTATTTCAAGGGGAATAGAATAGAAAAGCAAGGAGATAATGCTGGGCCTTTATAAGACACTGGTCAGGCCACACTTAGAGAATTGTCAACAGTTTTGGGCCCCATATCTCAGAAAGGATGTGTTGTCATTGGAGAGAGTCCAGAGGAGGTTCATGAGGATGGTTCTGGGAATGAAGGGGTTAACATTTGAGGAGCATTTGGCAGCTTTGGGCCTATACTCACTGGAATTTAGAAGAATGCATGGAGAACTCATTGAAACCATTGAAAGGACTAGATAAGGTGGATGTGGAGAGGATGTTTCCTGTGGTGGGGGTATCCAGAACTAGGGGGCACAGCCTCAAAATTGAGGGGTGACTTTTTGGAACAGAAGTAAGGAGGATTTTTTTCTTTTAGCTAAAGAGCGGTGAATCTGTGGAATGCTCTGCCACAGAACATGGAGAAGGTCAAGTCTGTGGGTATATTCAAAGCGGAAGCTGATAGATTTGGCAAGGCACTTGACAACATCCTGCATGGGAGGCTGGTCAAGAAGGTTGAGTCATTTGGCATTCAGGATGAGGTAGTAAATTGGATAGACATTAGCTTTGTGCAAGATGCCAGAGATTGGTAGTAAAGGGTAGCCTCTATGACTGGAGGCCTGAGACTAGTGGTGTGTTGCAGGGATTGGTGCTGTGTCCTTTGTTGTTTGTCATCGATATCAATGATCTGGATGAAAATGTGTTTAACTGGATCAGCAAATTGCAATGACGCCAAGATTTGGGGTGTAGTGGACAGTGAGGAAGGCTATCATGGCTTGCAGAGGGATCTGCATCAGCTGGAAAATGGGCTGAAAAATGCCAGATAGAATTTAAAGCAGACAAGTGCGAGGTTTTGCACTTCGGTAGGACCAACAATGGTAGGTCTTACATCGTGAATGATAGGGCACCACGGAGTGTAGTAGAACAAAGGGATCTGGGAACACAGCTCCAAAGTGGTTTAACAAGTAGATAGGGTCGTAAAGAAAGCTTTTTGGCACATTGGCCTTCTTAAATCAACGTATTGAGTACAGGAGATGGGCTGTTACGTTGAAGTTGTATAAGACATCAGTAAGGCCTAATTTGGAGTATCGTGTGCAGTTTTGGTCACCCACCTACAGGAAAGACGTAAACAAATTTGAAAAAGTACAGAGGAAATTTACAAGGATGTTGGGTGTGGAGTTATAAGGAAAGATTGAATAGGTTAGGACTGTATTCTTTAGAACGTCGAAGATTGAGAGGAGATTTGATAGAGGAATATAAAATTATGAGGGGATATAGATAGGGTTAATGCAGGCAGGCTTTTTCCATTGAGGGTGGCACTACAACCAGAGGTCATGGGTTAAGGGTGAAAGGTGAGAAGTTTAAAGAGAAAATGAGGGGAACCTCTTCACTCAGAGGGTGGTGAGAGTGTGGAATGAGCTGCCAGTACAAGTGGTCCATGCAAGCCCGATTTCAATGTTTAAGAGAAGTTTGTTTAGGCACATGAATATTAGGGATACAGAGGACTATTGTAAAGGTACAGGTCGATGGGAGTAGGCAATTTTAATGGTGTTGGCATGGACTAGATGGGCCAAAGGGGCTGTTTCTGTCCAGTACTTCTCTGTAACTCTATTACTCTAAGGGCCTGTTACCATGCTGGATCTCTAAATTCAAAAACCAAACTGATTACAGCAGCTTGTAGTAGCTTTATAAAACTCTAGTCAGGCCACACCCGGAGTATTACGTTCAGTTTTGGTCACGTCGTCATAGAAAGGATTTTGAGGCTTTGGAGAGAGCGCACAAGAGGTTTACCAGGATGCCAGTTGGATTAAACGACTTGTGCTATAACGAGAGTGTGGACAAACGTTTTACACGGATTGGTGGGTACCTGGAACGCACTGCATGGGGTGATGGTGAAGGCAGATACATTTGGGACTTGTAAGAGCCGTTTAGATAGGCACATAAATGTGAGAAAAGTTGAAGGATATGGACATGGGTGTGGCAGAAGAGATTAGATGGCCATTTGATTTTTAATTTAATTCGTTCAGCACAACGTTGTAGGCCAGAGGGCCTATTCCTGTGCTGTACTGTTCTATGTGCAGTGAATGCGAATATTAACCCTCTGTGTGCAATTTGATAGCACTACATCTATCTCAATTCTGCAAGATTCAGACGTTTGGTGCCTCACAGAGTGGTAGTCATTCAGTCCTCTATCTCTGCTGACCCCGATATAGGTTTTGCACTTGAAGACTGAAAGAGTTAAGCAGGCGAGCGAGAAGACCCCGAACACAGAGAGAGAGTTCAGCCATGCGAAAGTGATAACAGAGTACACAAGGCAGTGAATTAATCATTCAGTCAATGGGCGGAGTCAGGATTGCCGTGGTTGCGCCCTTGTAAGTCTTCAGACAAAAGTCGTTTTCCAACCCACTAAACCACAGCACTTCAGTCAGCCTGCCTTCTTTTCTCCTGCCTCCGAGGGGCTTTTTCTCCTCCCCCCAAATGCTCGCACTTCTGGATTCCTTCACTGCGTCCGATTTATCTCTCAAGTGATTCTGACACGTGGGACAAATGGTGGCTCTCTGAGCTGTCCCACTGACAGCAGCTGCCGCGGCGAGATCTGGTCAATGGGAAGTAAACGAGCAATTTAACGCCGCAGCTCCTAATTAGAATTTATTGTAGAGTCAGCATTTGTTGATCTTGCTCCGAGCTCAGTTAGAGAAGAACTCCCAGAGTGATAGAGCCTTACAGCTCTGAAACAGGCCATTCAGCCCACCTAGTCTGTGCTGAAATATTATTACTGCACTGGACCATAGCCCTCCAATCCACGTACCTATCCACATTTCTCTTAAGTGTTGAAATTGAACCCGCTGGTCTTTGAGACAATCGCAGGAACTGCCTTGCAACGTGAAATTGCATTTTGCGGGTTCGAGTTGTGGACTCACAGGGTCGTAGAGCATGGAACCACACTGTTCGGCCCACCGGTCCATTCTGACCAAGATGCCCAACCAAGCCCTCTCCCTAGCTCGTAACCTTCTAAACCTTTCCAGTCCCAGTACTTACCCAGATCAACGCTCACAAAATGCTGGAGGAGCTCAGCAGGCCAGGCAGCATCTATGGAAATGAATGTTTCATGCAATGACCCTTCATCGGATAGGCACGTGAAGGGGGAAGATGCCAGAATAAAAAGGTGGGGGCAAGGGAAAGAGGAAAAGCTAGAGGGTGATAGGTGAAGCCAGGAGGGTGGGAGACTGAGTATGAAATGAAGAGCTGGGAGGCGACAGGTGGAAAGGAAGGGAAAGGAAGCCAGAATAAGACAGTGGAGGAGAGGAAGAGAGTCTCCAACTGTCTTTTAAATGTTGTTAATCATCATCTAGGTGAAAAAGTTACCCCTCAATTTCCCATTATATCCTCTCCCCTCACCTTAAACTCTCTAGTTCTTGCTTCCACAACCCTGGGAAAAAGGATTGAACACACTGGCTCTATTTCTGCCCTTGTGACTTTATACATAACATCACCTCTTAGGCAGCAGTTCAAGAAGAAAAAAAGTCAAGCCTGTGCAAACCTCCTTGATTCCAGGCAACTCTGCAGAAGGTTTCGGAGGAGATTTGTGAGGACCAGGAGGCCTGAGTTTTTTATTTATTGAGATACAGCATGGAATAGGCCCTTCTGGCCCCTTGAGCCACACTGCCACCCAGCAACCCCCTGATTTAATCATAATTTACAATGACCAGTTCACCTACCAACTGGTACATCTTTGGACTGTGGGAGGAAACCGGAGCACCCGGAGGAAACCCACACGGTCATGGGGAGGATGTATAACCCTTTACAGGCAGCGGTGGGAATTGAACCATATAACCATATAACAATTACAACACGGAAACAGACCATCTCGGCCCTTCTAGTCCGTGCCGAACACTTACTCTCACCTAGTCCCACCTACCTGCACTCAGCCTATAACCCTCCATTCCTTTCCTGTCCATATACCTATCCAATTTTTTTTAAATGACAACATCGAACCTGCCTCTACCACTTCTACTGGAAGCTCATTCCACACAGGTACCGCTCTCTGAGTAAAGAAGTTCCCCCTCATGTTGCCCCTAAACTTTTGCCCCTTAACTCTCAACTCATGTCCTCTTGTTTGAATCTCCCCTACTCTCAATGGAAAAAGCCTATCCATGTCAACTCTATCTATCCCCCCCATAATTTTAAATACCTCTATCAAGTGCCCTCTCAACCTTCTATGCTCCAAAGAATAAAGACCTAACTTGTTCAACCTTTCTCTGTAACTTAGGTGCTGAAACCCAGGTAACATTGTAGTAAATCTCCTCTGTACTCTATCTATTTTGTTGTCATCTTTCCTATAATTCGGTGACCAGAACTGTACACAATACTCCAAATTTGGCCTCACCAATGCCTTGTACAATTTTAACATTACATCCCATTTCCTATACTCAATGCTCTGATTTATAAAGGCCAGCATACCAAAAGCTTTCTTCACCACCCTATCCACATGAGATTCCACCTTCAGGGAACTATGCACCATTATTCCTAGATCACTCTGTTCTACTGCATTCTTCAAAGCCCTACCATTTCCCATGTCTGTCCTATTTTAATTAGTCCTTCCAAAATGTAGCACCTCACACTTTTCAGCATTAAACTCCATCTGCCATCTTTCAGGCCACTCTTCTAACTGGCCGCTAACCACTACACTATCGTGCTGCCCCAAGTTGTAGGGAGAGGTTGGACAGGTTAGATCTTTATTGCTTGGAATGTAGGATAACGTGGGGCTTAGCAGCCAGAATGATCAAAGACCCCACCCACCCTGATCATTTCCTCTTCTCTTATTCCCATCAGGTAGAAGTATTAAGCAGAGAACATAGAGCACTCATCCCATGATGCTGTGCTGACCTCCTAACCTACTCCAAGATCAATCTAACACTTTCTTCCTACATAGCCCCCCACTTTTCTATCATCCATTAGGGGCATTTGCAAATACCTCTAACGTATCTGCCTCTAACATCACCCCTGGCAGGTTGTTCCATGCTCCCACCACTCTCCGTGTAAAAACATTTACCTCTGACATCTTCTCCTACACTTTCTTCCAAGCACCTTAAAATTATGCCCCTTTGTATTAGCCATTTCCACCCTGGGGAAAAGACTCTGACTATCCATACGATCTATGCCTCTTATCATCTCATACACCTCTATCAAGTCGCCTCTCACTCTCCTTCGCTCCATAGAGAAAAGCCCCTAGCTTGCTCAACCTATCCTCATAAAACTTGCTCTCTAATCCAGGCAGCATCTTGGTAAATCTCTGCTACACCCTCTCTAAAGTTTCCACGTCCTTCCTATAATGAGGTAACCAGAACTCTGCACAATACTTCGAGTGTGGTCTAGCCGGAGTTTTATAAAGCCAGCATTACTTTGTGGCTCCTGAACTCAATCCTCCACGTGATGAAGGCCAATGCACCATACGCCTTCTTAACCATCCTATCAACTTACATGGTAACTTTGAGGCATCTATGAATTCCCCAAAAAAAAATATTATACATAAAATACCCCCATGAGTAGGATGATAGTGGAGATAAATGAGTGGCTAAGGAACTGGTGCAGGAGGAGGCAGGGTTTCAGGTTCTTGGATTATTGGAACCTTTTCTGGAGCAGGGGGTGACAAGAGGAACGGGTTGCATCTGAACAGGCTGGCAGGTTTGTACTGGGACCTCTGCGGTTTGTGTTTGTATATAAATAACCAGGATGAAAACATAGGTGAGTGTTAGTATGTTTGCCGACGATATGAAGATGGGTGGAGTTGTGGATAGTGTAGAAGACTGGCAAAGAATACAATAGGACATAGATCAGTTGTAGATATGGGCGGAGAAATGGTTGATGGAGTGTTGGTGAAATGTAAAGAGACAGTACGCTGTTAAAGGCAAGACTCTTAACAGTGCTGATGAGCAGAGGCCATCTTGGAGTCCAAGTTCATAACTCACTGGATTGTATATAAATAACCAGGATGAAAACATAGGTGAGTGTTAGTATGTTTGCCGACGATATGAAGATGGGTGGAGTTGTGGATAGTGTAGAAGACTGGCAAAGAATACAATAGGACATAGATCAGTTGTAGATATGGGCGGAGAAATGGTTGATGGAGTGTTGGTGAAATGTAAAGAGACAGTACGCTGTTAAAGGCAAGACTCTTAACAGTGCTGATGAGCAGAGGCATCTTGGAGTCCAAGTTCATAACTCACTGGAAGAGGTAACACAGGTTAAAAGGCATATGTCATGATTGCTTTAATTAGTCACAGCATTGAGTTCAAAAGTCAGAAAGTTACATTGCTCCTTTACAAAACTCCAGTTAAGCCACACCTGGAATATTTCATACAGTTCTGGTCGCCATACTATAGGAAGAATGTCGAGGCTTTGGAGGGAATGCAGAAGAGGTTCACCAGGATGGTGCCTGGTTTAGAGGGCAGCTGCTGAGTCAAGAGGTTGGACAAACTTTGGTAGTTTTCTTTGGAGTGGATGAGTGAGGGGAGATCTGATAGAGATTTATGAAGATTGAGAGGTATATTGTAGATAGAGTAGGCAGACAATATCTTTTTCCTTGGGTTGAAATGTCTAATACCAGAGGTCATGCATTTAAGATGAAAGGGGTCATTTCAAAGGAGATGCAAGAGATAAGTTTTTTTACACAGAGGGTGGTGGGTACTTGGAACGTGCTGCTTGGGGTGCTGGTAGAGGCAGAAACACTAAAGACTTTTAAGAGCTGTTTAGAAAGGCAAATGAATGTGAGGAAAGTGGAAGATGTGGACATTGTGTAGGCATAAGAGATTAGTTTAGTTGGCCATTTAATTGCTGATTTAATTGGTTCTGCACAACATTGTAGGCCAAAGATTCAAAGTACAAATATCGAGGTATGTATGCAGTATACAACCCTAAGATTTGTCTTTCCACAGACAGCCACAAAACAAAGAAACATCATTGAACCTGTTCAAAGAAAACATTAAACACCTTACATGCAAAAAAAAATCAAATTGCTCAAAAAATGAGCAAAAAACACGCAGCATATAAAAATCAGAACCATAGACATTGAAACACTCTAGGAATGTTCAGTTCAGTTGTGTTCAATTTAGCCCTGTGTCATTCATCGACTGCAGGCTGCAGAGCCAGTCCACCCCGATTAAAAATTGAACAAAATGGCAATAAAAAAGGAATAACCAGAAACCAGAAACACATCATAACGTCAAATACAGAGTCCGATCCACACAATGCATCAATTAAACCTTAAATCAGATAAATCAGAGCATTGAGTACAGAAGTTGGGATGTAATGTTAAAATTGTACAAGGCATTGGTAAGGCCAAATTTGGAATATTGTGTACAGTTCTGGTCACCGAATTATAAGAAAGATATCAATAAATTAGAGAGAGTGCAGAGACGATTTACTAGGATGTTACCTGGGTTTCAGCACTTAAGTTACAGAGAAAGGTTGAACAAGTTAGGTCTCTATTCATTGGAGCGTAGAAGGTTGAGGGGGGATTTGATCGAGGTATTTAAAATGTTGAGAGGGATAGATAGAGTTGACGTGAATAGGCTGTTTCCATTGAGAGTAGGGGAGATTCAAACGAGAGGACATGATTTGAGAGTTAGGGGGCAAAAGTTTAAGGGAAACACGAGGGGGTATTTCTTCACTCAGAGAGTGATAGCTGTGTGGAATGAGCTTCCTGTAGAAGTAGTAGAGGCCAGTTCAGTTGTGTCATTTAAGGTAAAATTGGATAGGTATATGGACAGGAAAGGAGTGGAGGGTTATGGGCTGAGTGCGGGTAGGTGGGATTAGGTGAGATTAAGAGTTCGGCACGGACTAGGAGGGCCGAGATGGCCTGTTTCCATGCTGTGATTGTTATATGATTATATTATATGACAAAAAAAAAACCTTCCCCAAGCCCCAGGACTCCAGCAGCAATGAGTGAGAGAGAGAGAGAGAGAGAGAGAGAGAGAGAGAGAGAGAGAGAGAGAGAGAGAGAGAGAGAGAGAGAGAGAGAGAGAGAGAGAGAGAGAGAGAGAGAGAGAGAGAGAGAGAGAGAGAGAGAGAGAGAGAGAGACAGCACGGAAAACACCCGTTCCCCTTCTGATCTCATCCTCATGGATTTCAATCCTGCTCAGCGGGGGTGATTGGCGAGAAATGGATTCGATCACGCCCCATCTTCAGGATTCTTGGCCTCTAGGCCGCACACTCTGCTCGAAGCCTCACCGAAATGCCTTGGAGACAGCAAAGCACCAGATCACTCAATCAATCCAAAAAACACCACATCAAAGTGTAAGACTCATTCCTAATCCGGTATGTCGATCCAGGGCCTCCTTTACTGTTGTGATGAGGCCACACTCGGGTTGGAGGAACAACAAAAACATCGATTTCTCGAACTTCCAGTAATGCCCCCCGCCCCCGCTCTCTCCTTCACCAGTCCTCATCCCCTTTCCCTCTCTCACCTTTTCTCCTTACCTGCCCATCTCCTCCCTCCGGTGCTCCTCCCCGCTCTTCTTTCTCCCATGGCTTTCTATCCTCACCTATCAGACTCCCCCTTCTCCAGCCCTGTGAATTTCCCAGCACTTTAAGTCATCCCTTCCCCCACCCGGTTTCACCTGTCACTTTGTGTTTCTCTCTCCCCTCCCCTCATCTTTTAAATCTACTACTCGTCTTCTTTTTTCTCCAGTCCTGCTGAAAGATCTCAGTCCGAAACGTCGACCGTACAGTTTTCCATAAACGCTGCCTGGCCTGCTGAGCTCCTCCAGCATTTTGTGTGTGTGACTCGGATTTCCAGCATCTGCAGATTTTCTCTGGTTTGTGATCAAAATGTAAATCACAGGTTCCAATCGCGTGTAGCTCAGTTGTAGAATGGTGTTCGAAAGGAGAGGTAAAAGAAGATTGTTCATTGTTCTATCTATGCTCTATGATGATCTCTTGACCTGAGAATCTACCTCGCAATCAACTTTACACTTTATTGTCTGCCTGCTCTGCATTTTCTCTATAATTATAACACTTTATTCTGCATTCTCTTATTGGTTTTCCTTTGTACTACCTTGATGTTCTGATTTGAAACTATATAGACGGCACACAAAACAAGTTTATGTAGTTGTACCTAGCTACATGTGACAATCGTGATGCACAAAAACAGAACCACGTGGAAGCTGTAGTTAGGAAATATAAAAGTCTTTATTGATGCAGCAAAGCTCCAAGAGGGAGAGTCCAGGAGAAGCCAAAAGGATCTCATTTCCCTGACACAATGTTTATACTTCAACACAAAGATAACCAAATAATTAACTACACTTTCAATTACTATAATCATCTACTTCACTTTAACAATTTTGAAATTTACTGAATAATGTTTTCAATGATAACTCACCCCTACTAGTAGAGATCCCTTTAAATATTCACCACCTATGTCTGTTCCAAACACTTGAGTTCAAACTCCAGACGCCCAAAATATACCTCTTTTGTTTCAGTGTTGAAAAATATCTCCAGGACTATATAAACACAAGAGATTCTGCAGATGCTAGAAATCCAGAGCAACACACACACAAAATACTAGAAGAACTCAACAGGTCAGGCAGCATCTATGGAAATGAATAGACAGTCAATATTTTAGGCCGAGACTATTCATCGGGACTGGAAAGGAAAGGGGAAGATGCCAGAGTGAAAAGATGGGGAAAGGGAAGGAGGATAGCTAGAAGGTGATAGGTGAGGCTAGGTGGGTGAGAAAAGTAGAGGGTTGGAGAGCAAGGAATCTGATAGGAGAGGAGAGTGGACCATGGGAGAAAGGGAAGGGGGAGGGGACCCAGGGGGAAGTGATATGCAGGTGAGGAGAAGAGGTAAGAGACAAGAGTGGGAAATAAAAGAAGAGAGAAGGGAGATGGAATTTTTTTTACTGGAAACGAAATCAATGTTCAGGTTGGAGGCTACCTAAATGAATTATAAGGTGTTGCTCTTCAGATGAGAGTGCCCTCATTGTGCAGAAGAGGAGGCCATGGACCAACATGCCAAAACGGGAATGGGGATAGAAATTAAACTGGTTAGCCAGCCAGAAATCCCACTTTTGGCAATTGGAGTAGAGGTGTCAACAAAGTGGTCCCCTGACTTACGCCAGGTCTCACCAATATAGAGGAGATTGCATCGGGAGCACCAGATACAATGAAACGGCCCCAACAGATTGGAAAGTGAAGTGTTGCCTCACTTGGAAGGACTGTTTGGGACCCCAAATGGAGGTGCAGGAGGAGGTGAATGGGCAGGTGCAGCATTTGGATTATGTGTCAACGGGGAGCTAAGTGGAGGGGGTTGAATGGATGGGAACACAGATGGAGCAATCCCTGTGGAGAGCAGATAGTGAGGGGAACTGCGTTTGGTGATAGAGTTCAGAAATATATATAACCAGAAGGTGAAGAGACAAAACGGATCAATCCTGAAATATGTTTTAATTGGCAGAGGTACATCTTTAACATGGCATGGGTTAATTACAGGAACATTCACCTACACAGGAGAATCTGCAGATACCGGAAATCCAGAGCAACACATACTAAATGCTGGAGGAACTCAGCAGGTCAGGTAGCATCTATTGGAAATGAAAAAGACAGTCATCATTTCGGGCCAAGACCCTTCTTCGGGTCTGAAGGAATATTAATCAATTGCTTTCCCTGAAACAGAGAATGTCCCACAGTCAATGGTTGGTTGCAATTTCCACAAAGTATCGGCTGTAAGTTAAATAGTAAAATGGTTTTATTTTCTGAAGGCTGGCTCTCATTTTAGTTCATCCATAATTATGCAGTCCATATTGTGTATTCCAGAATGAACCGTAACAGCAATAATAAACCAACTTACTTCCCAAAGGAGAGTGAGAACTCCTTAATTTTGAGGAAGTTGGGGTTTCGCAGTCTACTTATTGTTGTCCATTCCACTCTACACTGGGAGATTGCAGCAGCCGTGATGCCCAAGTCCCTCATTTTCTCAACCCTTCCACACCCCTATCTTGAGCAGGTCATGGTACACCACGATTAATGCTTGGGGTGTCAGAGTTCAGAGTTCAATTTGTTGTCACCTGTAAGGAGCTTGTACAATCTCCCCATGACCGTGTGGGTTTCCTCTGAGTGCTCTGGTTTCCTCCTATGTTCCAAAGAACCATCCAGTTGGCTGGTAATTGGTTATTGTAAAATTGTCCTGTGATTAGGCTAGTGTTAAATAGGTGGGTTGTTAGGCAACACAGCTCATTGGGCCCATAGGACCTTTTCAAAGCTGTGTCACCAAATAATAATCAATAACGAATGCAACAGTCCGACAGCATCTATGGAGGGACTTCATATGTGACACTTCCTGGTAGCCAAACATTTTAATTACTATTCCCATTTCAATTCCAACATGTCGGTCCATGGCCTCCACCTGTGCCAAGGTGAGGCCACCCTCAGGGTGAAGGAGCATCACCTTATATACCATCTGAGTAGCCCCCGACCTGAAGGCATGAATATCAATTTCTCCTTCCGGTTAAAAAAAGATTTTGCTCCCCCTTCCCTCTTCTTCTATTCCTACTCTGGCCTCTTACCTCTTCTCACCTGCCTATCACCTCCCCCCACGTCCCCTCCTCCTTCCCTTTCTCCCATGGTCCACTCTCCTCTCCTATCAGATTCCTTCCTCTCCAGCCTTTTACCTTTCCTACCCACCTGGCTTCACCTATAACCTTCTAGCTATCCTCCTTCCCCTCCTGCCACCTTTGTATTCTGACACCCCCCCCCCCCCCACTTTTCTTTCCAGTCCTGATGAAGGGTCTCAACACGAAATGTCAACTGTTTATTCATTTTCATAGATACTGCCTGACCTGCTGCATTCTGCCAGCACTTTTTTAAGTGTATCTATGGAAGGAAATGGACAGGCGATGATTTGTGTCGAGACCCTTCACCTGGATGAAGAAAAGAGGCAGGATAGGATGATGGTCAGAATAACAAGATCTGGCAGGTGATAGGTCGATCCAGTTGAGGAGTGATACATACAAAATGCCGGAGGAACATAAATCCTAATGAAGGATCTCGGCCCGAAACATCAGCTTGCCTTTCCATGCGTTAGCATTCATCTTGAGAGGACTAGAATATAAAAGCAAAGATGTAATACTGAGACTTTATAAGGCATTGGTCGTACAGCACCTGGAGTATTGTGAGCAGTACTTATCTAAGAATGGAAATGCTGCCATTGGAGAGGGTCCAGAGGAGGTTCACGTGAATTATGCCAGGAATGAAAGGTTAACATATGAGGAGCATTTGAATGCCCTGGGCCGTACTCATTGGAGTTTAGAAGAATGAGGGGGATCTCATTGAATATTGAAAGGCCTCAATAGAGTGGAGGTGGAGAGGATGTTTCCTATAGTGGGGGAATCCAGGAACAGAGGGATGTCCATTTAGTACAGAGATGAGAAGGCATTAGGCTACATGGTCAGCACAACATTGTGGGCTGAAGGGCCTGTAATGCACTGTAGATTTCTATGTTCTGTGAATTCCTTTAGCTAGTGGGTGGCAAATCTGCGGATTTCATTACCACAGACAGCTGTGGAAACCAAAATTATTGGTTCTATTTAAACCAGAGGTTGATAAGTTCTTGGGTGGAAGGAATTGTCAAAGTTTTGGGTTGAGACCCTGCATCAAAACAATTCTTTCTCCACCAGCGAGTACAAACGCTGAACCATCAAATGCTCCTCATACCTTTAACCCTTTCATTCCTGGGATCATTCGCATGAACCTTCTATGGACCCTCTCCAATGAACATTGTTTCTTAGATATGGAGCTTAACATTACTAACAACACTCTAAGTGTGGTCTGACCAATGTCTTTTAAAGCCTCAGCATTACATCTTTGGCTTTATGTCCTAGCCCTCTCAAAATGAATGCTGTTACACTTGCCTTCCTTGCAAGTTAACTGTTAGGGAACCTTGCACAAGGACAACTAAATGTGGACTCACTAACATCTCTTACCACTGCCACATAACGGCCCAACCCCTACACTCAGTGACCGGACTGGTGAAGGCGAAGTGTCAAAAGCTTTCTTCACCATGCTGTCTTGTATGTTCTTCCCGTGTGTGGGTGGGTTTCCCCTGTGTGCTCCAGTTCAATCCCATAATCTAAAGACCTACCAGTCAGTAGTGTAATTGGTCATTGTAAATTGCCCTGTGATTAGGCTAGGGTTAAATCAGAGGGTTGCCGGGCGACACAGCTCACGGGATGGAAGGGCCTATTCTGCACTGAATCTCTAAGTGAAAAATACATAAGATGGCAGAGCCACAGACACAGCAACAGTTCCTCAGCCTCTGGGTGGAAACTCGGAAGGAGGCTTCAGGTTGGAACGGGTGGGTCTGTCGACATGATCGTTATCAAGAGAGAAAAATGAGCTGTGAGGTGGGACAGAGCAGAGTGCACGGGGAGGTGGGAGGAAAGGTTAGAGAGCGGCGCAGAGGTATGAAGTTGGGGGAGTAATGAGGTATGGCAGAGATAAAGGAGACAGACGAGGTGCCACATAAACTTCACTCAGACAAACTAACAAGAAGCTGTTCTTATCTCACCTGAAAGCCATTCATTCCTGTAGCAAACCAGAAATGCCTGGAGTCCACACCCACTGAGGAACTGACGTGAGGTGCAGTTAATACCAGACTGTGCACCCGTTAGTTTTGCCATGCGTCAAGCTTCATGTTCCGAGGTGTAAGTATCACCAACTACCAAATAGTAGCTAAAAACACAGAGGAAGGTGAGGGGCAGGTGAGGAGAAGAGAAGGAGTGAGAGGGAAATCAGAATGGGAATGGAAAAAGGGAGGTGGAGAGATGAGAAATGATCAGCCTATCACCTTCCTCTGGTGTCCCTCCTCCTTGGTCCATAGTCTGCTGTCTTCTCCTATTAGATTCCTTCTTCTTCAGACCTTTACCTCCTCCACCTATCAGCTCCCAGCTTCTAGATCCATCCTCCATTTTCCCAACCACCCACCTTCCCCCTCACCTGGTCTCACCTGTCTCCTGCCAGCTTGTACTCCTTCCCCTCCCACCACCTTCTTATCCGGGCCTTTTCCCCTTTCCTGTCCAGTTCTGATGAAGGGTCAACTATTTATTCCCTTCCCTAGATTCTTCCTAACTTGCTGAGTTCCTCCAGCATCTTGTGTGGTTGCTGAAGATTTCCAGCATCTGCAGAATCTCTTGTGTTTCTGGAAGCAAACTGTAGTGTCCAGGAACGTTCCCAGCCAGAGTTGGCTAACCCTGGCCTGGCGTGGGTCAGTAGCAGGGACTGCACCTCTTCCCAGACAGAGAGCTAACACCCACGTTTACTCCCTTCACCGTCTGAGTAGAACCCTGAAAACAGCGGCAAGGTCTTTGTTAAGATGGTCAAGATGAAACTTCAAACAGACCGGCCCCCTGAATAATGTTCATGAATATTGTTTCAAAAGTAAAGAGCAGGTTACCTTGCCACATTATGGTATGGATATCAAGTTTTAATGCAGATTGTACAACACGCCATTAAACCTCTCTGATATCAGTGTGATATCTGTAAAGGATCAATACCGAGAATATTTGCTTCAAGCGGTCCCTGTGGGTTTGGAAACAATTGTGGTGGAGAGGGTGGCATTCAATTGGTGGCAACTCTGAGTGAATGGGTGGCGAGCTCACATCCTACTCCAGGGATGAAGGACCTCAGCTCCAAGGTCAGACTGGAGATGTTAGTGTTGTTCTCCAGGGAAGCTAAAAGGGCAGAGAGCCATACTGAACAGAAGCAGGCGCTTCAGCTCAACTTGTCCATGCCAACCAAAATGCCCATTTCAGCTGGTCCCATTTGCCTGCATTTGTCCAAAATCCCTGTACACCAGAGCTTCCCAGCTTGGGGTCCACGGGCCCCTTGCTTAATAGTATTGGTCTGTAGCTTAAAGAGTTTGGGAACCCTTGCTCTACACCTTTCCTATCCATGCACCTGTTAAAGTGCCTTTTAAAAGTTGTTAATGAACCCTCCTCAACCACTTCCTCTGGCAGCTTTTCTATGTACAACCAGCATCCATGTGAAGAAAGTTTGAAACCATTCCTCTCTTGCATAAACAATTGCTCTGGAGTCCTAGACTCCCCACCCTGAGAAGAAGATTCTGCTGATCTAGTCCGTCACCTCTTGGGGCATAGGCCACCAACGGCAGCTAGCCAGGGCCTCTGTCCTGAGCAAAGATGCTTCCTCTCCCAGGGATGAGGTCTTTCAAGCTTCTGTTGCCATTTCTGTAGGTCTGTGTTTTTGCAGGATAGGTTGCTAGCCCCTTGCCTAAACCTCTCCCATTCACATCCATGGTGGCTGGAGGATCTCAGCAGGCCAGGCAGCATCTATGGAAAAAAAGTACAGCCAACGTTTCGGGCTGACACCCTTTGGCAGGACTGGCTGGTCTACTTTCTGTCCCTCATAACTTTCTAAACCTCGATAAGGTCACTCCTCAGACTCCTATGTCTCAGTGAAAATAAACCCAGTCTATCTTACTTCCTCTTTCAATCACAACCCTCCATTCCGGGCAATGTCGCAGTGAAGCTCTTCCACACTCTCTATCACTACCACATCCTTGCTGTGCTGTGACCAGATTTGTACACAATACTCCAAATGCCATCTAACCAGTGTTTTGAACAACTGCAACATGACGTTCCAACTCTTAGACTCAGTGCCTCATTCCATGAAGGCAAACACACTGAATGCTGTTTTTGCTATCCTATCCACCTACGGTACTGTGATAAAGTCTTAGGCACAAATATATAACTGGAGTGTCTAAGACTTTTGCACAATACTGTATCTGCCTATGCGGAGTGGAAAATAAGTTTGTAAATCTGGCGGGAGTAAAGGATATTGGTTATGGCGAGGGTGGAGTGCTGTGGGACAGGTGGCAGAGAAGGAGTGCCTGGAGCGGGGGGGTGTTGCCAGTGCAGACACACCCACCCCTGAGACGCCAGACAAGGTCATTTGATTCCAAACAAATGATCATTACAGAATGTCTCTCTGGTGCTTCTCACTCCCTCCCCTCTTCCTTCCCCTTTCCCAGCCATGATTCTCCTCTCACTGCTCCCCCTCCCACTCTCTCAGTCCACAATAGAGACCCAGATCAGAATCAGGTTTATCATCAGAATCAGATTTAATATCATCGGCACACGTCATGAAATTTGTTAACTTTATGGCAGCAGTACAGTGAAACGCATGAGAAATAATTATAGAGAAAAAGATCCTGAATTACATGAAGTATAGATATGTCTATTAAACAGTTAAGTTGAAATAAGTAATGCAAAATAACAAAAATAAAGAAGTAGTGAGGTGGTGTTCATGAGTTCAATGTCCATTCAGAAATCGTAGCAGAGGGGAAGAAGCTGATCCTGAATCACATCACTCACGTATGTCATGAAATTTGTTTTGTTTTGTGGCAGCAGTACAGTGCAATGCATTAAATTACTACAGAACTGTACAAAATGTCTGAGGCACCCTTGCTATATAAATATATGTGCCTAAGACTTCTGCACAGTACTGTAGATGAGAAACAACAAAGGTCCTTGTATTAATCCCTGAAGTACTCCGCTTGTTACAGGCTTCCAGTTAGAACTAGATTGGATTAGATTAGCTTTATTTGTCACATGTACAAACCCCATTTCCAGAAAAGTTGGGATATTCTCCAAAATGCAATAAAAACAAAAATCTGTGATATGTTAATTCACATGAACCCTTATTTAACTGACAGAAGTACAAAGAAAAGATTTTCAATTGTTTTACTGACGAACTTAATTGTACTTTGTAAATATACACAAATTTAGAATTTGATGGCTGCAACACACTCAACAAAAGTTGGGACAGAGTTAAAATAAGATTGAAAGGTGCACAGAATATTCAAGTAACACCGGTTTGGAAGACTCCACATTAAGCAGGCTAATTGGTAGCAGGTGAGGTATCATGACTGGGTATAAAAGTAGCGCCCATCAAAGGCTCAGTCTTTGCAAGCAAGGATGGGTCGTGGCTCACACCTTTGTGCCAAAATTTGTGAGAGAATTGTTAGTCAGTTCAAAAGGAACATTTCCCAATGCAAGATTGCAGAGAATTTAGGTCTTTCAACATCTACAGTACATAACATTGTGAAAAGATTCAGAGAATTCAGAGACATCTCAGTGTGTAAAGGGCAAGGTCAGAAACCACTGTTGAATGCGCGTGATCTTTGAGCCCTCAGGTGGCACTGCCTAAGAAACCGTCATGCTACTGTGACAATTATAGCCACCTGGGCTTGGGAGTACTTCGGAAAATCATTGTCACTTAACACAGTCCGTCACTGCATCCAGAAATGCAATTTGAAACTGTATTATGCAAGGAGGAAGCCATACATCAACTCTATGCAGAAACGCCGGCGAGTTCTCTGGGCCCGAGCTCATCTCAGATGGACTGAAAGACTGTGGAACCGTGTGCTGTGGTCAGATGAGTCCACATTTCAGCTAGTTTTCGGAAAAACGGGCGTCGAGTTCTCCGTGCCAAAGATGAAAATGACCATCCTGATTGTTATCAGCAAAAGGTACAAAAGCCAGCATCTGAGATGGTATTGGGGTGCATCAGTGCCCACGGCATGGGTGAGTTGCATGTATGTGAAGGTACCATTGACACTGAGGCGTATATTAGGATTTTAGAGAGACATATGTTGCCATCAAGGCGACGTCTCTTCCCGGGACATCCATGCTTATTTCAGCAGGATAATGCCAGACCACATTCTGCACGGGCTACAACAGCGTGGCTTTGTAGACACAGAGTGTGTGTGCTTGACTTGCCTGCTGCCAGTCCAGATCTATCTCCTATTGAAAATGTATGGCACATCATGAAGAGGAGAATCAGACAATGGAGGCCACAGACTGTTGAGCAGCTGAAGTCTTATATCAAGCATGAATGGACAAAATTTCCAATTGCAAATCACTACAATTAGTATCCTCAGCTCCAAAACGATTAAAAAGTGTTATTAAAAGGAAAGGTGATGTAACACAATGGTAAATATGCCTCTGTCCCAACTTTTGTTGAGTGTGTTGCAGCCATCAAATTCTAAATTTGTGTATATGTACAAAATACAATTAAGTTGGTCAGTAAAACTATGGAAAATCTTTTCTTTGTACTTTTGTTAGTTAAATAATGGTTCACGTGAATTAACATATCACAGATTTTTGTTTTTATTGCATTTTGGAAAATATCCCAACTTTTCTGGAAATGAGGTTTGTACATCAAAATATAAAAACATACAGTGAAATCCTTCATTTTGCATCAACAACCACCACGGTCCAAGAATATGCTGGGGGCAGCCCGCAAGTGTCACCATGCATCCGGCGCCAACTTAGCACATCCACAATTTACTCATCCTAACCTGTGCATCTTTGGAATATGGGAGGAAAGCCACAAGGTCATAGGGAGAACATATAAACTCCTTACGTAGGGGTTTAGGAATTGACTGCTGGTTGTTAATCACTGGTGTCTTAATAGTGTTCTGCTAACCGCTATCCTATCATGACTTACTCAGCTAATTCACCCTCTGATTGACACATGCCATCAGCAATGCAGCAGAACAAACACATTGAATTTGTAAGAAATTAACAGCATGAGTAGGCCACTCAGCCCCTCAAGTCTGATCTGCCCCACACCTCCTCTTTTCTTCTGTGTTAGTTCTTCATCACCCTCAATTCTCAGACCTGTCAAAAAAACTTAAATACTCCCAATGATAGGGCCTTTAGGTTTTGGAGTTCCAGAGAGCTTTCACTAGCTGTGGGCATTCTGAAGTTCATCTCCACAGAAGTGAAAGGATTTCAGAAGCAGACCTCATTAATCGACGGTTGGACACCTACGACAGTGGAGGTATCACTAACACATTTAATATCAAAAAGTAAATTGATCTAATTTGCGTTGGAAAGAATCCATCCGCATTGCTCCACAGGTCAGTTGTTGAGTGGTTTACAGGACAGTAGATGGAACAGGGACTAAATGGTAATTGGTTTATTATTGTTACGTGTACCGATGTATCATGAACAGTTTCTATTTTCATCCCATCCAGACAGATCATTTATATCGAGGCCGTACAAAAGGAGGAATGATAAGAATGAATATAGTGTTATAGTGGCCACAGTTAGACCACTCTCAGGTTGGAAGAGCAACACCTCATAATGCGCCTGAGTAGTCTCCAACTTGAGGGCATGAACATAGGTCAGAGAGACAGATTCTTCATAGAACATACAGCACAGGAACAGGTTCATCAGCCCACAATGTTGGACCAAACCAACTAAAAAGTTAATCAAAAACTAATTCTTCCTACCTCCACAATGTGCATATCCCTCTATCTTCCTCACATTCATGTGCCTATCTAAACATCGCTTTAAAGCCTCTAATGTATTTGCCTCCACCACCTTACCAGGCAGCACATTCCAGGCACCCACCACTCTCAGAGTAAAAAACGTACCCCTCGGCCCACGATGTTTGCCTAACTAATTAAGCCAATCCTCCAAGAGGACCACAACTTTGCTGTAGGGTTTGGAGGCTGGCGTGCCTCTATGCTATATTATCTGGGGTCAGGGCCTTTTGCTTTGGCTCTTGGTATGGTCACCCATACCAAGCAGGTCAAAGGGTAAAGGCCAAACTAAGAGTAGTCCACTGGTTCTCCCAGGTTCAGGGGGTGGGGGTGGGGTTCAGCTCCAGACTAACAACCCCAACTGGTCAAAGAAAAATATTGTTACAGAAACAGCAATGAAGAATCTTTCTGTATCTGTGTGGACTGATGGAGATGGAGGACATTCATTGCTGCCCTAAATGCCAGTGGTGCAGTATGAGTAATTAGCTAATGATGTCTAACTAAGATGACCGTTTCTGTCTGTATATGGTTCTTCTTCCAGCATTGGCCACATATTCACGTGTCTGTCTAAAAGCCTCTCAAATGCCTCTAACAAAGCTGCCTCCAACACCATTTTGTGTGTATTCTGTACGGTCTATATGTAACTCTCGCTTCAGCTAGCGGCCTAACATAGGGGGTGATAACCCCTGGCCCGGCCAAACTTAAGAAATCTCATTTGGGTGGATGCTCTGCAATGTGTCCCCTGTTACAAATCAGTACCCCCGAAATAATAAACAGTACACAATATGCGATTAAATGATTAAGCTCTATAGTTCTTACTTTGACTGTATGGTTAGTAGAGAAACAAAATAAAAGGAAGAACAGGGCACAATCTTATTAAACAGTCTGTTGCACAAGGTTGGAGCTCACTGATAAGCCGATCGTTCACCATTGACCTCCTCCGATCGTCGCTGCCCTTCGGACCCTCGCTCCAAGTTCACCCCATCCAGCTCTCCATTTGCGTCTTCTCTCTTCATCTCTCCCTGGCAAAAGCCCGCAATAAAACTCCTTCCAGATTCACAAGACAGGGCAACAAAACCCTGATTGGCTAACATGCATACCACAGCCCTGTTGTCTCCAGCTGTAACCCAAACATTGCTGCTACAGAGAAACCATTACCTCAGCAGTGAACATTACAGAGAGGCCATTACAGCACACTACATATACAAAACTAGGAGGGTATAAGTGAGATATGTGCAAGCAGGCTTTTTCCACTGAGATTGGGTGAGACTGGAACTACAGGTTAAGGGTGACGGTGAGTTGTTTAAGGGGAATATGAAGGGGAGCTTTTTTTACTCAGAAGTAGATGCGAATGTGGAATGAGCTGCCGGTGGAAGTAGTAGAAGCGGCTTTTATTGCAACATTTAAGAGAAATTTAATAAATGCATGAATGGGAAGGTTATGGTCAAGTTGCCAGTTGATGGACCTAGGCAGAATAGCAGTTCAGCATGGACTAGATGGGTCAAAGGGCCTGTCTCTGTGCTTTTGTTCCCTATGATACTATGACACCATCCCTAGCACAGAATTCCAGATACAAAGGTAGATTGAGAGATTTATTGTTCATCTTTATTGTACAGTAGACTTGTTCAAGAATCTGACATTGGAGGGATAGAAGCTGCCCTTGAGCCTTGGGTCTATGCTTTCAGACTTCTGTATCTTCTGCCCGATGAGAGAGGGGAGAAGAGAGAACGTCCAGGATGGAAGTGCTCTTTGTATCATGTTGGCTGTTTTCCCCTCGCCGTGGAAAGCGTAGGCAGGATCAATAGATGGGGAGATTGGTTTTCGTGATGGATGGAGCTGTGTTCACAACTCTGCACAATTTCTTGCTGTCTTCAGCAGAGCAGGGGCCACGCAGAAATGAAATAGAAAGAGGGTTAAGTATTGCGTTATTTGGCAATTGACATTCCCCTCTCAACTCCTCTGTAGCCTGAGATTCCTGTGTGGCAGTAATGAACTTATCTCAAACACTATGATTGATGGGTCTCCTTTGATTCCCAATTAAGAGAGTAAGGCAGAGGTCACGTAAGATAAAGAGGGAAGAGATACATGGGACTTTAATGTGTCTTTATCTAACTTCGGATAATGGGCTTCGGATCTCAAATAAAAAGGAAACTGTCTTATAAACAAGCAATTAGATGCCAATAAACAGCAACTGAAGAGATGGCTGATATGACGTAAGAGTGTTAACGTTGAACAGAGTTTTTACAAATTTCTACTGTGGAGAGGATTTTGATTGCTTTCATCGTCAGCTGGTGTGGGGGCACCACTGCACAGAATTGGAAAACACTGCAGACGGTTGTGGACTCTGCCAGCTCTTCATGGTCACGAGCCTCCCCAGCATTGAGGACATCTTCGAATGGTGATGCTTCAAAAAGGCGGCATCCATCATTAAGAAACCTCAGCATCCAGAACATGCTCCCTTCTCATTGTCATCAAGGAGGAGGTACACGCACACACACACACACACACACACACACACACACACACACACACACACACACACACACACACACACACACACACACACACACACACACACACACACACACACACACACACACACACACACACACACACACACACACACACACACACACACACTGTTTTAGAAACAGCTTCTTTCCCTCCGTCAGATTTCTGAACAGAGAATGACCACCTCACTATTTTATACTTCTTTTGCACTATTTACTTATTTTTTATATTCTTTATTCTAACTGAGTGTATTTTTATCTGTATTGCACTGTGCTGCTGCTGCAAAACAGAAAATTTCATGACAGGTGTCTGTGATAATAAACCTGATTCTGAATTAAAGATTAACTTTATCAAATTTGGGATTGGAGGACCTGAGTTATAAGGAAAGATTGAATAGGTTAGGACTTTATTCCTTAGAACGTAGAAGATCGAGGGGAGATTTAATAGTGGTATACAAAATTATGAAGGGTACAGGCAGGGTTAATGCAGGCAGACTTTTTCCATTGATGTTGGATGGGACTACAACCAGAGGTCATGAGATAAGGGTGAAAGCTGAAAAGTTTAAGGGAAATTTCCTCACTCAGAGGGTGGTGAGAGTGTGAATGAGATGCCAGAACAAGTGGTGTATGCAAGCTCGGTTTCAACGTTTAGGAGAAGTACACAGATGGCAGGGGTATGGTGGGGTGCAGGTCGTTAGGAGTCTTTTCTGTGCTGTACTTTTCTATGATTCTGTGACTCTAAAGGTTAACTTTATTTATCACGTGTATATCAAAGCATCGAAGCATACAGTGAAATCTTTCATCAAATCAAATCAGCAAGGATTGTGCAGTCTGCAAGTATTGCCGACCTTCCGGCTCCAACACAGCATGCCCACAACTTATTCACCTGCCAACCCAGTCTTTGGAATGTGGGAGGAAACCAGAACTCCGGGAGGAAACCCCCATGATCACATGAACGGAGAAACTCCTTACAGGCAGGAGAGTCCGATGCATAAAGACAAGAATGGTCAGAAGGAGAAATAGTTTCTTCCCTCAGGCCATTAGGGTCCTGAACTCTATAGTGTCACTAGTTAATCTGTTCCATACCTTACAATACTTAATTCATGAAATTTAGTTTGTTATATACAGTATGTGTGATTCATCTGTAGATTTTATCCTTACCTTCATAAGTTATCGTATGTAATATATGTTATGTGTACTACTGTGCTTTACACCCTGCTTCAGAGAAATGTTGTCTCGTTTCTTTATATATTATATGATATATATGTCATATACATGTAAATAGTAAAATGACTATAAAGTTGAGAACAGTGGAAATTGAACCCTGATCAATGATTTCTAGTACTGTAAATCAATTGCACTAACCCCTACTCTACTGTAACCTCTGCCTAACTACTAATGGAGAATTCATGTTCAGCTTCACGTCTGGCTGGTGACTGTGCTTCCTGCATCCAAGGGTTCTGCATCCAAGCTCTCCCGCTCACGATCTTCAGCTTTGAGGGCCCCTCACCTCTTCGTGCTCACTCCCTCGCCAGTCTCTGGCCACACTCCACTATTCCCAACTTCTACATCTCAATACATCTGCCCTAGCTCTACAGGGTCCCGCCTCACAAAGGCCAGCCCAGAACTTCCAACATATCTTCCAGGAGTTCACTATGGCGAGGGATGGATACACAGGGTCAGGGTCAGGTTTATTATCACAGACGTATAACATGTCTTGCATCAGGGAGGGGTAGCACCTTTAGTGAAGGGGCTTGTCGTGTCCATTCTGGGGCAGCTCACTAACCTTTGGTCCCCATCGGACACTCAGCTCTCATCTGTGGCTCCAAGTAGCTGTTTGAATGTGACAGCAGCCACACCCCAGTACACCCCTTCGACAGGTGGGTTAAACCAGGTGAGGGTGGCTGGTGGGCCTCATACCCAATGAAATAGGGACACGCCTGTCGTAGCATTCAAAGTCAGCTCCACAGACTGGGTCGATGAGACCTACAGGGAGACCCAATGTCCAGGAAGGTGGTTCTGCAATGCTCCATGGGGAGAGCTGGGCATGACAAAGTACAGAAGACATCATGGTCATTCACTGCAGCTGCAGCGGCTACTCGAACAAACCAACGCCACGTGGCAAATAAAACTAATCTTAATCTTAATTCATTTAATCTCAGAGGAGTAGCACAGAGAAAGGCCCTTCAGCCCATTGTGTCCATTCCCAACATCAAAAGCTTGCACTAATCCTTGGTTAAGTTTGAAGTTCAAATTTATTACACCGGACAACTAATTTTTTTGAAAGTGTTGCTTCATCAGAATTTTTTTTTGTTTTTGATAGACTGCTTGAAGCTGAACTATTTGTATTAATACATAGGAATTTAGAGAAACAAGAAATTAAGTTTTATTACATATAATGCTTTTCATTGCATAATGGTGCTGATGCTTTGCAATAGTTCAACTAAGCCAAAAAGGTTTTGTTGATGACTTTCATTTGTACTCAGTGTCTGAGGCTTCTCATTTAAGTCCAAGAATAATCAGCCAGCATTTTTTGGATTCCAGTTGCCCTGATATTGTTTCTCCATGACTGAAATGTCCTGGTGAAAACATACCCCATGCTCGTCACTGACAGTGCCTAGATTTGCAGGGAATAAGTCTAAATGGGAATGCAGAAAATGAATCTTTAGTGATATGTTGCACTTCATGGTTTTGGTTGTTTGAACCATGTTGTCAACCAGCCACATACAGTTTGGTGCTCTGCAGTTGCCAAGAAAATTTTCAACAACATCCTTGACTGCCTTCCATGTGATTTTCTCCAGTCCCACTGGAAGTTCTTCAAATTGCCTGTCATTGATGACCTGTTTGATTTGTAGACCAACAATAATCCCTTCCTTAATCTTGGCATCAGTTATTTTGACTTGAGTTTTGAAGTGAAATAACAGACTTGAGTGGAGTTCCAAAACAGAGGCTATGTACAAGGGCCAGAGTTGCCTCTACTTCCTGAGGAGACTGAGAACTTTGAGGTTTGCAGGCCTCTCCTTCACATGTTCCACCAGTCTGTGGCCACCAGCACAATCTTCTATGCAGTGGTGTGTTGGAGCAATAGCATAAACATGGGTGATACCAACAGGCTCAATAAACTGATTAGAAAGGCTGGCTCTGTTACAGGAGTCAAACTGGACACACTGGAGGCTGTGGTAGAACAAAAGACCCTATGGAAAATCCTGGCAATTCTGGACAATGTTTCTCATCCTCTGCATGCAACCTTGGCTAAGCAGAGGAGCATTTTTAGTAATAGACTAAGACAACCGCACTGCTCCAAAGAGTGTGATATGAGGTCATTCTTACCCTCAGCCATGACCCTGTGTAATGAGTCAACCTATAGGAGGGGAAGTGATGACCCCCTCCTGTTAGAGGTAACTTATTTTTTATTCTTTCTTACTTCTTTTCTAATATTTGTGTATCTGTGCACTTGTAATGCTACTGTGACACTGTCATTTCCTTTGGGATCAATAAAGTATCTATCAATCTATCAAATATGGGTGATTTCAAAAAATAATGCATGATGGGGAAATTTCATGGTGATTTTCATGATCAGCAGCCCAAAATCCAGAAGATATACCCAAAAGTATTCAGGAAGCAAACTCTTTGTTGTCCAGTATTATCACATACTGTATATGCCACCATATATTACCCTAGATTCCTTTTCTTGCAGGTATTCACAGTATCCAATAAAATCAATGACAAACTACACACAAACAACCAATGTGCAAAAGAAGACAAATGGTGCAAATACAAACAAAAACAAGTAAGCAAGTAAATAAATAAATAAATAAATAGATAAACAAACAAACAAACAAACAAATAAATAAATAGGCAAGAGACAGAGAGAGACACACACATACATGCCCCTCTCACTTTAAGCCTATGCCTTCTAGAGTTGTATAAGAAGCTAAGAGGCAGAGGCTAGCCAGAGCCATTTTCCCAGGGTGTAAATGGCTAATATGAGTGGGCATAATTTTAAGGTGATTGGAAGAAAGTATAAGGGGAATGTCAGAGGTGGGTTTTTACACAGAGTGGTGGGTGTGTGAAACATTCTGTCAAGGGTGGTGGTAGAGGCAGATACATCAGGGACATTTAAGAGACTCTTAGATGGGCACATGGATGATAGGAAAATGGAGGGCTATGTAGAAGGGAAGAGTAGATTGATCTAGAAGTAGGTTAAAAGGTCAGCACAACATCATGGGCCAATGGGCCTGTACTGTGCTGTAGTGTTTTATTCAGCAGGTCAGGCATCATCAGTTGAAATGAATAAACAGTCGACATTTCAGGCCGGGACACTTCATCAAGACTGGAAAGGAAGAGGGAAAGATACCAAAATAAAAAGGTGGAAGGAGGGGACTGAAGATGGCTGGAAGGTGACAGGAAAGCTAGATGGGTGAAAAAGATAAAGGGCTGGAGAAGAAAACTTGATAGGAGAGGAGAGTGGACCATAGGAGAAAGGGAAGGAGGAGGGGACCCAGGGGGAGGTGAAAGGCAGATGAGGAGAAGACGTAAGAGGCTAGAATGGGGAATAGAAGAAAAGTGAGGAGGAAGGAACTTTTTTTATTGTAAGGAGAAATTGATATTCATGCCATCAGGTTGGAGGCTACCTAAATGGAATATAAGGTGTTGCTCCTCCACCCGGAGGGAGTCCATATCTTAGCATAGCATAGACCAACGTAACAGAAAATAAATCAGCAGGTAGTTAGATAAATAAATAATATTGAAAACCTGAGTTATAGAGTCCTTGAAAGTGAGTCTATAGATTATGGACAAGAGAAAATATACAGATGTTGGAAATCCTAGCAACACACACAAAATGCTGGAGGAGCTCAGCAGGCCGGCCCCAAACGTCAACTGTACTCTTTTCCATAGATGTTGCCTGGCCTGCTGAGTTCCTCCAGCATTTTGTGTGTGTTGCTATAGGTTATGGAATCAGCTCAGTGTTGAGGTGAGTGAAGTTATCCACGTTAGTTCAGGAGCATGTTGGTTGTAGGGTAATAACTATCCTGGAGCTGTTGGAGTGGGACCTAAGGCTACTGCACTTTCTTCCCGATGGCAGGGGTGAGAAGAGAGCACGGCCTGGCTGGTGGAGGTTGTTGATGATGAATGCTGCTTTCTGACAGCAGAAATCCTTGTAAATGTGATCAATGGTGGAGAGGGCATTTCCTGTGACCATATCCAACACTTTCTGCAGACTTTCCATTCAATGATGTGGTGGACCATTTATCCCTTGTTTCTTTTCTCCTCAGAGTCCCATCGACTCCTCCTGGATTGCATTACTCACCTGCACACTGGGAGTTTAATGCAGCCAGTTACACCACCAACGTACATTTTTTTAATGACCTGGAAGGAAACCAGCCATCACGAGAGAACATGCGGACTCCACACAGAAGGGACAGTGCGTTCTGGGATAGCGTGAAGCTGTAAGTTCGCACGAGGCTCAGCACACATGAGCCTCGAGTGCCAAGGGCAGAGTTTCAATACCCAACATTGACCTTGGGCATGGCATCCACACAATGCAACTCCTGCTGCAGCTACCCAGGAGGGGGTTACCACCTGCAATTAGCCTTTACGACACCATCAACAAATGCACTCTCCAAACACTTTAGAGGATATATACTGAAGCTTATCTAAGGTGGAGGCTTTTCTCTCAGCCCAGACCCATTTCCTGCCCTCATTAACCGCCTGCTTGTGATGGAGTGCTTCACATAGTTGTTTTAAACCTTCTGTTTTGGCAGCCAGTACTCATTGTTTTATAACAGGATCACGGGTTGCTGGGCGCCCGTCTCCAAGGCCCTGGTCTTCACTGCCTCAGATGGCTGCTAACACTGGAGAGCAGTTGGAACTTGGTACTCGAGCAGAGGACTGACATTCCCAAAACTAGATGTTAAAGAGACATCAATGGATGAACACATGAGCACTCCTTCACGATTCCTCTGTTGCACTAGTTATTGTATTTTTAATTGTAACTTAGTACTTCTATATCTCGCATGGTACTGTTGCCACAAAACAACAAATTCCATGGCTTATGTCTGTGATAATAAACCAGATTTTAGAAAATAGAACACAAAGTATTAAAGCACAGTACAGGCTCTTCACCCATGATTTTTTATCCTATTCTAACATCAATCTACCTCTTCCCTCTTACATATCTCTCCACTTTTCTTCTATCAATGTGTCTATCTAAGAGTTTTTTAGTTGCCCCTAATGTATCTGCCTCTCCCACCACCGATGGCAGGGCATTCCACACACCCACAATTCTCTGCGTAAAAAGATATCCCCCGCCCTCCTATACTGTACTTTCCTCAAATCACTTTGTATTAGCCATTTCCTCCAATAACCTCTACTAGCCATTTCCACCTTGGAAAAATGTCTCTGGTTGTCCACTCAATCTATACCTCTTCATTTTGTACACCTCTATCATGTCACCACTCATCACCCCCCCCCCCCCCCCCCGGCTCCAAAGAGAAAAGCCCTAGCTCGCTCAACCTGTCTTTCATGAGACTCGCTCTCTAATCCAGGCAGCTTCCTGGTAAATCTCCTCCGCACCTCCTCTAAAGCTTCCACATCCTTCCCATAATGAGACGACAAGAACAAAACACAATATTCCAAGTGTGGTCTAGCCAGAATTTTATAAAGTTCCAACATTACCTCACAGCTCTTGAATTCAGCCCTCAATCTGATGAGGGGCCAACGAACCATGTGCCTTCTTAACCACCTTATCAACTTGCATGACTCTTTAGGGATCTACGAATTCCCAAAAAAGTTTTATACATGAAACATTAACTTGCATAGATTGACATGGAAATATATCACTAGTCACTTCAATGTATAAGAGTTGGCAGGTCAAATTGGAGTAATATAAACTTCGCTGAGGCGGCATCTGGAGTATTATGTGTGGTTATGTTCACCACATTACAGGAAGGATGCAAAGGCTTTGGAGAGGGTGCAGAAGTGGTTCACCAGGGTGCTGCCAGGACTGGAGCATATTACCTGTAAGGAGAGGCTGGGCAAACTTGTTTTCTCTGGAGTATCAGAGCTGAGGGGAGACCTGATAGAAATTTATGAAATATGAAAGCCATAGATAGGGTAGGCAGCCAGGATCATTATGGAAGGCTGAGAATGTCAGATGATAGGATGTGTCACTTTAAGATGAATGGTGGAAAGTTTAAAGATTTGCAGGGCAAGTTTTTTACAAGAATAGTGTTAAGTGTCTGGAATGTGCTTCTATGGTAGAAGCAGATACAGAGACACATGAATCAGCAAAGTACAGAGGGACAGGAACTGATGCAGGCAAGAGAGATTACTTTTGATTAGTATCATGGACAATGCCAACATTGTGAGCCAAGCAGCCTGTTCAGTTGTTCTATAGAGTCCATAGTCACAGAGTCATAGAGAACTACAGCATGGTACCAGGCCCTTTGGCCCATCTAGTTTGGACTATTCTGAACTACTAATCTGCCTATTCTTATCGACCTACAGCTAGAACTTAGCCCACCATATCCTTCCCTTCTATGTACTTATCCAAACTTCTCTTAAATGTTGCAATCAAACCCGAATCCACCACTTTCACTGGCAATACTCTCCATATTCCATACTCTCACCACCCTCTGAGTGAAGGATGTTCTCCACTCATGTTCCTGTTAAACATTTCACCTTTCACCCTTAACCCATGACCTCCAGTTCCCATCCTCATCAACATCAATAAATTATTTTCTAATATCACAAGGTCTAGAAACATTTTGTATTTTGAAAGGCCAAGATAGATTGGATTTGGTGAGGGAGTCCAGGACCAGAGGGCACAGCCTCGGGGTAGAGGGATATCTGTTCAGAACAGAGATGAGGAGGAATTTCTTTAGGCCAGATGGTGGTGAATCTGTGGAATTCATTGCCACATGTGGCTGTGGAGGCCAAGTCATTTGATATATTTACAGCGGAGATTGGTAGGCACTTGATTATAGTCAGGGCATCAAAGGTTATGGGGTGAAGGCAGAAGAATGGGGTTGAGAGGGGAAAATCAATCAGACATGATGGAATGGCAGAGCAGACTCAATGGCCAAATGCCCTGCTTCTGCTCCTATATCTTACGGTATTAATTTTAAAAACTCCTTCACCAACTAAAACCTCCTTTGGGACCTGGGAGCATCTTCACCAGATGACACCAGCAGTTCTGATGATCCCAGGGGGCTCACATGTCAGAAACCCCGAAACAGGTGGCGATGGTGGAATTAACTGTTCCTTGGGAAGACCGGATTTGAGGAGCCATTTGAGCGTAAGAAAGCCAGGAGCTGGTAGGGCAGTGCCAGAGACAGGGGTGGAGGGCACATTGTGAGCCAATAGAGGTGGGGTGTGGAGTGGGCTTGCTCTGCAAAACCTTCTCCCTCTTTGGCTTTAGGGGGGCCACAAATAAAAATGCCATCAGGACCATCACTGACCGAGCCTCCAGATGGTTATAGATCAAGAGGCGTGACCCCGTGGGACCAATGCTGCTGGGACACAAGCCAGGACCTGACCAACCCTGGCTGGGTCGCCGGGGCGAGAGTCACCCCAGATTACATTATAGATGATGTGTCCCAGCTCATCCTAGGATTTAGCTCAACAGCAGCAAATCACCATGCCTTCCCAGAGGGTAATTACACTGAACCAGTGACATCAAAATTAAACATTCAAAAAGGAGGCTTTCATTGCATCATATACATTGGACAGGAAATGGATAACATCGAGGACCATACATCTTTGTCATTCGTTCTGTCCACTTTCTCAAGGAAGCAGCAGCAACTTCTGTTAAGCTGCTAAAATAATAAACGGGTTTATTCCTGTCAGAATACCTACAAAGGACAGTGAGAATGGCTGAGAGGATCATAGTGGTCTCCCTACCATCCATTGGGGACATTTACGAGGAGCACTGCCTACGCAGGACCCTCAGTATTATTAAAGATCCCACCCGTCCATCCAGCATCCTCTTTGACTTTCTACCATCAGGCAGGAGACTCCGATGCATAAAAACAAGAACAGTCAGGATGAGAAACAGTTTCTTCCCTCAGGCCATTAGGCTTCTGAATTCCCTGCCACATTGCATTCAAAGTGTGATGCACCATTAATAACTCTCAGAGACGGGAGGTGAACGATGGGCTTTTATTAGCAGCAGAAGTGACCACAACATCTTGGAGACTGAGGGAGGAGCAGTGCCTCCAATCACCTTTATACAGGGGTCTGTGGGAGGAGCCACAGGAGCAGTCAGCAGAGGGGCGTGTCCAGACAGGTATACATAGTTTACCACAAAGTGTCACCAGTTAATTTATGCACTTTAGTTTGTTTATTTCTGCATAATTCATCTGTAGATTTCATCCTTATTTTCATAAGTTATTATGTATTATGTGTGTTATGTGTACCACAGTGCTGGTTTGGAGAAACGTCTAGTTTGACATTTATATGTGTATGTAGTTAAATGACAATAAACTAGACTTGACCTGACCAAGATACAGTGAAAAACTTCTTTTTTCCTGCCAACCATACAGATCATTTCATCACCTCAGTACATCGAGGTAGTACAAGGGAGACGCAATAACAAAACGTAAAATAAAGTGTTACAGGACAGAGAAAGTGCAGTGGAGGTAGACAATAAGGTGAAAGGCTCTAACGAGGTAGATTGTGAGGTCAAGGGTTCATTTTATCAAACTAGGGAACCGTTCAGTGGTCTGATCACTGCGGGTTCAAAGCTGTTCTTGAGCCCGGTGCTACGTGCTTTCAGGATTTTGTATCTTCTGTCCAGTAGGAGAAGGGAGATGAGAGAATGTGCAGGGCAGGTGGGATCTTTGATTATGCTACATATATAAAATGTTGGAGGAACTCAGCAGGTCAGCGTGATCTATGGAAAAGAATAAACAGTCGATGTTTTGGGCTTTGGGACTCTTTGTTCATAGATGCTGACTGACCTGCTGAGTTCCTCCAGCATTTTGTGTGAATTGCTTTGGATTTCCAGCATCTGCAGATTTTCTTATGTCTTTGATTGTGCTGGCTGCTTTACTGAGACAGTGAGAGAAGTGTAGAGTGAGTCCGTGGAGGGGGGTGGTTCCTGTGATGTGCTGAGCTGTGTCCACAACTCTCTGCAGACTCAGGCAGGGCAGTTTTGAGAAAACAGAATTAGAAAAGGAATGAAAATATCTCCGTATTTCGCTGTAGATGGATTGGATTTTGGCCTAGATGTTAAGGCCAAGCCTTATCACTTCTGTTGCCCTAGTGACCAAATCTTGGCCTGTGAAAATGGAGCCTGGAAGACCACAAGGGACATGTCTACAGCGCCAATGTGGTTTGTAGCAATCACTGATTGATTTAAGCTGCATCCATTCATCTTCATTACAAAGGGAGGGAGCCGAGGTCAAAAGGGAAAGGCCCATTTCCCCCTCCTTTGACGAAAATAAATGATCATTATTATTTCATCACTGCCAAGGAATTTCCTCTCCTTACCATCCAAACAGGCACTTACCCTAAAGCTGGCTTCGATCTGGGGTGCCTCGTGGTTTAGGCTGAGGTAAATTTCAAACAACAAACCTCCAGTCATTGGACAAGGGATCTAACAATGGACTCTGGCCTTTCAGCAGTGGCACAGCTGGTAGAGCTGCAGCCTCACAACTCCTGCAACTCAGGCCCAGTCCTGACCTCCAGCACTTTCTGTCTGGAGTTTGTAGGTTCCCAAACCAAATATGGCAAGAACATAGAACAGAACAGCACAGAAACAGGCCATTCAGCCCACAATGTTGTGCCGAACCAGCTAAAAAGCAAAACAAAAGCACGTGGTCACTAATCCCTCCACAATGTCTATATCACTCCATCAAACTGACATTCATGTGCCTATCCAAATGTCTATTAAAAGCCTCCAATGTATTTGCTTCTTCCACCACACCAGGCAGCGCATTCCAGGCATCCACCAGTCTCTGAGTAAAAATCTTACCTCTCACCTTCAATGCATGCCCTCTGGTATTAGACATTTTAACCCTGGGAAAGAGATACTCCCTGTCCACTCTATCTATGCCTCTCATACTCTTATAAGCCTCTATCAGATCTTCTCTCAATCGCAGATGCTCTGGTGAAAACAACCCAAGTTTATCCAGCCGCTCATGACAGCACATACCCTCTAAACTAGGAAGAATCCTGGTAAACCTCTTCTGCACCCTCTCCAAAGCCTCAATATCCTTCCTATAGTGGGCCGACCAAAACTGTATGGCTTTGGCCTGGGAAGCTCGCTGCTAACCTGCGTTAGATGGACTGAACGGCCTCATTCTGTGATGTCAACAACGTGATTCTGATGAACAAGTGTCTCATACAAACTCTGACAATTCCTTCGTCATTAATTGGTATTTGTTTACTAACTTAACACCTACGGTGATAGAGTAAGAAATATTTATTTGTCACCGGAAGAAGATGGCGCCAGTGAACATCGCTACCAAGGGCGACATCTTCTTTTCATTTCAGATGTGGTGCTGCTACTGTTGGAGCATGTTATCTACATTCTGCGGTGTGTTTTTGGGTCGGTCGAGCGATCTGGTGCTTGGCTGTCGCTCAGAGGGTTCCACGAGGCTGCAACTAATTGGTGTAACATG
This sequence comes from Hemitrygon akajei, assembly GCF_048418815.1. Classification (NCBI taxonomy): domain Eukaryota; kingdom Metazoa; phylum Chordata; class Chondrichthyes; order Myliobatiformes; family Dasyatidae; genus Hemitrygon; species Hemitrygon akajei. The sequence goes on along the minus strand of NC_133127.1, from coordinate 12,471,672 downwards.
GAGGCCAGGAAGCCTGGAGATAGAGGGCAAGCCCACGATTGACTCCATCTCTCGCCAATCTCGACGATTAAAGTGCCGAGGAAGATTGAAATCATTGAGGCGGGTGCAGAGGCAAGCGAGTATTTAGCATTGTCTACCAATCTGTGTGTGATGCTCTTTCTCTCTCTCTCCCCCCCATCCCCCCCTCTCGCTCACTGCTCCTGAGGAAAGATCCTTTCATTCCAATGATCTCCCTCTCTCTCTCTCTCTCGCTCTCTTTCTTCCTCTTCATGCTATCAGAGGATGGTGCTGGAGCAAGATTTAATTGACACGGTTTGTGAATTGTGAACGAACTGTGGCGATTAGAGATGTTTCTAGTTTTCTGGTCCCTCATAGTTTGGGTGATTTTGAATCAGGGTGGCCTGCAGATAGTAAACACTGAGCTGAAATGAAATATGACTTTTGAATATGTGTTTTACATCCTGTGTTTTCCTGTTGCACATGGGGGGCGGGGGATTGATGCTTTTCTCTCTGAACGGGTTCCATGGTCCTTTGTTTCATGTCTCTCTGTGGGAAGACGAATCTCAGGTTGTATGCTGCATGTACCCTCAGATAATAAATGTACTTTGAATCTCTGTGTGCCTTCCGGACAGATCATTTCATAGCGAAGAAGTTCAAAGAAAGGAAAAGGAATGCAGAATATAGTTTTACAGTTACAGAGACAGTGTAGCGCAGGCAGACAATAAGGTGCAAAGGCATAACAAACGTAAGGTCATCATTTGACCTTTATCATGCAAGGGGTCCATTCAAGAATCTGGTATCCGTGCGAGAGAACCTAACCTTGAGTCTGGTGGTACACGTTCTCAACATTTTCTATCTTCTGCCCGATAGGACAGGGGAGAAGAATGCATGTCCAGAGTGGCTGGGGCCTTTTACGCGGTTTGCTTTACTGAAGCAGCAAGAAGTATGGATAGAGGGGAAGATGGTTTCCGTAATGTGCTAAGCAAATAGTTTGGGGGAGAAGAGAGAATGACTGTGATGAGTTTGACTGCCCCATTGGAATAGCTACAATCTCTATTATCACAATGCTGATGAAAGGCCAATGATCTGAATCAGAATCAGATTTATTATCACTGACATCTGTCATGAAATTTGTTTGTTGTTTTGCAGCAGCAGTACAGTACAAGACATTAAAAATTACTGTTAGCTACAATAATAAATATAAATAAATAAATACATAGTGCAAAAAGACAGCAACGTTCAAAGTAAATGATCAATATACATGGATGTCACCATATACTGTACAACACTGAGATTCATTTTCTTGTGGGCATACTCAATGAATCCAATAAACCTAATAGAATCAATCAAAGAAGGCACTCAACAGGGTGGGCAACCAGATTGCAAAGACAACAAATTGTGCAAATACAAAAGATATAATAATAATGAATAAATAAGTAATAAATATCAAAAATATGAGATGAAGAATCCTTGAAAGTGAGTCCATAGGTTGTGAGAACAGTTTAGTGACGCAAGTGAAGTTGAGTGAAATTATCCCCTCTGGTTCAAGAGTCTAATGGCTGAGGGGTAAAGCTGTTCCTGAACTGGGAGGTGTGGGTCCTGAGGCTCCTGTACACTCTTCCTGTTGACAGCAGTGAGAGGAGTGCATGGCCTGGGTGGTGGGAGTCCTTGATGATGGACACTTCTTTCCTACAACAATGCTCCACGTAGATGTGCTCAATAGTGGGGAGGGCTTTACTCGTGATGGATTGGACCATATCTGCTACTTTTTGTCTGATTTTCCATTCAGAAGCATTGGTGTTTCCATACCAGGCTGGGATACAGCCAGTCAATATACTCTCCACCACACATCTAAAGAAGTTTGTTAAAATTCTAGATGACATGCCAAATCTTCGCAAATCTCTAAGGAACTGGAGGCACTGCCGTGCTTTCTTCATAATTGCACTTTGCTGGTCCCAGGACAGGTCCTCTGAAGTGATAACTTGGAGAAATTTAAAGTTGCTGACCCCCTCCACCTCTGATCCCCAACGAGGACTGGCACACGGAGGTTTCCCCCTCCTGAAGTCAATAATCTGCTCCTTTGTCTTGCTGACATTGAGTGAGAGGATGTTGTTGTGACACCAATCAGCCAGATCTTCAGTCTCCCTCCCATATGCTGAGTTATCGTCACCTTTGATTTGGCCAACAAAAGTGGTGTCGTCATCAAACTTAAATATGGCATTGGCGCTGTGCTTAGCCCCAAAGTCATAAGTATAAAGTATGGAGCAGGGAGCTAAGAACGCAGTCTTGCGCTGCACCCGTGCTGATGGAGACTGAGGTGTTGCTGCCAATCTGAAGTGACTGGGGTCTGCATGTGAGGAAATCAAGGATCCAATTTCACATGGAGGCCTTGAAGCTGATTGATTAGTTTTGAGGGGATGATGGCATTGAATGCCAAGCTGTAGTCAATAAAGAGCATCCTGATATATGCAACTTCACTGTCCAGGCGAGTGAAGGGCCAATGAAATGGCATTTGCTGTGGACCTGCTGTGCCTGATAGGCAAATTGGAGCAGATCCAAGTCACTTCTCAGGTAAAGCATTTAACAGGTAGTGGATAGCCGATCCCCACTACCAACCACCACCACCCCCCTCCAGCTATTAGAATCTTAGGAGACTGTTTATATGTTATTTAATAGTAATATGGAATGATTTGTAAGCTTTTCCATGCAAAGTGAAATCTGACCTCAACGTGTTCTTCCTTCTCATCACTCCGCAGTTCTATCTGAAATGACCCTGAACTGCACTGATGAACGTAGGGCGCAGGGGTTTATAACAAAGTACAGAATCGGCGCTCAGAGACAGATGATGCACTTGTGTGAGGGGTGAACTGTGGAGCGTTTGAAAGAAAAATGGAGGGTTATGTGGGAGGGAAGGGTTAGATAGATCTTGGAGTAGGTTAAAGGGTTGGGACACGGGCTAAAGGGCTTGTACTGTGCTATACTGTTCTATGAGCGAGCGTGGCTAAGTTAGCAATGCTCTGGCTTCTGACTGTAGTGGTTGAGAGTTAAAAATCCCTTAGAAGAACATCAGCTGAAACTTTCACAAAGGCTCCAAGAAAACTGCCAGATTTAACACTAAGCTATATATTTTTTTGTGCAGCAAAGTAGCGTAATACTATTGCAGTGCCAACAATCCTGGTTCAATTCTGTCACTGTCTATAAGGAATTTGTACATTCTCCCTCATGGGTTTTCTCCGGATCTCCAGTTTCCTCCCATATTCTGAAGACGATGGGTTAGTAAGTTCATGGTCACACAGATGTAATCATGCAGCCAGGAGCTGTTGGGCTGGAACGGCCTGTTACCGAGCTGTATCTCTAAATAAAATAAAGTAGACACGATAAGAAGATACAAAAACACCCTTCCTCAATCTCAAAAGAAAATCCAGAACTCAAGACAAGGAATTCTAAAGCAAATGATTTCAGTAAATCGAATGTTGGAATGAGATAGAGGCTGTGGGTTTCTGGTTATTGGAATGTTGGGATGGAATGGAGGCCATAGGCTATCACGTGTCTCTTTTCATTAAAGGCCAATCCCTTGCGTATCTCCAGCAAATCCACCAACAGCACCCTTTGCATTATCTATTCTGGCTACCAATATTTCCTCCAATATCTCGGGAGCAAAGTCTGGACAAACCAGTCAAACAATGTGGATAGCACATTCCTGAGGTGTGTGTGTGTGTGTGTGTGTGTGTGTGTGTGTGTGTGTGTGTGTGTGTGTGTGTGTGTGTGTGTGTGTGTGTGTGTGTGTGTGTGTGTGTGTGTGTGTGTGTGTGTGTGTGTGTGTGTGTGTGTGTGTGTGTTATATATAATTAAATCATACAACATAAAACAGTACAGGCCCATTGGCCCATGATGTTGTGCTGACCTTTTAACCTACTTCTAGATCAATCTACTCTTCCCTTCTACATAGCCCTCCATTTTTCTATCATCCATGTGCCCATCTAAGAGTCTCTTAAATGTCCCTGATGTATCTGCCTCTACCACCACCCTTGACAGAATGTTTCACACACCCACCACTCTGTGTAAAAACCCACCTCTGACATTCCCCTTATACTTTCTTCCAATCACCTTAAAATTATGCCCACTCATATTAGCCATTTACACCCTGGGAAAATGGCTCTGGCTAGCCACACTCTGCCTCTGCCTCTTAGCTTCTTATACAACTCTAGAAGGCATAGGCTTAAAGTGAGAGGGGCATTGCTTAAAAGGGACCTGAAGGACAACTTCCGATTCCTTTTAAATCTTTCCTGTCTGAAAGGCTTTGATAGAATGGACGTGCAAAGGATGTTTCCAACAGCAAGTGAGTCAAAGACCAGAGGGCACAGAAGGATGTCCCTTTTGAACAGAGATGGAGAACTATCATTCACCAGAGGGTGGTGGATCTGTGAAAGACAGCTGTATAGAACAAGTCAATAGTTATATTTAAGGCAGAAGTTGATAGGTACTTGATTAGTCAGGGCATCAAAGATTATGGAGAGGAGGTAAGAGAATGGGTTTGAGAGGGGAGATAAATCATCCATTTTCAATTAGCAGGGCAGACTCAATGTGCCAAATAGCTTAATACAGTTCCTTTGTCTTCTAGTCTTATGTCTGAGTGGTTGAGATATTTAAAGGACACTTAGATAGGTGTTTAGGACAGCAATGAAGGTCCTCCATCTCTGTCTGTCCTTGGCCACTCAGATGTAGAAGGATTCTTCATCGCTGTTTCCATACCAGTTTTGTTTTACTTGTCAGGGTTGGTAGCCCTGAGCCGAACCCCACCCCTCGAAACCTAAAGGGCCAGTGGACCACTCTTAGTCTGGCCTCTACTCTTTGACCCATTTGGCATGGGTGACCCTACCTAGAGCCAAAGGATAAAGCCCTGACTCCAGCCATCATAGCCCTCCAGGTCACTGAGGCACGCAAACCTCTAAAACACGACAAAGTTGCAGTCCTCTTGGAAGATAGACAAGTACACAGATAGTAAAGGGTTAGAGCAGTGGTTCCCAACCTTTTTTATGCCATGGGCCAATACTATGAAGCAAAACTATTAAGACAAGGTTTAGAGGGATATGGGCTAACTAGCTAAGCAGGGCACCTTGGTCAGCATGACCAGTGGGGCTGAAGGTCCTGTTTCCATGCCGTGTTACTTTATGCCTCTACAGAAACAAACAGACCATTTTCCAGCTGGGAGTCTGTCATTACTGTCACTTGGTGCCAGGGGTCTGGCTGCTCACGATCCACATCTAGGACTTAGATGAAGGATCAAGTATAATGGATCCAAGTTCAAATACAGTAGATGCCATCAACCTAAATAAACCGAACCCTTCCCTTCCATATCTGAGGCCTCCGTCGGTCAGGGTCGACCATGGATGTTGCCACCTAGCTGTCTAGATACACAAAGGTGGCTTTGTCTAGATACACAAAGCCACCTAACTGTCTAGATACACAAAGCCAGGGCAGTACGATATGGAGAGCAAGCTGTTGCTCATGTATTAGGCTCCCCCCTCTCCACACAGCAGCAGAAGCCAATACAATTTGGCACTAGTGATGTCGTAGGAGTTACCAGTCAGTGTTGGACTCAAAGTAGGACTGTCATAGGGACTCCACCTCCAGATTTTTCCCTTTACGTTTACTCCCAAAGCTTTCCCCATGAGTGGGCATAGCCACAAGGGAGAAGAGGTTTGAGATTAGAGTTGTCTTTCTCCTAGTCGAGCCACCAACCACGGTTGATGAGCCCTATCTGCCCGAAGCGACCGGTTTTAAGGTGCCAGTAACCTGCCTTTGCCCCTTCTCCTGTCAGTAGAAACGGTTCCGCTGGGCTTAATAGCTAAGCCACACGTGAACGCCAGAGACTAGTTGAGATGCACACCATTGGGAGCATTTAATAGATAGTGGGAGCTCATCCCCACATAGCCCTCATTTTACTTTCAAATTCACCCCTGTGCACACTTCACACAAGTGAAACTAAGCAAAAGACTGGTGAAACAAGAAGTCTTCGCCCTTTGGAGTTTCTTTGGTGCTTTACATCAATCATGCCTGGCAGTTTCTTACTCACTCATCTCAACTTTAAGCTGACTCTGCCCCCTCCCCCATCACCTCTCCCTGCCAATTAATTTGAATCAGACATTCATTCTAAAGCCACATACACCTCCTAGTTTTACACCCAGTGATTTCAAGGTAAAGATATCAACCTGATTGTGTGCAGTTCCAAACACCCCATTACAGGAAGGATGTGAAAGCTTTGGAGAGGGTGCTGATGTGGTCACTGGATTAGAGGGTATGTGTTATAAGGAAAGGTTGGACAAACTTAGAGTGTTTTCTCTGGAGCATCAGAGGCTGAGGGGAGATCTGATAGAAGTTTATAGGATTATGAAAGTCACAGATAGAACAAACAGTCAGAATCTTTTCCCAAAGTAGCAATGTCAAGTGCTAGAGGACATGCATTTAATGTGAGAGGGGGAAAGTTGAAAGAAGATATGCAGTACAATGTGCCTTGAATGTGCTGCAAGTGATGGTAGGACAATGGTGATGTTAGGTGAGCACATGAATTGACAGGTAATGGAGAGACATGGAATCAGAATCATGGCTCTTGAACTCCATTCCCCATCAATTAATAAAGGCTAAAACACCATACACCTTCTTAACAACCCTATCAACCTGAATTCAGCATTGTGATTGACACAGACATCACAGGCTAAAGGGTCTGTTCTTGCACTGTATTATTCTATGTTCCGTGTTCTGCATTCTAAGTTCTAAGGATGTTGAGGAATTTTTGATGGGAATATTGGTGTGGAGCTATATTGTCTAATGGTGGGACAAAGAAGGTGCAAATTTGTGATAGGAAGTGAGATTTCAGTGGAAGCAGAGAGGAGGGGTGGGGGGAACGATAGAGTAAATTGAGACAGAAAAGACTGGGAAGGGGTGAAAGGGAATGGTGGCTGTTAGGGGTTTAGAGAAAAGAGGCAGTGGAGGAACAAAGGGGAGAGAAGAATGGATGAGGATGGTGAAAGAAGAGGGGATTGACAGAATGAGGATCAGCAGGAGATGGTTTGATGGATGGTGAGGGGAAAATAGATGGAGTAGGATAGTAGAGGGGAGAGGGCTGAGGGGAATGGTGAGATAGGGATGGAGATGAGAAAGTATTGTGCAACTAGACAATAAAATGCAAGGGCCACAACAAGGAAGATATGAAGATCAAGACCATCTTTAGGGTAACAAAGTCATATAACAATGGGATAGAAACTGTACTTGAGCCTGGTGGGACATGTTCTCAGGCTATTGTATCTTCTGCCCAAAGGAAGGGAGGGGGGAGAAGTGAGTATGGCCTGGCAGGAGGGGTTTTTAATTTATGCTGGCTGCTTTCTCGAAGCAGCAGTAAGTGTCAACAATGGAGGGCAGGGGGGTTTTCATGATCAACTATGCTGTGTTCACAAACCCCTGTGGTTTCTTGCTGCCTTAGGCAGAACAGTTGCCATACCAAGTTGTGGTGGACTCGGACAAGGTACTGTCAAGGCTGCATCGGCAATGCATGGTGGAAATTTATAACAAAACAAAGACTACGTTTGGAGGTTATCAAGGTGCAAAGAGTTCAAAGTTCAAAGTAAATATATTATCAAAGTACTTATAGGTCACCATATACAACCCTGAGATTCATTTTTTCTGCAGGCACTCACAGTAGAACAAAGAAATGTAATGCACGTAATGAAAAATTACACACGAAGACTGACAGTATGCAAAAGAAGACAATCCATTCGAATGCAAAATATGTGGGTAAGTTAGTAAATAAATAGATAGATAATACTGAAAACACGAACTGTAGAGTCCTTGAAAGTGAGTCCATAGGTTGTGGAGTCCGTTTAGAGTCGAGGTGAGTGAATTTATCCACACTGGTTCAAGAGCCTGATCCTGAACCTGGTGGTATGGGAACTAAGGCTGCAGGACCTCCTTCCTGGTGGCAGTAGCGAGAAGAGAGATGGACTGAATCGTGGGGGTCCTTGATGATGGATGCTGCTTTCTTGTAGCAGTGCTCCTTGTGGGAAGGGTTTTATCTGTGATGGACTGGACTGTATCCACCACTTTTCATTGGCTTTTCTATCCTTGGGCATTGGTTTTTCCACACCAGGCCGCCGCAGGTGTGGATATTCTGTAGAAGGTTTAGATGACATGCCGAATCTGCACAAACTCCTAAGAAAGCAGAGGTGCCTTCTTTGTAATGGCACTTTAATGCTGGTCCCAGGACAGATCCACTGATAGAATGCCAAGGAATGTGAAGTCACTGACCTTCTCTACCTCCACTCCCCTAATGAGGATAGGGATGCATCTACACTGCATAGTGGAGGTTTGAAATAAAACAAAGGCTACCTTTGGAGGTTATCTCCACTCACTCCAACTCTTTTGAAAGGAGAAGCCTCCCGAGGCCCTGGCATTCATACGCCTTCTGATCCCAGCAGTTGGGAGAGGGACATCATGTGACCCTCACAGGGACATTCTGAGGAACACTTTGAGAGGGAAGGTTCCCAACACAGCAGGCAGAATAATGAACTCAACAGACCAGGGGTTCTTGAGGAGGGGGAGAGCTGACTGATCCAACTTCAGGGCTGCTTTTTGTACAGATTACATTTGGAGGCTGATTGATGGGGGGGATATCTGGACGGCAGCCTATTTACATAAATCATTCTGTAACTAAACCTAAATTAAAACCACATAAAACTTCTTCAGTATCAACTCATGACCTCTCCTGTCACATCTATTTTGGTTCCTTTGTTTACCCATTTCTTCACTGGAACTTTCTTTCTCATTTATAGCTTTCCAGTATCGCTCCACTTACAAAGCGTTTCCAAGAGGTCTTCAGGCCATGCTGAAAATACACAAGTTTACAGCTTTATAAAACTTTGATTGGGCCACACCTGGAGTACTGTGTGCAGTTCTGGTCGCCACGCTATGGAAAGGGGGTGATCATGCTGCAGATGGTGCAGAGGAGGTTCACCGGGACGTTGCCCGGAATGGAACGTTATAGTCATTAAGGAGAGAATGGATAGCCAGGCCTTGTTTTCCCTCGAGCAGAGGTGACCTGACCAAGCTTTATAAATTATGAGGGGAGAAATAATGTAGATAGTAAAAAATATTTTTTTCTGTCGTGGGAATGTCTATTACAAAATAGCATAGGTGTACGTGAGAAGTGGGAGCTTAGAGGACATCTGAGGGGGGGGGGTCTCTTTTCCACAGTGAGGGTGTATGGACGCTGGAATGTGCTGCCTGAGAGGGTGGTGGAGTACATCTCTCACAAGATTGAAGAGGCATCTCAGTAATTACTCGAATCACTAAGAAAGCCAACGACCTAAAAGGAATGAGTTACCGCGAAAGGTTGAATAGGAGCGGATTTTATTCCCTGGAGCACAGGAGTATGAGGGGAAATTTGATAGAGTTACACAGAATTATGAGGGGTGTAGATAGGGTATAATGCAAGCAGGCTCTTTCCACTGAGGTTGGGTGAGACTTGAATGAGAAGTCATAGGTTAAGGGTGAAAGGCAAACTATTTAAGGGGAAACTGAGGGGGGACTTCTCTCAGAGGTGGTGAGAGTGTGGAAGGAGCTGCCAGCGGAAGTTATGGGTGTAGGTTTAATTTCATTTAAGAGAAATTTGGATAAGTACAGTACAGTATTTTTGATTTCAAGTTTGCAGCGGCCTCTCCGGAGTTGATATCTGTTATTTCTCAAGCAGTGTGTCGTGCACAATCCTAATCTGATGAAAAATGGATGTGGGAGCACGAAGGAAGCTTTAGTTTTTGGTTTGTTGGGTGGTAGAGTTGGTCTCCTGACTTGGTGTGTCTGGGTAGTCTTGTTTTGTCTGGTGGGTTTGTAGCTCCATTCCAGGGAACACGCTAAGATGGTAGCGCGATATTAATACGCAGCAGCCTCTCTGGACTCTGGATTTTGGGACTGCCAGATGTTATGTGGATTTTCTGGTGTAGTCTGTTTTGTGATATCATTCTGGAGGAATATTGTCTCATTTTTTAACTGCATTGCAGTTGTGGTTTCTAAATGACAATAAACCAAAATTCAATTCAATTCAATACATGGGTGAGAGAGGAATAGAGAGTTATGGTCCAGGTGCAGGTCGATTGGACTAGTTTGCAAAGACTAGATGGGCTGAAAGGCCTGTTTCTGTGCTGTAAATTGGTCAAATGATTTACTGGCATTGATTTATTGTCAGTGAAAATCCTGCCTTGTACGCCCTTCACACAGATCAATTCATTACAACACTGCATTGAGGTAGTAGAAGATTAAACAACAACAGAATGTAAAAAAGACTGTAACAGTTACAGAGAAGGGACAGTGCAAGTAGACCCTAAGGTTCAAGATCAAAACGAGGGAGATTGTTAGGTTATGGAAGCAGATACATTAACATTATTTAAGAAACTTAGATAGGCACATGGATGATAGAAAAATGGAGGGCTATGTAGGAGGGAAGGGTTAGATTGATCTTGAGTAGATTAAAAGGTTGGTACAACATTGTGGGTTGAAGGATCTGTACTGTGCTGTAATATTCTATGTTGTATGCTCTAAGGAACCAATAAATAGTCTTATAACAGTGGGATAGAAGATATCCTTGACCCTGGTACATGCTTTCAGGCTTTCATATCTTCTGCCTGATTTTATTGTCACATGTACTGAGTTACAGTGAAGAACTTTGCTGTCCATACAGAATATTTCATCACATCGGTACACTGAGGTGGTACAGTGGAAAAACAGTAACAGAGTGCAGAATAAAGTGTTACTGTTACAGAGAAAGTGTAGTGCAGGTAATAAGGTGCAAGGCCATAACGAGGTGGGTTGCAAGGTCAAGGGTCCGTCTTATCATACCAGAGGACCATTCAGTAGTCTTATAACAGTGGGATAGATGCTGTCCTTGAGCCTGGTGGTATGTGCTTTCAAGCTTTTGTACCTTCTACCTGATGGGAGAGGGGAGAAGAGAGAAAACCAGGGTGGGTCGGGTTTTGATTATGCTGGCTGTTTTACTGAGGCAGCAAGAAGTCCATGGAGGAGAGGTTGGTTTCCATGAGGTGCTGATCTGTGTCCACATCTCTCTGCAGTTTCGTGCAGTCGTGGGCAGAGCAGTTGCCTTACCGAGCCCTGGTGGGTCCAGACGGGAAGCTTTCTCTGATGCATTGATAAATACTGTTGAGCTTCAAAGGGGTCATCCTGAATCCTTCTTCGCCTCCTGAAGAAGTAAAGGTGTTGGTGCACTTTCTTGGCCGTGGCATCTGTGTGTCTGGAGCAGGACAGACCACTGGAGATGTTCACTCCTACGAATTTGAAGCCCTCAGCCCTGTCAGCCTCAGTACCATTGATGTAAGCAGGAGCGTGTGCACTATCCCCCACCCCACCTTTTCCTGAAATCAATGACCAGCTCAGGATGGACAGAGTCAATGTCTGGTACACTGAAGATCCCTCAGCTCAGAACATCTCCACCTCCTTCCTGCAGTTTTCTCCCTCATCTAACATCAGTACTTAAGCTCAACTTATCACCCTTGAAAAGGGGGAGGCTGGTTGGCACTTACACTCAGCAGCCACTTCATTAGGTACACCTGTGCACCTCTCATTGATGTCAATATCTAATCAGCCAATTATGTGGCAGCAAGTCAAACCATTAAAGCATGCAGACATGGTCAAGAGGCTCAGTTGTTGTTCAGACCAAACATCAGAAATGTGATGTAATTGACCCCAAAATGATTGTTGGTGTCAGATGGGGTGGTTTGAGTATCTCAGAAACTGCTAATCTCCTGGGATTTTCACACACAGCACTCTCTAGAATTTACAGGGAATGATGTAAAAAGCAAAGGTCATCTAGTGAGCGACAGTCCTGGGGGTGAAAATGCGTTGTTACTGAGAGAGTTTAGAGGAGAGTGTCCCGCACTGTTCATCGGATTGCACACCACCACTGACGCCTTCTTCCCTGGGTGGCCAAAGCAGGCTACAACACGGTCTGCAACGTGTCCAGCTCCATCGCTATCCAGCAACTCGCTGGTGAGGTAGACCTGCACTTCTTGGTGCTCTTAATACCCAGTGTCTTACGAACATGAAAAAGATGTAAAGGACGAACATTTACAACTTTGCTTGGACGCAGAGAGGCCAATGTTTCTGAGCACACCACCATCGTTTACTAGAAAACCAGAGAAAGAATGGTTGTGGCCGCAGGTCAGCAAGTTCTCAGAAAAACCCTCCAGCCCTTTGTGTGTTGGCCCATATTACAGCACCAGCAGTCTCGTATCTCCCTCTTGACCTTACTCCTTGCTGTTTAAACCATATACAATTTTGGAGGTGATTTCATTGACAGACAGGAGGGAGCCTGGTCAGATTTTCAGTGGTCTTCAGCCTTCTTGCATTCCTGTCTTTGAAGATCAATTACCCAAGCTTCTGTATTGAAAAGTGATTAGGAAACTACATCTGACTGACTGAATGTTGGTCCATCCCAAAACACCTCCTGAAACACATTATAGATTCACAGGACACTACAGCAGAGAAAAAGGCCCTTCAGCCCATCTAGTATTCAGCCTAATCCCATCAACCCACACTCAGGCATAACCTTCCATACCTGTCCCATCCGAGTACCTATCCAAACTTCTCTTAGATGTTGCAATGCAACATGCTTTTACCACTTCTACTGGCAGCTCATTCCACACTCGTACCACCCTCTGTGTAAATAAGGTCCCCCTCGGGTTCCCCTTAAAAGTTTCACTTTTCACCTTTAACCTATGACTTCCCCTCACAACGTGGGTCAGAGGGCGAGCTGGGTGGTCAGCCCTTCGCCGATGGATAGCAAGTCAGTAGGAACAGGGCAAAGGCTGTTCTGCTCCCTGTGTCTGTTCCTCCTTTGCTCAGCTGGGAGCGACCCTCCAAGCCACACGCCATCCCTACCTGAAAATATTCCGAATTGGAAGTACAATCAAAAACCCCACCCACCCCCAGACATTCACTCTTCTCACCTCTCCCATCTGGCAGAAGATACAAAAGTCTCCAGGCCAAAAGGACCCGCTTTTATCAGACTATTAAATGGATCCCTAGTTTGATAAGATGGGCTCTTTATCACACACTCTACCATATTGTGATCTTGCACCTTATTGTCGACCTGCACCGCACTTTCTCTATAGCTGTTACACTCTATTCGGCATCATTATTTTTTTACCTTGCACTGTGTAATGATTTGATCTGTATGAACAGTTTGCAAGCAAAGCCTTTCACTGTATCTCGGAACCTGTGACAATAGTAATCTAATACTAATACAAATACTGGTAGAACATAGAACATACAGTCCTTCTGCCCACAACGTCGTACCATCCTTTTAACCTACTCTATGATCAATCTAACTCTTCCCTCCTACATAACCCTCCAATTTTTCATCAAACATGTGCTTACCTAAGAATCTCGTAAACCTCCCTAATACAATTGCCTCTACCACCAGTCCTGGCAGAGCATTCCAATGGCAGGTTCACAGAAGTAATCTTGTTATCTTGGCCCACAGTCTGGGGGACCCAGTTTAACTGGTTTGAACCAGAGTTGAATAGAACAAAAGAGATCACCTCAGGTACGAAGTTGGGTAGCCGTTGGCTACATCCAATGGGAGGCTGACATAGGTTACCCAGGTAGGCCAGAGCCAGCAAGATCAAAATACAACATTTGAACTGATAAGAGAAGAGTGTAAGAATGAGGGGCTTCAAACGCAAAGCGCAAGCACTCCGGAGACGAACTATCGCAAGGAAGAACCCTATGTGAGGGGATGGAAGGAAAAGGATCAGTCATTTGGCTAACAGAAAATCATCTACATCAGTACTATAAATTGGAGAAGTGGTCTGAGTGAGTACTTGTACTGCAGGAACAGTAGAATTCATGTTCTAAGTTGTTGGCCTAAAGGCAACATAGCGACCATGTTATTTGTGCAGAGACAATAAAGTGCGAGATTTGATTAATTAAGAGTTGTGTGGTGAATTGCCTCAGCTAGATCAGTTGATGATTGGTCAACATAAGGGTTAGGGTTAGTAACTTGTGAGTATGCTATGTTGGTGCTGGAAACATGGTGTCAATTGCAGGCTGCCCCCAGCACATCATTGAACTATTTTGGTCATTGACGCTTTGATGTAACATAGAAAATCTACAGCACAATACAGTCCTTGGGCCCATAAAGCTGTGCTGAACATGTCCTTACCTTAGAAATTACCGAAGAATTGCCCTCTATTTATCTGAGCTCCATGTACCTGTCCAGGAGTCTCTTAAGAGACCGTATCGTATCTGTCTCCACCACTGTCGCTGGCAAAACATTCCATGTAATCACCGCTCTCTGCGTAAAAAACTTACCCCTGACATCTCCTCTGTACCTACTTCTGACTATCCAATAATCAATGCCTCTCATATTCTTATACACCTCTATCAGGTTGCCTCTCATCCTCTCTCGCACCAGGGAAAAAAGGCCAAGTTCACTCAACCTATTCTCATAAGGCATGCTCCCCAATCCAGGCAACATCCTCGTAAATCTCCTCTGCACCCTTTCTATGACTTCCACATCCTTCCTGTAGTGAGGCGACCAGAACTGAGCACAGTACTCCAAGTGGGGTCTGACCAGGGTTCAATATAGCTGCAACATTACCTCTTGGCTCCTAAACTCAATCCTACGATTGTTGAAGGCCAATGCACCATATGCTTTCTTAACCACAGAGTCAACCTGCACAACAGCTTTGAGTGTCCTATGGACTCAGAGCCCAAGATCCTTCTGATCCTTCACACTGCCAAGAGTCTGACCATTAACACTATATTTTGTCATCATATTTGACCTACCAAAATGAACCACCTCACACTTATCTGGGTTGAACTCCATCTGCCAATTCTCAGCCCAGTTTTGTATCCCATCAATGTCCCGCTGTAACCTCTGACAGCCCTCCACACTATCCACAACACACCCAACCTCAAGTGTCATCAGCAAACTTACTAACCCTTCACTCCACTTCTTCATCCAGGTCATTTATAAAAATCAGAGTAAGAGTCCAGAACAGATCCCTGAGGCACCCCACTGGTGACCAACCTCCATGCAGACTATTCCTAATCATATTATGCCTCTCCAAATGTTCATAAATCCTGCCTCTCACGATCTTCTCCATCAACTTACCAACCACTGAAGTAAGACTCACTGGCCTATAATTTCCTGGGCTATCCCTACTCCCTTTCTTGAATAAGTGAACAACATCCACAACCCTCCAATCCTCCAGAACCTCTCCCGTCCCCATTGATGATGCAAAGATCATCGCCAGAGGCTCAGTAATCTCCACTCTCGCCTCCGATATTAGTCTGGGGTACATCTTGTCTGGTCCTGGTGACTTATCCAACTTGATGCTTTCCAAAAGCTCCAGCACATCCTCTTTCTTAATATCTACATGCTCAAGCATTTCAGTCTGCTGTAAGTCTTCACTACAATCACCAATATCCTTTTCTATAGCGAATGCTGAAGCAAAGTACTCATTAAGTACCTCTGCTATCTCCTCCGGTTCCATACACATTTTTCCACTGTCACACTTGATTGGTCCTATTCTCTCATGTCTTGTCCTCTTGCTCTTCACATACCTGTAGAATGCCTTGGGGTTTTCCTTAACCCTGTCTGCCAAGGCCTTCTCATGGCCCCTTCTGGCTCTCCTAATTTCTTTCTTAAGCTCCTTCCTGCTAGCCTTATTACCTTCTAGATCTCTATCATTACCTAGTTTTTTGAACCTTTCGTAAACTCTTCTTTTCTTCTTGACTAGATTTACAACAGCCTTTGTACACCATGGTTCCTGTACCCTACCATAACTTCCCTGTCTCATTGGAATGTACCTATGCAGAGCTCCACGCAAATACCCCCTGCACTTTTGCCACATTTCTGCCATACATTTCCCTGAGAACATCTGTTCCCAATTTATGCATCCAAGCTCCTGCCTGATAGCTTCATATTTCTCCTACTCCAGTTAAAAGCTTTCCTAACTTGTCTGTTCCTATCCCTCTCCAATTCTATGCTAAAGGAGATAGAATTGTGATCACTATCTCCAAAATGCTCTCCCACTGGGAGATCTGACACCTGACCAGGTCATTTCCCAATACCAGATCAAGTACAGCCTCTCCTCTTGTAGGCTTATTTACATATTGTGTCAAGGAACCTTCTTGAACACACCTAACTCCACTCCATCTAAACCCCTTGCTCTAGGGACATGCCAATCGATATTTGGGAAATTAAAATCTCGCACCATGACAACCCTGTTATTATTACACCTTTTCAGAATCTGTCTCCCCATCTGCTCCTCGATGTCCCTGTTATTATTGCGTGGTCTATAAAAAACACCCAGTAGAGTTATTGACCCCTTCCTGTTCCTAACTTCCAACCACAGAGACTCTGTAGACAATCCCTCCATGTCTTCCTTCTTTTCTGCAGTTGTGACACCATCTCTGATCAGCAGTGCCACGCCCCCACCTCTTTTGCCTCCCTCCCTGTCCTTTGTGAAACATCTAAAGCCTGTCACTCGAAGTAACCAATCCTGCCCCTGAGCCATCCAAGTCTCTGTAATGGCCTCAACATCATTGCTCCAAGTGTGACAAAAAAAACTAATCTATAAAATCAAAATCTTTTTGCAGTGCAAGGGAACTTAAAATCTAGAGAGATTATGTTGAAGGAGAGAGGTAAAAGAATTAAAAGGGGTGGGTGTGTGGAACGAGCTGCCAGCGAAAGTGGTTGAGGCAAGTTCATTTAAAAGACCCCAATGGTGGTTGGTATGTTGAAGAAGCTGACAGAGCCAGTGGTGGAGGTGGATGAGGAGATGAGGAAGAGCTGCTTTTCCCAGAGAGTGTTGAATCTGTGGAAATCTCTGCCCAATGAAGCAGTGGAGGCTACCTCGGTAAATATATTTAAGATAAGGTTGGATAGGCTTTTGCATAGTAGGGTAATTAAGGGTTATGGGAAAAGCAGGTAGGTGGAGATGAGTTCATGGTCAGATCAGCCATGATCTTATTGAGTAGCAAAGCAGGCTTGACTTGCCAGATGGCCGACTCCTGCTCCCATTTCTTATGTTCTTATGATACAATTACAACACTTAAAAGACATTTGGACTGGTACATGGACAGGAAAGGTTTAAGGGAATATGGGCCAGGTGTTTCTGTAAGAAGTTTGAATGTCCTTCCCATGAGCACATGGGTTTCTTCCGGGTGCTCTGGTTTCCTCCCAGACTCCAAAGACATACCAGTTAGTAGGTTAATTGGTGATTGTAAATTGTCCTGTGATTAGGCCAGGATAAAATCAGTGGGTTGTTGGATGGCACGGTTTTGTTGGGCCAGAAGGGCCTGTTCACGCTGTATTTCTGAATAAATTAAATGTGCAGAGCCTTGGTAAAAGGGCAGGGAAAGGACTAAAGAGTTTTTTCACAGCGCTAGTATGAAAAGGAAAGGTTTAGAGGACATGGCCGTAACTCAACCAAAAGGGACTGGCTTAATGGGCACTTTGGTTGGCATGGACGAGATGGGCGGAGGGCCTGTTTCCAAGCTCTGTTACTCTATGACTCTAAGGGACATGGTGGTATTAACTACCGTTACAATGGCAGAACACTGAGTACACTGGGGCTGCAAAGTAGAAGCAGGTCAGGCTGTTTCTCTGAGGCCACGGGTCATTAACGAGTGATTAATGGCTCGCAGCGAAGAGAGGCGAAGGAGACGGCAGGTCAGAGCAGAACGCTGGAGTGTACTGTCACTGAGCCGTGGATAAAACCAAACACCATCCTTCACTGATTAATCAGCCTGCTCACAACAGGATGTTCCCAGCAGAGAAGAGGACTAGATAAACAACGTAGTTACAGGGGAGGCCAGCGTACACATCCCAGAGAGTCCGGTGTCACAATACGTAAATAAAACATTGAACATAGAACACCACAGTACAGGCCCTTCACCTCACAATGTTGTACCAACCTTTCAACCTACTCCAAGATCAATCTGCCCCTTCTCTCCCACATAGCCCTCCAATTTTCTAACATCCACGTGCCTGTCTAAGAGTCTCTGAGGTGTCCCTACTGTAACACCATCGTGCAGCGTGTTCCACACACCCACCACTTCAGTGTAAAGAACTTTCCTCCATCTGACATCCCCCCCATACTTTCCTCCATTCACCTTAAATTATGCCCCCTCTATTAGCCATTTCTGCCCTGGAAAAACATCTCTGGCTATCTATTCAATCTATGGCTCTTATTTTCTTGTACACTTCTATCAAGTCACCTCTCATCCTCCTTTACTCCAAAGAGAAAAGCCCTAACTCACTCAGCCTTTCCTCATAAGACATTCTTTCTAATCCAGGTAGCCATCCTGGTAAATCTCCTGTGCACCCTCCATAAGAGATAGGAGCAGAATTGTGCCATTCAGCCCATTGAGTCTGCTCTGCCATTTCATCACAACTGATGCATTTTCTCTCTCAACCCCAGTCTCCTAACTTCTCCCTGTAACCTTTAAAGCCCTGACTAATCAAGAACCTATCAATCTATGCCTTAAATACACCCAGTGACCTGATATCTACAACTATCTGTGGCAACGAATTCCACAAATTCACCACCTTCTGGCTACAGAAATTCCTTCTCATTCCCGTTTGAAATGGACATCCCTCTTTTCAATGAGATCCCCCCTCATTCTTCTAAACTCCTAAGAGTACGGACCCAGAGCCATCAAACTCTCCTCCTACAATAACCCTTTCATTCCTAGAATTTCTCATATGAACCTCCTCTGAACCCTCTTCAATATCGGCATGTCCTTTCTTAGATAATGTGCCCAAAACTGCTCTCAAGCAAGGCCTCACCACTGCTTTGTAAGGTCTCAAAATTATATCGTTTTTTAAAGTTCTAGTCCTCACGAATTGAATGCTAGCATTGTATTTCCCTTCTTCACCACCAACTCAACCTGCAAGTTAACCTTTAGGGAATCCTGCATGGGGACTCGTAGAGGAATTTTTGGGTTTAGAACAACTAGCAAATCACTTCAGATCTTCAAATCTGAACATAGACTGCAGATTTAATTTAAAATGCAGCCCTGAACAATAGGTTCCAGAAAGCCTTGAATCACAGACCAGACAATCCTGATAACAATTCATTTAGATGACTGTGGTGTGTGTGTGTGAACTGGGAGGTGTAAAGGTTACACACAGACAGACAGACATACTTTATTGATCCCGAGAGAGATTGGGTTTCATTACAGCCGCACCAACCCAGAATAGTGAAGAAATATAGCAATATAAAACCATAAATAATTAAATAATAAGTTAATCATGCCAAGATCTTAAGGCACAAACTAACGGAGATGGGAGTAGACTCTCACATGATGGATTGGATAGTGGACTACTTGACAGATAGACCTCAGTATGTGCGGTTGGGAGACTGTAGGTCTGACACGGTGGTCAGCAGCACAGGAGCGCTGCAGGGAACCGTACTCTCTCCGGTCCTGTTCACCCTGTACACATCAGACTTCCAATATAACTGCCATGTGCAGAAGTTCGCTGATGACACGGCCATAGTGGGGTGTGTCAGGAATGGACAGGAGGAGGAGTATAGGAAACTGATACAGGAAATAAGTCCAGGACCAGCCTATTGGCTCAGGGTGTCTGACACTCCGAGGGAGGAGTTGTAAAGTTTGATGGCCACAGGCAGGAATGACTTCCTATGATGCTCAGTGTTACATCTCGGTGGAATGAGTCTCTGGCTGAATGTACTCCTGTGCCTAGCCAGTACATTATGGAGTGAATGGGAGTCATTGTCCAAGATGGCATGCAACTTGGACAGCATCCTCTTTTCAGACACCACCGTCAGAGAGTCCAGTTCCACCCCCACAACATCACTGGCCTTACGAATGAGTTTGTTGATTCTGTTGGTGTCTGCTACCCTCAGCCTGCTGCCCCAGCACACAACAGCAAACATGATAGCACTGGCCACCACAGACTCTTAGAACATCCTCAGTATCGTCCAGCAGATGTTAAAGGACCTCAGTCTCCTCAGGAAATAGAGACGGCTCTGGCCCTTCTTGTAGACAGCCTCAGTGTTCTTTGACCAGTGTTCTTTTTATGTGTGGTTTCAAAGAAAGGATTGCCAATGCATTGTAAATGTGGAATTGTCCTGTGATGTTTAACACATCAAAGCCCCATGTTGGGCCAGCCAGACATTTCCACCAAAAGACCCTGCTGTATCTTGTTTTGTCAAAAAAAAGAGGCTGCTTTACAGCTATCAGTACTTTTCTCAGGTGACCCAATCATGCAACAACAGACTCCCAAGTCTTTTTGCACCTCAGATTTTTGGATTTTCTGCCCGCTTAGAAAATAGTCTATGCTTTTGTTCCTTCCACACCCTTCTTATAATGAGGTGACCAGAGGTGAACACAACATTCCAAGTGTAGTCTAACCGGGGTATTTTATAACACTTTTCCTTCACAGCCCTGTGTAGTACCCGCAGTAAAGGAAGATGCTATTCTACCAGTCATATTCATGATAGCTCAGTGAAAAAGCTCTTCAATCCTTTCTTGCCCATTAACATTCATTTTTCAGGATATAGACGTTACTGCATTAACCATCCATCAATATATTCCCCTCAGGAGTGACCTTCTTAACCCACTGCAGTCTCTGTTGGCCTTTCTTGGTGAGTTGGGCAAAGGAATTGGAACTGGAATTAGATCTGATTTATTACTGCCACATGGATCAAGGCACAGTGAATGCCTGCAAGAAAATGAATCTCAAGATAGGATTGATTGATTAATTGATTGGCTGACTGTCCATCATATTGACGATAACAGATGAAGAAACATAGAAACATAGAAAATAGATGCAGGAGTAGGCCATTCGGCCCTTCAAGCCTGCACCGCCATTCAGTGTGATCATGGCTGATCATCCAACTCAGAACCCTGTACCTGCTTTCTCTCCATACCCCCTGATCCCATTAGCCACAAGGGCCATATCTAACTCACTCTTAAATATAGCCAATGAACCAGCCTCAACTGTTTCCTGTGGCAGAGAATTCCACAGATTCACCACTCTCTGTGTGAAGAAGTTTTTCTTCATCTCGGTCCTAAAAGGCTTCCCCTTTATCCTTAAACTGTGACCCCTCGTTCTGGACTCCCCCAACATCAGAAACAATCTTTCTGTATCTAGCCTGTCCAATCCCTTTAGAATTTTATACATTTCAATAAGATCCCCCCCTCAATCTTCTAAATTCCTGTGAGTATAAGCCTAGTCAATCCAGTCTGCGTATGCCGGAGAGTTTTCAAAGTGGAAAAGCCATTGCAAAGGGGCAGTTCCACTCTCGACCTCAGAAGTCCAGGTTCAATGGTACGAGTAGTCAATAGACAATAGACAATAGGTGCAGGAGTAGGCCATTTGGCCCTTTGAGCCAGCACCGCCATTCACTGTGATCATGGCTGATCATCCACAATCAGTACCCCGTTCCTGCCTTCTCCCCATATCCCTTGACTCCGCTATCTTTAAGAGCTCTATCTAACTCTTTCTTGAAAGCATCCGGAGAATTGGCCTCCACTGCCTTCCGAGGCAGAGCATTCCATAGATCCACAACTCTCTGGGTGAAAAAGTTTTTCCTGAACACTGTTCTAAATGGCCTACCCCTTATTCTTAAACTGTGGCCTCTGGTTCTGGACCCCCCCAACATCGGGAACACATTTCCTGCCTCTAGCGTGTCCAATCGCTTAATAATCTTATATGTTTCAATCAGATCCCCTCTCATCCTTCTAAATTCCAGTGTATACACTCCAATCTTTCAACATATGAGAGTCAAATGAGAGTCCCGCCATCCCGGGAATCAACCTCGTGAACCTACGCTGCACTCCCTCAATAACAAGAATGTCCTTCCTCAAATTTGGAGACCAAGATGGCGGCGCATGAAGGCCTTCTTTGCTGCTGTGAGGTCCGGGTCTCTGCTGGGAAGAACAGGCCCCCAGTCCTCGGGGTCGTGTTGCCGGTTGAAGGAGCGTCGTAGTGCGCTCAGCAGAGGATGGTGCTCGGAGAGGCTGTGCCAGCAGGGAGGGTTCGAGGCTCGGAGGTTCGACAGACTCGGAGTCCGCTGCGGTCGGGGAGCTTTCATTGTGTGCTGCTTCTGCGAGGCTGGGTCCGGCGGCACCATGGAAGTCCATAGCGGGGGTATTCCCTTCTGCCGTCTGCGTGGGAAGGCGACTCTATTGGGACCCTGGGGACTTGTGGAAACTGTGTGGTGGTTTCTTTCTAACTTATAATCTTATAACATTTTTGGACTATTTTTACTGTGCCCATGGTCTGTTTTTTTTTTATCAATTATGGTATTGTTTGCACAGTTGTAACTATATGTTAACTGTAACTATATGTAACTATGTGGTTTTGTGTAGATCTTGTAGCTTTAGTTTTTGGTTTGTTGGGTGGTAGAGTTGGTCTCCTGACTTGGTGTGTCTGGGTAGTCTTGTTTTGTCTGGTGGATGTGGAGCTCCTTTCCGGGGAACGCGCTAAGACGGTAGCGCGATATTAATACGCAGCAGCCTCTCTGGACTCTGGATTTTGGGATTGCCAGATGTTATGTGGATTTTATGGTGTAGTCTGTTTTGTTGTGTGTTTCTGTGATACCATCTGGAGGAATGTTGTTTCATTTTTTAACTGCATTGCAATTGTGGTTTCTAAATGACAATAAACCGAAATTCAATTCAATTCAGTTCAAAACTGAACACAATACTCCAGGTGTGGTCTCACCAGGGCCCTGTACAACTGCAGAAGGACCTCTTTGCTCCTGTACTCAACTCCCTTTGTTATGAAGGCCAACATGCCATTAGCTTTCTTCACTGCCTGCTGCAGTCGTCATAACTGAGCTCTTCTTCGGTTGTCATGGACGACCATAGCTTCTTCTGCCCTTCACTCTCCACAGAGTTTTGCAGAACTGGCTGTGTATGGTATCATATACATACATTGTTACTTTGCAGAGTGAAAAGCTTGTCTTGCATCATAATCATACAGATCTGATCATTACAGTGTACTGAGGTAGTACAAAGTAAAACAATAATAAAATGCAGAATGAAGTTTCACATTTACAGAAGAGTGCAGTGCAGGCAGACAATAAAGTGCAAGATCATAATAAGGTAGATTGTGAGGTCAGAGTTCACTTTATGGCAAGTGAGACAGATACATTAACGTTATTTAAGAAACTTTTAGGTAGACAGATGGATGATAGAAAAATGGAGGACTATACAGGAGGAAAAGGCTAGACTCCTCTTAGAGTAGATAAAAAGGTTGGCACAATTTTGTGGGTCGAATGGCCTGTACTATGCTCTAATATTCTATGTTCTATGCTCTAAGGAACCATTAAATAGTCTTATAACAGTGGGATAGAAGCTGTCCTTGACCCAGGCGGTATGTGCTTTCAGGCTTTTGTATCTTCTGCCTGATTTTATTGTCACATGTGCTGAGTTACAGTGAAGAACTTTATCCCACTTGCTGTCCATACATATTATTTCATCAAATCTGTACACTGAGGTGGTACAGTGGAAAAACAATAAAAGAGTGCAGAATAATGTGTTACATTTGCAGAGAAAGTGCAGTGCAGGCAGATATTAAGGAGCAAGGCCATAACGAGGTAGACTGTGAGGGTAAGAGTCCATCTTATCTTACTGCCGAACCATTCAATAGTCTTATAACACTGGGGTAGAGGCTGTTCCTGCTTCCGCGCAGCAACTTGCCCCTTCTGAGGGAATGAGTGGGAGAAACTCTGGGAGAGGGAGGGGAAGGATTGATTGGAATGTGGGAGGAAATAATTGTGAAGAATATTCACTCTCCAGGGGCTAAGAGGTTTATTGCTAACCTCAGCTTTCTAGTGTCCTTTCCCTTTCCAAAGGGTCAGAGTAATTTCTGATCAAATTAACTTCTAACCAATATTCTTTTCTCAGCTTCTACAAGAGCTCTTGCAGGCCCATAGTTAATTAACGTAAGACAATGGAGTTATGTTAATTGGTCTGCATCAAACCAGGCAACTGCAGCTAATTATTTACATCATTATGATAGATTTCAAAGAAGGTTCCAGACAAGATCTATCAGGGCAGCTGGGTGGAGATATGTCTCTACCAAAGGAGGTGTAAGACACTCCTTCCCTTCGCTAGCCTGCAGGTCACCCTTGGACAAGGTGTAGCACCTGTTTAACACCCACCAACCCCCCACCCAGATCAGGATCACATGAAGCCATGAGAGCAGGTGCTGGAAGGTATTATGAGCAGCTGGTGCAGATCACAAGTCCTGGTTATGCAACTGACACCAGGCAGACAGTCTCTGAAGAGTATTGATAATGGCTGGGGTCGCCCGTCTTGTAAAGACACTGCCCAGAAGAAGACAATGGCAAACCAGTTCTGTAGAAAAATTTGTCAAGAACAATCATGGTCATAGAACGACCATGATCACCCATGTCATAAGACATGGCACAAAGTGATGATGAAGATGACGATGATGATAACGTCAAATATGGTCACAGGTATGATCAATCAATCACTGGGATATCTGGGTACTCAGAGAGTCAGCCCTCATTGTATTAATTCTGTGTGTCTTGGATCTCCGTCCCCATCTGTGTGAATTACATGCAGATAGTGTCAACTTGTAGGAAAACCAAATAAATATTCGAAAGCATTGGGGATTGTTAGGAATGACAAGGAGAATGACAGAAAGAGACAGTGACAGAAAGAAGAAGTAGAATTTATTCCTCAAACTTTGATTTAGAGTCATAGAGAAGTACAATGCAAAACAGGCCCTTCATCCCATCTAGTCCATGCCAAACCATTTCAATTGCCTACTTCTTCAGCGACAGACAACTTGTTCATCTGCAACCCATTGGTATGTTCTTTTATTTCATAAGAATTGTACCTGTGTTTGAAAATCCTTTGTATTTATAAATATTTTGGAATTTTGAAATCTTTTATAAATCAGAAATCCTCTGTGTGTTTTAAGTGTGCGTTAAGTGCTAATTGTGCAAATTTAAATATGAATCATTAAAAATAAAATAAACTATGTGTAAACTGCTTCGTTAATTGGAAGTAACTCCTCCTTGGTAGGGAGAGGGGATCTACTACTCAAGCAGTGGGTATTGGCAGTTAGATCGCTGCAGAGACTAGTCAGGGAAGTAATCTACCCTTTGAAGAGTAGGTTAATAGAGTATAAATTTGTGGATAACTGTATCAGTTTGGGCTTAAAATCTCCCTATGAGTCTATGAGGCTTTGCAGACAGTGAACCCAGCACCAGCACAAACTGAGGGTAGTGTAAACGGACAGTCGATGGTAAGTATGGACACGTTGGGCCAAGGGGCCTGTTTCTGCCCGTCTGATTCTCTGATGTCTGGAGAGATGGGAAGAGAAGTGGCCCCCGCTGTCTGCAGTCTGCAGTCTGCAGTCTGATCGCGTTCACAATTCAGAATCTTTCCACCTCCCCATCTTGGGGACTTCCCTGTTCCACTCACAGACAACCGTCCCACTTACCTCTCACTTCCCCCCCAGCGTCTCATGTCTTCTTGACAAGTTGAGTGTGCTCAGCACTCAAATGCAATAAAGCCACAATAATTTCTAATATCCGCCCGTAATCTCCCAAAATGAAGTTGTCACTCGACGTGTGTGTGTGTGTGTGTGTGAAGGCTGCTTTCAATGGATGTATTATTTCCGAT
Organism: Hemitrygon akajei; assembly: GCF_048418815.1. Taxonomy (NCBI): domain Eukaryota; kingdom Metazoa; phylum Chordata; class Chondrichthyes; order Myliobatiformes; family Dasyatidae; genus Hemitrygon; species Hemitrygon akajei. The sequence continues at coordinate 12,445,965 of NC_133127.1, read as the reverse complement.
ATAATTGCACAGCTCGAGGCGAAGCCCCTGAGGTGCTTGTCTAATCGTTTGCCATCCTAATTGTGTTACAGCACAGGAGATTCCGCCTGTGTCAGCTGTTTTTATCCCAATCCTCTGGCTTCAGCACCAATCTTTCTATTTGAAACAAAATACAGAAACCGGAAAATGCTGGAAACACTTTGCAGATCAGGCAGCATCTGCGGAAAGAGAAACAATATGTGTTTTAGGTCTGGCAAGGGTTCATCTAGAAAGGCATCACTTTTATTTAATGTTTGTTTTTTGTGGCCTCTCTCTCTCACACTTTCTCAATCTCTCTCTCTTTCTCCCTTTCTCACACTTACGTTCTCTCTCTCCTCATCTCTCTTACTTCCTTACTTTCTCTCACTCTCTTTCTTTCTCTACTGCACTTTCTCTCTCTCTCTCTATGCTTTTCTCATCCATCTTTGTTTCTTTTTTCTTCACTCTCTCTCTTTCTCTCTTACTCCCTCTTGCCCTTTCTTTCTCTCTCCCTCTCACCCTTTCGTTCTCTCTCCCTCACTTTCTTCCTCTCTCTCCCTGCATCTTTCTCTTCACTCTCTCTCTTTCTCACACACTCTGTTTGTCCTTTCTTACTTTATTTCCCTTTCCTGCTCTCTCTCTTCTCCTTCTCAGTCTCGCACACTCTCTTTCTCTCTCCCTTTCTTTCTCTTCTCTTTCCTCTCTCTCTTTTTCTCTCTCTGTCCCTCACTCTCTCACCTCCCTCTCCCCCCTCTCTCTGCCTCCCTCTCTCCCCTCTCTCATTCTCCCTCTCCCTCTCTCCCTCACTCTCTGTCTCTCTCCCTCTGTCTGTCTATCTGTCCCCCCCCCCCCCCGTTCTTCCTCTCTCTCTCTTTTCCTTGAAGCCTACACACTATCCCCAGCTGTTTGTCTGGGTGGCTTTCTCCAATGGTGAATGAGAACAGCTATCACCTCCCAATCTCTGACATCATTCCCACTCTCCGCATCCCCATCTCCCTCACCCTCACTGCCCTACCTCTCGTTCGACAATGATCTCACCAGGCTGTTAACCTTCCTTCAGTTTGGTGTGTGTATGCCATGAGGCTTCACAACCACAGACACAGGGAGAGCCGTTCAACCTGTCTCTTAATACCAGGTATCTGCTTGCATTCCACACCTTTTACCCCAAAAGAACATCATTCTTTTGTTACATGCCATATTGTATGATGTGGGCAATCATGGTCTTTCCATGATTGTTCTTGGCAAATTTTTCTTCAGAACTGTTTTGCCATTGCCACCTTCTAGGCAGTGTCTTTACAAGACGGGTGACCCCAGCCATTATCAATGATCTTCAGAGATTGTCTGCCTGGCGTTAGTGGTTGCATAACTAGGACTTGTGATATCCACCAGCTGCTCCCGTGGCTTCACGTGACCCTGATCGGGGAGGGGTGTTTCACCTTACCCAAGGGTGACTGCATGCTTGCAGAGGGAAGCATCTCCTCTGGTAAAGATGTATCTCCACCCCGCTATCCAAAATATCAAGACAGATAATGCTGGAAGAGCTGAGCACATCAGGCAGCATCTGCAGAAAGCAAAAAACAGAGTGAATGTTTAAGGTGTCTCTCCACAGATGCTGCCTGACCTGCTGAGTATTTCTGGCACTGTGTGCTTTTTTACATGTTTCAGATCTCCCGCTTCTATGGTTTATGGTTTTATATCAGTTTCGGTTTTGCCATTTCCCACCCTTTCCATCAGTCCATTACCCACACAATCTCCCCATTTGTCCCTATCTGCCTTTCCCCCTCACCCCTCACCTCAATCCACCCATCCCCTGCCAGCTCTCACTCCACCCTCCCCCCCCCCCCGCCCCACCTATTCATACTGGTTACTTCATCTCTGTCTTCCAATCCAGATGAAGAGCCTCGATCTGGAATATTATAGAGTCATAGAAAAGTATAATGTAGAGACAGACCCTTCTGCCCATCTAGTCAGTGCTAAACCATTTAAACTGCCTACTCCCATCGACCTGCTCCTGGACCATAGCCCTCCATACCACTGCCAACGATGTACCTACACAATCTGCAATGTTTTACACATCGCTCTATAGATTTTTTTCATAAATTCTATTGTATAGCCTTGTTTTTCTGTAAGTGCCTGCAAGAAAATGGATCTTGAGGTAGGATGCGGTCACAGGTATGTACTTTGATAATAAATTTGACTTTTATTTTGATTGCCCATGTCCCTCCACCAATATTGCCTGACCCATTGAGTTGCTCCAGCGTTTTGCCTGTTGTTGAAAGTTTCACTCAGAGGATGGTGAGAGGACATGATGAGCTGACAGCACATGTGGTGGATGCAGGTTCAACTTCAACATTTAGGAGAAATTTGGATAGGTATGTGGATGGGAAGGATACGGATGGCTATGGTCCACATGCAGGTCGATGGAACTAGGCAGAATAAAAGTTTGGCATGGACTAGATAGGCCAAAGGGCCTGTTTCTGTTCTGTAGTGTTCTATGACTCTATAACTCTATATAAGACCGTGGTCAGAGCCTACTTGGAGTACTGTGTTCAGTTCTGGTTACCTCACTACAGGAAGGATGTGGATACCATAGAGAGAGTGCAGAGGAGATTTACAAGAATTTTGCCTGGATTGGAGGGAGTACCTTACGAAAATAGTTTGAGTGTTCTTGGCCTTTTCTCCTTGGAGTGGTGGAAGATGAGAGGTGACCCGATAGAGGTGTACAAGATGATGAGGGGTATTGATCATGTGGATAGCCAGAGGCTTTTTCCCAGAGCCGAAATGGCTAACACCAGGGGGCATAGTTTTAAGGTGCTTGGAAATAGGTACTGAGGGGATGTCAGGGGTAGGTTTTCACAGAGAGTAGTGGGTGCGTGGAATGGGCTGCCGGCGACAGTGGTGGAAGTGGATACAATAGGGTCTTTTAAGATCGTCTTAGATAAGTACATGGAGCTTAGAAAAATAGAGGGCTGTGCGCTAGGGAATCTCTAGGCAGTTTCTAGAGTAGGTTACATGGTCAGCACAATGTTGTGGGCTGAAGGGCCTGTAATGCGCTGTAAATTTCTATGTTCTATGTTCTTAACTCTATGACTTCTCTGTATCCTATGTGTGTTCACTTTGAAGAATTGAACAGACCAATTAATGATGGGGTGTTGCTAAGGAATTCTGGGTATTCAAATACATCGCATTTGGTGCATCCTTCCATTCAAGAATTGGTCTAGGCCAGCACGTGTGTCACATGCATCCCGTTCTGCGCAATTTAAAGAGGGTTGCTTCTCTCCAGGGTTGAGTACTGATACCAAGAGTAAGAGCTTTATGATATTAGAAGAAATTGCTTGTATTTTATTGGAGGGTAGGGGTAAGGTTTCCAAAACCCAGAAGATACATGTTAAAGTTAGGAAAATAGAACATAGAGCAGTACAGCTGAGGAGCAGGCCCTTCAGCCCACAATGTTGTGCTGAGCCAATTAGTAATCAAATAGCCTATTAAACGAATCCCTTCTGCCTACATAATGTCCATATCCTTCCATTTCCCTCACATTAATGTGTCTATCTAAACATCTCTTAAAATCTCTAACATTTCTCCTTGTACCATCACCCCAGGCAGCACATCCCAGGCATCTACTGCTTTGAGTAAAAAACTGACCCCTCATATCTCCTTTGAAATTTCCCCCTCCCACCTTAAATGCACACACCACGGTATTAGACATTTCAACCCTGGAAAAAAGACACTGTCTGTCCACTCTCCCTATGCCTCTCATAACTTTATAAACCTCTACCAGATCTCCCCTCAGCTTCGACTGTTCTAGAGATTAAAAAAAACAAGTTTGTCCAGCCTCTCATGATACCAAATGCCCTCTAAACCAGGCAGCATCCTGGTGAACCTCTTCTGCACCCACTCTGAAGCCTCAACGTCCTTCCTATAGTGGAGTGACCAGAACTGTATACAATACTCCAGATGGAGCATAACTAGAGTTTGATAAAACTGCAACATAACTTCCTGATTTTTGAACTTTGTGTCTCAATTAACAAAGGCAACCATGTCATAGCCCTTCTTAACCACCCTATCCACGTGGGTAGCCACCTTGAGGGAGCTGTGAACTTAGACTTTAAGATCTCACTGCTCATCAACACTTTTAAGGGTCTTGCCCATAACAATGTACTGTCTCTATACATTCGACTTACCAAGGTACAACACTTCACATCTGGCCAGTTAAACTCCATCTGCCATTTCTCTGCCCATATCTACATCTGATCCATATCCCCCTGTATTCTTTGCCAGTCTTCTGTGCTCTCTACAACACCACCAATCTTCATATCATCTGCAAACTCCATTTGTATTTCATTATTCTCCTGTAAATGCCTGCAGGAAAATGAATCTCGAGGTTGGATATGGTGGCATATACATACTTTGATAATATATTTGACTTTAACTTTGTCTTCTCCTTTAACTGTCCATTCCCCTCCATCAGTGCTACCTGACCCAGCATTCTGTGTGTTGTTGCAGGTTCTACCATGACCTTCACTCATAAGGAGGTGGTGTAGAGGGGCATGGCCTAGATCCAGATCAATGGGGCTGGGCAGAATAATAGTTTGGCATGGAATAGATGGGCTGAAGGGTCAGTTTTCCCCGAGAATTTTCCACTCGGGATTGATAAAGTATTTATTATTATCATTATTATTCTATGCTGTAATGCTCTATGACTCCATGACTTCCCTGTATCATAAGAGCACTTGCTTTAAGGAATTGAATCAAACAATTAAACGATGGGGCAGGTGCTGCTCCAGTGTTAGGGAATTCGGAGTCATTCAAGTGCATCACACGCAGAATGGGTCTAGGCCCGCATGAGTGCCACATGCACTCCATTGTGGCCAACTTAAATTTGGGAGCTTTTATCCAGGGGTGGTCCTGATGCCAAGATTCAGGATTCCAGATTGTTTAATGTTATTTCCAGTACACAAGGAGAACAAAATCATTGTTACTCCGGATCTGCTGCAGCACAACAAAACCACAGTACAATAAAGAACCCAATAATAATTTTAAAGAACACAATTTAGCTTATGAACAGTGCTGTGTAAAAACCTTGGGCACATACAGTGTACAAATATAGCTAAGGTGTCTGAGACCTTTGCTCAGTACAGTTGTAATTTTATGTATTGCACTGTACTATTACCACAAAAAAAGTAATTTCATGACGTATGTGAGTGATGATAAACCTGATTCTGAAATGGGTCTCCTTGCGGACTGAGAGTGGGAAGGGGGCAGGGAGAGGGGAATCATGTTTGGGAAAAGGGGAAGGGAGAGGGGAGGGAGCGGGAAGCACCAGAGAGACACTCTGTAATGATCAGTATACCAACTGTTTGGAATCAAATGCTCTTGCCTGGTGTCTCAGGATCGGGAGTGCGTGCACACACGCCACACACACCACCCCTGGCCCTCCTTCTCTGACACCTGTCCCACACTTTTCCCACGGCGCTCCACCCTCACCATTCCCAACATCCTTCGCACCCACCAGTTTTACAAGCTTCTCTCTGCTCCACATTGACAAATACAGTACTATGCAAAAGTCTTAGGCACATATAAATATAGATGAGGTGTCTAAGACTTTTGCACAGTACTGTACATAGATTAACTGTATATCCATAAATTAATGCTAGGAACAGGAGTGCCTGTACTTAAGGTGACTCTGACAGGAAATGATAGAGTAGTGGTGGGGTGGGTTACCAGGTGGAGTTGTTGATCAGCTTTTGTTTCTGTGTCTGGTGGTCCTGGCATGGACGCTACGTAGGCTCTTCCCTGATGGGAGTGGGACAAAGGTGGGATCCTTCATGATGTTACTGGCCCATTTCCGGCACCTATCTTTTTTTAAAGATTAAGAGCATTAGCAAATCATAAACAATATTAGTGAGTATCTTATTGGAGAGAACCTCCCCTCCCCCCCACTTTATAAATCTACTCCTCTGCTTTCTTTTTTCTCCAGTTCTACTGAAGGGTTTCAGCCCAAAACATCGACTATACATTTGTTCCATGGATAAGACCATAAGGCATAGGAGCAGAAGTAGGCCATTCAGTCCATCAAGTCTACTCTGCCATTCAATCATGGGCTGATCCAATTCTTCCAGTTATCCGCTCTCCCCTGCCTTCTCCCCAGTAGGGCACTGAGGAGTGCAGTAGAACAGAGGGATCTGGGAATACAGATACAAAATTCCCTAAAAGTGGCGTCAGGTAGGGTAGTAAAGAGGGCTTTTGGTACATTGGCCTTTATAAATCAAAGTAGTGAGTATAAGAGTTGGAATGTTATGGTGAAGTTGTATAAGGCATTGGTGAGGCCGAATTTGGAGTATTAAGTGCAGTTTTGGTCACCAAATTACAGGACAGATATTAATAAGGTTGAAAGAGTGCAGAGAAGGTTTACAAGGATGTTGCCAGGACTTAAGAAACTGAGTTACAGAGAAAGGTTGAATCGGTTAGGACTTTATTCCCTGGAGTGTAGAAGAATGGGGAAGATTTGCTAGAGGTATATAAAATTATGATGGGTGTAGACAGAGTGAATGCAAGCAGGCTTTTTCCACTGAGGTTAGGGGAGAAAAAATCCAGAGGACATGGGTTAAGAGTGAAGGGGGAAAAGTTTAAAGGGAACATTAGGAGGGGCTTCTTCACACAGAGAATGGTGGGAGTGTGGAATGAGCTGCCAGATGAAGTGGTAGATGCGGGCTCACTTTTAACATTTAAGTGTAGTCCCCTGCTAAGCCTCAGGCTCATTCTGCTCGCTTCTGTCTAGGGGGAGCAGCCTTCAGCCCCGCCAGACTGGGTAATTGAGTTTGGGTAGATGCTGTGTGATGTACCCCACCACGCCAAATAACAGACAGTGCACCATATGCAATTAAATGATTACACTTTACTAACTCTTACTTTGACTATGTAGATAGTAAAGGAACAAAATAAGAACTGTTTAACTGTTACAAAAAAAGAGAAAGGCGCCATTATTATTAACCAGTTTGTGCACACATCGTTGGAGCTCTTACAGAACCGGGTCCCCCTTCCTCCAGTTGATGTCCTCCGAACTCTGCAGACCCACGAGTGGGACCACCCTCAGTGATCGACCAGACGCTCTACTCGAGTCTGTCTGTGTCTCCCCTTCCCGCCGAAAGCCCTGGGCCTCGGACTCCCGCTCGGGGACAGATCCTCGCCCAGCTTACAACATCTCTCGGGTCGCGTCTCCTCTCTCTGGCCCCATCGCGCCTTCTCCCCAAAGCCCGCGAAAAACAATAGCTTTCACACACACAAGAAAGAATAACATCTATCCCAATTGGTTAGCAAATGAATACAATTCCCGCTATCAGTAATTATAACCCAAACAAGCTGCTATACAGAACCACTGTCTCAGCAGTTAGTAGTACAGAGAAGCCATTTTATTAGCCTTAGCAGTAGCATAAAAGAAGAAACCCCTTGCACTAGAAAAACTTGGAAAGGTACATGGATGAAAGGGGTATGGAGGGATATGGCCCAGCTGCAGGTCAGTGGGACTAGGCAGAAAAATGGTTCAGCACAGCCAAGAAGGGCCAAAAGGCCTGTTTCTGTGCTGTGATGTTCTATGGTTCTATACTCTTTGATGCCCTGGCTAATCAAGAACCTATCTATCTCTGCCCTAAATACACCCAATGACTTGGCCTCCACAGCCACTCGTGGCAACAAATTCCACAGATTTACCAGCCTCTGACTAAAGTAGTTTCTCCACATCTCTGTTCTAAACAGACGTCCTTCAATCCTGAAGTCGTGCCCTCTTGTCCTATCGTCAACATTTCGGGCCGAGATCCTTCATCAGAGGCTGCCTGCCATGCTGAGTTCCTCCAGCATTTTGTGTGTGTTGCTCAGATTTCCAGCATCTTCAGATTTTCACTTGTTTATGTCAGTCCACGGCCCCCTCTACTGCCACGATGAGGCCACACTCAGGTTGGAGGAGCAACACCTTATATTCCGTCTGGGTAGCCTCCAACCTGATGGCATGAACATCGATTTCTTGAATACTGGTGATGTCCCTCCTCCCCGTTCCTCATCCCCTTTTCCTGTCTCTTTCCTTATGTCTTTGCCTGCCCATTGCCTCTCTCTGATGCCCCTCCCACTTTTCTTCCTTCCATGGCCTTCTGATCATGTCTATTGTCTATTGTTCTCTCCTATCAGATTCCCCCTTCTCCAGCCCCATATATCTTTTACCAATCAACTTCCCAGCTCTTAACTCCACCCTTCCCCCCCCCAGTTTCACCTCTCACCTGGTGTTTCTTCCTCTCCTCCCCCCCCACCTTCTTACTCTGACTCCTCATCGTTTTTTTTTCCCCATCTCTGATGAAGGGTCTCACCCCTAAACGTTGACTGTACTCTTTTCCACAGATGCAGCTTGGCCTGCTGAGTTCCCCCAGCATTCTGTATGTGCCCCTAAACTTCATTCCAATCTCTAATCTACTACCAGGTCTCTGGTTATTCTATACATAAACTCCAGAACCCCTTGAGTAGGTTCGCTCCTGTGCTTTTGTTATTCTACAGTACCCTGCTAAAGTCTTGGGCACATATCTATAGCTAGAACGCCTAAAGCCTGCACAGTACTATCTGGCAACATGATGGGAGAATCCGTTTGTAAATCTGGCGGGAGCAAAGGCTGTTGGGAATGGTGAGGGTGGGCACCAGGGGAGGGATGTGGACAGATGGCAGAGAAGGAATACCGGAGGTGGGGGGGGGGGTGGGAATGGCTGGCAGGCACACCCAGCCCTGAGACGTCAGGAAGGGCAGGTGATTCCAAACAACTGGTTGATTGATCATTACAGAATGTCTCCCTGGTGTTTCCCACTCCCTTCCCTCTCCCTTCCATTTTTCTCAACCATGATTCTCCTCTCCCTGCCCCTTCCCACTCTCAGTCCACAATAGAGATTCATATCAGAATCAGATTTATAATCACTCACATGTGTCATGAATTTGGGTTTTTTTGTGGCAGCAGTACTGTGCAATACGTACAGAAAATCACTACAGCACTGTCTTAGGCACCCTAGCTATATGTACGGTATTTGCCTAAGACTTTTGCACAGAACTGTAAGCGTAAACCACCTGAACTTGAGCAGATTCCAATTTAAGAGTCACTTTCAGCATCTGTGTGGGAGGGAGGGGTTAGGTTAAAAAGTCGGCACAACATTGTGGGCTGAAGGGGTGTTACTGAGCTGTAATGTTCTACGTTCTGTGTTTTATCTACAGATCCTCATTTAAACCCCCGACCCCTCGATTAGACCACAAGACATATGAGCAGAATTAGGCCATTCAGCCCATCGAGCCACTTTTACCATTTCATCATGGCTAATTTATTTTCCCTCTCAACTCCAGTCTTCTGCCTTCTCCCCCACAACCGTTGATGCCCTGACTAATCAAGAACCTATCAACCTCCACTTTAAATAAACATAAAGACTTGGCCTTCACTACCACCTATGGCAATGAATTCCACAAATTCACCACCCTCTGGCTAAATAAATTCATCCTTGTCTCTGTTCTAAAGGAATACCTCTCTATTCCAAGGCTGTACCCTCTGGTTCTAGACTATCGGAAGGATCCTCTCCACATCCACTCTATCCAGGCCTTTCAATATTGAATAAGTTAAATCCAGGCTGTAACTCACTCCAAGATGTCTATTACTCTAGTTGTAAACTTCCAGGGCCCCTCAACTGGACTGCAGCCTGTAGGTCACATCTGGGTATCTGTTATTCTATGTATAAAGCCCTCAAACCCCTTGGTGAACTTCCAGGCCGTAACTCACTCCCTGTCTGTTTTATTCAAGTCGGACAATCAAAGGGGAAGTATTGTAGCAAAGTGGATCTACAAACGCTTCTGAACGAGCTTGACCTCTGACCTGGACTTCATAAATCACGGGTCCTATTTAGTAGCAGCGACTTTCCCCGTGGTTCCTTCCCTTCTTGTGTCAGTCAGCAGGCTGCCCAGAGTTCAGTCATTCTGCGCTTGAGCAATAGGTAACAGCTGGCTTGCAATGGATACGCTGTGAATTTCCAAACTACCTCCAGGAGCCAATATCCTGGGAGAAAGAGGCACGTATCCTGAGGAAACCTGATCAGCCCACTTGGTCTGGTCACTCAGTTCCTCCGTCGGAAGGCCGGGCTGGTAGGTTCCCATCTGGGTTAACATGTACAGGAGTTGTGATTTCAGAGTTAACCATCACTCCCTGCCCGGCTACAGAGGACTGCACTCCATCACTCTGGCATCTCAGGGTGGCATGGTAGTGTAGTGGCTAGCACAATGGTTTGCAGTACGAGTGACCCAGGTTCAATTCTCACCACTGCCTGTAAGGAGTTTGCACGTTCACCCCGTGACCATATGGGTTTCCTCCCAGTGATTCGGTTTCCTCCCTTGTCCCAAACCCACCTGTTGGTGGGTTAGTAAACTGCCCCATGATTAGGCTAGGATTAAATCGGGGATTGCTAGATGGCACAACTGAAAGGGCAGGAAGGCCAATTCCACACTGGATATCAATAAATAAGTATTATGATTCTACGCATGCAGCCTACCACTGCCTGTGCCTCACTACCACAAACACTCTACACTTCCAATGCCAACTTGGAGATGCCCTTTTTTGGAATTTCCGCTTATTTGGAACCTATCTCAGGTCTCCTCAGACCCTGGCTCCTTGATCAATCCTGAGACCTCTCAGGGTTCCACAGGATAAATGCACAGTCTTTCTTTCCCAGGGTTGGGGCACTAAGAATGAGAGGTTGTAGATTCAAGGTCAGAGGATAGCGATGGCTTCACTATCCGCACAAAATAGAGTGGACCCATGGGGAGGAACTAGCCAATCAATAGGTGGATGAGATGTTCCTCAGCCAATCAACAGATGGATGACATGTTCACCCTGATGTCGCCCCGACTGAATTATAAGGAGAGATTGGATAGGCTGGCCTGGTCACATGTTCACATTGGAGCACATGAGGCTGAGAAGTGACTTTACAGAGGTTTATAAAACTATGAGGATCGTAGTTAGTCAATCTTTTTTTTTTCTCCAGAGTAGGGGGAAAGAGCTGCCAGAGGATGTAGCTGAGGCAGATATAATAATAACATACAAAAGACATTTGGGCAGGTACATGGATGGGACGGACTATAGCGGACTAGCTAAGATGGTAATCTGAGTTAGCATGGATGAGTTGGGCCGAAGGGCCTGTGTGACTGTGCTGTGCCATTCCATATTCTAACTCTATGATTCAAGCCTCTTCCCATTCCCACATCAAGGATTGTGCAAAAATCCAACTTCAGGAAAGGGTCAGCATTACTCACCCAATGGCCAATTTATTAGGTACACCTGCAAATTTATAATTCACCGATCATGTGCATCAAAGCATGCAGACTTGGTCAAGAGGTTCAGATATTGTTCAGACTAAACATCAGAATGGGGAAGAAATTAGATCTAAGTGGCTTTGACCATGGAATGATTGTTGGTGCCAGATGGGGTGGCTTGAGTATCTCAGAAACTGCTGATCTCCTGAGAGTGTCTAGAGTTTTCAGAGAATGGTGCAAAATCCAGTGAGCAGCAGTTCTGTGGGTGAAAACGCCTTGCAAGTGAAAGAGGTCGGTGGAGAATGGCCAGACTGGTTCCAGCTGACATGAAGGCAATAGTAACTCAAATAACCAGGCATTACAACAGCGGTGTGCAGAAGAGCATCTCTGAACACACAACACTTCGAACCTAGAAGCATCCACTAGTAGCAGATGACCAAAAACATACACTCAGCAGCCACTTTATTGTAGGAGGTAACCACTGAGTGTATATTTGGAAATCCCTGTCCAACTAAACATGCCAACTTGTTTAAAATGAAAATAGTCATTGGAATTTATAGCAAGCGCTCCCTCTTGATTAAAGAGAGCCGCACCTGGGATCTGTCGAATATTCCCTGCCTGTTGTATAACTCAGTGCCCAGTGGTTACAGCTGACAGTCTGCAGGCCGGCATCGTGTCTGTGTCCCTTCCCCACCCAGCACAGGCCAGAGCAAGTGCTGAAAGACAGGAGAAAGAGTATTGCATCTCAAAGGGTGTGGGGAGGGAGGGGGAGAGAGCGAGAGAGAGAGACAGGGAGGGAGAGAGAGAGAGAGAGGGGAGGGAGAGGGGAGAGAGAGAGGGGAGGGAGAGGGGAGAGAGAGAGGGAGGGAGAGAGCAAGAGTGAGAGAGAGGGGGGAGGGGAGAGCAAGGGAGAGGAGAGCAAGGGAGAGGTTTAATATCACTGAGAGATAGATATATAGCATTCTAGCAAAGGTGTTTGTATTGTCCAGGTAATCTAAGATGGGTAGAGAGAAAAAGAGACAGACAGACAGAGAGGGAGCTACCAAGAGGTGGATGGGGATTAAAGTACTAAGGGAAAGAGGGGATGGTGAGCGAAGGAAAGGAAGTGGAGAAGGGAGAGACACAAAAGGGAGGAGAAAGGTAAGCAGAGAGTGGGATAGCTAGAGGAGAGAGGGAGAGCTAGAAACAGAGAGATAAACACATGGACAGAGATAGAGAGAGACAGAGAAAGAGAAGAGACAGAGGCAGAATGAGAGAAAGAGACAGACAGCAAGAGCTACTGAGATAAGGTTGGGATAGAAGGACTCAGGGCAGGAGGGAAGTGTGTGAAAGATAGGAAGTCACACAGATGGAAGGAGAGAGAAAGGCAGGGAGGGTGACAGCCAGAGAAGGAAGAGAGAGAGAGAGAGAGAGAGAGAGAGAGAGAGAGAGAGAGAGAGAGAGAGAGAGAGAGAGAGAGAGAGAGAGAGAGAGAGAGAGAGAGAGAGAGCGAGACAGACAGACAGAAAAAGAGAGAGTGGGGAGAGACAGTTCAACAGGTAGATACTCAGAGAGGAAAAGAGAGAGACAGACAGAGAGGCACAGAAAGACAGAGGTAGGGTTTGATCAGTAGAAAGATACAAGAAGAGCAAGAGACAGAGGTAAGGGAGAGACGTAAAGAAAGAGAGAGATAGGGAGAGCAAGGGTAAGACAGAAGAGGTGAGTGACAGTGGGAGAAAGAGAGAGGGAGTGAGGGAAGAGAATGAGAGATATATGAAGCAGCTCTTTTGCTCTGCTGACAAGGGAAAGTTTATTTTTGTCTTGACTCCATGCCACAAAGCTCTCTATCTCCTTCCTGTACTCCGTCTCCCTATTTGAAATACAATCAGTCTAAGTCTTCCCTCCCACATAGCTTCCATTTTTTTTTCATCCATATGGCTAAGCGTTTCTTAAATTTCCCTAAAGTACCTGCCACCACCACCCCTGGCAGCGTCTTCGATGCCCCCACCACTCTCTGTCTATAAAAACTTATCTCTGACATCTCTCCTATACTTTCCTCCAAACACCTTAAAATTATGCCCCTCGTATTAGCCACGTCTATTTATCGCAGACAGGGTAGCCTTGGTGAAAGAGCAGAGTATAATTAACCAGCTTTGCCTTCAGAAATTGTGACCACAAACTTGGTCGATGAGCAGCCTTGGTGAGGTAAAATGAGTGACCTATCCCCTCTGGTGGTGAACACAGAACTACAGTGGTGCTTTTACACAACGTGGACTCTGAGGGTCAAGTTTCTCACCCAGAGCATATGGAACGTGAATACTGTGGGGAGAATTCCAACTGGCTACATGGCCATCTGGTGTGGAGGATCGGAAAAGGCTGGGCTTGCAAACTCAGCCGAATCCACCATGGGCGCTAGCCTGCCCACCAACCAGGACAGGGTGCCTCAAATTTGCAGCATCCATCATTAAGGACCCCATCACCCGGGACATGCCCTCTTCTCAGCTTCTTCCCTTCTGCCACCTGATTTATGAGCGGTCCATGAACACACGAAGACCATCTCACCATTGTGTTCTTCTTTCACACTACTTCCTCCGAGAGGACCACGACCCTCTCATGGTTTGGAACTTGCGTGCCTTGGTGACTCAGACAGCTGAGGTGCTGGAGTCAGGGCTTCTTGGTAGGCTCACCCATGACAAACAGGTCAAAGGACAGAGACAAACCTGCAGGTTTGGGGGTTCAGCTCAGGGCTAACAATCCCGACTGTTAAAACAAAGTTGTTACAGAAACAGCATTGAAGAATCCTATATCTGTGTGTGAAGGTTCTTCAGCGTCTCCACCCGGAGCTTGCATGACTACCGAGGTACAGACAGTGAAAACCGAGGTACAGACAGTGAAAACCGAGGTACAGACAATGAAAACCGAGGTACAGACAATGAAAACCGAGGTATAGACAGTGAAAACCGAGGTATAGACAGTGAAAACCGAGGTACAGACAGTGAAAACCGAGGTACAGACAATGAAAACCGAGGTACAGACAGTGAAAACCGAGGTACAGACAATGAAAACCGAGGTACAGACAGTGAAAACCGAGGTACAGACAATGAAAACCGAGGTACAGACAGTGAAAACCGAGGTATAGACAATGAAAACCGAGGTACAGACAGTGAAAACCGAGGTACAGACAGTGAAAACCAAGGTACAGACAATGAAAACCGAGGTACAGACATGAAGAAGGAAGCCCTGAACACCACCAGACCTTCATTGCTGCCCTAAATCCAGCGGCATAACAGGCAGGAAGTAAGTTCCACTGCTTGTTTATTGTAACTTTATTATCGTGCATAGTAATTTTTTTCATTAATGACTTTATTGCTGTACTTTTTTATGATTATACCCTACTTCACTGCACTGAAATGCTGCTGCGGAGCAACAGCTTGGCATGTGGTAGTGATATTAAACTTGATTCTGATTCTAATTGCTGAGCTATTGTACCTCAGACTCTGGAAGGCAAGAATCAAACTGAGGAGATTGCGGAAGTTCAGATTCAAAGTAAATTTATTACCAAGGTGCATGTATGCCAGCATGTGCAACCCTGCGATTCGTTTTCTTGTGGGCATACTCAGTAAATCCAAGCACGGAATAGGCCCTTCCAGCCCTTCGAGCTACGCCGCCCAGCAGTCCCAGCCGAGCCTATTCACAGGATAATTTAGAATTAACCTACCAACTGGTAGGTCTTTGGACTGTGGGAGGAAACTGTAACACCCAGTGAAAACCCACACAGTCACGGGGAGAACGTACAAACTCCTTACAGGCAACGGCGGGAATTGAACCCAAGTCATCTGTACCGTTGTGTTAATCACTTCTTCTTCTTCGGCTGTCCATCGATTGCGATGTTGAATGAGGCCTGGGCAAGGTTGTATGGAAGACCGGCAGTTGCCCAAGCTGCAAGTCGCCCCTCTCCACCGATGTTGTCCAAGGGAAGGGCACTAGGCCAACACAGCTTGGCACCGGTGTCGTCGCAGAGCAATGTGTGGTTAAGTGCCTTGCTCAAGGACACAACACGCTGCCTCAGCTGAGGCTCAAGCTAGCAACCTTCAGATCACTAGACTAACGCCTTAGCCACTTGGCCACTACGCTACCGTGCCGAATCAATGAAAGACTGCACCCAGCAGGGTCAACAAACAACCTATGTGCAAAAGACAACAAGTTGATCAAGTACAAAAGAAAGAAAGAATAATAAATAAATAAGCAAATAAATAAATAAGAGTCCTTGAAAGTGAGTCCATAGGTTGTGGGAACAGTTCAGTGAAGTTATACAGATATTCTGAAGTCATACTGAGTCATACAAAGATCCGTAGATACAACCAGGAATGAATCATAGTCTGCATGCTTTCTGGGGTTTATAATAGAAGTAAGCCACAAGCTGCTATATAATGTTGTACATGGCTTTATCTATCCTGACCTCCCACTTCTCCTTCACTCTCCTCAGTACCAACTCCTGTATGTCCACGCAGGCTGCCTCTACGTTTTAGCCTGAACACCTAATAAAAAGGAGCTTCATGCCTGACCCTGACTGGTCCATGATCTTGAAAGCCAACGGGATTCCTTTAAAGTGCGGGTGGGATTTGAGAGAGAGTTCGGAGGTCAAGTTGGGTTGTTACAAGCACTTAAATAAACAGACGACCATCAAAGGGTCCAGTCATGGAACAGCTGCTCCATTTGTCCGGGGTACAGTTGTTCCCTAGCTCCTGACAGACGGAATTTTTTCACCTCAAGTAATCTGGAAAAGCATTATTTTATCAATGGGCCAGAGCTTAATCACCTGTTGTCCGCAGTCCTTCACCAGTGGGACTGCTGTGAAGCCAGAGTCTGACCAGGTCTGATTGGGTAAGAGCAGGATTCGGAGTGCGATATTCACTGCCTCGGGTTCTTTAAGGTTGTCATAGCCTCGGAGGGGTGGGGGGAGAGGGAGGGAGGTGAGAAGGGTGGAGGCAGACCCACTTCTACTGACAGGAGAAGGGGCAAAGGTGGGTTACTGGCATCTTAAAACCAGTCGCTTCGGGCAGTTGGGGCTGTTCAGCCATGGTTGGAAGGTCATTTAAAGAAGGAGAACGGTGATCTCAAACCTCTGCTCACTTCTTACTATACCCACTCATGGGGAAGGCTTCGGGAGTAAATCCCACGGGAACATCCAGAGCTGGAGTCCCTAAATCAGTCCTACATTGAGTTCAATGCTGACCAGCAATTCCTGCCATGCCATTGGTACTGAACTCTATCAGTCCCTGCCATTCCCTTGGATTGGTCAGCTGCATGGAGAGGGGAAGCCTGCGACATGGGCAACAACTTGCTCTCCATATCGCGCTGCCATGGACTGCAAATGACAGCTAGGACGCAACACTCACGCTCAACCCCGACCGACAGAGGCTGCCCCCCACCCCCTTCACTACCCGTCCAGTCTGTCATGCTATGAGAGACGGGCACAGCATGCCCATTCCCGATTCCCTCCTGGTCCCATGTGTCCTGTTGTTTCCCACCCTCAGACACTGAGCCATGGCAGTGGGGGGGCCTCTGCCAGCTGTAGTGTCCCAGTCAGTCTGCCCTCTGTATGCATGAGAATCCAATCCCAGCCCACCACGCAGAGGTGAAAATCCAACCCACACCTGCCAGGGTAGAAGCATCCAGGTGCCCAGGGAAAACAGAGGAATGCATTCATCTTCAATAAACCCAACAGTGGCATCAAGAACAACAGTTCGACCTAGACAGAACTGGGGGCAGGCAGTCTGCTCCCATGGAGAGCGGAAAAATGAGATCAGAGATAAATTTAAAGGAAAATGCATAAGGACTGAAGGAAAGTGTTCCAGGAATGCAGTAATTCAGTTTAGACAGAGTGAAGCTCCCTCTGCACTATTCCATCACACACTCCCAAGGCAGGGACAGCATGTTAGATGCAAGGTGAATCTCCCTCCACCCCGTCCCATCACACACTCCCGGGGTCGGACACAGAGTGAATCTCCCTCCACCCCGTCCCATCACACACTCCCGGGGTCGGACACAGAGTGAATCTCCCTCCACCCCGTCCCATCACACACTCCTGGGGTCGGACACAGAGTGAAGCTCCCTCCACACTGTCCCATTACACACTCCCGGGGTCGGACACAGAGTGAATCTCCCTCCACACTGTCCCATCACACACTCCCGGGGTCAGACACAGAGTGAAGCTCCCTCCACACTGTCCCATCACACACGCCCTGGGTCAGACACAGAGTGAAGCTCCCTCCACACTGTCCCATCACACACTCCCGGGGTCAGACACAGAGTGAAGCTCCCTCCACACTGTCCCATCACACACTCCCGAGGTCAGACACAGAGTGAAGCTCCCTCCACACTGTCCCATCACACACTCCCGGGGTCAGACACAGAGTGAAGCTCCCTCCACACTGTCCCATCACACACTCCCGGGGTCAGACACAGAGTGAATCTCCCTCCACACTGTCCCATCACACAATCCCGGGGTCGGACACAGAGTGAATCTCCCTCCACACCGTCCCATCACACACTCCCGGGGTCGGACACAGAGTGAAGCTCCCTCCACACCGTCCCATCACACACTCCCGGGGTCGGACACAGAGTGAAGCTCCCTCCACACCGTCCCATCACACACTCCCGGGGTCAGACACAGAGTGAAGCTCCCTCTACACTGTCCCATCACACAATCCCGGGGTCAGACACAGAGTGAAGCTCCCTCCACACTGTCCCATCACACACTCCCGGGGTCAGACACAGAGCGAAGCTCCCTCTACACTGTCCCATCACACACTCTCAGGGTCAGACACAGAGTGAAGCTCCCTCCACACTGTCCCATCACACACTCTCAGGGTCAGACACAGAGTGAAGCTCCCTCCACACTGTCCCATCACACACTCCCAGGGTCAGACACAGAGTGAATCTCCCTCTAACACTGTCCCATCACACACTCCCGTGGTCAGACACAGAGCGAAGCTCCCTCTACACTGTCCCATCACACACTCTCAGGGTCAGACACAGAGTGAAGCTCCCTCCACACTGTCCCATCACACACTCTCAGGGTCAGACACAGAGTGAAGCTCCCTCCACACTGTCCCATCACACACTCCCAGGGTCAGACACAGAGTGAATCTCCCTCTAACACTGTCCCATCACACACTCCCGTGGTCAGACACAGAGTGAAGCTCCCTCTACACTGTCCCATCACACAATCCCGGGGTCAGACACAGAGTGAAGCTCCCTCCACACTGTCCCATCACACACTCCCGGGGTCAGACACAGAGTGAAGCTCCCTCTACACTGTCCCATCACACACTCTCAGGGTCAGACACAGAGTGAAGCTCCCTCCACACTGTCCCATCACACACTCCCGGGGTCAGACACAGAGTGAAGCTCCCTCCACACTGTCCCATCACACACTCCCAGTACAAGGACAGCATGGTTTAGACAGAACGGAAAGCTGCTCAACAGCTGCTCATCCTACTACAGGAGCCTAGTTTATACGTCTGGTGCTGCCCGATCACCACTCTGAGAGAGACTGATAACAAAGGGTCAGCCAATGGTGCCCTGGCGCTAGGATTATGCCATGGATCCTATTGAATCTATTGAGCACATCTACAAGATCCCATAAAACCATAAAACTTAGGAGTAAAATCAGGCCATTTGGCCCATTGCTGCCACAAGAAAGCAGCATTCATCATCAATGACTCCCCACCACCCCCACCATCCAGGCCATGCTCTCTCCTCACTGCTCAGGAACAGTTATTACCCAACAGCCATCAGGCTCCTGAACCAATGTGGATAACTTCACCCACCTCAACTCTAAACTGATACTGTGACCTGCAGACTCACTTTCAAGGACCTTTTTTACGGCTCGTGTACTGAGTATTATTTTGTTTATTAGTACACTTTGTCTTCTTTTGCACTTTGGTTGATTGTCCGTCCCCTTCTTACCGTGGCTTCACCTCGTTCAGTCCGGATGAAGGACTCAGCCTGAAGTATTGACTGTTTACTATTTTCCATAGGTGCTGCCTGACTTGTTCAGTTCCTCCAGCTTTTGCATTGTCTATATATGTTTCTTTGTAGATTCTATTGTTTTTTCTTTATTTTTCCTGTAAATGACTAAATACATTATTAATAAAAATTTTTCTGGAAAATGATCACTGCAAACAGTAGCCTATAACTTCTCTTTAGGCTTGGAGATGATTCGATGCGGCAGAACTGAGGCAAGGCAGCAGGTCCATTGACAAGAGCGAGGAACGCCCCAAGGTTCGATCAATGTAAGTGCCAGGCTGAATCGGAGAGATCGGATACAATCCAAATCCAGGCCCCAGACCATACCGAAGTGACAGAACCCAATGTTTGGATGATGATTTAAGCACTGATCCAGATTGAAAAGGTGAGGGTATCAGGGCCAGTGACCAGTTCAGCTCGCTGCTCCACAACATTTACTCGGCTCTGCATCGAACTGAGGCTGTGGCCTCGTGTCTGTGTCTGACTCTCTGTCATGGATTTCAGTTCTGAATGCTACTTGCTTGCTTTCATCATTTGCACAATTTGTTTTTTCTCTGCACATTGAGGGTTATTGGATTTATTGAGTATGCCCACAAGAAAATGTATCACGGGGTTGAATGTAGTGACGTACATGTACTTTGATAATGAAATTACTTTGAACGTTTTATGTACCAAGCTACAGTGAAAAACTTGACTTGCATACCATCCATACAGATGATCTCATTACACAGTACAAGGGAAAACAATAACAGAATACAGAATAAAGTGCTGCATTACAGAGAAAGGGCAGCATAGGCAGAAAATAAGGTGCAAGGGTCATGACCAGGTGAGTGTAAGATTAAGATTCTCCGTTCGATAGTTGTATAACAGTGGGATAGAAGCTGCCTTTGCGTCTGGTGCTACATATTTTCGGCCTCAAGTATCTTTAGTGTGATGGGAGTGTGACGACAGTTCTCAGCAAGGATGGTTTGGACCCAAGAAATGGAGTATCTGAGACTAAAATCAAGACACGATTTCGAGACTGAGACAAGAACAGGGTTCTTGACTAGAAGCTAGACAAGAATCCAAACTAGACAGAAATCCTAAACGCTCTCAAAGACTGAACCAAAGTTGAGCTGATGATTGAGCCCCTAACCTGAGTTCATGTGCTCTTTATACATCCAAATCTTGGTGCCAAACCATGGCTGCCAACTAGCAGAGTGGGTAAGAATCCTTAAAGGGACAGCTCAGCTAGAGATACACTGGATAATCAGAGCATCCAAACCCCAGAGGCTGGCGCGATTGGGCATTTACCACAACATGGAGGGGAAGCGTCTGGGGCGGGTGGGCTCTTTGATCATGTTGGCTGAGGCATCGAGCAGTCTGCAGAGTGTCCGTTGAGGGGAGGGGGGCTTCCATGATGAGCTGAGCCATGACCACAACTCAGTTTCTTGTGGGTTTGATACAATACCAAGCCATGATGTGTGGATAGGATGCTTCCTATGGTGAATCTATAAAAATTGGTGAGGATCAAACAGGACACACAAAATTCCTTCAGCCTCCTGAGATGCTGCTGAGTTTTCTTGACCGTGGCGTCTAGATGTTTGTATGAGGACAGGCAATTGGTCATATACACTTCAAAGAACGTAAAGATCGCAACCGTCTCGTCCTCAGCACCACTACTGAGAACAAGTGTGTGTGCACCACCCTCCCCTCCTGAAGCCAATGGCCAGCTCTTTTGTTTTGTTGATATTGAGGGAAAGGTTGTTGTCATAACTCCACGTCACTAGGCTCTCCATCTCTGACCTGAACTCCAGTTTGTTGAGATACAGCCCAGTACGATGCGATCATCTGCAAACCTGTAAGTCAGGGGTTCACAACCTGGGGTCGATGGACCCCCCAGTTAATGGTGGAGGTTCATGGCATAATAAAGGTTGGGAACCCCTGTTGTAGATGGTGCTAGAGCAGAATCTGGCCACGTAGTCTTCATATCCCAGAAAGGATGCCAACCTGAGCCTCCTACTAAACTCAACCTCAGGACCAGGGTCCCAATCTACTTAGCATTCCTGAGAACTGAGCCCCAATTTACTTTCTTTTAAGAATGCCTTGATGCAGTGCCGTGTAAGTTCACAGGGATGAGGAGATGGTTCTGTGAGGAGAGGTACTTTGAACATACCCATCGGTGTTTACAAAAATGAAGGTGGATCTCTTTGCCCAGACAAGACAGAGTGCGACTCACATGGATCATTCTCTTTGGTAACTCAAATTACAACTCTCACAAAATGCTGGAGGAACTGAGCAGGTCAGGCAGCATCTACGGAAATGAATAGACAGTCAACGTTTCGGGCCAAGACCCTTCTTGCGGACTGGAAAGGAAGGAGGGAGAAGCCAGAATAAGGAAGTGCGGGGAGGCAGAGGAGGACAAGCTGACAGATGATAGGTGAGACCAAGCAAGAGGGAAAGTGGGTGGCTGGGAGAGGGGATGTAGTATGAAGCTGGGAGGTGATAGGTGGAAGAGGTAAAGTGCTGAAGAACAAGAAATCTGATAGGAGGGTGGACCAAGGGAGAAGAGGAACCAGAGGGAGGAGGAGAGAAGAGGTGAGAGGAGAGCTGGAATGGAGAATGGAGAAATAGGGCTGGGGGAAGAGGAAGAGTTACTGGAAGTTAGAGAAATCGGTGTTTCATGCTATCAGATTGGAGAAGACCCAGGCAGAGTATAAGATGTTGCTCCTCCAACCTGAGAGGAGTCTTACTGTGGCACAGATATGCTCTGTCATGTAAGGTTTAAATCCGAGAGTATGATGGGACAAAGTACAGAGAGTTTTATTCCATGCTGAACTTGTGCCCTCATCAAGTGTGATTGTACAGTGTGAAGGAGCTTTATGTCTAACTTATGTCCTGCAAATGTGTAATGGGACTTGGTCAAGCGAGCTTTCTGTCTAACTTGTGCCCTGGGCAGTGTGTGATGGGACAGTGTGGAGGGAGCTTTACCTTGCGACTTCACCTCCACGCTTATCCCCCTTCCCTATTCCTCAAAGTTCATACAAATTAGTGCTGAATATTCCACATGGTATCACATGTCTAGATTCCTTTTGTTGACGTCACTGCAACACACCTCAGGGGTAGAACTCACCAACTGTTTAGTGTATAAAGCAAGGATGCATTTCCAGGTTATGGCCTTCGCGAATGGTGGGGCTGGTTCAAGAGGCTTCTCTGCCCACCTGCTTTTGAGCCTCCTCTACATGACGATGGGCCACTGCCCCTCTCTCCTCTTCGTTCTCTCTTCTTCTTTCTCTCTTCTTCTTTCTCTTTTCCTTCTCTGTCTCTGTCTCTCTCTCTCTCTCTCTCTAACTAGCTAATTTTCTATCTCTCAATCTCTCTCTCTTCCTCTTTGAGATTCACTGAGACACTTTCCCCTGCCTCATCTCGCTGCCCCTCCATCCACCCACTGGCTCTCACTTGCTTCCCTCTGGGGATGTGAGTGCGTTAGCCTTTGAAGCCCCCTCACTTGGTGCCAAGGGTTAATCTTCAAGGCGGTAACCCGAGGCCCTGACTCCTCAGAAACTGTAACCACAGCTGCAGAGTGAGGCTCAAAGCAAATAAGATTTAACTGCGAGCAATTCCGACCGTGATGCCAGAGACGAAACCCGATATCAGAGCGATGTTTAAGCGTGTTACACTCCACGTTACGGTAGATTTGTAAATGCATTGATAATTTTTTTTAAACCCCAATATTCTGGAGAAGTAATTAAAGGCATTTCTGAAAGAGCTTGCCAGCCTGACCCTTGGACTTTTCTTTCAAGGGGGACGTTTTTCAGTCTGCTTCCAAGAGTCTTAATAACAAGAGTTTTGAAGTTGATGGGATGAGCTGGAAGGCCTACTGATGAAAATAAAATCCAGTAAGCCTCGTGATGATAAGCAAAATGACTTCCTTAATAAGGCTGCATCCTCAGCCCCAGTCCTGCTCGCTGTTCACTCACGAGTGTGTGGGCAGATTCGGTACGAACTCCACAACATTTGCAAATGACACCACTGTAGTGGGCCAGACCACAAACAGCCACGAGAGGGTGTACAGGAAGGAGACAGAGAGCCAGGTGACATGGTCACGTTAAGTCAAGTTTATTGTCATTTAACTATATACATGTATACCATCAAATAAGGCATTGTTCCTCCAAACCAGGGTGTAAAGCACTGAAGTACACAGAACAGACACATAACACACTTGGGAAAGTAAGAATAAAATTTACAAATGAATGGCACATAAATAAACAAAGTAAATTGCATAAATGAAATATCGTAGGGGTGCAGAACAGATTAACCAGTGGCCCGTCGAATGCAATGTGGCAGGGAGTTCAGAAGCCTAATGGCCTGAGGGAAGAAATTTTCCCATCCTGGCCACTCTTGACTCATCTCCCACCTGATGGTAGAAAGTCAAAGACGATGCTGGATGGACGGGTGTGATCCCTGCGTACGCAGCGCTCCTGATAAATGTCCCTGATGGATGGTAGGGAGACCCCTGTGATCCTCTTGGCCATTCTCACAGTCCTTTGTAGGGACTTCTGGTCCGATGCTCTTCTACTCTCATACGAGATGGAGCTGCAACTTGTCAGGATGCTCTCAAAGGTGCTCCTGTAAAATGCAGTTAGATGGGTGGGTGAGAGCCTCGTTTGCCTCAATCTCCTTAGGAACTGGAGGCACTGCTGTGCCTTCTTGTTCAGGGAGGTGACATTAAGAGACCAGGTGAGGTCATCTGTGATGGGAACTCCCAGGAACTTGGTGTCATAACAACAACATTTTCATCAGTGTCAGCAGAACAAAAGAGCTGGTCACGGACTTCAGGAAAAGGGTGAAGTGCGTACTCCATCTGTATCGGTGGCATTGAGGTGGAGATGGAAAAAACTTCAAGTTCCTCAGTACAGCTAACACCAAAAGCTTGTCTTGTTTCAGCCACATAGATATTACAACCAAGAAAGCACACCTACATCTCTACTTCCTCATAAACACTAGAGATTCTGCAGATGCTGGAAATCCAGACCAACACACTGGAGGAACTCAGCAGGTCAGGCAGCAGTTATAGAAGAAATAAACAGTCGACATTTCGGGCCAAGATCCTTCATCAGGATGATCAGGACTATGAATGAAGGATCCCTTCCACAGATCCTGCCTGACTTGCTGAGACCTCCACAGAAGGCTGAGAGAATTCTGCATGCCCTGGTGACTCATACAGATTACACATTAGAAGCATCCTACCTGGACCATCACAGCCTGGTGTGACATTTGCTCTGCCCAGAATCACAAAAAACAATGCAGAGATGTTAACACAGTCCAGTCGATCACAGACACTTGCTGCATCTCCATGGACTCTGTCTACACTTGCTGCAGCCTCAGAAAAGCAACCAACATGTTCAAGGACCTACCCCACCTCGTTCATCCTTTCCTCCCCCTATCCACCACCCCCTCCCCCACAATTCCACTGAGTACAAGATACAGAAGCCTTTAGCCACGTACCACCAGGCTGAAGGACAGCTTCAAACCCACAGTCAACACCTGACTGTGTGGCTAGGCACGGTTCGAACAGCATCTATTAACTCGCTGATGACACCACTGTTGTTGGTAGAATCTTACATGGTGATAAGGAGGTGTGCAGGACTGAGGTAGACCGGCCGGTTGAGTGGAGTCGCAACAACAACGTCACACTCAATGTCAGCAAGACCTAGGAATTGATTTTGGACTTCAGGAAGGAGAAGCTGGGAAAACAGGCACCAGTCCTCAATCAACGGTCAGCGGCGGAAGGAGTGAGCAGTTATAAGTTCCTGGGTGTCAGCATCTCAGATATTCTGTGCTGGACACATCACAGGAATACATTTACTCAGAAGGTACTCCTGTGGCTGTACCTCGTCGGGAGTTCCAGCAGATCTGGTACGTCACCAATGACTTTTACAAATTTCTATCAATGGATTGTGGGGAGCATTCTGACTCGTTGCATCACTGTCTGGTAGGGAGGCTCCGATCCACAGGATCACAAGAAACTGCAGAGGGTTGTAGATCCATCACAGGCACAATCCTCCCCACCACCAAGGCGTGATGGCTCAAGAAGGTATCCATTATTAAGGACCCCCCCCATCACCCAGGACATGCCCTCTTCTCATTACTACCATCAGGGAGGAGGTACAGGAGCCTGAAGATATGCGCTCAACAATTCAGGAACAGCTTCTTCCCCTCTGCCATCAGACTTCTTAACAATCCATGAACCCATGAACACCATCTCACTCGCACTATCTCTTGCAACTTACAGTAATTTTTAGATCTTGCACAGTCCTGCTGCCACACATTTGTCAGTGTTAATAAACCTGATCCTGATGCTTGTTCCAAAACTAGAGACAGGGCTGAAGATTAAGATGAGAGTGAAAAGATTTAAAGGGGGACATAGGGGCAATTTGATGCAGCACAGGAGTGCAGTGGTTAGGACAACATTCTGTAGTACAAGTGATCTGGGTTCAATTCCTGCCGCTGTGTAGAAGGAGTTTGCATGCTCTGCCTGTGACCGCATGGGTTTCCTTCCACAGTCCAAAGACGTACGGGCTGGTAGGCTAATTGGTCATTGCAAATTGTCCCATGATTAGGCTAGAGTTAAATAGGAGGAGGATTGAAAATCGGGCTGAGTTTTGCCACAACAACTTCTCACTCAATGTCAGCAAGACCAAGGAGATGATTGATGACTTCAGGAGGCAGAAAGCAGAGGTCTACGAGACAGTCCTCACCGATGTATCAGACGTGGAGAGGGTCAGCAACCTTATATTTCTTGGTGTTATCATTACCGAAGATCTCTTCTTAGCCCAGCATGAATGTGCAATTACAAAGAAGGCACAGCTACAATTGTACTTCCTTTGATGTATGTGTAGATTCAACATTGCATCTATAACTTTGACAATCTTCTATAGATGTGCAGTGGAGAGTATATTGACTGTTTGCATCACAGCCTGGTATGGAAACATCAATGCCTTCTCACTGTTGCCATCATGAAGAGGGTATAGGAGCCTCAGAACTCACACAGCCAGGGTCAAGGACAATTATTACCCCTCAACCAGAGGGGAAAACTTCACTCAACTTCACTTGTCCATCAGTGTACTGGACCTCCCTTCTCTATCTCTCTCTTGCTCTTCAGTCTCTGTCCCAGTCTCTCTCTCTCCCCTCACACTCTCTCTTTCTCTCTCTCACTCTCCCCCCACTCTCTCTCTCGCCCCACTGTCTGTCTTTCCCTCTCTCTCTACTTCTCTCCCCATCCCTCTCTCCATCTCTCTGTTTCTCTGTTCCTCCTCTCTCTCTCTCCCATTCTCTCTCCTCCTCTCTGTCTTTCTCTCTCTCCCCCTTTTCTATCTCTCGCTTGTTCTTCAGTCTCTGTCTGTCTCTCTCTCCCACTCTCCCTCTCTCTCTTTCTCTTTTTGACTGTCTGACTATCTGTCAATCTCTCTCCCTGTACCTCTCTCCCCCCTCTCCCTCTCCACCTGCCTCTCTCTTGCTCTCTCACTCTGTCTCTCGTACAGTAGGGAGTCAGGAGCTCTGTGTGGTGCCGATTCCCTACACGTCCCTCACGTGCGCTCCGGACCCCCACGTGAAGAGGACCCTCTTGACACAGGGATGAGCAGGTCTGGGGAGAGGGGACACAGGAAGCTGGCAGCATCCTCTGTGAAAGACATTTCAACCACCTAATCCAATAACTCAGCAAAGTCATCGAGCTCTTGTTGAAACATGTCAGCAATGGATTAGAGGACAGAGAGCAGTGCAACAACACAAACAGCCCAGAGGCAAACGCTCAGGCAGCCTTTAAAGGGTTTTTTGCCCAGGCTGATCCCACACAGCTGTAACACCAGCTCCATTTCAACACCACATCCGTCACTGCCTCAGCAATGACTCCCCATCACAGCCTCTCCCCACTTCCACATGTCATAGAGTCATAGAACTCTACAGCACAGAAACAGGCCATTCAGCCCATCTGATCTGTGCCAAATCGCTCCCATCGACCTGAACTCAGGCCACAGCCCTCCAGAGAGGCAGAAGAAAGGAAATTGTGGGCCAGTTAGTCTGACTTCGGTGGTTGGGAAGATGTTGGAATTGATTGTTAAGGATGTGCTTTCGGGGTACTTGAAGACACATGATAAAATAGGCCATAGTCCTCAAGGGAAAATCTTGCTTGACAAATCCGTCGGAATGCCTTGAAGAAATATCAAGCGGGATAGACAAAGGAGAATCGGTTGATGTTGTGTATTTGGATTTTCAGAAAGCCTTTGACAAGGTGCCACACACGAGGCTGCTTAACAAGCTATGAGCCCATGGTATTACAGGAAAGATTTTAGCATGGATAAAGCAGTGGCTGATTGGCAGGAGGCAAAGAGTGGGAATAAAGGAAGCTTTTCCTGGTTGGCCGCAGGTGACTAGTGGTGTTCCACAGGAGTCTGTGTTGGGACCGATTCTTTTATGTTATATTCAATGATCTGGATGACAGAATTGATGGCTTTGTTGCAAAGTTTGCAGAGATATGAAGATAGGTGGAGGGGCAGGTAGTTTTGAGCAAGTCAAGTGGCTACAAAAGGACTTACACAGATTAGGAGAATGGACAAAGAAATGGTAGATTGAATACAGTGTCGGGAAGCGCATGGTAGAAGAACTGAAAGGGTTGAGTATTTCCTGAATGGCAAGAGGATACAAATAACTGAGATGCAAAGACTTGGGAGTCCTTGTGCAGGATTCCCTAAAGGTTAATTTGTAGTTCGAGTCTGTGGTGAAGAAGGAAAGTGCGATGTTAGTATTCATTTCAAGAGGACTAGAATATGAAAGCGAGGATGTGATGTTACAAAGCACTGGTGAGGCCTCACCTGGAGCACTGTGAGCAGGTTTCGGCCCCTTATCTTAGAAAGGATGTGATGAAACTGGAGAGGGTGCAAAGGAGATTCATGAAAATGATTCCAGGATTGAATGGCTTGGTCACATGAAGAACGTTTGTTGGCTCTGGACCTGTATTTGCTGGAAAACAGAAGAATGAGGGATAACCTCACTGAAACCTATCAAATGGTGAAAGGTCTTGATAAAGTGGATGTGGAGAATATGTTTCCTATGGTGGGAGAGTCCAAGACCAGAGGACATAGCCTTAGAACAGAGAGGCATTCTTTTAGAACAGAGGTGAAGAGGAATTTCTTTAGGGAGAGAGTGGTGAACATGTGGAATTCTTTGCCACAGGCAGCTGTGGAGGCCGAGTCTTGATGAATATTTAAGGCAGAGGTTGACAGATTCTTAATTAGTCAGGGCACGAAGGGATACAGGGAGAAGGCAGGAGACTGGGGTTGAGAGGAAAGATGGATCAGCCATGATGAAATGGCAGAGCATGTTCAATGGGCCAAATGGCCTAATTCCACTCCTATGTCTTACGGTCTTTATGGTCTTATATGCCTGCCATCCATGTATCTATCCAAATTTCTCTTAAATATTAAAATCAAAACCCCATCCACCACTTGTACTGGCAGCTCATTCCACACTCCCACTGCCCTCTGAGTGAAATGATTCCCTCATGTTCCCCTTAAACATTTCACCTTTCACCTTTAGCTCATGACCTCTAGTTCTAGTCTCACCTGACCTCAGTAGAAAAAGCCTGCTTGCATTCACCCTACCTATACCCTCATAAATTTGTATATCTGTATCAAATTCCCCTCCCCCCCCACTCCATCCAGGACATGTCCCATGTCTGTACAGACTGGTCCTCTCAGTCCCTCTCTCTTGGTGGGGGAGATCTGTACGTACACTGACTGGTGTCTCTCAGTCCCTCTTTGGAAGGAGATCTGTACACTGACGGCGTCGAAGGTTGTGGCATAGTGGGTATGGGCTGTATCAAGTCACATGAGAGCAAAGGACAAGCCAATGTTTGGCCAGATTGAGAAGGGCAGGGTGTTGGGCCCGGACGTGTGGAGCGGGCCAGTTCAGCTTGCTGCTTCACGAGGTTTATTCGTCTCTGAGCTGAGCTGAGGATGTGGCCCGCAACCAACAGCCTCCTGGACTGGCTGCAGTAATGAACCGGCTTCGTGGCTGGGGATTCAGTTTTGTGGAGTTTCGTTTTTATTATTTCCATGATTTGTTCTTTTTTTTTGCACATTGGGTGTTCAAAGGTCTTTTTTAACGGGTTCTATTGTGATTCTTTGTTCTGTGGCTGCCTATAAGAAAATGAATCTCAAGGTTGCATTACGTATACATACTCTGGTAATAAAGATACTTTGAACATTTGAACTTTGTCTCTCAGCCCCTCTCTCTCTCTCAGGGATATTTTTTTACACTGCACACAGGCACAGGCATACTGTAAACACACACACTACACATATGTGCACAGACGCACACACTCACAACACACATGTGCACAGCCACACACAATGTTCACAGAGTCCCATCTAATTGAAGCCTCAATACCAACACAACGAACCGTGATTACATCCAAATCATTTCTCAGTGGTGTCCTCTCCTTAACAACCTCGGGATTTATGGCCACTCAGGACTCTTAAGGAGAAGGGTCAAGGGTCACCCGATGAACCAGATCCTTCCCCTCCACCCCCACAACGTGCGCCCTGCAGCCGTGGAACAGCTCTCCACGCTGCTGACCCTTACAAAGCCCATGTTAAGTGCTGTGTACTGAGTAGAGTCAGTGGGGAGCTGTTTGGGTTTGTAAACAGATCACCCGAGGACCTTGTGAATGAAAGGGATTTGATGGCGGGTGCTGCCTGTGTCAGCATTGAGGGTGGAAACAGGAAAATGAAGCGTGGCTGTGTGTGTCCAACAGTGCAAGGGGCCACTTGGACACCCTCGTAACACTTAAGCTTTCAACACCAAGTTCAGAGGGAGTTCGGACACATTGAAAAGTAATCAACACTTTGCCATTTGCTGCCTTGCCTCATTATCAGCTGCCTGTTGTTCAGCAACCTGGCGCACCACCAAAATTCAGCTGGCATTTGTCAGCAGAGTGCAGCACGAGGGTGGGAGCATTTACACAGAGTCCTGTCCTCTGTTCATTCAGCTCAAAGATAAAGGGTGAACCTGCACTTTCCCATCATACTCTACCACAGTCAGACACAGAGTGAAACTCCCTCCACACCGTCCCATCACACACTCCCGGGGTCAGACACAGAGTGAATCTCCCTCCACACCGTCCCATCACACACTCCCAGGGTCAGACACAGAGTGAATCTCCCTCCACACCGTCCCATCACACACTCCCGGGGTCAGACACAGAGTGAATCTCCCTCCACACCGTCCCATCACACACTCCCGGGGTCAGACACAGAGTGAAGCTCCCTCTACACTGTCCCATCACACACTCCCGGGGTCAGACACAGAGTGAAGCTCCCTCTACACTGTCCCATCACACACCTCCGGGATCAGACACAGAGTGAAGCTCCCTCCACACTGTCCATCACACACTCCCGGGGTCAGACACAGAGTGAAGCTCCCTCCACACTGTCCCATCACACACTCCCAGGGTCAGACACAGAGTGAAACTCCCTCTACACTGTCCCATCACACAGTCCCAGGGTCAGAGTGAAGCTCCCTCCACACCGTCCCATCACACACTCCCGGGGTCAGACACAGAGTGAATCTCCCTCTACACCGTCCCATCACACACTCCCGGGGTCAGACACAGAGTGAAGCTCCCTCTACACTGTCCCAACACACACTCCCGGGGTCAGACACAGAGTGAAGCTCCCTCTACACTGTCCCATCACACACTCCCAGGGTCAGACACAGAGTAAAGCTCCCTCCACACCGTCCCATCACACACTCCCGGGGTCAGACACAGAGTGAAGCTCCCTCCAAACTGTCCCATCACACACTCCCGGGGTCAGACACAGAGTGAAGTTCCCTCCACACTGTCCCATCACACACTCCCGGGGTCAGACACAGAGTAAAGCTCCCTCCACACTGTCCCATCACACACTCCCGGGGTCAGACACAGAGTGAAGCTCCCTCCACACTGTCCCATCACACACTCCCTGGGTCAGACACAGAGTGAAGCTCCCTCCACACTGTCCCATCACACACTCCCGGGGTCAGACACAGAGTGAAGCTCCCTCCAAACTGTCCCATCACACACTCCCGGGGTCAGACACAGAGTGAAGTTCCCTCCACACTGTCCCATCACACACTCCCGGGGTCAGACACAGAGTAAAGCTCCCTCCACACTGTCCCATCACACACTCCCGGGGTCAGACACAGAGTGAAACTCCCTCCACACTGTCCCATCACACACTCCCATGGTCAGACACAGAGTAAAGCTCCATCTACACTGTCCCAACACACACTCCCGGGGTCAGACACAGAGTGAAGCTCCCTCCACACTGTCCCAACACACACTCCCAAGGTCAGACACAGAGTGAAGCTCCCTCTACATTGTTCCATCACACACTCCCACGGTCAGACACAGAGTAAAGCTCCCTCTACACTGTCCCAACACACACTCACGGGGTCAGACACAGAGTGAAGCTCCCTCCACACTGTCCCAACACACACTCCCGGGGTCAGACACAGAGTGAAGCTCCCTCTACACTGTCCCATCACACACTCCCGGGGTCAGACACAGAGTGAAGCTCCCTCTACACTGTCCCTTCACACACTCACGGGGTCAGACACAGAGTGAAGCTCCCTCCACACTGTCCCATCACACACTCCCGGGGTCAGACACAGAGTGAATCTCCTTCCCCACTGTCCCATCCCACACTCCCGGGGTCAGACACAGAGTGAAGCTCCCTCCACACTGTCCCAACACACACTCCCACGGTCAGACACAGAGTGAAGCTCCCTCCACACTGTCCCATCACACACTCCCACGGTCAGACACAGAGTGAAACTCAGTCTACATTGTCCCATCACACACTCCTGGGGTCAGACTCAGAGTGAAGCTCCTTCTACACTGTCCCATCACACACTCCCGGGGGCTGGAGGAGACCGTGTATCACATGTACATGGAGTGTGCGAGGCTGCAGCCTCTTTTTGCGTATTTGTGTGGGCTGCTTCTCGCCTTCTGGCTGCATTTTAGCCCCACCCTATTTATATATTGTCATCCAGTAAGGAAGGGGGCATGGAGGGATGAGGAATTCCTAGTCAACTGCTCCTGGGGAGGCGAAATCCACCATCCGAGGGTCTTGGAAACGGGTGGCGGGAGGATCTCCCCGGGCAGACTGCCTGGCAATGTTTAGAGGGTATGTTCGTGCCCGTGTAAATATTGAAAAAGAACACGCGCAGTCCACGGCGACCTTAGAGGAGTTTCGAGACCGTTGGGCTCCGCGGGGTGTAAATGCCATCGTGGAGAGAGATGGCAACATTTTGGTGTAATGTCTATTGTCTAGTTGTAGTGAAGTAATTGTGTTTGCCACTGATTTGTATATATTGTATAGCACCGATATTTGTAATAAAGGATTTTGTAAAATAAAAGGGGTCAGACACAGAGTGAATCTCCCTCCACACCGTCCCATCACACACTCCCGGGGTCAGACACAGAGTGAATCTCCCTCCACACCGTCCCATCACACACTCCCGGGGTCAGACACAGAGTGAATCTCCCTCCACACTGTCCCATCACACACTCCTGGGGTCAGACACAGAGTGAAGCTCCCTCCACACTGTCCCATCACACACTCCCGGGGTCAGACACAGAGTGAATCTCCCTCCACACTGTCCCATCACACACTCCCGGGGTCAGACACAGAGTGAAGCTCCCTCCACACAGTCCCATCACACACTCCCGGGGTCAGACACAGAGTGAATCTCCCTCCACACAGTCCCATCACACACTCCCGGGGTCAGACACAGAGTGAAGCTCCCTCCACACTGTCCCATCACACACTCCCAGGGATGGGGTCAGAAACCGAGTGAATCTCCCTCCACCCCGTCCCATCACACACTCGCGGGGTCAGACACAGACTGAATCTCCCTCCACACAGTCCCATCACACACTCCCGGGGTCAGACACAGAGTGAAGCTCCCTCCACACTGTCCCATCACACACTCCCAGGGATGGGGTCAGACACCGAGTGAATCTCCCTCCACCCCGTCCCATCACACACGCGCGGGGTCAGACACAGAGTGAATCTCCCTCCACACTGTCCCATCACACACTCCCGGGGTCAGACACAGAGTGAAGCTCCCTCCACACTGTCCCATCACACACTCCCAGGGTCAGACACAGAGTGAATCTCTCTCCACACTGTCCCATCACACACTCCCGGGGTCAGACACAGAGTGAAGCTCCCTCCACACTGTCCCATCACACACCCCCGGGGTCAGACACCGAGTGAATCTCCCTCCACCCCGTCCCATCACACACTCGCGGGGTCAGACACAGAGTGAATCGCCCTCCACACTGTCCCAACACACACTCCCGGGGTCAGACACAGAGTGAATCTCTCTCCACACTGTCCCATCACACACTCCCGGGGTCAGACACAGAGTGAATCTCTCTCCACACTGTCCCATCACACACTCCCAGGGTCAGACACAGAGTGAATCTCTCTCCACACTGTCCCATCACACACTCCCGGGGTCAGACACAGAGTGAAGCTCCCTCCACACTGTCCCATCACACACTCCCAGGGATGGGGTCAGACACCGAGTGAATCTCCCTCCACCCCGTCCCATCACACACTCCCGGGGTCAGACACAGAGTGAAGCTCCCTCCACACTGTCCCATCACACACTCCCAGGGATGGGTTCAGACACCGAGTGAATCTCCCTCCACCCCGTCCCATCACACACTCGCGGGGTCAGACACAGAGTGAATCTCCCTCCACACTGTCCCATCACACACTCCCAGGGTCAGACACAGAGTGAATCTCTCTTCACACTGTCCCATCACACACTCCCGGGGTCAGACACAGAGTGAATCTCTCTCCACACTGTCCCATCACACACTCCCAGGGTCAGACACAGAGTGAATCTCTCTCCACACTGTCCCATCACACACTCCCGGGGTCAGACACAGAGTGAAGCTCCCTCCACACTGTCCCATCACACACTCCCAGAGTCAGACACAGGGTGAAGCTCCCTCTACCCCGTCCCATCACACACTCCCGGGGTCAGACACAGAGTGAATCTCCCTCCACACTGTCCCATCACACACTCCCAGGGTCAGACACAGAGTGAAGCTCCCTCTACACTGTCCCATCACACATTCCCGGGGTCAGACACAGAGTGAATCTCCCTCCACACAGTCCCATCAGACACTCCCGGGGTCAGACACAGAGTGAATCTCCCTCCACACAGTCCCATCACACACTCCCGGGGTCAGACACAGAGTGAATCTCCCTCCACACAGTCCCATCACACACTCCCGGGGTCAGACACAGAGTGAAGCTCCCTCCACACTGTCCCATCACACACTCCCGGGGTCAGACACAGAGTGAATCTCCCTCTACACCGTCCCATCACACACTCCCGGGGTCAGACACAGAGTGAAGCTCCCTCTACACTGTCCCAACACACACTCCCGGGGTCAGACACAGAGTGAAGCTCCCTCTACACTGTCCCATCACACACTCCCAGGGTCAGACACAGAGTAAAGCTCCCTCCACACCGTCCCATCACACACTCCCGGGGTCAGACACAGAGTGAAGCTCCCTCCAAACTGTCCCATCACACACTCCCGGGGTCAGACACAGAGTGAAGTTCCCTCCACACTGTCCCATCACACACTCCCGGGGTCAGACACAGAGTAAAGCTCCCTCCACACTGTCCCATCACACACTCCCGGGGTCAGACACAGAGTGAAGCTCCCTCCACACTGTCCCATCACACACTCCCTGGGTCAGACACAGAGTGAAGCTCCCTCCACACTGTCCCATCACACACTCCCGGGGTCAGACACAGAGTGAAGCTCCCTCCAAACTGTCCCATCACACACTCCCGGGGTCAGACACAGAGTGAAGTTCCCTCCACACTGTCCCATCACACACTCCCGGGGTCAGACACAGAGTAAAGCTCCCTCCACACTGTCCCATCACACACTCCCGGGGTCAGACACAGAGTGAAACTCCCTCCACACTGTCCCATCACACACTCCCATGGTCAGACACAGAGTAAAGCTCCATCTACACTGTCCCAACACACACTCCCGGGGTCAGACACAGAGTGAAGCTCCCTCCACACTGTCCCAACACACACTCCCAAGGTCAGACACAGAGTGAAGCTCCCTCTACATTGTTCCATCACACACTCCCACGGTCAGACACAGAGTAAAGCTCCCTCTACACTGTCCCAACACACACTCACGGGGTCAGACACAGAGTGAAGCTCCCTCCACACTGTCCCAACACACACTCCCGGGGTCAGACACAGAGTGAAGCTCCCTCTACACTGTCCCATCACACACTCCCGGGGTCAGACACAGAGTGAAGCTCCCTCTACACTGTCCCTTCACACACTCACGGGGTCAGACACAGAGTGAAGCTCCCTCCACACTGTCCCATCACACACTCCCGGGGTCAGACACAGAGTGAATCTCCTTCCCCACTGTCCCATCCCACACTCCCGGGGTCAGACACAGAGTGAAGCTCCCTCCACACTGTCCCAACACACACTCCCACGGTCAGACACAGAGTGAAGCTCCCTCCACACTGTCCCATCACACACTCCCACGGTCAGACACAGAGTGAAACTCAGTCTACATTGTCCCATCACACACTCCTGGGGTCAGACTCAGAGTGAAGCTCCTTCTACACTGTCCCATCACACACTCCCGGGGGCTGGAGGAGACCGTGTATCACATGTACATGGAGTGTGCGAGGCTGCAGCCTCTTTTTGCGTATTTGTGTGGGCTGCTTCTCGCCTTCTGGCTGCATTTTAGCCCCACCCTATTTATATATTGTCATCCAGTAAGGAAGGGGGCATGGAGGGATGAGGAATTCCTAGTCAACTGCTCCTGGGGAGGCGAAATCCACCATCCGAGGGTCTTGGAAACGGGTGGCGGGAGGATCTCCCCGGGCAGACTGCCTGGCAATGTTTAGAGGGTATGTTCGTGCCCGTGTAAATATTGAAAAAGAACACGCGCAGTCCACGGCGACCTTAGAGGAGTTTCGAGACCGTTGGGCTCCGCGGGGTGTAAATGCCATCGTGGAGAGAGATGGCAACATTTTGGTGTAATGTCTATTGTCTAGTTGTAGTGAAGTAATTGTGTTTGCCACTGATTTGTATATATTGTATAGCACCGATATTTGTAATAAAGGATTTTGTAAAATAAAAGGGGTCAGACACAGAGTGAATCTCCCTCCACACCGTCCCATCACACACTCCCGGGGTCAGACACAGAGTGAATCTCCCTCCACACCGTCCCATCACACACTCCCGGGGTCAGACACAGAGTGAATCTCCCTCCACACTGTCCCATCACACACTCCTGGGGTCAGACACAGAGTGAAGCTCCCTCCACACTGTCCCATCACACACTCCCGGGGTCAGACACAGAGTGAATCTCCCTCCACACTGTCCCATCACACACTCCCGGGGTCAGACACAGAGTGAAGCTCCCTCCACACAGTCCCATCACACACTCCCGGGGTCAGACACAGAGTGAATCTCCCTCCACACAGTCCCATCACACACTCCCGGGGTCAGACACAGAGTGAAGCTCCCTCCACACTGTCCCATCACACACTCCCAGGGATGGGGTCAGAAACCGAGTGAATCTCCCTCCACCCCGTCCCATCACACACTCGCGGGGTCAGACACAGACTGAATCTCCCTCCACACAGTCCCATCACACACTCCCGGGGTCAGACACAGAGTGAAGCTCCCTCCACACTGTCCCATCACACACTCCCAGGGATGGGGTCAGACACCGAGTGAATCTCCCTCCACCCCGTCCCATCACACACGCGCGGGGTCAGACACAGAGTGAATCTCCCTCCACACTGTCCCATCACACACTCCCGGGGTCAGACACAGAGTGAAGCTCCCTCCACACTGTCCCATCACACACTCCCAGGGTCAGACACAGAGTGAATCTCTCTCCACACTGTCCCATCACACACTCCCGGGGTCAGACACAGAGTGAAGCTCCCTCCACACTGTCCCATCACACACCCCCGGGGTCAGACACCGAGTGAATCTCCCTCCACCCCGTCCCATCACACACTCGCGGGGTCAGACACAGAGTGAATCGCCCTCCACACTGTCCCAACACACACTCCCGGGGTCAGACACAGAGTGAATCTCTCTCCACACTGTCCCATCACACACTCCCGGGGTCAGACACAGAGTGAATCTCTCTCCACACTGTCCCATCACACACTCCCAGGGTCAGACACAGAGTGAATCTCTCTCCACACTGTCCCATCACACACTCCCGGGGTCAGACACAGAGTGAAGCTCCCTCCACACTGTCCCATCACACACTCCCAGGGATGGGGTCAGACACCGAGTGAATCTCCCTCCACCCCGTCCCATCACACACTCCCGGGGTCAGACACAGAGTGAAGCTCCCTCCACACTGTCCCATCACACACTCCCAGGGATGGGGTCAGACACCGAGTGAATCTCCCTCCACCCCGTCCCATCACACACTCGCGGGGTCAGACACAGAGTGAATCTCCCTCCACACTGTCCCATCACACACTCCCAGGGTCAGACACAGAGTGAATCTCTCTTCACACTGTCCCATCACACACTCCCGGGGTCAGACACAGAGTGAATCTCTCTCCACACTGTCCCATCACACACTCCCAGGGTCAGACACAGAGTGAATCTCTCTCCACACTGTCCCATCACACACTCCCGGGGTCAGACACAGAGTGAAGCTCCCTCCACACTGTCCCATCACACACTCCCAGAGTCAGACACAGGGTGAAGCTCCCTCTACCCCGTCCCATCACACACTCCCGGGGTCAGACACAGAGTGAATCTCCCTCCACACTGTCCCATCACACACTCCCAGGGTCAGACACAGAGTGAAGCTCCCTCTACACTGTCCCATCACACATTCCCGGGGTCAGACACAGAGTGAATCTCCCTCCACACAGTCCCATCAGACACTCCCGGGGTCAGACACAGAGTGAATCTCCCTCCACACAGTCCCATCACACACTCCCGGGGTCAGACACAGAGTGAATCTCCCTCCACACAGTCCCATCACACACTCCCGGGGTCAGACACAGAGTGAAGCTCCCTCCACACTGTCCCATCACACACTCCCGGGGTCAGACACAGAATGAAGCTCCCTCCACACTGTCCCATCACACACTCCCGGGGTCAGACACAGAGTGAATCTCCCTCCACACTGTCCCATCACACACTCCCGGGGTCAGACACAGAGTGAAGCTCCCTCCACACTGTCCCATCACACACTCCCGGGGTCAGACACAGAGTGAAGCTCCCTCCACACTGTCCCATCACACACTCCCGGGGTCAGACTCAGAGTGAATCTCCCTCCACACTGTCCCATCACACATTCCCGGGGTCAGACACAGAGTGAAGCTCCCTCCACACTGTCCCATCACACACTCCCGGGGTCAGACACAGAGTGAAGCTCCCTCCACACTGTCCCATCACACACTCCCGGGGTCAGACACAGAGTGAAGCTCCCTCTACACTGTCCCATCACACACTCCCGGGGTCAGACACGGAGTGAAACTCCCTCCACACTGTCCCATCACACACTCCCGGGGTCAGACACAGAGTGAAGCTCCCTCTACATTGTCCCATCACACACTCCCACGGTCAGACACAGAGTAAAGCTCCCTCCACACTGTCCCATCACACACTCCCATGGTCAGACACAGAGTGAAACTCACTCTACATTGTCCCATCACACACTCCTGGGGTCAGACTCAGAGTGAAGCTCCTTCTACACCGTCCCATCACACACTCCCGGGGTCAGACACAGGGTGAAGCTCCCTCTACCCCGTCCCATCACACACTCCCGGGGTCAGACACAGAGTGAAGCTCCCTCCACACAGTCCCATCACACACTCCAGGGGTCAGACACAGAGTGAAACTCCCTCCACACCGTCCCATCACACACTCCCGGGGTCAGACATAGAGTGAATCTCCCTCTACACAGTCCCATCACACACTCCCGGGGTCAGACACAGAGTGAATCTCTCTCCACACCGTCCCATCACACACTCCCTGAGTCAGACACAGAGTGAAGCTCCCTCCACACTGTCCCATCACACACTCCCGGGGTCAGACACAGAGTGAATCTCCCTCCACACTGTCCCATCACACACTCCCGGGGTCAGACACAGAGTGAATCTCCCTCCACACTGACCCATCACACACTCCCAGAGTCAGACACAGGGTGAAGCTCCCTCTACCCCGTCCCATCACACACTCCCGGGGTCAGACACAGAGTGAATCTCCCTCCACACTGTCCCATCACACACTCCCAGGGTCAGACACAGAGTGAAGCTCCCTCTACACTGTCCCATCACACATTCCCGGGGTCAGACACAGAGTGAATCTCCCTCCACACAGTCCCATCAGACACTCCCGGGGTCAGACACAGAGTGAATCTCCCTCCACACAGTCCCATCACACACTCCCGGGGTCAGACACAGAGTGAATCTCCCTCCACA
The DNA here is from genome assembly GCF_048418815.1 of Hemitrygon akajei. Taxonomy (NCBI): domain Eukaryota; kingdom Metazoa; phylum Chordata; class Chondrichthyes; order Myliobatiformes; family Dasyatidae; genus Hemitrygon; species Hemitrygon akajei. Next base: position 12,406,066 of record NC_133127.1, on the reverse strand, counting down.
CAGTCCCATCACACACTCCCGGGGTCAGACACAGAGTGAAGCTCCCTCCACACTGTCCCATCACACACTCCCGGGGTCAGACACAGAATGAAGCTCCCTCCACACTGTCCCATCACACACTCCCGGGGTCAGACACAGAGTGAATCTCCCTCCACACTGTCCCATCACACACTCCCGGGGTCAGACACAGAGTGAAGCTCCCTCCACACTGTCCCATCACACACTCCCGGGGTCAGACACAGAGTGAAGCTCCCTCCACACTGTCCCATCACACACTCCCGGGGTCAGACTCAGAGTGAATCTCCCTCCACACTGTCCCATCACACACTCCCGGGGTCAGACACAGAGTGAAGCTCCCTCCACACTGTCCCATCACACACTCCCGGGGTCAGACACAGAGTGAAGCTCCCTCCACACTGTCCCATCACACACTCCCGGGGTCAGACACAGAGTGAAGCTCCCTCCACACTGTCCCATCACACACTCCCGGGGTCAGACTCAGAGTGAATCTCCCTCCACACTGTCCCATCACACATTCCCGGGGTCAGACACAGAGTGAAGCTCCCTCCACACTGTCCCATCACACACTCCCGGGGTCAGACACAGAGTGAAGCTCCCTCCACACTGTCCCATCACACACTCCCGGGGTCAGACACAGAGTATCTCTCATGGTGGGAACAATAGCTGGCTTGGAAGTCCGTCAAAAGATCACCTTTTTCAATCTGTATTTGGCCTGGCCAAGGTGGCCATTCACAAGTCCAGGCAGCCCCTGTTAGGATTGCCACCCGAGCCAACTGTCTTCTTCCGCTCCGAGATCACATCCATGCCTGGGTGGCTCTGGAGACAGATCACACGGTGCCCACTGGCTCACGGGGTGGGAAGGGCAAGTATGACAGCAGACAGGACCTGTATCTAAGGTGAGCCAGGGAGAAACGTTAATGGGGGTGTGCAGGGTAATGATTTTCACTCAGGATGGGGGAGTACACTGGCAGGAGTGATGGTGCAGACAGGTAGGTTGGTGATGTTTAAGATTCCGAGGGAATTGGGAGTATTTCCTCCTCCTCCTCCTGGGGCACGGGTCTCCAACAGCAGCTCACCAGAGTTCTCTGCCCTGAACCGAAGATTGACTAGTCCTGTGGCTCCTGCTTCCATGACTGAATACGTCCTCTAGGTGAAGATGCTTCTTCTCCCCGGGATGGGATCTTTGGAGCTTCTGTAGGTGTTTCTGTAGCTCTGGGTTTTTACGGGATGGGGGGGGGTGTGGGGTTCCTAGCCCCAGGCCCGACCCTCCTCCTTTCACAGCCGGGCCTGCGATGGTCCATGGCGGAGTTACAGCATGTCACCAAGCCCTTTCACCCCAACGGCGCCCAATTACACCATGTCACCAATTTACCTACTAGCCCAGGCGACTTTGGACTGTGGGAGGAAACCGGAACACCCGGAGGAAACCCACGCAGTCACAGGGGAGAACGTACAAACTCCTCACAGACAGTGGCAGAAACGAACCCTGGTCACCGGCGCTGGGAAGCGTTACGCTAACCGCTCTGCAATCGCGTCACCCCAAAGGAACAATTCTCAACGCCAAAACCTGGGATTGGATCAGTGGCCTTTAGATCTTCAATCTAACACTTCCCAACCGAGCTTTCCCGACAAATACCGGCAAATCCAGTTTAATTTGGGCATCTCCGTCACATTTGTGACTAACACCCCCCCCCCCCCCTCCGACAGCACATTCCAGGCACCCACCGCCCGCTCGAGATGGGCTGAGGGCCTGTTCTAATGCTGCACTCTTCAAGGTTCTAAGTTCAAAGTGAATTTACGACCAAATGACTTGTATAAGATAAAAGAGTCATTGATAAATCGAAAAGCCAGAAATGGCCCATACAAGGGGACATAATTTTAAAGGTGATTGGAGGAAAGTATAGGTGTCAGGGGCAAATTCTTTACACAGAAAGAGCTGGCACCAGGGGTGGCAGCAGATCCAGCTACATGAGGGGCATTTAAGAAACTCTTCGATGGGCACACAGGTGATAGAAAAATGGAGAGTTATGTAGGAGGAATTGATCTTAGTGGAGCTTCATCATGGATTAAAGGGTCTGTACAGTGTGTTAATGGTCTATGGTCTTGATAGAGTGGATGTGGAGAGGATGTTTCCTATGGTGGGTGAGTCTAGGACCAGAGGGCACAGCCTCAGAATAGAGGGATGTCCTTTTAGAAAGGAGATGAGGAGCAATTTCGTTAGCCACAGGGTGGTGAATCTGTGGAATTCATTGCCACGTGGCTGTGGAGGCCATGTCATTGGGTATATTTAAGGCAGAGGTTGAAAGATTCTTGATTGGTCAGGGCTTGAAGGGTTACAGGGAGATGGCAGGAGATTGTGTCACCGAGTTTGGATATGGCCCAAGTGTGGAGTGAGAGACTCCAAAGCGGGTCGATAGTTCACAGATTTTAATACGAACAGTGTTAAAGGGAAAATAAAACAATAAACACTAGGCCAAACAGGACCATTAACTAAAACTCTCAAACGGGAAACGAAGCCAACACTGCAGCCAAAAAGAACATCTAAACATTAAACAAATACCGCTAGTCCTCAGAGTCGGTTGACTCCACAGTCCAACTTCTCAGACAAGGCCGAATGCAAACAGATAGCGAAGCATTGCTGTGCTCTGTCCAAGTCTCCACAAGCACTACGACGACAAGTCTGGAGTTAAATACTATCACGATTAAATAATGATTAGCTGACATGTGCGTATTCACAAGCGCAATTGCCGTATCTGCTGCTCTGCCGAATCAGTGGCTGTGACAGATTGTGGCTGAGAGGGAAGATGGATCAGCCATGGTGAAATAGTGCAGCAGACTCGGTGGCCAAACAGCCTAATTCTGCTCCCATTTCTTATGGCCTTATGTTCTATATTTTAAATGTTTAGATTAAGGTTATGTATGTCTGTGAATAACAGAGAAAAAAAAAACTGGTTCGGATGTGTTTTGGGCAGCTTTTATTAGAACTGGTTTGGAATGCGTTTTGGGCAGCGCAGTTCTCAGTATCCTGGTAGAAGGTCTCCAGGGGGATGCACAAGGAGTGAAGAAACATACTGACCAGACCAGCTGTGGATGGGGGGGGGGGTGAAAGCTGGGAGGGGAGTGATCAGGGCCAGTGGACGAGACAGATTGCCCCCATCAGAGGTAACAAATCTGACAAGCTGCCCTCGACCATCTCGATCTTCAAAGCTCAGGATAAGAGGGAATAAAGCAATAGGAAGCGACTGTGAATGACACAGCCTGTGGCTCCTCCCGGTGAAACCACTCTCTCTCTGGCAAAGCAACACGTCTCCTTTTGTTCCCCGTACCTTGTTTACCTTTTCTTAATTAACTGGAGCATCCTGTGCAGCTTCTAAAAGGAGAAATATAAACAATGTGGGATACACGTGGGACTGCCTCTCCCACATGGGCTCTTCCCGAAAGAACACAGGGACTCCACTCTGCCTGCACAGGGATTGCTCCTTACATAACGAGCAGGAGTCATCCCTCGCTCGAAGGAATTCAGGAACTGCAATTTCCTAATGTGTGGCTATTTGTTTTCAGAGACACAGCACGGAATCGGTCCTTCCGGCCTTTCGAGCTGCTCCGCCACGCAACCCCTGACACCTCCGATTTAACCCTAACCTAATCACAGGACAATCCACAGTGACCAATCAGCCTAGCCGGTACATCTTGGACGGTGGGAGGAAACCACAGAACCCAGAGAAAACCCACGTACCCCACAGGGTACAGACTCCTTACAGACGGCGCCGGAATTGAACTTGCAACTCCGACGCCTCAAGCTGCAATACTGTTCCGCTAACCGCTGCGGGTTGTTACTCCAAAAAGTATACGCAGCCCCGTTAATTCTCTAGAATATACAGTACACTCCGTGGCCACATTATTAGGTACCTCCTGTCTGGCACCAACAATCAATGCACAGTCAAGGTCACTCCATCACATTTCTTCCCCACTCTGATGTTTGGTCTGAGCAACAACTGAACCTCTTGACCACGTCTGCATGCTTTAATGCATTGAGCTGCTGATTGGCTGATTAGATATTTGCACTGGCCTAATAAAGTGGCCACTCAGTGTACACAAGGAGCATTATTCTCTTTAGGCTACAATGTGCATGAAATAATGTATTCTCTATAATGTCCTGTCTGATATACTCATCTATAATGCATAATTGTCCATCATGTCCGACAGTAACAGGAGACCTGTGTGGGACAGTTTTTAAAATGGAAAAGCTGTTGCACTGGGTAGTTCCATTCCCTCGACCTCAGTCCAGGTCCAGTGGTACGAACAAGCGTCACAAACTGGGGTCGTCCTGCTTTGCAGTGGATGACCGTGACGTCTTCTGTGCCTTGTCATGCCTCCATGGAGCGTTGCAGTATCATCTTCCCAGCCACTGGGTCTCGCTGTAGATCTCATCGGCCCAGTCTGCCCATGCTAGGACAGGCATGCCCCTCTCTCACCGGGGTACGAGGCCGCCGGCTACCCCTCGCCTAGTTTGGCCCTCCTGTCGAATCGGTGTACCAGGGCATGGTGACTGTCGCGTGCAGACAGCTACCTGGAGCCACAGGTGAGAGCTGAGTGTCCGGTGGGGACCAAAGGGGAGCTGCCCTTGAATGGTGATGACAAACCCCTTCACCAGAGAGGTATCCTATACACGCCAATGTATATATGCATCTTGATCATCTATAACTTGTAATATGCTCCTTAAGGTTGTTATGGCCGGGAGCGGGTGTGGGGACAAGCTCCCACTACCTATGAAATACTCCTAATGGTGTGCAGCTCAAATAGCCTCTGACAACCAAGTCCAGCACCTGACCCTCACGTGTGTCTTAGCGACTAAGCCTGGTGGAACTGTTTCTGCTGACAGGAAAAGGGGTAAAGGTGGGTTATTGGCACCTTCAAACCAGTCGCTTCAGGCAGATGGGACTCATCAGCCATGGTTGGCAGCTCATCTAGGAGAAGGAAAACTCCGATTTCAAACCTCCGCTGCCTTGCGGCTACACCCACTCATGTGGCTTTGGGAGTGAATCCCATGGGAAGTACCTGGAACTGGAGACCCTAAGGTAGTCCTATGTTGAGTTCATCACTAAATGGCAACTCCTGCCGTGTCACTGGTGCCAAACTGCATTGGTCTTTAATCTTCCTTTGGATTGATTCGCTACGAGAGCCTGCTACGTGGACAACAACTTGCTCTGGCTCGAACCCAACCGACAGAGGGCCTTCTATAACACACAGAACATTGTAAACGCATCAAGCCCCAACCCTTTGTTCATATAAATGAGTATTACAACCAGCGATTTTGATCTAGTTAACCAAGCATTTTTATTTGTGAATCACATCCTCCCTTTTTCACAATGGAGCCCAAAAAAACAGGGGAAATCGTAAAGCATGAAAAATTAAAATTTCAAAAACTGAAATGCCAGCAGTTCAAAAGTATTCATCTCCCTTGGCTTGGTACTTAGTAGAACCACCTCTCGCAGCTATTAAAAGCAGTAGTTTTTTTGGATAAGTCTCTGTAGGCTTTGCACAACGTGATTTGCCATTTCCTCCTTGCAAAGCTACTCAAGCTGTACCAGGTCCGTTGGGGAGCGGTGGCGGACAGCAAACCTGAGGTCGTGCCAGATGTGTTCAAACGGGTTATGGTCAGGACTGACTGGGCCGTACAAGGGCATCAATTTTCTTTTTTGAAACTTCTCTATGGTTGCTCCAGCAGTGTGTTCTGGGTCGTTGTCCCGCTGAAAGACGAATTTCCTCCCCAGTTTAAGCTTTCTGGCAGAGGCGAGCAGGTTTTTATCCAGCATCTCTCTGTATTTGGCAGTTTTCATCTTCCCATCCATCCTGACCAGATTTCCAGTCCCTGCTGCTGAAAAGCATCCCCATGGCATGAAGCTACCTCCACCAAACCTTCAACAGGCGGACAATTGAGAGCATCCTGACTGGCTGCATCACTGCCTGGTATGGGAACTGTACTTCCCTCAATCGCAGGACTCTGCAGAGAGTGGTGCGGACAGCCCAGCGCATCTGTAAATGTGAACTATTCAGGACATTTACAGAGACAGGTGCGTAAAAAGGACCCAAAGGATCATTGGGGACCGAGTCACCCCAACCACAAATTGTTTCAGCTGCTACCATCCTGGAAACGGAACTGCAGCATAAAAGCCAGGACCAACAGGCTCTGGGACAGCTTCTTCCACCAGGCCATCAGACTGATTAATTCACACTGATACATTTGTATTTCTGTGCTATATTGACTGTCCTGTTGTACATACTAGTTATTACAAATTACTATAAATTGCACATTACACATTCAGATGGAGACATAACGTAAAGATTTTGACTCCTCATGTATGTGAAGGATGTAAGTAATAAAGTCAATTCAATTCAGTAGGGATGGTGTGACCTGGCTGATTCACTGTGTTAGATTTACGCCTCACATACCGTTTAGTGTTGAGGCCAAATAGTTTCACTTTAGTCTCATCTGACCTTCTTCCACATCCTTACAGCACCCTCTAAATGATGCTTAGTAAAGTCCTTACCGGTAAGGATGTGCTTTTTTTTTAAACTGTACATGTGTTGTAAATCTGATACTGTGCATCAGCCACCTACTGAGGGGAGGGGACTGAGGGAAATGGATGAAGAAGTAATGAGGGAAGAGGATAGATCAAAGGGAGAGGAGGGATCGAGGGGAGAGGAGAGATTGAGGAAAGAAGAGAGTGAGAGATCGAGGGGAGATCAAGGAGGGAGGGATTGAGGGGACAGAATGAATTGAGGGGTGAGGGTATCGAGGGGAGAGGAGGGATCAAGGGGAGAGGGGGATCGAGATGAGAGGAAAGACTGAGGGATGAAGGGAGAGGGAAGGAAAGTGAGAGGAGGAGTTGAGGAAGGAATGCAGTGAAGGGGAATTAGGGATAAAGAGGAGAGGTGAAGGTATTGAGGGACTGGAGGATTGGGGGTTGACTGTTGCCACGGTGATACCACATACACTCACACTCAGTAAGGGCCCGGTGTATCTCGGCCTCTCCTGTGCTTCTCTCAGCCCACCCCGTAAGCAGCGATAATAGGAACTGTGAGGAGCTGAGGGGCGTTAGCTGTTTGGTTGGGGCCATGACCCAGATTCGGGGAGATCCCTCACCTCACGGCCCTCAGCTGCAGGTGAGGGAGGGGATCACACAACACAGAGTGGGGGTGATGGCTGATCTACCCAGAGAGGCAGCACCCAGTCTGGGAGAGGGTGCACGAGGTGACAGAACGCGAAGATCTGCAATCCCTGTGTTTGAGGACAGTGGTGGGTAGGCCCTAAAGACAAGAGCCAGGCCGGCAGCTCCAGGGGCTGGAGTTCGAAGGTCAAGGCCCAGAGTTCAAAGCCCCATGATCGGCAAGTCCTGGGATTGATACCGGACATCAAAGCCCAAAGGTCAAAGACCGGAGTTGCAGCCCCGGATGGTCAAAGCCCTGAATGATGTGTCTGATAGTCAGAGGTCCGATGTCTGTGAGTCTGCGGGTCCAGGCCCAGGACTGTTGGTTGATGGGCCAGAGGCAGCTTGTCTGTTTGTGTGAGTGGCTGGGTGGGCGGGGAAGGGTTTGCTTTGTTTTGTTTTGTTGATATTGTTGTTGTTTGTGTTGTTCTGCTAAGCTTTGTGGGAAAGCTACGTTAGCACCAGAAGGTGTGGCGACACTCGTGGGCTGCCCCCAGCACAGCATGAGGTTGTGTTGGTTGCAAATGCAAACAATGTACTTCGCTGTATGTTTCGATGTGCACGTGATAAGTAATTGACTCTGGGTTGTAATGAGGGAGTTTCACATATTAGTCAAGAAATGAGTTCAGGAGTCTGCAGCTTTATAAAACTCCAGCTCTGCCACATCTGGAGTCTGGCATTCTGGCCGTCCCCATTATGTGTGGGTTTGGAGAGGGTGCAGACGAGGTTAACCAGAACACTGCCTGGAGAACAGGGCTTGTAGGGAGAGGCTAGACAAATCTGGGTTGTTTTCTGCGGAGCGTCAGAGGCTGCGGACAGACCTGACAGAAGTTATGAGAGAAACAGACAGAGCAGATAGATACAACTCTTCCCAGGATTGAAATGTCTAATACATGAGGACATGAACTTAAGGTGAAAACAGAAACACACACCCAGCAACATGGGTGAAAACAAGGCTTCACTCCCAGATGAACTCAATGCCTTCTATGCTCACTTTGACCCTCAAAACATGGGGGTGCCTTCATGAACTCCCATAGCCCCTGATGACCCTGTGATTTCAGTCTGAGGACAACATGAAAGCATCCTTTAAGAGGGTGCACTACAGAAAGCATCAGGCCCAGATGGGGTGGCTGGTCGAGCACTAAAGACCTGTACTGATCACCTGGCTGATATCTTTAACCTCTCACTTCAGCAGTCTGACATATCCACCTGTTTCAAATCCTACCAGTGCCCAAGAAAAATGTGGTAACCTGCCTCAATGACTATTGTCCAGAAGCGCTTACATCCACTGTGATGAAGTGTTTTGAGAGGTTGGTGATGATACATAAACTCCTGCCTGAGAAACCATTGGATCGGCTCCAGTTGCCTGCTGGCACAACAGGTCCACAGCAGATGCCATCTCATTGGCTCTTCACTCAACCTCAGAACACCTGGACAGCAAAGATACATACATCAGGACGCTCTTTATCGACTACAGTTCGGTATTCAGTACTATCATCCCCTCAAAATTAATCAATGAGCTTCAGGACCTTGACCCCAATACCTCCTTGTGCAATTGGATCCTCAATTTCCTTGTTTGCAGACCCCAGTCAGTTTGGATTGGCAACAACATCTCCTCCACAATCCCCACCAGCGCAGGTCTACCACAGGGCTTTGTGCTTAGCCCCCTGCTCCACCTGCTTTACACCTATGACCGTGTGGCTAAGTACTGCTCCAACACCACATGCAAGTTTGCTGATGACACCCCTGTCACTGGCCGTATCACAGATGGTGATGAGTCAGCATGCAGAAGGGAGATTGAAAATCGACAACTATCTCTCACTCAATGTCAGCAACAACGAGGAGCTGATTATTGACTTCAGGAGGAGAAACTGGAGCCAGCTATCATCAGGGATCAGAGGTGGAGAGGGTCAGCAACTTCAAAATCGTTGGTGTGATTATTTTGGGGGACATTTCCTGGGCCCAGCACACGAGTACAATTATGAACGTCCTGTTGAGTGCAATCTTTCATTGATTCTATTCTGTTTCTTCATATATACTGTTATTGTCAGCAAGAAAATGAATCTCAGGATTGTATATATGTACTTTGATAATACATTTTCTTGAACTTTGAACTTCACTGCCATGCAGAGGATCTCTGTTCAATCTGTTAACCGACACCGCCATCTGCTGTCCATATCAGGTAATGCAGGTCCTCCATGAAACTACCAGAATCAGAGATGAGCACAGAAACAGGCCCTTCGACCCATCGAGTCTGTGCTGACCATCAACCATCCATTTACACTAATCCTACTGTAATCCCATTTCGTAATCTCCTCACCTTCTCATCAGCTACTCCCAGATCCTACCACCAGTAGCTGATAAACCTACCAACAGACCCATCTTGGAGATGTGGGAGGAAATCCACTTCAGAGGAGCAACAGTGGGGTGGTGGTTAACATAACGTCTGATGTGCAGCTGGAGTTTAATTGCCACCGCCGTCTGTAAGGAGTTTGTACGTTCTTCCTGTGACCATGTGGGTTTCCTCCGGATGCTCCAGTTTCCTCCCACAGTCCAAAGGTGTACGTTTACAGTTAGTGTGACAATAATAATAATAATAAGTACTTTATCGATCCTGAGTGTGAATAATTTTATTATAACAGCAACATTTAAAAACACACTTAGCAATAATAATAAATATAATAATAATATGAACTAATAATAAAATACAGAATAATAATAGACACAATAATAATTTACTGATGTGCAATACTGTACAATAATCATGAACGGAATTATAAAACAGAGACTATTGTACTACGGTGTGTGTTCTCCTGTCAGACAGAGATGAACTGTTGTAAATGCTTATTGCATTTGGTAGGAGAGATTTTCTGTAACGATCCTTGTGACCGTGGAGCTGAATGATCCTGTTCCGCTGCTTGTTCAGTGGGTCATGGAGAGGATGTGCCAGATTGTCCATGATGGTTAACAATGGAACGCACGCTACGTTAGCGCCAGAAGCATGGCGACACTTGTACGCTTCCCCCTGCACATCCCTGACTCAGGCGGTGCATTTCACCATTTTCCAATGTACATGTGGAAATAAAGCTAACCCTGCTTTCTCTTTCTGAGCGTACACACTCCACACAGTGGGCCCAGGTCCCAGTCGCTGTGGGACGTGGCTCTCCGATCTGTCCCACTACACCACCGGGACTGGTGGATTGTATGGAGAAACTATTTAGTAAAAGAGTCAGATTAATACAGCATGGAAACCAGTCCCTTCATCCCATCTGGTCCCTGCTGACCAAGACACACACGAACACACAGGAACGTTCCTGCATCACTTCATCATCAGAAGACAATGGCGCCAGCGAACACCGCGATCAAAGGGGACGTCCTTCAGGCAGTTCACTAAACTACGTTTATTACTTCTCCATTCGAACGTGATTCTGATTTCACTGGACCCTATGATTTACATTTCGATGGTGTGTTTTCAGGCCGATTGAGCGATCTGGTGTTTTGCTGTCTCCGAGGGAGCTCAGTGAAGTTTTGAGCAGAGTGTGCGGCTTGCACAGAGCACGAGCCAGGGTCAAATCCATTACTCACTGATCATGCCATTTAAAGCACTGAGTAAGATTGAAATCAACAAGGATGAGAGCGGAAGGCGAGCGAGTGTTCAGTGCCGTCTGACCAGTCTCCCTCTCCCTCTATGCTGCTGCAGTCTTGGGTCTTGGGCAAGGTTTAATCGACACAGTTTGTGTATCAGACTCTGCAGACCATGTCACGATGTGTTTCTGGTTTCTGGTCACTCCTTTTTTACCGTTATTTTGTGCAATTTTGATCAGGGCAGACTGGCTCTGCGGTCTCCAGTCAACGTTAAATTGAACTGAACTGAACAAAACTGAACATTCCTGGTCCGTTTCAATGACTCAGTGGTTTGATGTTTTACATTCTGTGTTTTTCACTCCTCTTTTTGCCGTTTACATAATTTTTTTGCGCATTTGGTGTTCCATGGTGTTTCTTTGTTCCGTGACTGTCTGTGGGAAGACGAATCTCAGGGTTGAATACTGTATTAATACTTTGATAATAAATGTACTCTGAATCTCGAATCTTCACTCATCAGTTTTCTCTCTGATCTGTTTACCAGCACTGCCATCTTGTGGCTGTATCTGACATTGCAGCTGGGACCCTAACCATGAAACAGGATCAATAAGAAGTACAAAGTAACGGGAAATCAAGTTAGAAAGCTCCGACCACACCTTTGCCCTTGCTGCGCCAAAAGGCAAAGGCAGCTCAGTCCCTGAAATTGGTTCATGATCGGGGAAGGGAACACTGGCAGGGATGACGGCAGAGCAGCAATGGTTGGAATTTCTGGGGGCAATTCGGAAAGCACAGGATAGATACATCCCAAAGGAGAAGAAGCAGTATTCTAGCAGGATAACACAACTGTGGCTGACAAGGGAAGACAAATTCAACATAAAAGCCAAAGAAAGGGCATATAATAGGCATCCGTTAGTCTCGAGAGATCATGGATTTGCGCCTTGGAAAGTTTCCAGAGCACAGGCCTGGGCAGGGTTGTATGGAAGACCGGCAGTTCCCATGCTGCAAGTCTCCCCTCTCCACACCACTGATGTTGTCCAAGGGAAGGGCAAGGGCCGATACAGCTTGGCACCGGTGACGTCGCAGAGCAATGTGGGGTTAAGTGCCTTCGTCAAGGACACAAACACGCTGCCTCAGCCGAGACTCGAACTAGCAACCTTCAGATCAGTAGACCAATGCCTAAACCATTTGGCCACGCGCCAACATACAATAGAGCAAAGATTAGTGGGAGGTTAGAGGATTGGGAAGCTTTTAAAAACTGACAGAAGGCAACTAAAAAAGTCATTAAGAAGGAAAAGATGGAATATGAAGGTAAACTAGGCAATAATATTAAAGAGGATACCAAAAGTTTCTCCAGATATAAAAAATGTAAAAGAGAGGCAAGAGTGGATATTGGACCACTGGAAAATGCTGCTGGAGAGGTAGTAATGGGCGAAAGGAAATGGCGGACAAACTGTACTGCTGATGTCAAGTCGACACATGCCAGTGATATTAAATTTGATTCTGATTCTGAAATAAAAATGCACACTATTTTCTAAATGGAGAGAAAATCCAAAAATCTGAGGTGCGAAGGGATTTATGAGTCTTTGTGGAGGTTAATTTTCAGGCAGAGTTGGTGATGAGGAAGGCAAATGCGGAGTTAACATTTTATTTCAAAAGGACTAGAATATAAAAGCAAGGATGTAATGTTGAGGCTTTATAAGCAAGGTCTCACTTGGAGTATTGTCAACAGCCTTGAGCCTCTTATCTAAGAAAGGATGTGCTGATGTTGGACAGGGTGCAAAGCAGAATCACAACAATGATTCCAGGATTGAGAGGCTTATAGACAATAGACAATAGACAATAGGTGCAGAAGTAGACCATTCGGCCCTTCGAGCCTGCACCACCATTCTGAGATCATGGCTGATCATCTACTATCAATACCCGGTTCCTGCCTTGTCCCCATATCCCTTGATTCCCCTATCCATAAGATACCTATCTAGCTCCTTCTTGAAAGCATCCAGAGAATTGGCCTCCACTACCTTCTGAGGCAGTGCATTCCACACCCCCACAACTCTCTGGGAGAAGAAGTTTTTCCTTAACTCTGTCCTAAATGACCTACCCCTTATTCTTAAACCATGCCCTCTGGTACTGGACTCTCCCAGCATCTGGAACATATTTCCTGCCTTTATCTTGTCCAATCCCTTAATAATCTTATATGTTGCAATCAGATCCCCTCTCAATCTCCTTAATTCCAGCGTGTACAAGCCCAGTCTCTCTAATCTCTCTGCGTAAGACAGTCCGGACTTCCCAGGAATTAACCTTGTGAATCTACGCTGCACTTCCTCTACAGCCAGGATGTCCTTCCTTAACCCTGGAGACCAAAACTGTACACAATACTCCAGGTGTGGTCTCACCAGGGCCCTGTACAAATGCAAAAGGATTTCCTTGCTCTTGTACTCAATTCCCTTTGTAATAAAGGCCAACATTCCATTAGCCTTCTTCACTGCCTGCTGCACTTACTCATTCACCTTCAGTGACTGATGAACAAGGACTCCTAGATCTCTTTGTATTTCTCCCTTACCTAACTCTACACCGTTCAGATAATAATCTGCCTTCCTGTTCTTACTCCCAAAGTGGATAACCTCATACTATTCACATTAAACGTCATCTGCCAAGTATCTGCCCACTCACTCAGCCTATCCAAGTCACCCTGAATTCTCCTAACATCCTCATCACATGTCACACTGCCACCCAGCTTAGTATCATCAGCAAACTTGCTGATGTTATTCTCAATGCCTTCATCTAAATCGTTGATGTAAATTGTAAACAGCAGTGGTCCCAATACCGAGCCCTGTGGCACCCCACTAGTCACCACCTACCATTCCAAGAAACACCCATTCACCGCTACCCTTTGCTTTCTATCTGCCAACCAGTTTTCTATCCATGTCAATGTCTTCCCCCCAATGCCATGAGCTCTGATTTTACCCATCAATCTCCTATGTGGGACCTCATCAAATGCCTTCTGAAAATCGAGGTACACTACATCCACTGGATCTCCCTTGTCTAACTTCCTGGTTACATCCTCGAAAAACTCCAATAGATTAGTCAAGCATGATTTGCCCTTGGCCCAATCCTATCACTGCTATCTAGATATGCCACTATTTCATCTTGAATAATGGACTCTAGCATCTTCCCTACTACTGATGTTAGGCTAACAGGACAATAGTTCTCTGTTTTCTCCCTTCCTCCTTTCTTAAAAAGTGGGATAACATTAGCCATTCTCCAATTCTTAGGAACTGATTCTGAATCTAAGGAACATTGGAAAATGATTACCAATGCATCCGCAATTTCCAGAGCCACCTCCTTTAGTACCCTAGGATGCAGATCATCTGGACCTGGGGATTTGTTAGCCTTCAGTCCCATCAATCTACTCATCACCGTTTCCTTCCTAATGTCAATCTGTTTCATTTCCTCTGTTACCCTATGTCCTTAGACCATCCATACATCTGGGAGATTGCTTGTGTCTTCCCTAGTGAAGACAGATCTAAAGTACTTATTAAATTCTTCTGCCATTTCTCTGTTTCCCATAACAATTTCACCCAATTCATTCTTCAAGGGTCCAACATTGTTCTTAACTATCTTCTTTCTCTTCACATACCCAAAAAAGCTTTTGCTATCCTCCTTTATATTCCTGGCTAGCTTGCGCTCGTACCTCATTTTTTCTCCCCGTATTGCCTTTTTAGTTAAGTTCTGTTGTTCCTTAAAAATTTCCCAATCATCTGTCTTCCCATTCACCTTAGCTCTGTCATACTTCTTTTTTTTAATGCTATGCAATCTCTGACTTCCTTTGTCAACCACTGTGGCCCCTTTCCCCCCTTTGAATCCTTCCTTCTCTGGGGGATGAACTGATTTTGCACCTTGTGCATTATTCCCAAGAATACCTGCCATTGCTGTTCCACTGTCTTTTCTGCTAGGAAATCCGTCCATTTAACTTTGGCCAGCTCCTCCCTCATGGCTCCATAGTCTCCTTTGTTCAACTGCAACACTGACACCTCCGATCTGCCCTTATCCTTCTCAAATTGCAGATAAAATCTTATCATATTATGGTCACTACCTCCTAATGGCTCCTTTACTTCAAGATCGCTTATCAAATCCTGTTCATTACACAACACTAAATCCAGAATAGCCTTGTCCCTGGTCAGCTCTTGTACAAGTTGTTCCAAGAATGCATCCCGTGGGCACTCTACAAACTCCCTATCCTGGGGTCCAGCACCAACCTGATTCTCCCAGTTCACCTGCATGTTGAAATCCCCAATAACTACTGCGACATTACCTTTGCCACATGCCAATGTTAACTCCCTATTCAACTTGCACCCAATATCCATGCTACTGTTTGGTGGCCTGTAGACAACACCCATTAGGGTCTTTTTGCCCTTACAGTTCCTCAGTTCTATCCACACAGACTCTACTTCTCCTGATCCTATATCCCCCCTTGCAAAGGACTGAATCTCATTCCTCACCAATAGGGCCACCCCACCCACTCTGCCCACATTTCTGTCCCTATGATAGCACGTATACCCTTGTACATTCATTTCCCAGGTCTGATCCCCCTGCAGCCATGTCTCCGTTATCCCAACAACATCATAGTTACCTATTCGCATGTGAATTGTCATTCAATGTGAATTTGCATTGTCATGTGAGGAGTGATTTATGGTTCTGGATCTCTGCTCACTGGAATTCAGAAGAATGAGGGGTGACCTACTGGAACCTATTGAATATTGAAAGGCCTCGATAGAGTGGATATGGAGAGGGTGTTTCCTATTGAAGAGGAATCTAAAATCAGAGGAAAGAGTCTCAGAATAGAACAGAGATGAGGAGGAATTTCTTTAGCCAGAGAGTGGTGAATCTGTGGATGTTGTTTCCATAGGCGGCTGTGGGGGCCAAGTCGTTGTGTATATGTAAGTCAGAGGTTGATAGATTCTTGACTGGTCAGGGAATGAAGGGGTACGGGGAGAAGGCCGGAGACTGGGGCTGAGAGGGAAAATGGACCAGCCGTGATGAAATGGTAGAACGACTTTATGGGCTCCTATATTTTATGGTCTTACGATCAACAGATCCAGTGATTGTAGAGTCATAGAACAGTACAGCACAGAAACAGACTTTTGGACTATCCAGTCCATCCCGAACTATTTATCTGCCTACTCCCATCGACCCACACCTTGGCCATAGCTCTCCATACCCCTCCCATCCTTGTATCTATCCAAATTTCTCTTAAATGTTGAAATTGACCCCTTATCTACCTCTTGCGCTGGCAGCTCATACCACACTCTCACCACCCTCTGAGTGAAGAAGTTTCCCCTCATGTTCCGCTTAAACTTTTCACCTCTCACCCTTAACCCATGACCTCTGGTTCTGGTCTCACCCAAACTCAGTGGAAAAAGCCTGCCTGCATTTAGAGGTGGATGTGGGTTTGATTTCAATGTTTAAGGGAAATTTGGATGGGTACAGGGATGAGAGGGGTATAGAGGGCTATGGTCTGGGTGAAGGTTGATGGGACTAGGCAGATTAATAGTTTGGCATGGACTAGGTGGTTCATAGAGTAGTGTGCTGTGACTCTAATGAGGTTCAGAAGCCTCCTGCCCCACACCACCAGGTTCAGGAACATCAGACTCCTGAAGCAGAGTGGATAACTTCGCGCTCCTCAACTCTAAACTGATTCTGCGACCTTTCAAGGTCTCTCTACAACTCAAGCTCTCAATATTATTTTACACGTTATTTGTTTGTCAGTCTGTGTTTACGTAGAGTTTTTCCATGAAGTTCTACTGGTAGCGTAGTGGTTAGCGCAATGCTTTACAGTGTGAGTGATTGTGGTTCAGTATCCGCCGCTGTCTGTGAGGAGTTTGTACGTTCTCCCTGTGACTGCGTGGGTTTCCTCCCAGTGCTTCGGTTTCCTCCCACAGTCCAAAGACGTACATGTTAGTAAGTTGTGGGCATGTCACGTTGCTAAGGGTTAGAACATTAGTTGGTCACCTGGGAGAAATTAGGCTGTGCAGGCTCATTGAAAAGGCTTGTTACCATGCTGAATCTCTAAAATAAAGAAAAAAGTTGGCACCAGAAACAGGGCAACACTTGCAGACTCGATGACCCATCGAGTCGTCGAACACTACAGGACAGAAACAGGCCCTTCAGACAACCTAGTGAAGGAGTTCCCCCTCAGGTTCCCTTTAAATATTTTACCTTTCACCCTTAACCATGACCTCTATTTCTAGTTTCACCCAACCTCAGTAGATAAAACTGTATTATCGCTGGTGATCAACTGGAGCTCAGGAAAAGCAGTATTAGTCACTGCCACAATCCAATGTACATTTCAATATACATGTGACAAATAATGTTAATCTTTTGATCTCTTTATCTTCCTGTAAATGTTCGCAAGAAAATGAATCTCAAGGTAGTGTATGTTAGCATACGCATACTCCAATAATAAACTTACTTTGAACTGTGACCTGGTGACAATGAGGAAAACAGGCTCTGTCTCCAAAATCAGGACAATTTGCTACATTAATAATATCATATACCCTCAGTGGCCACTTTATTAGGTATCTCCTGAACCTCCTAAAGTGACCACTGAGACTATGTTCATGGTCTTATGCTGCTGTGTTGAATTGAATTTATTTCTTACATCCTTCACATACATGAGGAGTAAAAATCTTTACATTATGTCTCTGTCTGAATGTGCAATATGCAATCATAGTAATTTATAATAAATAGAACAGTCAATGTAATGTAGAGTACACTTAAATCAACGTGAGTTCATCAGTCTGATGCTGGTGGAAGAAGCTGTCCTGGACCCTATTGGTCCTGGCTTTTATGCCATGGTACTGCTTCCCAGATGGTAGCAGCTGGAATAAATTGAAACGGCTTGGATCCCTAATGACCCTACGGGCCCCTTTTACATACCTGCCCTTGTAAATGTCTTGAATCATGGGAAGTTCACAACTACAGATGCGCTGGGCTGTCCACACCACTCTCTGCAGAGTCCTGCAATTAAGGGAGGTACAGTTCTCATGCCAGGCAGTGATGCAGCTAGTCAGGATTCTCTCAATTGTGCCCCTGTAGAAAGTTTTTAGGATTTGGGACCCCATACCAAATTTCTTCAACCGTCTGAGGTGAAAGAGGTGCTGTTGTGCCTTTTTCACCACACAGCTGGTGTGTCCAGACCAGCGAGGTCCTCGGTGATGTGGATGCCGAGGAACTTAAATCTGTTCACCCTCTCAACCCCAGATCCATTGATGTCAATAGGGGTTAGCCTGTCTCCATTCCTCCTGTAGTCCACAACCAGCTCCTTTGTTTCTGTGACATTGTGGGGGAGGTTGTTTTCTTGACACCACTATGTCAGAGAGATTACTTCCTCCCTGTAGGCCACTTAGTTATTGTTTGAGATAAGGCCTTTCAATGTGGTGTCATCGCAAATTTAATTAGTAGATTGGAGCTGAGGGTGGCGATACAGTCATGGGTATACAGGGACTAAAGGAGGGGACTCATTACGGAGCCCTGAGGGGCTCCCAGCTGCACAAGGCAGGGTGAAGGCCAAGGTCTCTGAGCTTCTTGTTGAGCCTGAATGGAATTATGGTGTTGAATGCTGAACTGTAGTCCAAGAACAGCATTCTCACATAAGCATTCCTCTTCTCCAGATGTGTAGAGCAGTGGCTATTGTGTTGTGTGTTGATTGGTTGTGTCGGTAGGTGAATTGTAGGGGGTCCAGTTTGGGTGGTAGCAAGCTGCAGATGTAATCCTTGACCAGCCTCTCAAAGCATTTGCTTATTATTGACGTGAAGCAACAGGGCGCCAGTGGTTCAGACATGTTACCTTGGTCTTTTTAGGTACAGGAACAATGATGGATAATTTGAAGGAGAGGGGCACTCTACACTGGGACAGGGAGAGATTAAAAATGTCTGCAAACACACCTCCCAGTTGTTCCTGAGTACTCGCCCTGGGATGCCGTCTGGTCCTGCAACCTTGCGACTGTCCACTCGTTGGAAACATCTGCGTACCTCAGGCTGCAGGTTGTAGCGGTGGCTTTCCTCGGAGGCTCAGAGTTAGTGACACTGAACCGAGCGTAAAAGCGATTGACCTCATCTGGGAGAGCAGCCGCGATATCAGCGGCACCACTACGCTTGGCTTTGAAGTCTGCGATGATATGCAGCCCTCACCACAAGTCACGTGTGCTATTCATTGCGAATCGTGACTCAAGCTCGTCCCTGTATTGTTGTTTCACAGCCTTGCACAGATCGGAGCTGCTTTTCCTGAGCTCCAGTTGATCACCAGCGATGTAAGCTCGATGTCACGCAGTAAGTGCTGCTCACACGGAGCTATTGACCCAGGGTTTCTGGGTCGGGAAGACCTTGACCAACTTCTGGGGGACAACATCATCGATACACTTCCGGATGAAGCACGTGACTCCATCTGTGAACTTGGAGACATCCTCGTTATGGAAGACATTCCAGTTGACGTCATCGAAGCAGTCCTGCAGCATGGAGACCGATTGGTCGGACCAACAGTGGACGGTTTTAACTATGGCCGCCTCTTGTTTCAGCCCATCCACTTCAAGGTTTGATGTGTTGTTCATTCAGAGATGTTCTTCTGCACACCGCTGTTGTAATACATGGTTATTTCAGTTACTGTCACCTTGAACCAGTCTGGCCTCTCTCATTAACAAGGTGTTCTCACCCACGGAACTGCCACTCACTGGATATGTTCTATTTTTTTCTGTAAACTCTACAGCAGGGGTTCCCAACCTCTTGTATGTCGAGGACCAATACCATTAACAAAGGAGTCTGTGGACCCCAGGTCGGGAACTCCTGCTCCAGAGGATGTTGTGAGTGAAAATCTCAGGACATCAGCAGTTTCTGAGATACTTAATCCACCTCGTCTGGCACAAACCATCGTTCCACAGTCAATGTCACTTAGATCACATTCTTCCCCATTCTGATGTTTGGTCTGAACAAAGCTGAACCTCTTGACCATGTCTGTTTTGGTTGATTAGATTAATGAGCAGGTGTACAGGTGCATCTAATAACGTGGCCTCTGTGTACATATATACAGTGCCTATAAAAGTATTCACCCCCTTGGAAGTTTTCATGTTTTATTGCTTTACAACATTGAATCACAGCGGATTTGACACCGATCAACAGAAAAAGACTTTTTCGTGTTAAAGCGAAAACAGATCTCTACAAAGTGATCTAAATTAATTGCAAATATAAAACACAAAATAATTGATTGCATGAGTGTTCACCCCTTTACTATGACACACCAAATCATCATTGGTGCAGTCAATTGGTTTTAGAAGTCACATAATTAGTTAAATGAGGATCACCTGTGTGCAGTCACGGTGTTTCAATTGATTGTAGTAAAAATACACCTGTATCTGGACGGTCCAATGGATTGGTGAGTCAGTATCCTGGTAAAAACTACACCATGAAGATAAAAGAACATTCCAAGCAACTCTGCGAAAAAGTTATGGAAAAGCACAAGTCAGACGATGGATACAAGATTTCCAAGTCATTGAATGTTCCTTGGAGTACAGTTAAGTCAATCATCAAGAAATGGAAAGAATATGGCACAGCTGCAAATCTGTCTAGAGCAGGCCATCCTCAAAAACTGAGTGACCATGCAAGAATTAGACTATTGAGGGAGGCCACCAAGAGACCTATGACAACTCTGGAGGAGTTACAAGCTTCAGTGGCTGAGATGGGGGAGACTGCGCATACAACATCTGTTAGTGCGTGCTTCAACAGTTGCAGCTTTACGGGAGAGTAGCAAAGCGAAAGCCAGTGCTGGGAAAAAAACTCACATGAGATCTCAGCTAGAGTTTGCCAGTAGGCATGTGGGAGACTCTGAAGTCAGCTGGAAGAAGGTTCTATGGTCTGATGAGACCAGAATTGAGCTTTTTGGACATCAGACTAAACACTATGTTTGGTGTAAGCAAATCGCTAGACATCATCAAAAACACACCATCCCTACCATGAAGCATGGTGGTGGCTGAATCATGCTGTGGGGATGCTTCACTGCAGTAGGCCCAGGAAGGCTTGTGAAGGTAGAGGGTAAAATGAATGCAGCAAAATACAGGGAAATCCTGGAGGAAAACCTGATGAAATCTGCAAGAGAACTGCGACTTGGGAGAAGATCTGTTTTCCAGCAAGGCAAAGACCCCAAACATAAAGCTAAAGCCAAAGCTCCTTTTAAGGAATGGCTTAAAAACAATGAAGTTAATGTCCTGAAGTGGTCAAGTCAGAGTCCAGTCCTCAATCCAATTGAGAACTTGTGGCTGAGCTTGAAAAGAGCTGTTCACTCGTGATTCCCATGCAATCTGACAGAGCCTGAGCAGTTTTGTAATGAAGAATGAGGAAAAATTGCAGTGTCCAGATGTGCAAAGCTGATAGAGACCTATCCACACAGACTCAAGGCTGTAATTACTGCCAAAGGTGCATCTACTAAATACTGACTTGAAGGGGTTGAGTACTTATGCAACCAGTTTGTGTTTTATATCTAATTAATTTGGATCACTTTGTAGAAATCGGTTTTCACTTTGACACAAAAGAGTCTTTTTCTGTTGGTCAGTGTCAAAAAAAGCCAAATTAAATCCACTGTGATTCAATGGTGTTAAACAATAAAACATGAAAAGTTCTGGGGAGGGGGGAGAATACATTTTTTAGGCACTGTAAATTGCTAAGGTTACAGTGGCTGTGTAACACATTGGTGCTACTATAAGCAGTAGGCAGACAAGAGTCTGTAGATACTGGAAGACCAATGATTGGTGAATCCTATGGTCGAAGCCCAGAGGTCAAAGACCAAAGCCATGAGTCCAAAAATCAAAGTTCAAAGTACATACTGCATATGTCACCTTTCATTTTCTTGCAAGCATTCACAGGAAAATAAAGAAATACAATAGAATTTATGCAAAACTTTCCAAAACTAAGACTGACAAACATCCAGTGTACAAAGGAGAACAGATCATGCAAATAATAGATTTTTTAAAATGTCAGAGACCTGATGGTCAGGAGCCCAGGATAGAAGTGATGAGAATTCAGAGATCTGACATCTGTGAGTCCAGGCCTGGGACTGTAGGCTAACAACCCGGAGGCAGCCTGCCTGGGGGTGGAGGCCTGTCTGAGTGTCTGAGTGGGAGGGTAGAAAGGGATTTGTTTTGCTGTGGTGTTGTCCTGCTGAACATTGTTGACAAGTTGGTGCAGAAATGTGTCGCAACACTTGCAGGCTGCCCCCAGCACTTTCATAGATTGTGTTGGTTGTAATGCAAACAACGCATTTCACTGTAAGCTTCGATGTACGTACAGTACTGTGCAGAGGTTTCAAGCACAGTTATATCACTAGGGTGCCTAAGACTTCTTCAGAGTTCTGTATTTGTTAACGTGATGCGGAGTGGAGAGCGAGTTTGTAAATCTGGTGGGAGCAAAAGATGTTGGGAATGGTGAGGGTGGAGCACTGTGGGAAAGGTGAGGGACAGGTGGCAGAGAAGGAGTGCTGGGGTGGGCATGGTGTGGGTGCAGGCACTCCCAGCTCTGACACCGGGCAAGGTCATTTTATTCCAAACAATTGGTTCATTGATCATTACAGAAAGTCTCTCTGGTGCTTCCCACTCCCTCCCCTTTCCCAATCCACAATTCCCTTCTCCCTGCCCCCTTCCCAATCCACGATTCCCTTCTCCCTGCCCCCTTCCCAATCCACGATTCCCTTCTCCCTGCCCCCTTTCCAATCCACGATTCCCTTCTCCCTGCCCCCTTCCCACTCCCAGTCCACAACAGAGACCCAGATCAAAATCAGGTTTATCATCATTCACATGTCATGAATTTTTTTTTGCAACAGCCGTACAGTGCAAAACATAAAATTACTACAGTACTGTGTAAAAGTCTTCGGCACCCTAGCTATACACACACACACACACACACACACACACACAGACATACTTTATTGATCCCAAGGGAAACTGGGTTTCGTTACAGCCGGACCAACCAAGAATAGTGAAGAAATATAGCAATATAAAACCATAAATAATTGAATAATAAGTTAATCATGCCAAGTGGAAATAAGTCCAGGACCAGCCTATTGGCACAGGGTGTCTGACACTCCGAGGGAGGAGTTGTAACATTTGATGGCCACAGGCAGGAATGACTTCCTATGACGCTCAGTGTTGCATCTCGGTGGAATGAGTCTCTGGCTGAATGTACTCCTGTGCCTAACCAGTACATTATGGAGTGGATGGGAGTCATTGTCCAAGATGGCATGCAACTTGGACAGCATCCTCTTTTCAGACACCACCGTCAGAGAGTCCAATTCCACCCCCACAACATCACTGGCCTTACGAATAAGTTTGTTGATTCTGTTAGTATCTGCTACCCTCAGCCTGCTGCCCCAGCACACAACAGCAAACCTGATAGCACTGGCCACCACAGCCTTGTAGAACATCCTCAGTATCGTCCAGCAGCTGTTAAAGGACCTCAGTCCCCTCAGGAAATAGAGATGGCTCTGATCCTTCTTGTAGACAGCCTCAGTGTTCTTTGACCAGTCCAGTTTATTGTCAATTCGTATCCCCAGGTATTTGTAATCCTCCACCATGTCCACACTGACCCCTTGGATGGAAACAGAGGTCACCGGTGCCTTGGCCCTCCTCAGGTCCACCACCAGCTCCTTAGTCTTTTACCTAAGACTTTTACCTAAGATATACCTAAGACTTTTGCACAGTACTGTACTCAAAGTTCAAATTTATTATCAAAGCATGTATACCTTGAGATTCATCTTCTTGCACTCGCAAAACAAAGAAACACAACAGAATTCAGTAAAAAATCAGACACACGCACAACACTGCGCATCTCATATTGCGCAAATAGTAGAAAGTAAACAAGAACACAAGGAACATGAACTGCAGAGCCTCTGAGAGTGAGTCCATTCAGCGCTGAGGTGAGTGAAGCCCGTCCAGGAGCCCAAAGACTGTAGGGCAACAACTAATCCCGAACTTGGTGGCATGGGACCTAATTGCCCTGTATTTCCCTCCCGGCAGTAGTAGCAAGAGAGGGAGATGGTCTGTCTTCCACTCTCATCCTCGGCAAATGTACCTGGACTGGAACCTGAAGTAGTAAACAAGTTACAGAGGGATCTCAGCAGGTCTGGCAGTATCAGAGGGAGATGGACAGTCAATGTCTCAGGTCAAGACCAACTGGCCTGAAAGGGGGGGAAGATAGCCGGTATAAAAAGTGAGGGATAGAGTGGGGCAGGTGATGGGTGGATCCAGGTGAGGGGTGACAGGGTCAACAAGCAGATGGGCAAGGGAAGCCTGGAAATAGCCTCAGGGTGTGGGGAAGTGTGTGGTCATGCACTTTAGTATTAGCAATGAAGGCATAAACTATTTTCTAAACACGGAGCAAATTCAGAAATCAGAGGTGTAAAGGGATTCATGAGTACTCGTGTAGGATCCCCTTCAAGTCCATCACATCTACTGGGGCGTAGGCCACCAACAGCGGCTCACCATCGTCCTCTGTCCTGCGCCAGTCTTTCACGCTGTCCCCATGTGTGGTCCATCCTCCAGGTGAAGATCCTTCCTCTCCTAGAGATGAGGGCTTGGAGCTCCTGTTGGGCTTTAGGTTTTTATGGGTTGGAGATGCTTGCCCCATGCCCAACCCTCCTCCCTTCACAGCCCGGCTTGAGGCCATCCAGATTCCCTATTCCCCGGGTTAACTCGCAGGCTGAGTCGGAGGTGAGGAAGGCAAATGCAATGTTAGTGTTCATTTTGAGGGGACTAGAATGTAAAGGAAATAACAGAATGTGGAGGCTTAATAAACACGCTGCTCAGAGCAGTTTTGGGCACCTTATCCAAGAAAGGATCACAGGATGGGCCCGGAGAAGGTTTATGATAATGATTCCAGGAAAGAAAGGGTTAAGATATGAGGAGTATGTGATGGCTCTGGGCCTGTACTTGCTGGAGTTTAGAAGAATGGGGGAGGGGCATGGAGGGGAGAAGAAGAGTTCTCAGAAATCTATTGAGCATTCAAAGGCCTACAGAGAGTAGATGTGGGGAGGCTGTTTCCTACTGTCAGGAGTCTATTACCAGGGAGCACAGCCTCAGGATAGAGGGAATGGCCTTTAGCCAGAGGGTGGTGAATCTGTGGCATTCATTGCCACACATGGCTGTGAGGGAGGTGGAGAGCATAGAGGGGTGGGAGGAAGGGGGACACATAGAGGGATGGGGAGGAGGGGACACTGAGGGAGGTGGAGAGTGACAGTGAGGGAGATAGTGATGGAGGTAATGAGTGTAGATGGAAGGAGGGGACACAGTGCGGGAAGTGGGGAGTGACAGTGGAAGGGACACAGTGAGAGTAGTGGGGAGTATGGAGGGAACATTGGGGATGGGGGGAGTGTACACATGATTGAATGAGCACAGAAAGGGGGAGGGGTGTGAAATGCATTGAGGAGCTGCAAAGCCAGCACGTGGTGCAAGAGTTAGCAGAACAATATTAGAGCACCAGCCAGCTGGATTCAATCCCACTGCTGTACATTCTCCCCGTGGGTTTCCTCCCGGTCAGAAGACATGCCCGTTAGCAGGGTAATTGGTCACATGGGTATGATTTGGGCAGCAGTAGAGCAGGGAGGACCTGTTACTATGCTAGATCTTTAAATGGATTTTTTTTTAAATGGGTAGAATCAGGAGGAGAGGGGAAAATTAAGAGGTGGAGCAGGTGGCCTGAAATGAGAGAATTCAACATTCATGCCACTGGGTTATAGAATACTGGAGTGGAATGAGTTCTTGTTCCCCTACCAGAGGGAAGTTCACAGCTCAAAATAAACTATCAGAGTACACACTCCCTATACACAACCACTAGGCATTCTGAACGGTTGGAATCCAGAGCAGCACCTGAAAGGACAGAGAAACTCAGCATCTACAGAAAGGAATGAACGACTGACGTTTCACACAGAGATCCTTTGTCAGGACTGGAAAAGGGAGAAGGAAATCGCCAGAAGGAAAAGGTGGGGGGGGGGGGGGGCTTGGCAGGGTGGAGGACTAGCTAGAAGATAGATGAAGGCAGGTGGGTGGACATCTAAAGGAATGGAGAAGGAAGAATCTGATAGAGGGGAAGGTGAAATCCACATGACAAAAGGCCAGAGTGGAAAAAAAGAGGGAAGGGATTTTCTTTAAACCAGAAAAACTGATGCTCGTGCCATCAGGTTGGAGGCAACCCAGCCAAAAGAGGTGTTGCCTTTCCACTCCACAACTGCCCTTGTCATGGCAAAAAGAGGCCGCTATACAATGGGTTGTACATGGATACCATATACAACTTCGAGATTCATTTTCTTGCAGAGGACGTCGCTGTAGGAATGGAGAGAGGGGAATTAAAATATGATGAGCAGCAGAATTAAAATAAGATCCCTGTGAGATTTACCACTCTCATTGGGCAGTGAGTGGAGTCTAGGGCCTTGCGCCCGCCTTTCTGAATTTACTGCACGTTCCGGTTTAGTCACCAGGGGGCGCAGTGCTCACATCCCGAGAGAATTAAAGAGCCTTTTATTCAGTCCTCAATACACCATTTTATTAACCTTCAGTAAACAATATAAATTCCTCCTGCTCCGTAGCACGCAGAAGTGACATCATATAAATAAAAATTAAACTTGGTCTCTTCATTTTAAAAAAAACTTCTTACAAACAAAAAGCCCATTCTCTGAATTTACAGAAATTCTAAAGAGGATATATTTACAGTTAATATCTTTAAGATTAATAGTCTGCTTAAAAGCGACATTCATTTTTAATCTCCTCTGCAACTTAATTGCAAAAAAAATACAAATTCATTATAAAATCCAAAAAATACTATAATAATCTTTTAAGAAATGGCAGTAGCATTTATAAATTGGTTATTTTAATGATTGATATTCGACTATTTTCATACAAACTTAAATGAACGTCCGAAGCATTAACATTCTTGAGGTAGCCCCCTCCAAGTATTTCATATACATTACACACAAGTACTTATTTACAAATAATTCTAGAAATTGTAAATCTGCTTTGGTAAATTAAGAGAGGAAAATAACGCTTGGGAAATTCATCTGTGCAGTCCCGGTAGAAAAGAATTCTAACTGGTAAAAAAAAATGTACATTCACTAAATGTTTTCCCTCCGTACATTTGGACAGAACTAAAACAAGATGGAACATTAGATTTTAGAATTAAAATGTCGTGCCCTTTACAACATCTTGAGCGTCCTTACATTAACGTGTCAGCCCTGCTTTAACTCGGCTGAAGAGACTGAATTGGTAAACATTACGCCAGTGTCTACTCCCCTCGCACCCCTCCCCCAGGTCCTAAAGGGAGTCGGATTACCTCCAAATAAAACCTCATGTCCCTTTTTAGTACTTTTCAATTATATATTAAAATAATTCGCAGGCAAAACTCATGTTCAGTTGAACTGATCGCCGAGGATTTACAGGAAAGAAAGCTCTCGCCTGTCGGAACTCCGTTGATCCGGTAAGATATTTGATTCCACATCGATAAATCTTCTGAAGTTCTTTTTTTTTAAAAAAGCGCTTTAAAACTAGGCAACTGCTTCTCCTGAAATAGGACCAAGCGACAGTTCGAATTCCTTCTTTGCAACGTAAGAGCTCGATTTAAATGTTGTCTCAACTCCAAAATTCCTACAAAAAAAACTCGTCCAACTTTCTGCAGAGGTTTGTGCGAGAAGGACGACGAAGGGGTACTGTTTAAAGACTGGATCCCAATGAAACACAAGACCTTTCCTCATATCGCTATTACTCGCTTCCAAAATTTATCTAATTCTACAAGGCAGAGAAAAAAAGTTCCTTGCTTCCATTAAAGAAACTTCCAAAGCAAAACAAAGCAGGATTTTCCTTTTTTAAAAAAAAATCCATCAGCGTTAAGATCTAGAAGATGTTCAGAGTTGATTCTGTAGTCAGCTTATACTTGACGAAAAGTTTCTGGGATCAACCACGATCCCCGACTGCGTGGATCTTCAGGAGCCTAGAAGACCTTAACCCGCCTGCCCCCTCCTACCGCCCTGCTCCCCTTCAGCGCTCTCTGCGGGGGCTGATCTTTGGAGAAGGGGCAGTACTTGATGGTGTGCGCGTTATCCCCGCTGGCGTTGCACAGGGGGCAAGTGTACGCCCTGAGAATGGGGCAAACCACTCTGCCGTCGGAGGTCTTCAGGACGTGGGATCCGTAGACGTCCTCGGGGGCACCGTTGTTCCGGCAGAAAACGCAGATCCTGGGCTCTTGTTTGGCTCGGCTGCCCGGCTTCCTGGAAGCCCTCCTGTCTGGTCCGAGTAGGTCCAGGGAGCCGAAGGGATCCAGCAGCATCTCGGGTTCCAGCTGCCCGCGGAGAGGGGGTAGGGGCGGGAAGGAATTGAAAAGGGGGAAGTTCTCCTCCAGATCTAAGAAGCCTCTCCCGGCGCTAGCGGAACAGCAACAGTCCAGCAGCCCATTACCGTTACCCAGACAAGGACAAGTCGGATCGCTCAAGCCGAGAGTGGCCTTCAGAGACTCGGTGATGGAATTGGGAGAGCCGGGTCCCTTGCGGCGGTTCTTCGTGACCAGTGTCGACAGACCCAAGTAGTCATTCCAAAAGTTGAAGGTGCAGCCGTAGCCGCCGCCTGGTCGCAGGTAACTGGCGTTCAGGAAATCCATGGCAAATGCTGGCTTCTTCCGATTCTAACCGGGCTCCTGGGCAGAAGATGGACAAACGGAACACGACAAAACTCGTCTTCCTTCTTTCTCTCCCTCCTGCTGCTCCAGGCTCCTAAACTCCAGCGCTCACTGAGACTCTGTGTTTATAGGCAGAGAGGAGGAGCGCTTTCTTTCAATCAGTTTTATGATCTGTACGCATTCCTGCAGGGAGAGTCGGAAAATAAGGCACGGGACTCTTTAAATAAAGTCACCTGGAGTTGGAATTAGCTACACCAGAGACGCTGGAAATCCAAAGCAACAAACTCAAAATGCTGGAGGAACTCAGCAGGTCAGGCAGCATCTATGGAAATGAATGAACAATCGACGTTGTAGGCTGAGACCATTTAAAAGGACTAATAATTTTTATTATTTTTATATATCAGAACTGCTTTGTGTGTATTACTGTCAGGTGTACACAGATACAGTGAAAGGCTTATCTTGTATTGAGATCAGACATTGCATCAAATCTGATAAAACAATAACAGAACACAGAACAGAGAAGTCAGCACGGGTAAGCGAAAATTAAATTTGAACTTCAGCTCAACTTGACTTGACTTGAGTTGATTTGGCTGATACACGTACCTCATATCCAGGTTGTTTGTTGACTTGCACAAAACACAGGAGATATTGTAAATGGAGACAAATGGCTGGGAACACACACACACACACACACACACACACACACACACACACACACACACACACACACATTCACAACTGTTCAAACACAAGCTCATTAGTGTTGAAAATACACAAACACATATTCAGACTCATTTATCACACGTACATCGAAACATGCAGTGAAATGCATCGCTTGTGTTAACGACCAACACAACCTAAGGATGTGCTGGGGGCAGCCCACAAGTGTCACCACACATTCCAGCGCCAACATATCATGCCCACTATGCTCAGCAGAACAACACAAACAACAACAAGCAACAAAACAGCAACAGCAGAACAAGCCCCATCCACCCACAGTCCTCCAACCCCAGGGCAGCCCCTTTCTAGCCTTCAGCCTCCAGTGGGCTCTCAGATTCACAGATAACAGGCCTTGAATTCCTCATTGCAGAGCAGAATCACACAGAAATATATCTGCACACACCGATATACACACATACACACCTACACACAAACAGACACACGGACACACATACACACCTGCTCACAAACAGACACACAGACACACATACACACCTACACACAAACAGACACACGGACACACATACATACCTGCTCACAAACAGACACACGGACACACATACATACCTGCACACAAACACACACACAGACACACCTGCTCACAAACACACACATGGACACACATACACACAAACATACACACGGACACACATACACACCTGCTCACAAACATACACACCTGCACACAAACACACACACGGATACACATACACACCTGCACACAAACATACACACACGGACACACATACAGACCTGCACACAAACATACAGACATGAATCTCCGTGCATGAGCATTCTATCTGGATGCATAACAGTTTCGTCTGGTAACTGCTCTGCACGTGACCACAGGACATGGTTCAGCACTTCCCCAATGCCAACCTCCCCTCCATAGACTCCATCCAGACTTCCCTCTGCCTCAGTCAAGCAGTCAGCATTACGATAGATCCCAGCCTCTCACCCCTGACATGATCTCTCCTCTCTCCAATCGGGCAAAAGATAGAAAAGTCTGAAAGCATATCAATAAACAATAGACAATAGGTGCAGGAGTAGGCCATTTGGCTCTTCGAACCAGCACCACCATTCAATGTGATCATGGCTGATCATCCACAATCAGTACCCCGTTCCTGCCTTCTCCCCATATCCCTTGACTCTACTATCTTTAAGAGCTCTATCTAACTCTTTCTTGAAAGCATCCAGAGCATTGGCCTCCACTGCCTTCTGAGGCAGAGCATTCCACATATCCACCACTCTCTGGGTGAAAAAGTTTTTCCTCAACTCCGTTCTAAATGGCCTACCCCTTATTCTTAAACTGTGGTCTCTGGTTTTGGACTCCCCCAACATAGGGAATGTTTCCTAGCGTGTCCAATCCCTTAATAATCTTATATGTTTCAATCAGATCCCCTCTCATCCTTCTAAATTCCAGTGTATACAAGCCCAGTCGCTCCAATTTAATATCCCACCAAGTTTAAGGACAGCACCTATCCCACTGTTATCAGACTTTTGAGTGGACCTCTTGCACACAATAAGATGGACTCGTGGCCTCAAAGAGTGTGTGTGTGTGTGTGTGTGTGCGTGTGTGTGTGTGTGTGTGTGTGTGTGTGTGTGTGTGTGTGTGTGTGTGTGTGTGTGTGTGTGTGTGTGTGTGTGTGAGTGTGTGTGTGTGTGTGTGTGTGTGTGAGTGTGTGTGTGTGTGTGTTCCTGAGCACTTGTCTCTGATCACAATCTCTCCTGTGTTGTGTGTTGGCCAACAAACGCAAGCTGGGCTATGAGAGCACGTGTGTCAAATCAACTGGAGGAGATAGTCGACGGGTGACCACCAGGAGAAGTAAGGGAAGTAAGCAGTCAGTGCCTATTCCCCTCAGCAACCAGTATACCCCTTTGGAGACCGCTGGGGAGGGGGGGCTGATGTATCAGAGCACAGCAGCAGCCAGGCCAGTGGCACTGTGCCAGCTCTGAGGCTCAGCAGGGAAGGGTAAAGTCAGGCAGAGTGAGAGTGATAGGTGGCTCAATAGTTAGTAGGGGCAGACAGCAGATTCTGGGAAGCCAGGATGGTGAGTTCCCTCCAAAGTGCCGGGGTCCAGGATGTCTCAGAACAGCCGCAGAAGATTCTCAAGAGGGAAGGTGGGCAGCTGGAGGTTGTGGGGCACATTGGTACTAATGACGTAGGTAGAAAGGAGGAAGAGGTCCTGTGCAGTGAGTATAGGGAGTTATGGAGAAGGTTGAAGAGCAGGACCTCCAAGGTAGTATCTCTGGATTACTCCCAGTGCCACGTGCTAATCGGGGCAGGAATAGGATAATAGTACAGATGAATGAGCGGCTGAGGAACCGGAGCAGGGGAGAGGGTTTCAGATTCCTGGATCATTGGGATCTCTTCTGGGGAAGGTATGACCTGTACAAAAGGGACAGGTTACACCTGAACCCGACGGAGATCAATATCCTTGTGGGCAGGTTTGCTAGAGTTGTTGGGGAGGGTTTAAACTAATTTGGCAGGGGACGGGAACCAGAGTGATGGGGATGAGGATGGAGTAGTTGGTATACAAGTCAATGCAGTGTGAAGTGAAACTGTGAGGAAGGGTGGATAGATGAAAAGGCAAAATTTTTGGATGAGTTGCTGTGTAGCATGGGAACAAAATTGAAAAGGGCAATAAATATAGGATTGAAAATGTTATACTTGAATACACACAGTATGTGGAATAAGGTAGATGATCCTGTAGCATTGGCAGGTATGACATTGTGGGCATTACTGAGTCATTGCTGAAAGAAGATCATAGTTGGGAGATTTAGCGTCCAAGGATACACATTGTGTTGTGGAGATGGGCAGGTAGGCAGAGGGGGTGGAGTAGCTCTGTTGGTTAAAAAAAAATGATGCAGTATCTAATTCTAGAAAGTGGTGACATAGGATCGAAAGATGTAGAATCCTTGTGGGTAGAGTTAAGAAACTGCAAGGTTACAAAGACCCTCATGGGAGATGTATACAGGCCCCCGAACAGTAGCCAACAAATTACATGTCAAAAGGGTAATGTTATGATTATCATGGAAGATTTCAATATTCTGGTAGATTGGGAAAATTTCTAGAATGCCAACAGGATGGTTTTTAGAGCAGCTTGTGGTTGAGCCCACTAGTGGAAAGGCAATTCTGAATTGGATGTTGTGTAATTAGCCAGATTTCATGAGGGAGCTTAAGGTAAAGGAATCCTTAGGAGACAGTGATCATAATACGATGGAACTCACCCGGCATTTTAACAGGGAGATGATAAAAGTCAGATGTAACAGTGTTACAATAGAGTAAAGGGAATTACAGAGGCATGAGAGAGGATCAGGCCAGAGTTGATTGGAAGGGTCACTAGCAGGGATGATTGAAGTGCAACAATAGCTGGAGTTTCTTGGAGCAATTCCAAAGGCACAGGATAAATACATCCCAAATGTGAAGTAGTATTCTAAAGGGAGAATAAAATAATTGTGGCTGACAAGGGAAGTCAAAGACAGTGTAAAAGAAGAGGGGACATATAGCAAAAATTAGTGGGAAGTTAGAGGATTGTGAAGCTTTCAAAAACCAATAGATGCCAACTAAAAAAAACAATAATGGGAGAAAAGATGAAATATGAAGGGAATCTAGCCAATAATATCAAAGAGGATACAAAAAGTATTTTCAGATATATGACAGAGTGGATATTGGGCCATTGGAAAATGATGCTGGAGAGGCAGTGATGGGGGACAAGGAAATGGCAGACGAACTGAATAAGTACTTTGCGACAGTCTTAATTGTAGAAGACACTAGCAGAATGCCAGAAATTCAACAGTGTCAGGAGGCAGGAGTGAATGTAGTTCCTATTACCAAGGAGAAGATGCTTAGGAAGCTGAAAGGCCTGAAGGTGGGACCAGATGGACTACACCCCAGGGTTCTGAAAGAGGTATCTGAAGGTATTAGTAATGATCTTTCAAGAATCACTAGATCCTGGAATGGTTCTGGAGGACTGAAAAATTGCAAATGTCACTTCACTCATCAAGAAGGGAGTGAGGCAGAAGAAAGGAATTTATAGGCCAGCTGTTAACATCCAGGAAACGGTACCACAGCATTAAAGTCAGGACCAACAGGCTCTGGGATAGCTTCTTCCACCAGGCCATCAGACTGATCAATTCACGCTGACACAATTGTATATCTAAGCTATGTTCTGTTGTGTATCTTACTGTACATACTATTTATTACCAATTATTATAATTTGAAAATTGTGCATTCAGACAATGACACAACATAAAGATGGTTACGCCTCATGTATGTGAAGGAGATAAGAAATAATAAAAGTCAACTCAAGTTAGTCTGACTTCAGTGTGGATTCCTTTATTAATGATGAGGTTTCATGGTACTTGGAGGCACATGTTAAAGTAGACCAAAGCCAGCGTTGTTTCCTTAAGAGGAATTCTTGCATGAGAAATCTGTTGGAATTCTTTGTGGAAATAACAAGCAGGATAGACAAAAGAGAATTCAGCAGATGTTGTTTACTTAAATTTTCATAAGGCATTTGACAAGGTGTCACAGATGAGGCTGCTTAAAAAGACCCATGCTATTACAGAAAAGACTCTAACATGGATAGAGCAGTGGCTGATTGGCAGGAGGCAGCAAGTGAGAATAAAGGGGGCTTTTTCTGGTTGGCTGTCAGTGACTAGTGGTGTTCCTCAGGAGTTGGTGTTGGGATTGCTTCTTTTCATGTTATATGTCAGCAATTTGGATGATGGAATTGATGGCATTGTGGCCAAGTTTGCAGATTATATGAAGATAGGTGGAGGGGCAGGTAGCGCTGATGAAGCTGGGAGTCTGCAGAAGGACTTGGACAGATTGGGAAAATGGGAAGATGGAATTTAGTGGAATACAGTGTACAGGAGTTATATGGTCATGCACTTTGGCAGAAGAAACAAACCTGTAGACTATTTTCTAAATGGAAGAAAATTCAAAAATCAGAGGTGCAAGGGGACCTAGGAGTCTTCATGCAGGATTCCCTAAAGGTTAATTTGAAGGTTGAGTTGGTGGTGAGGAAGGCAAATGCAATGTTGGCATTCATTTCAAGAGGACTAGAATATAAGAACAAGGATGTGATGATGAGGTTTCATAAGGCATTGATCAGACCACATGGAGTATTTTGAGCAGTTTTGGGCCTCTTATCTAAGAAAAGATTTGTTGGCCTTGTACAGAGTCCAGAAGAGGTTCATAAGAATGATCCCAGGAATGAAAGGATTAACATATGAGAAGCATTTGATGTCTCTGGAGTCACATTTTTTAGAAGAATGAAGGGGGATCTCATTGAAATGTATCAGAGATTGAAGGGCCACAAAAGAGTGGACCTGGAGAAGATGTTTCCTATAGTGGCGATTCTAGGACCAGAGGGCACAGACTCAGAATAGAGGGACATCCATTTAGAACAGAGATGAGGAGGAATTTCTTTAGCCAGAGTGTCATGAATCCATGGAATTCATTGCCACGGACAGCAGTGGAGGTCAAGTCATTAAGTATATTTAAAGCGGAATTCGATAGGTTCTTGATTAGTCAAGATATCAAAGGTTACAGGATGAAGGGAGAAGAGTATGGTTGAGAGGGATAATAAATCAGCCAAAATGGAATGACAGCAGACTCAATGGGCCGAATGGTCAAGTTCTGCTCAAATGTCTTATGGGCTTAAGGACACCAGTCCAAAAAAAGAGACACAGTCCGTGTCAGTGCACAATGTGGTGTGTAGTGTCCCAAAGGATTAGGGCCGTGCAGATCAGTTCAAGAAGTGCAGATCACGTTCAAGGACTCCACTACCTATGTTCTTAGTACAGTATTATTTTATTTGCATAATTTGTCTTCATTTGCACATTGTTTATAAGTCTTTGTTTATCATAAATTCCTTTGTATCTAGACCATAAGACATAGGAGTAGAATTAGGCCATTCAGCCCAACGAGTCTGCTCCATCATTCCATCATGGCTGATTTATTACCCCTTACACCCCCAATCTCCTGTCTTCTCTACGTAACTTTTGACACCCTTCGTTATTTCCCTGTGAATGCCTACAAGAAAATTAATCTCAAGTTTGGATATGGTGAAATATATGTACTTTGACAATGAATTTACTTTGACATTGGTTGTAGGAAATTATTTCCTCTCACCTTAAATGTATGCCCTCCGATTTTAGACATTTCAATGCTGGGAAAAAATACTGCCAATCTACTTTGTGCCTCATAATCTTATAAACCTCTCTCAGCTCTTCATCGGTTTGTGGACTGAAACCATGTCCTTTCACCTCAACCTCCAGCAGATCAATCCCGATCCGTGTATTCAGCTCCGGATTTTCCAACTGCCTTTCTCCGAGTGCCGAAATGTCAGTCTCATCAAAGGTCCAGACTGCGTGACGCTGGCCAGGGTCACGTGGGCCGAACAGGCGACCAATCACTTGCCGCAGCATCCCTTCCTTTCTGCTTTGGGAGGAATGGGGGTGCGAGGGAGATGGGGAGTTTCTTCGTGCTGGAGATCTCGTTGCTGCCATCAGGAAGCGGGCTCAGCAGTCTCGGGGCTCTCACCACCAGACTCAGGAACAGTTGCTACCCCTCACCGTCAAGCCCTTGAACCAAACATCACTCACCCCAACACTGAACTGTTCTCACAAACTATGGACTCGCTTTCAATGACTCTTCACCTCGTTCTTGATGTTTTAGTGCTTATTTATTTATTATTATTTCTTTCTGTTTGCATTTGCAGAGTTTGTAAACTGGTTGAATGCCCGAGTTGGTGTGGTATTTCATTGTTTCTATTTTGGTTATTGCTCTATTATGGATTAGAAGCATAGAAAACCTGCAGCACAATACAGGCCCTTCGGCCCACAAAGCTGTGCTGAACATGTACTTGGCTTAGAAATTACCTAGGGTTACCTATGGCCCTCTATTTTTCTGAGCTCCATCTACCTATCCAGGAGTCTCTTAAAAGACCCTATGGTATCCGCCTCCACCACCATCGTTGGCAGCCCATTCCACACACTCACCACTCTCTGCATAAAAAAGCTTACCCCTGACATCTCCTCTGTAC
This sequence comes from Hemitrygon akajei, assembly GCF_048418815.1. Classification (NCBI taxonomy): domain Eukaryota; kingdom Metazoa; phylum Chordata; class Chondrichthyes; order Myliobatiformes; family Dasyatidae; genus Hemitrygon; species Hemitrygon akajei. Next base: position 12,369,787 of record NC_133127.1, on the reverse strand, counting down.
CTGCTTCCAAGCACCTTAAAACTGTGCCCTCTCGTGCTAGCCATTTCAGCCCTGGGAAAAAGCCTCTGACTGTCCACATTATCAATGCCTCTCATCATCTTACACACCTCTATCAGGTCACCTTTCATCCTCCAAGGAAAAAAGGCCAAGTTCATTCAACCTATTTTCATAAGGCATGCTCCCCAATCCAGGTAACATCCTTGTAAATCTCTTCTGCACCCTTTCTATGGTTTCCACATCCCTCCTGTAGTGAGACAACCAGAACCGAGCACAGCACTCCAAGTGGGGTCTGACCAGGGTCCTATATAGCTGCAACGTTACCTCTCTGCTCCTAACTCAATGCCACGATTGATGAAGGCCAATGCACCGTATGCCTTCTTAACCAGAGAGTCAACCTGTGCAGCAGCTTTGAGTGTCCTATGGACTTGGATCCCAAGATCCCTCTGATCCTCCACACTACCAAGAGTCTTACCATTGATACTATATTCTGCCATCATATTTAACCTACCAAAATGAACCACCTCACACTTAGCAGGGTTGAACTCCATCTGCCACTTCTCAGCCCAGTTTTGCATCCTATCAATGTCCCGCTGTAACCTCTGACAGCTCTCCACACTATCCACAACACCCCCAACCTTTGTGTCATCAGCAAATTTACTAACCCATCCCTCCACTTCTTCATCCAGGTCATTTAGAAAAATCACAAAGAGTAGGGGTCCCAGAACAGATCCCTGAGGCACACCACTGGTCACCAATCTCCATGCAGAATATGACCCACCTACAACCACTCTTTGCCTTCTGTGGGCAAGCCAGTTCTGGATCCACAAAGCAAAGTTCCCTTGGATCCCATGCCTCCTTACTTTCTCAATAAGCCTTGCATGGGGTATCTTGTCAAGTGCCTTGCTGAAATCCATATACACTACATCTATTGCTCTTCCTTCATCAATGTCATTAGCAAATTTGCTAACCACATCCTCAAAAAATTCAATCAGGCTCATAAGGCACAACCTGCCTTTGACAAAGCCATCCTGACTATTCCTAATCATACCTCTCCAAATGTTCATTAATCCTGCGTCTCAGGATCTTCTCCATCAACTTACCAACCACTGAAGTAAGATCATCCACATACCAACCAACCACTAATTAATTGAGTATGCCGTCAAGAAAATGAATCTCAGGGTTGTATATGACAGCATATATGTACTTAGTGTAGTGGTTAGCACAATGCTTTACAGCAGGAGTGACCTGGGTTCAATTCCTGCTGCTGTCTGTAAGGAGTTTGTATGTTCTCCCCATGACCACATGGATTTCCTCCGGGTGCTCAGGTTTCCTCCCACAGTCCAAAGACATTCTGGTTGGTAGATTAATTGGGCATGGTAAATTGTCCCATGATTAGGCTAGGGTTAAAATTGGGGTTTGATGGCGACACAGCTCGAAGGGCTGGCAGGGCCTTTTCCACCTTGAACTTTGAACCTTGGGTTTGGGTTTTTTCCACTTTTTGTATTTGCACACTTAATTTTCTTTTGCACACTGGTTGCTTTCCGTCATTGTTGTGTGCAGTCTTTCATTGTGTTTGTTTGTATTGTGAATACCCGCAAGAAAATTAACCTCAGATTGTATACAGTGACATATAGGCACTTTGTAAATAAATTACTTTGAACTTTGAAGCTTCTCTGCAGTCCTGAGAATGGGTGAGTGGGTCACCACCATACGCAGTGGAAAGCAGTCCTCCTACATAGGCATAATCAACATTTCTATGCAAGGTTATAAACACATAGGCAACACACACACACACACACACACACACACACACACACACACACACACACACACACACACACACACACACACACACACACACACACACACACACACAATGGTGGAGAACTCTCCCCTTTCTGGCTTCCCTCTTACCCCTTCTCCTCACCTGCTCATCACCTCTCTCTGGTGCCTCTCCTCCTTCCCATTTTCCCAACATCTACTCCTCTCCTATCAGATTCTTTCTTCAGCCCTTCACCTTTTCCACCAATCACCTCCTAGCTTTTTATTTCAACCCCACCCCCACCCACACACCTTCCCCCTCACCTATCATCTGCCAGCTTGTACTCCTCCCAGTTTCTTGTTCTGGCTTTTTGCCCCTCCCTTTCTAATCCTGAAGAAGGGTCTCAGCCCAAAATGTCCCTTGTTTATTCCCCTCCATAACTGCTGCCTGAATTGCTAAGTCATGGGTTGGATCCCATCCTCTGGCACTACTGGTGTGGAATTTGCATGTTCTCCCCCAACCACATTTAGTTTCCTCTGGATTCTTCGTGTTCCTCCCACTCCCCAAAGATGTGCAGTTGTCGAATCGGCCGGGTGGTGACGAGGGGATGTACAGGAGTGAGACAGATCAGCTGACTGGTGTTGCAACAGCAGCCTTGTGCCCAATGTCAGCAAGACCAAGGAATCGATTGTGGACTTCAGGAAGAGGAAGTCAAGGGAGCATATACCAGTCCTCATTGAGGGGGTCAGCAGTGGAAGAGGTGAACAGTTTCATGTCCCTGGGTGTCAACATCTCAGAGGGATCTATTCTGGGCCCAATATACTGATGCAATTGGAAGAAAGCATGCCAGTGGCTATAGATTATTAGGAGCATGAGGAGATTTGCTATACACCACAGACTTCAGCAAATTTCTACAGATATGCCATAGAGAACAGTCTGGTGGTTTGCATCACCTTCTGGTATGGGGACACCAATGCACAGGATCAAAAAAAGCTGCAGAGACTTGTAGACTCGGCCAGCTCCATCACTGGAACAACTCTCCACGCCACTAAGGACATCTTCAAAAGGTGGTGCCACCGAAGGCAGCATCCCTCATTAAGGGCCCCCACCTCCCAGGGCATGCCCTCTTCTCACTGCTACCACCAGGAAGGAGGTACGGGAGCCTGAAGATAAACACTCAGCGTTTTAGGAACCACTTCATCCCCTCTGTCATCAGATTTCTAAATAGTCCATGAACATGCAAACACTATCCCACTATTTATCTTTTATATTACTCATTGTAACTTGGAGTAATTATTTATGTCGTGCACTGTAGTGCTGGCACAAAACAACAAATTTCATGACATATGTCAGTGATAATAAACCTAATTCTGATCCTTTCCCTATTGATATGCTAGAGTGAGCGGGATGCCAGGTCGATAGATTTTTGATTAGTACAAACAGGCGAATGGGGTTGAGGGGGATAATAAATCAGTCCTGATGGAATTGTGGAGAAGACTTGATGGGCTGACTGGTCTACTTCTGCTCCTATGGTCTTATTAACCTTTCAAAATGCAGTCAGTGTTGTAAATGAGGGAGGCAGGGAGAAGCAATTTGTGCAAAGCAAGATCCCATGAACTACAAAAGCAAGAGTCTAACAGGAGGCATCAGCAGAAGGCAATCAGCAAGGAACCTGATGCCAGTGATTTCTCCGCTCTGTCAGCACTGCCTGACCTGCTGAGCCCACCCACCATTTTGTGTGTTACTTTGTTTTCCAGCATCTGCAGAATCTCTTGTGTGTCCATGAGAACGTGCAGCTGGGAGAGGGAGAGGGGAACGGTGTGGACCCCTTTACCCGAGGACTGGGAGAGGAAGAGGGGACAGTGTGGACACCTTTACCCGAGGACTGGGAGAGGGAGAGGGGACAGTGTGGACACCTTTACCCGAGGACTGGGAGAGGGAGAGGGGACAATGTGGACCCCCTTACCTGAGGACTGGGAGAGGGAGAGGGGACAATGTGGACCCCCTTACCCGAGGACTGGGAGAGGGAGAGGGGACAGTGTGGACACCTTTACCCGAGGACTGGGAGAGGGAGAGGGGAACGGTGTGGACCCCCTTTATCCGGGGACTGAGAGAGGGAGAGGGGACAATGTGGACCCCCTTACCTGAGGACTGGGAGAGGGAGAGGGGACAATGTGGACCCCCTTACCCGAGGACTGGGAGAGGGAGAGGGGAATCGTATAGACCGCTTTGCCCGAGGACTGGGGGAGAAGAACGGTGTGGACCCCCCTACCCAAGGGCTGGGAGAGGCAGAAGGTGAGGAAGGGTCACATTAATAATACCCAAGGTGGGACATCTGGAGGTGAGGGTAAAGGCTACTGGGCCCGTGTCTGTTCCTATTCCTCACCCTCGTCCCAGGGCAGGGTCGTGTTTAATCTTCTGTGAGAATTTGATTAAACCAAACAGAACCACAAAGAAATCTGCTGAACTGCATTGATAATGCGTGTCCCTTGATTACAACCAGACATTCTATTTGGCTCTCATGCACTCTTAAAGACTTAAAAATTAGATTAAAGATTAGTTTTATTTGTGAGATGTACATCAAAACATCGAAACATACAGTGAAGTGCATCATTTACGTCAGCGACCAACTCCACGGTCAGTGTTGCCAAGGTTCCGATGCCAACATAGTGTGCTCACAACTTACTAACCCTAAACCATACATCTGTGGGCTGCGGGAGAAAACTGGAGTGCCTGGAGGAGAACGTACAAACTCCTTACAGACAGCAGTAGGAATGGAACCCATGTTGCTGGCACTGTTTCCACTATGCTATTGTGACGCCCAGCTCATTCATTTATTTCACTCCGTTACTGCCTCTCCTCCTTTCTATTTGTCTATTCGCCTGCCTCTCTCTCTCTCTCTCTCTCTCTCACTCTGACTATTCCTCTCCCCCCCTTCCCTGCCCTTTTCCTCCTTTCGCATTCTTTATTTCTCCTTCCCACCTCTTCTTTTCTCTCTCTCTCTCATTGTCAGTCACTTCCATCTACTTCCTCTGCATACACATTCTCTCACTATTTTCTCTTGGTAGCTCTCTCTCCCTCTCTTTTTCCCCATCCTCTCCCTCCCCTTCACAGTCTCTCCACCCCACCTCAGTGCCTCTTCTCACCCTTTTCTCTGCTCCCCATCTCTGTCTTTCTCCATCTCTTCTCCCCATCCCTCCCCTTCCCTCTTTGTGTTTGTCGGTCCTACCGATCTACCCCTCACCCTCTCTTCCTTTTCTTCTTTCCTCTCTTCCTCACTCCATCCCTCTTTTCCTCACTCCTCCCCTCTCTATCTCTCTCTCCCATTGTCTCTCTCCTCCTCTCCCTCACTCTTCCTCCCCTTTTCCCTTCCTCCCTCACTCCCTCGCTTTCTCTTGCTGTCTCTCTCTCCCCCCTTTTCTTGCTTCCCCTCATTCCTCTCTCTTTCTTTCTCCCTCTCTCTGTCTCTCTCTACCTATCCATGGTAATACAGAACAACCAACCCTAGCCCCCTCCCACTGAGCATCAAGATACAACAGCAGAATCTTATCACCGCCTTGGTGCCTGCAGCTCTGCAGAGCGGGTTGCCATGACAACCTTGCTCTGCTATACAGAGACCCAAAGAATAAGACAAACTACATGCGTTCCCACCTGACTTCCTCACTCTCCAGTCACTTGTATTTGTTCCAGCATTTGTTTCCCACACCTTCTCACCTTGTGAAGGCAGGGATGTAACCAAACAGCATCAGTGTAGCTCAGTGGCTCCTCACAGCCCCAGGAGCCGGTTCGATCCCGGCCTCCGGCGCGATCTCTGTGGAGTTTGCACATTCTCTCCGAGCTCCAGTTTCCTGCCACCTCCCAAAGAAACACTGCATTTGTGGCAGGAAAAGGATTGTGGACATGATCCTGATGCACAGGCTCCTGGAAGGGTCCTGGGAACGACAATGGCCCCTGTATTTCAGAGCAGCGACGTCACTGGTGTGAACCTAGAATCTGTGGTTTCTGATTCTCTGCCAGAGAACTTGAATCTCCCACACTCTGAGAGTCCGGGACCAAGGACTGCAGGTCACAGGCCCAGAGGCGGCCTGTCCTGGGGGGGGGGGGGGGGGGGGGGGTGTGTGTGTGTGTGTGTGTGTGTGTGTGTGTGTGTGTGTGTGTGTGTGTGTGTGTGTGTGTGTGTGTGAGAGAGAGAGAGAGAGGGAGAGAGAGAGAAGGTGGAAAGGGGACTTGTTTACCATTGTTGTTTTGTTTTGATGTTGTCGTTGTTGCTTGTGTTGTTCTGCTGAACATTGTGGAAGGGAGTAAAAGATTACCTGATTTCCAAAAGGCATAAAGTTAAAGATGACACATTTCTTTAATATTCTAAGCAAGATTACTTTTTTATTTCCATCTTTTACAGTTTCAAAATAACAGAAAAGGAAAAAGGCCCGAAGCAACAGTTTGGGCACCCTGCATGGTCAGTACTTAGTAACAGCCCCATTGGCAACTATCACAGCTTGTAAACGCTTTCTGTAGCCAGCTAAGAGTCTTCCAATTTTTATTTGGGGGATTTTCGCCCATTCTTCCTTGCAAAAGGCTTCTAGTTCTGTGAGATTCTTGGGCCGTCTTGCATGCACTGCTCTTTTGAGGTTTATCCACAGATTTTTGGTGATGTTTAGGTCGGGGGGACTGTGAGGACCTTGCAAAACCTTCAGCTTACACCTCTTGAGGTAGATCATTGTGGACTCTGAAGTGTGTTTAGGATCATTATCCTGTTGAAGAAGCCATCCTCTTTTCATCTTCAGCTTTTTTACAGACAGTGTGATGTTTGCTTCCGGAATTTGCTGGTATTTAATTGAATTCATTCTTCCCTCTACCAGTGAAATGTTCCCCGTGCCACTGGCTGCAACACAAGCCCAAAACATGAACGATCCACCCCTGTGCTTAACAGTTGGAGCGGTGTACTTTTCATGAAATTCTGCACCCTTTTTTCTCCAAACATACCTTTGCTCATTGCAGCCAAAAAGTTCTATTTTAACTTCATCAGTCCACAGGACTTGTTTCCAAAATGCATCAGGCTTGTTTAGATGTTCCTTTGCAAATTTCTGATGCTGAATTTTCTGGTGAGGACACATGAAAGGTTTTCTTCTGATGACTCTTCCACAAATGTCATATTTGTTCAGGTGTCACTGCACAGTAGAACAGTGCACCACCATTTCAGAGTCTGCTAGATCTTTCTGAAGGTCTTTTGCAGTCAAAGGGGTTTTGGTTTGCCTTTCTAACAATCTTACCAGTAATTCTCTCAGAAAGTTTTCTTGGTCTTCCAGACCTCAATTTGATCTCCACCATTCCTGTTAACTGCCATTTCTTAATTACATTATGAACTGAGGAAACGGCTACCTGAAAACACTTTGCTATCTTCTTATAGCCTTCTCCTACTTTATGGGCATCATTTATTTTAATTTTCAGAGTGCTAGGCACCTGCTTAGAGGAGCAGTGGCTGCTGATTGTTGGGACAAGGTTTGAGGACTCAGGGTATTTATAAAGCTTTGAAATTTGCATCACCTGGCCTTTCTTAATGAAGACTGTGAACAAGCCATAGCCCTAACAAGCTAATTAAGGTCTGAGACCTTGGTAAAAGTTATCTGAGAGCTCAAATCTCTTGGGGTGCCCAAACTTTTGCATGATGCTCCTTTCCTTTTTTTCACTCTAAAATTGTACAAAACAAAAATAATACACTAATCTTGCTTAAAATGTTGAGAAGAATGTTTCATCTTCTACTCACTTAACTATTCACAGTAACAGAAATTTTGACCAGGGGTGCCCAAACTTTTGCATGTCACAGTATACTGCTGCCAGAATGTGTGGTGCATTGGGGTTCCAGGCTGCCCCCAGCAAATCCTTAGGTGTGTTGGTTGTTAACACAAAAAACTAATTTCACTGTACGTTTCAATGGACGTGTGATAAATAAATCTGAATCTATAACCTGTACTTCAGAGCCACATAGACTTAGATCTGTTAAATCAATTTTTTTCCCTGCAGAATGCCACTTTTCATTACCTCACAGAGAAATCTCTTGGCCTAAGTTTCCATCCTAATTAATCAGAATTACTGACTTAAATGAGGTGAAATCTTGTTGCTTTTCAGCAGTAGTATAGTTCAAAGTTATACAATTACTATAAATTACTATAAATTAACTACTAGAATTAATTCGTCCAATGAAAGGAATGTGGAGGTAGTTTTCGTGGGTTCATGGACCATTCAGAAATCTGATGGGAGAGTCATAAAAAAGTACAGCGCAGAAACAGGCCCTTCAGACCCATCTAGTCTGTGCCGAACAACTTAAGCTGCCTACACCCATCACCCTGCACCCTGCCATTCATGTACCTATCCAAACTTTTGTTAAACATTGTAATTGAGTTCACATGCACCACTTGTACTGGCAGCTCGCTGCACACTCTCACCAACCCCTGAGTGAAGTAGTTCCCCCTCATGTTCCCCTTAAACTACTCACCTTTCTCCCTTTGTGGTGAAAAGAGGGGAAGAGGCCGTTCCTAATCAATGAGTGTGGGTCTTCAGGCTCTTAGTCCTCCTCCCCGATCTTAGCAAAAGAATAGAACCTTATTGACATTGCTCAAAACAACAAGATTGCAGTACTACTCCAGTCCATGTAGAACAGATATTTACAGTGCATGCAGCACAGCTTAATTAAAAAAACATTCCCATATTTACATGCAACAAATTACTTTGATAGTCCATAATACTCTAAGGCCATTGGCAAGCTGGGGTGTAGCGTTATTCAACTGCACAACAGCCCTCGGGAAGAAGAATGAGAAATATAATTGGAATTGGAATTGGTTTTTATTGTCACATGTACTGAGATACAGTGAAAATCTTGTCTTGCATACTGTTCATACCAAATCACAATCAGGTTTAATATCACCGGCATATGTTGTGAAATTTGTTAACTTTGAGGCAGCAGTACAATGTAATACATAATAATAGGAAAGAAAACTATATATATTAACTGTAACTCACAGTTTTTATAGTTAAGTAAGTAGTGCAAAAATCAGAAGTGGAAATAAATAAAAAGTAGTGAGGTAGTGTTCATGGGTTCAATATCCATTCAGAAATCAGATGGCAGAAGGGAAGAAGCTGTTGCTGAATTGTCGAGTGTGTGCCTTCAGGCTTCTATACCTCCTTCCTGACGGTAGCAATGAGAAGAGGGCGTGTCCTGGGTGATGGGGTCCTTAATGATGGACGCTGCCTTCTTGAGGCATTGCTCCTTGAAGAGTCTTGGCCCAAAACGTCGACTGTACTTTTTTCCATAGATGCTGCCTGGCCTGAGTTCCTCCAGCATTTTGTGTGTGTTGCTTGGATTTCCAGCATCTGCAGGTTTTCTCTTGTTTGCTCCTTGAAGATGACCTGGATACTACGGAAGTTACTGCCCATTTGGAGCTGACGAATTTAACAATTCTCTGCAACTTAGACCATAGGACCATAAGACATAGGAGCAGAATTAGGCCACCTGGCCCATCAAGTCTGCTCCACTGATCCTTTTCTCCCCTCCACCACCCCACTTCCCAGCCTTCTCCCCATAACCTTTGATGCCGTGTCCAATCAAGATCCTATCAATCTCTGCCTTAAATACACCCAACAACAGGGCCTGCACAGCTGCCTGTGGTAACAAATTCACCACCTTCTGGCTAAAGAAATTTCTCTACAACTCTGTTTTAAATGGATGCCCCTCTATCCTGAGGCTGTGCCCTCTTGTCCTAGACTCTCCCACCATGGGAAACATCCTTTCCACATCTACTCTGTCTAGGCCTTTCAACATTCGAAAGGTTTCAAAGAGATCCCCCCTCATCCTTCTAAATTCCTGCAGATATAGACCCAGAACCATCAAACGTTCTTCATAACTCTTTCAATCCCAGAGTCATCCCTGTGAACCTCCACTGAACCCTCTCCGATGCCAGCACATCTTTTCTTAGAGGAGGAGCCCTAATTTTCAAATGTCTTTGGTGACATACCTAATCTCCTCAAATTCCTTATGAAATATCGTTGTAGATGTGCCTTCTTTGTAGCTGCATCGATATGCTGGGTCCAGGTTAGGGTCTCAGGAGATAGTTTTATCCAGGAACTTGAAATTGCTCATTCTCTCCACTTCTGATCCCTCTATGAGGACTGGCGTGTGTTCCCTCGTCTTACCCTTTCTGAAGTCCACAATCAGATCAAATCTTTATACAGTGTATTGCAATAGAACAAGACAGAACAAAAAAAAATGCAGAATAAAGTGTAGCAGCTACAGAAAAAAGTGCAATGCAGGTAAACAATAAGGTGCAAGAGGGCACGTCGCAGATGGGGAAGGTCCTTAGTGATGAATGCCACCTTCTGGATGCACCGCCTCTTGGAGATGTCCTTAATGGTGGGGAGAGTTGTGCCTGTGCTGGAGATATGGAGGTGGCTGATTCTACAACCTGTGATCCTGTGCATTGCAGCCTCCAGACCAGATTTAGATTCAGAATTATTTATCACATGTACATTGAAATATACAGTTTAATGCGTCGTTTGCGTTGACAACCAACACAACACAGGGATGTGCTGAAGCCAGCCACACATTCCAGTGCCACCATAGAGTGCTCACCATGTTCAACAGAGCAGGAACACAACAACTCAGAGCACAACATGAGCACCCTGGGGCGGCACAATGCCTCACAATACCAGCGACCCGGGTTCAATTACCACTGCAGCTGGTGAGGAGTCTGTATGTCCTACCCATGGAATGCCTGGGTTATCTCCAAGTCACACAGTCCAAAGTTGTAGCGGTTGGTAGGTTAATTGGTCTTTGTGAATTGTCACGTGATTCAGCTGGGTTAAATCAGTGGTGGGGGTTGTGGGGGTGGGGCACCTATCCCACGCTGTATCCCAATAAATAAATAAATAACCAAAACAACAACAGCAAAAGAAGCCCCTTTGTCCCTCACTCACCCACCCTCATACACAGGCAGTCCTCCAACTCACAGTGTGTTATACAACCAGTTAGAATGCTCTCCGTCATACTTCTCTTGAAGTTTGTACGGACCTATAGAGCAGCAGCTGGATAGTTATAATTAGTCCCACTTCTCTGCTAATATCCTTATTTCCCTTCTAATCCTTCTGCCAATGATTTTCAATCCTGTCTGATTTTTGACCCCTCAGCTAAGCGAAACTATTTACACTACCTAGGCCCCTTGGAATTTTACAAAGTTCAATTAGGTTTTGTCTGTTCCAAACAAAATAAATCAGGCTTATCCAATCTGTTCTCGAAGTTAAAGTTTTCCAGTCACAACAATATCCTGCACTGAAGCATCTTTCCTGTAATGGAAAGAGAGAACACTGGAACTACTCAGCGGGTCAGGAAGCATCTATGGAGAGAGAAACAGTTACCGACTGGACAGCCAGGGTGGAAATGGTTAAGACAAGGGGGCATAACTTTAAGGCATGATTGGAGAAAAGTATAGGGGGGATGTTAGAAACAAGAGAAAATCTGCTGGAAATCCAAGCAGAACACACAGAATGCTGGAGGAACTCAACAGGCCAGGCAGCATCTTTGGAAAAAAGTACAGTCAACGTTTCGGGCCGAGACTCTTCGGCAGGACTGATGTCAGAGTTAAGTTTTTTTAAGTAGTGGACACGTGGAACGTAGTGGCGACAGATACATTAGAGACATTTAAGAGACTCTTTGATAGGCACACGGATACTAGAAAACTGGAGGACTACTGTTATGTATTTGGAACTTCAAAGCATTAAACTAGTTTAAAGGAAGATGCGGGAGTCCGAAATGCGGGTCTAACTTTGTGTTTAAGCGAAGTACACACTTATCACACTTGTGTGATGACATATGCAATCCACATATTTATACATAAAACCCATAATGAATTATTTAATCAAACAAGAATACTTAATCAAACTATGCATATATAAGATTACTCAAGTATTATTGAAATATTAAATACAACAATTATGGAAAAGTTAGATTGATCTTGGAGTACTCATCAGGGGTGATTGATAAGTTCGTGGCCTAATGTAGAAGGAGATGAGTTAATAACTTCAAACTTTCTGCATAATCACTCAAAGAGTTGAACTGCATGTGCGTGTAATAAGAGCTGTATAACTCATCATCTACCTTAGGCCATGCTGTGGACACTTTCTGGAGGTTCAAGATCTGTATGCTCCACGACCGCTGGACTAAGTGTGTAAATGTAGGAAGAGACTATGTTGAAAAATAAATGTGTTAGGTTTTCTAAAATTGACTCCTTCTACTTTGGGCCATGAACTTATCAATTACCCCTTGTACATGATTCACTAAAAGTGCAGTCACAGGTGGACAAGGCGGTGAAGAGGACGTTTGGCACGCTGGCCTTCATCAGTCAGGGGACTGAGTACAGGATTTGGAACATTACATTGTGGTTGTAGAAGACATTGGTGAGGCTGCACCAGGAGTCCTCTGTACAGTTCGAGCTACCCTGTTACAGGAAAGATGTCATTAACTTGGGAAGAATGCAGATTGAGATTTACAAGAATATTGCCAGGACTGAAGAGCCTGAGCTTTAGGAAGAGGTTTGGACAGGCTAAGACTTTATTCCTTGTACCATTGTATTTGAACTTGTATTCCTTTATCTCCTTGTAGGAGATGGACTGGTGACCTTATTGAAGCACATAAGTTCATGACGGGTACAGATAGGATGAATGTATACAGTCTTATTCCTAGGAAAAGGGAACCAAAAGCCACAGGTTTAAGGTGAGAGGGGAAAGATTTCAAAGGGACCTGAGGGCCAACTTCTTCTCACAGGTAGACAGTATTTGGAACGAGATGCTACATGAAATCCTTGAGGCAGGACATGGGCCAAATGTGGGTAAATGGGACCAGCTCAGGTCAACATCTTGGGTGTGCTGATAAGTTGTGCCAAAAGAGCTGTTTCTGCAGGTGGTAGATTATGATGGAACTTTGACAGAATGCATGCTGGGCTGAGATGTGGCAGATGGAGTTCAATCCGGAATATTATGAAGTGATTCAGTTTGACACCAATCGAATGGACAGCCAGAGACTTTTTCCCAGGGTGGAAATGGCTAATACAAGGGGGCATAACTTTAAGTTATTTGTAGGAAAGTATAGCAGGAATATCAGAGGTAGTGTTTTACATAGAGAGTGGTGGGTACGTGGAATGTAGCTGCCAGAGGTAGTGGTAGAGGCAGACACATTGGGAAGATTTTAGAGACTCTTAGATAGGCACATGGATCATAGGAAAATGGAGGGCTATGGAGGAGGGAGGAGTAGATTGATCTTAGAGTAGAGTCAAAGGGTTGGCACAACATTGTGGGCTGAAGGACCAGTACTGTGTGGTACTGGTACTATGTTCTGTGATGTGTTATTCTAAGTCTCTATGAAACACCAATATCAACAAATAAAAAAAGAACATTGAGAGATGCTATTAGGACAACTTTCAAAACCGGTACAGTAACTTAGTGATCCTTATTCCTTTGACAACCAATCCAGCGCCTTCGCCAGAAGGAATGTACCGTTTGAAGAAGGAGCCTTGTCATTATCGTTCAGATTCTCATTCAAATTTCCTTATCACATCTACATCGAAACACATAGTGTCGTTTGCGTCAATAACCAACACAACCTAAGGATGTGCTGGGGGCAAGTGTCACCACATATTCTGGTGCCAGTATAGTGTGTCCACAATGTTTAGCAGTGTAACACAAACAACAACAATAACAACAACAACATGACAACAGCAACAAAGCAACTGCAGCAAAACAAGCCCTTTTTCCTCCCACCAACCCATCCAATGCCAGGACAGGCTCCGGGTCAACAGACCTCTGCTTTACAGATTCAGGGCTTTGCCCATTGGGTCTCAACTTCTGGACTTCCGATCAACCTTTGGGCTTCAGTCTTCAGTATCAACCCCAGAATTTGCTGATGACAGGACTCAGAACTCCAGGCCTCGATCTCCGGTCTCACCAATAACAGGATCCCAAATTCCAGTCTCACTAATGACAGAACTTCAGGCCTCCTTCTCCAGTCTCGCTAATGATGGGACCCCAAACTCCAGGCCTCAAACTCCGGACTCACTGATGATGAAAATCCAAACTCCAGGCCTTGAACTCTGGTCTCACCAATGACAGGACTCTGAACTCCAGGCCTCGAACTCCAGACTAGCCAATGACAGGACCCCAAAACACAGACTAGCCAATGACAAGACCCCAAACTCCAGGTCTTGAACTCTTGTTCCACCAGTAACAGAACCCTGAACTCCAGGCCTCAAACTCTGGACTACCCAATGACAGGACCTCAAACTCCATAGGCCTCAAACTCTAGTCTTGCCAATGATGGGACCTCAAGTTCTGGTCTCATCAATAACAGGATCCTGAACTCGTCCTACCAATGACAGGACCCCAAACTCTGGGCCGCAAACTCTGTTCTCGCCAATGATGGGACCCTGAACTGCAGTCCCACCAAAGATGGGACCCCAAACTCCAAGCCTCAAAATCTGGATTAACTAATGACAGGACCTCAAATTCCAGGCCTTGAACTCTGGTCTTGCCAATGACACGACCCCAATCTCCAGGGTCTCGAACTCTGGTCTCGCCAATGACATGACCCCAATCTCCAGGGTCTCGAACTCTGGTCTCACCAATGACAGGACCCCAATCTCCAGGGTCTCAAACTCTGGTCTCACCAATGACAGGACCCCAATCTCCAGGGTCTCGAACTCTGGCCTCACCAATGACAGGACCCCAATCTCCAGGGTCTCGAACTCTGGTCTCACCAATGACAGGACCCCAATCTCCAGGGTCTCGAACTCTGGTCTCACCAATGATGGGACCCCAATCTCCAGGGTCTCGAACTCTGGTCTCACCAATGACAGGATGCCAAATTCCAGGCCTTGAACTCTGGACTTGCCAACTCGTTGATCTAGAGGGCCACCAGCCCTTGTGTCTCAACATCAATAATTCAAGGGGAATTAGGAATAGGTGATAAACGCTGGTCTTGTCAACAGTCTCCCAGTGAGATGAATGACTATGAATCATCTCTCCAAGCTGGCATGTCATTAGTAAATGTCTGTACCCTCTCCAAAACCTCCTGCACCATTGGACACAGTGGCTAGCAAAGCATTAACTGGGAAAATGTGCTCTTATGTTCTATCTGTCTTCTTAGTAAATCCAGGATCGCTTTGATGGCACCACTGATTGCCCACACAACAGCTGTGTTCACTGCGTTAATTCTAAAACTAACTTTCTGAAAACAGAAAGAAGATTAAAAAGTTGGCACAACATCGTGGGCCAAAGGACCTGTACTGTGCTGTAGTGTTCAATGCTCTATTTCCAAAAGATTAGATGACAGTAGTACAAGACGGTGACGAGGCCGTGTTTGGAATATTGTGTTCAGTCTGAGTCATCCTGCTATCGGAAAGATTCCATTCAGCTGGACAGAGTGCAAAGGAGATTAATAAAGATGTCAGGACTTGAGAGACTGAGTTACTGGGACTTTATTCACTGGGATGTCGGAGCGGTGATCTAATTAAAGTGTATAAAATCATGAGTTGGATACCTAGATAAAGTGATTGCACACAGCTTTGGTCCCAGAATGAAGAAATTAGAGGGCACAAATTTGTGAGGGGGAGACATTTTAAAGGAACCAGAGGGGCACATCTTTCATCCAGGGGGTGGTGAGTATATGCCAGAGGAAATGGTTGACACAGGCTCAATAACAACATTTGGACAGGGCGTCAAAGGCTCCAAGAAGTCACAGAGTCATAGGACACTATTGCACAGACAGCCCCTTTGGCCCATCTAGTCCATGCTGAATCATTAATCTGCCTAGTTCCATCAATCTGTACCTGGACCATAACATTCTCATGCATGTATCTATCCAAATTTCTCTTAAATGTTGAAACTGAACCCACATCCACCATTTTCACTGGCAGCTCGTTCCACACTCTCACCATCCCGAATGAAGAAGTTCCCCCTTGTGGTCCCCTTAAACATTTCACCTTTCACCTTTAACCCTTGGTATCTGGTTCTAGTCTCCCAACCTCAGTAGAAAAAGCCTGCCTGCATTTACCCTATCTATACCCCTCATATTTTTGTAACCCTCTATCAAATCTCTCTACACTCCAGGGAATAAAGTCCTTAGCTATTCAATCTTTCCCTATAACAGGGCCTAAGGTCCTGGCAACATCCTTGTAAATTTTCTTTGCACTCTTTCAATCTTTCCTACATCTTTCCTATTGGTAGGTGACCAAAATGTACTCCACAGTACTCCAAATTCGGCCAAACCAAAGTTTTCAACATAACATTCCATCTTCGGTACTCAGTACTTTGATTGATTAAGGTCAATGTGCTGAAAGCTTTCTTTACAACCCTATCTACCTGCGACCCCCACTTTCAAGGACATGTATTCTGTATTCCCAGATCCCTCTGTTTAAATACACTCCACAGTGCCCTACTGTTTATCATGTAAGTAGTACCATATTTGTCCTCCCAAAGTGCAACACCTCACACTTGCCTCAATAAATTCCGTCTGCCATTTTCAGCCCATTTTTCTAGCTGATCCAGATTCTGCTACAAGCTTTGATAGTTCTCCTCCCTGTCCACTACAGCCCCGATCTTGGTGTCATCCACAAATTTGTTGATCCAATTAACCACATTATCATCCAGATTGTTGATATAGATGACAAACAACAATGGACCTAGCATGATCTCTGCAGTACACCATAGTCACAGGCCTCTAGTCAGAGAGTCAACCATCTACTACCACTCTCCGGCTTCTACCGTGCAGCCAATGTCTAATCCAATTTACCACCTCATCCTGAATGCCAGTGGGAAAATATGTCTGAGGGGGATAATGAATCAGCCATGGTGGAATGGTGGAGCAGACTCAATGAAACAAATGGAATAATTCTGTTTCTATGTCTCACAGTCTTTTGAACACTTACATAGATTTAGAGCAGAGGTTCCCAAATGGGGTCCTTGGACCCCTCAGTTAATGGTAGGGGTCCATGGCATAAAAAAGGTTGGGAACCCCTGGTTTAGAGGATATGGGCCAGACACAGGCAAATGGAGCCTGCTGAGATGGAAGTGTTGGTTCACATGGACCAGCTTCTACACTGCTGTTATAAAACTATTAAATAGTTCCCTAATAATGATAAAATGGACTCTTTATCTCACAGTCTACCTCATTATGATCTTGCACCTTATAGTTTGCCTGCAGTACACGTTAACTCAACCATGGACAGTCCCATGCCCAGCTGTAAAAGGAGGAGGGTTGGGATGGGGCCAGCAACCTCGTCCTGTAAAAACCCAGAGCTACAGAAATGCCAACAGTAGCTCCAAAAATCTTATCTCTAGGACAGGGCAGATTTTTGTAGGGCTACACCTGGAGACAACTTGAAAGACTGGCCTAAGTCAAAGGACTCTTGTGAGCTGCTGTCAACGGCCTATGCCTCAGTAGAAGAGCTAGGCTTAAGTAAAGTAATGCATTGCACTTTCTCTATAGCTGTTACACTTTATTCTGCACGCTTATTGTGTTTCCTTGTTCTACCTCAGTGCACCATGATTTGATCTGTGGGAACATTACACAAGAAAAGCTTTTCACTGTATCTTAGTACATGTGACAATAATAAATCAATTCCAATACCAACATACCTAGCTGCAGGAAGAAAATATCCATTAAATTGTGTTTGCTTCCAGTGTCCATAAAACTCTGACAAATAAAAATTTAGCCAACAATATGTACTGGGAATTCTGAGGCCCTCCGAAGGTCACCGTCGACTGTGGTATTGCATCCGAGCTGTCTATCTGATATGCAAGCCAGGGCAGTACGATATGGAGAGCAAGCTGTTCTTCATTTAGCAGGCTTGTGCTTTCCATGTAGCTGATGAATCCAAAGGAACTGCAGACGCTGATACAGTTTGGCAGCAGCTGCGTCGCAGGAGATGCCACTCAGCGTTAATCTCAAATTAGGATTGTTTAGGGACTCCAGCTCCAGATTTCTACCTCAGGATTTACTCTTGAAGGCTTCCTCCGAGTGGGCATAGCCGCAAGACAACAGAAGTTTAGAACATAGAAATCTACAGCACATTACAGGCCCTTCAGCCCACAATATTGTGTCTACCATGTAACCTACTCTAGAAACTGCCTAGAATTTCCCTGCTGCATAGCTCTCTATTTTCTAAGCTGCATGTACCAATCTAAGAGTCTCTTAAAAGACCCTACTGTATCCACTTCCACCACCGTCGCTGGCAGTGCATTCCACGCACCCACCATACTCTGTGTGAAAAACTTACCTCTGACTTCCCCCTTGTACCTACTTCCAAGCACCTTAAAACTATACTCTGTCACGTTAGCCATTTCAGCCCTGGGAGAAAGTTTCCGGCTATCCACACAATCAATGCCTCTCATCATCTTATATGCCTCTATCAGGTCACCTCTCATCCTCTGCTGCTCCAAGGAGAAAAGGCCAAGTACACTCAACCTAATCTCACAAGGTACACCCTCCAATTCAGGCAATATCCTTGTAAATCTCCTCTGCACTCTCTCTATAGTATCCACATTCTTCCTGTAGTGAGGTGACCAGAACTGAACACAGTACTCCGAGTGGGGTCTAACTAAGGTCTTATATAGCTTCAACATTACCTCACAGCTCTTGAACTCAATCCCACAGTTGGTGAATGCCAACACACCATACACCTTTTTAACAACACTGTCAACCTGTGCAGCAGCTTTGAGAGTCCTATGGACATGGACCCCAAGATCTCTCAGATCCTCCACACTGCCAAGAGTCTTACCATTAATATTACATTCTGTCTTCTGATTTGACCTACCAAAATAACCACTTCACACTTAGCTGGGTTGAAGTCCATCTGCCACTTCTCAGCCCAGTTCCGCATCCTATTGATGGCCCACTGTAACTGCTGACAACCTTCCAGACTATCCACAACACACTCAACTTTTGTGTCATCAGCAAACTTACTAACCCACCCTTCTACTTCCTCATCCAGGTCATTCATAAAAATCACGAAGAGGAGGGGTCCCAGAACAGATTCCTGCAGAACACCACTGGTCACTGTCCTCCAAGGAGAATACAAACCATCTACAAACGTTTGTACAACTACCTTTTGCCTTCTTTGGGCAAGCCAATTCTGGATCCACAAAGCAAGCTCCCCTTGGATCCTATGCCTCATTACTTTCTGAATGAGCCTTCCATGGGGAACCTTATCAAATGCCTTTTACTGAAATCCATATACACCACATCCATTGCTCTACCTTCATCAATGTGTTTTGTTTTATCCTAAAAGAATTCAATCAGGCCGGTAAGGCAAGGCTTGCCCTTGAGAAAGCCATGCTATCAGAGTTTTCCTATCCTAGATGAGCTGCCAACCATGACTCATGAGCTGAACCAACTAGTCTTAAGTTGCCAGTAGACCACCTTTCCTCCTCCTCCTGTCAGTAGAAACGGTTCCACTGAGGATTAGTAGCTTAGCCACACCTGAAGGCCAGGAGCCAGACTTGGTTGAAAAGATTACTTGAGATGCACACCATTGGAAGCATTTAATAGGTAGTGGGAGCTTATCACCCAACATGACAACCTTAAGTAACCACAGGCAGTGAATTTCACACTCCGAATCCTGCTCTTACCCAATGAGACCTGGTCAGACTCTGGCTACACAGCTGAAGGACTGCAGACAGCAGATGCTTAAGCTCCAGTCCTTTGATAAAGGACCTGTTTCCATGCTGTTTGACTCGATGAACTCTAAATCACAATCATCAAAAATCATGACTCATTCAGCAAGTCCCTGTCAAGTCTTACCGATTTTTATCGATGCCCATTGAAAGCATTCTGTCTGGATGCATACTGACTCAGAATGGCAATGGCTCTACCCGTGACTGCAAGAAACCGCAGAGAGTTGTGGACACAGCTCAGCACATCACAGAAGCCAGCCTCCCCTCCATGGACTCTTTCTAGACTTCTCACTGCCTCGGTAAAGCAGCAGCGTAGCCAAAAACTCCACCCTCCCTGGACATTCTCACTTCTCCTCTATCCCACCAAGCAGAAGATACAAAAGCCTGAAGGCACGGACCACCAGGATCAAAGAATTCAAGTTCAAGTTTATTGTCATTTAACCTTGTATGCTACCAAACTAACTACGTCCCTCTGGACCAAGGTGTAATTCACACACAACACATAAAGTAATATTGCCACAAATAAATTAACAAATAATAAGGTGCATATAGAATAAAAATTAAAAATAAAGAGCGTAACACTACTGATGCTTCATACGTTGTGAGACCTGGGTAGTTGCAGGGCGTTCAGTAGTCTCACAGCCTGGGGGAAGAAGTTGTTTCCCATCTGAACAGTTCTTGTCCTAATGCTACGTTACATTCTGCCTGATGGTTAGGGTCAAAGAGATTGTTGGATGGATGGGAGGGATTTTTGACAACGCTGAGGGTCCTGCAGTCCGATCCCTTGCAATTCCCATACCAGACGGTGATGTAGATGGTCAGGACACTCTCAAAGGTGTAAAATTTGATTAAAATAGTGAGGGGGGGAGTCTCACCCACCACACTCTCCTCAGGAAGCTGAGACTTTCTTGACCAAAGAGGTGGTGTTGAGGGACCAGGGGAGATCATCTGTTGCATGTACTTCCAGAAGCTTGGTACTCCTAACTTTCTTCACAGAGGAACCGAGTGTGCCCAGTGAGGATTGGTAGCCTGCACCTTCCTAAACTCCACAATCTTCTCTTTGGCCTTGTCCACATTAACACTCAGATTGTTGTGCTCACACCATTCTACCAGCTTCTATTCCACTGTTATCAGACTGTGGAACAGGTCTCCTGTACGTTAAGATGAACTTTTGCCCTTACAATCTGGCAGCATCCTGGTATCACAATTCGTTCTGCTGATGCTGGAAATCCTGAACAACACAGACAAAATGCTGGAGGAACTCAGCAGCACAGGCAGCTACTATGGAAATGAATAAACAGTCGACTTCTCAGGCTGAGACCCTTCATCAGGACTGGAATGGAAAGGGGAAGATGCCAGAATGAAAAGGAGGATAGCTGGAAGGTGATAGGTAAAGCCAGGTGGGTGGGAAAGATGAAGGGCTGGTAGGAGAGGAGAGTGGACCGTAGCAGAAAGGGAAGGAGGAGGGCACCCAGGGCAAAGTGATGGGCAGGTGAGAGGAGCTAAAAGGCCAGAATGGGAAATGAGGAAGAGGGAGAGGGAGGGATTCTTTTTTACAGGAAGTTGAAATCGATATTCATGCCATCAAGTTGGAAGCTGCCCAGATGGAATATAAGGAATTGCTTCTTCACCCTGAGGGCGGCCTCATTTTGGCACGTGTCCGAACCAGAATGGGAATTGGAATTAAAATGTTTAGCCACCAGGAAGTTCTGCTTGTGGTGGACAGTGCAGAGGTGCTCGACAAAGTGGTCCCCCAATTTGTGATGGGTCTCACCAATGTAGAGGAGGCCACATCAGGAGCATTGGACACAATAGCCGACCCCAGCAGGTTCACAGGTAAAGTGCTGCCTCACCTGGTAGGACTGTTTGGGGCCCTGAATGGAGGTGAGGGAGGAGGTGTATGGGCAGGTGTAGCACTTAGGATGATTGCAAGGAAAAGTGCTGGGAGGGAGATTAGTGGGGAGAGATGAGTGGACAAGGGAATTGCAGCCAAGGGTTTAGGAGGGGAGGGTGGAGGGAGGGGAGAGGGAAGGAGGGACAAGGAAAGGGAAGAAGGGGACGGGAAGGAGAAGAAAGGAATGGAATGGGAAGGAAAGGGATTATTTTTTATTTATTTATTGAAATAACAATGTGGAATAGGCCCTCCCAGCCCTTCGAGCCATGTCATCTAGCAATTCCCTGATTTAATCCTAACCTAATTACAGGACTGTTTATAATAACCAATAACTTATTAACCGGTACCGTGGGAGGAAACCAGTGCACCGAGAGGAGGCCCACGCAGCCATGGGGAGAACGTACAAACTCCTTACAGACAGCGACAGGAATTGAACCCAGCTTGCCTGTACTATAAAGTTTTGAGCTTACCACACTGATCCAAGATTCAAAATTATTTATGACATATACATCAAAACATTTAGTGCAAGGCACCATTTGCGTTCATAGCCAGCACATCCAAGAGTTTGCTGGAGCTGTCTGCGGGCAGTAACACTTGCAGGTAGGAACGAAAAGGAAGGGAGCAGTTTTGAAGGAATGCCGAAAGTTGCAGGAAGACGAAGGGAAAAGGTTGAGGGGGGTGAGAGAAAGGAGAGTGTGGAAAAGGGAAAAAGGAGAAATGGAAGGGAACTGAGGTCAAAGAGGGGGAGAAGAGGATAGAGAGAGGGTGAAGGGAGCTGGAGGTATGAGGTTTCAGGAAGAGGATATTTGCTGACATTCTAAGGTTATGCTTCTTTGCTCTTCTGACTGAGATATGATCCTGAATGGTTTAATTGCACAGTGACTGGCTCTGTGCAATGGAATGTCACAGTTAATCTCTGCTCAATAAAGAAACTCTTGTTATCTTGGAGAGAATTAATTATTTTTTTCCTTCCTTAAATCTCTTACCACATTCTTTACAGATAAATCCATTGGTTCCATTACCCAGTGAATAATCGGCATGTCACAGTATTACAGGACTGAAGTTGGCCAGAGACCAGTTTATATTGAATTAAAGTCAAAGACTCCAAAAGTGTAAACAGCAAGTTCTTTTCAGCATCTTATCAACTCACAGGGTGTCTCAGAACTCTATATTTAAGAACCCTTCAGTTGGTGTGCTCTGAACAAGCTCTTTCATCAGCTGGGTCCTTTTCCTGACCTTGGACTTGGACTCAGCTCCCAGATCCCATTGTTGGGACAGTAGCTGATTCCTAATCATAGAACATAGAACACTACCCCACAGTTCAGCCCCTAAAGCCCACAATGTTGTGCTGACCTTTGAACATGCTCTAAGATCAATCTAACCCTTCCGTCCCACATCCATCGCCCTCCATTTTTCTATCATCTGTGTGCCTATCTAAGTCTCTTAAATGGCACTAATGTATTTGCCTAACAGGGCATTCCATGCAGCACCAACTCACTGTATAAAAAGCCTACCTCTGACACCACCACCTCCCCATACTTTCCTCCATTCACCTTAAAATTATGCCCCTTTGTATTAGCCATTTCCACCCTGAGAAAAAGCCTCTGCCTGTCTATTCAATCTACACCTCCTATACGCTATCAAGACACTTCTCATCCTTCTTTGCTCCAGAGAGAAAAGCCCTAGCTCGTTTAACACAGGGAAAGGTTGAATAGCTAAGGGCTTTATTCCCTGGAGTGGAAATAAAGGAGATAAGGTGAGAGAGGGAAAGGGGGATGGGAAATGGTGAAGGGGGAGTTGGGGGGCATTACCAGAAGTTTGAGAAATTGATGTTCATGCTATCAGGTTGGAGGCTACCCAAACGGAATATAGGGTGTTGTTCCTCCAACCTAAATGTGGCCTCGTCATGACGGTGGAGGAGGCCATGGATGGACAGATCGGAATGGGAATGGGAAGCGTAATTAAAATGGGTGGCCACTGGGCGATCCTGCTTGTTCTGGCGGACAGAGCATAGATGCTCAGTGAAGCGGTCTCCCAATCTAAGTTGATTTTTTTCCACTGAGGTTGGGTGAGACTAGAACTAGAGGACATAGGTTAAAGGTGAAAGTGAAATGTTTAAGGGGAACATGAGGGGGAACTTCTTCACTCAGAGGCTGGTGTGAGTGTAGAATGAACTGCCAGTGGAAGTGGTGGATGAAATTTCGATTTGCACGAGTACATGGATGCGAGGGGTATGGAGTGTTCTGATCCAGGTCTAGGTTGATGGGTCTAGACATTGTAATAGTCTGGCATAGACTAGATGGGCCAAAGGGCCTGTTTCTGTACTGTAGTGCTATGACTATGACTATCCTCATAAAACATGCTCTCTAATCCAGGCAACATCCTTGCAAATCTCCTCTGCACCCTCTCTAAAGCTTCCACATTCTTCCTATAATGAGGTGACCAGAACTGAACACAATACTCCAAGTGTGGTCTAACCAGGGTTTTTTATAGAGCTGCAACATTAGCCTGGGGCTCAAGAACTCAACCCCCCAATTAATGAAAGCCAACACACCATTCAACGACTTAACCATCCTATCAACCAGTACAGCAGCTTTGAGGTATCTATGAACATGGACCCCAAGATCCCTCTGTTCCTCCACACTGCTAAGAATCCTGTATTCTGTCTTCAAATTTAACCTTCCAAAGTGAATCACTTCAAACTTTCCCAGATTGAACTCCATCTGCCTCTTTCCAGTCCAGTTCTGCATCCTGTCAATGCCCCTTTATAACCTTCTACACCATCTAGGACTCCAACAACCTTCATGTCATCTACAAATTTACTTACCCACACTTCCACTTCCTCAAGCAAGCCTTTTATCCTGGGATAGTAACTGGGTCCTATTCCTGGAAATTGTCACTGGTCCCAGCTCCGGGCACCTACTCCAGCATCCTGTTCTTGGAATTGGTTTATTATTGGCACATGTACAGATATACAGTGAAAATCTTGTCTTGCATACTGTTCATAGAGGTCAGATTATTACCCTGTACATTGAGATAGAACAAGGTTCCTTAAGGTTGTTATAGCCAGGGATAGTAATGGGGATAAGCTCCCACTCCCACCTCATCAGATCATCTAGAAGAAGGAAAACTGATCTCAAACCTCTTCTCCCTTGCGGCTCTACCCACCCATGGAGAAGGCTTTGGGAGTAAACCCCGAGGGAAAAATCTGGACCTGGAGTCCCTGAGGAAGTCCTATGTTCAGTTCAACACTGACTGGCAACTCATGTATCAGTCTCTGCCATTCCTTTAGGTCATCAGCTGCATGGAGTGAGGGAGCCTGCTGCATGGCCAACAGATTGCTCTCCATATTGTACTGCCCTGGCTTGCTTACCTAGACAGCTAGGATGCAACGTCCATGGTCAGCCCTGACCAACAGAGGCCTCCAAGATGAGGTAGAATAAGGTTAAAGACAATTATAATGCAGAATAAAGTGTAGCAGCTACAGAGAAAGTGCAGTGCATGTAGACAATAAGGTGTATCAGAATTCGAATCAGGTTTAACTTTGGGAAATTTGTTGACTTCAGCTGTACAATGCAATATATAATAATAGAGAAAAAACTGTGAATTTAAATAAATATATATATATA
Source organism: Hemitrygon akajei (assembly GCF_048418815.1). Lineage (NCBI taxonomy): Eukaryota > Metazoa > Chordata > Chondrichthyes > Myliobatiformes > Dasyatidae > Hemitrygon > Hemitrygon akajei. Next base: position 12,344,793 of record NC_133127.1, on the reverse strand, counting down.
TAAATAGTTCAATAAGTAGTACAAAAATAGAAATAAAAAAAGTAGTGAGGTGGTGTTCATGGGTTCAATGTTCATTCAGAAATCGGATGGCAGAGGGGAGAAAGCTGTTCCTGAATCATTGAATGTGTGCCTTCAGGCTTCTATACCTCCTTCCTGATGGTAGCAATGAGAACAAGGCATGACCTGAGTGATGAGGGTCCTTAATGACGGGCACTGCCTTGAAGATGTCCTGGAAACTACAGAGGTTAGTGCTCATGATGGATCTGGTTGAGTTTACAAATCCCTGCAGCTTACTTTGATCCTATGCAGTAGACCCCCACCCCCCTCCCATCCCATACCAGATGGTGAGGCAGCCAGTTAGAATGCTCTCCACAGAACATCTGTAGAAATTGTTGAGTGTTCTGGGTGACATGCCAAATCTTCTCAAACTCCGAATGAAATATAGCTGCAATTGTGCCTTCTTTGTAGCTGTGTCGATATGTTGGGTCCAGGTTAGATCCTGAGAAATATTGACACCCAGGAACTTAACATTGCTCACTCTCGCCACTTCTGATCCCTCTACGAGGACTGGTATGTGTTCTCTCATCTTACCCTTTCTGAAGTCCACAATCAGCTCTTCGGTCTTGCTGACATTAAGCGCAAGGTTGTTGCTGCAGCACCGCTCAACCAGCTGATAAATCTCACTCCTGCATGCCTTCTTGTCATCATCTGAAATTCTGCCAATAATGGTTGTATCATCAGCAAATTTATAGATGGCATTTGAGCTATGCCTAGCCGCACAGTCATGGCTTAAAAAAAAGTAGAGCAGTGGGCTAAGCACACATCCCTGAGGTGTGCCAGCGGTCATTATCAGCAAGGTGGAGATGTTATTTCCAATCCGCACAGATTGTGGTCTTCCAGTTAGGAAGCTGAGGATCCAGTTGCAGAGGGAGGTACAGAGGCCTAGATGCTGTAGCTTTTCAATCAGAACTGTAGGAATTATTGTGTTAAATGCTGACCTGTAGTCATTAAACAGCATCCTGACATACAGTAGGTATTTGTATTGTCCAGGTGATCCAAACCTGCATGAAGAATGAGAACGCATCTGCCATTGACCTATTGTGGTGACAGGCAAATTGCAGTGGGTCCAGGTCCCTGCTGAAGCAGGAGTTGCTTCTAGCCTTGACCAACCTCTCAAAGCACCTCATCACTGAGGATGTGAATGCTACTGGATGATAGTTGTCCAGGCAGCTCACTCTGCTCTTCTTGGGCACATGTATAATTGTTGCCCTTATGATTCCTAATTGTCCTTGTAAGGTGTTAAAGAGGTAAGTAGGTTATTGTGTCTCATGTGCCAAGATGCAGTGAAAATCTTTTTATCATTTGCTGTTCGCACACATCAGAGCATCGAGGTGAGGCCTGTCGGTCGGGGTTGACCATGGATGTTGTGCCCTAGCTGTCATATGCAAGTCAGGGCAGTACAATCTCCACGCACTTGATGAATCCAAAGGAACGGCAGGTACCAATACACCAGTGTCAACTCAGGAGTTGTCAATCAGAGTTGAACTCAATGTAGGATTGCCTTAGGGACTCCAGCTCCAGAATTTTCCTTCGGGAATGACTCCAAAAGCCTTCCGCATGAGTGAGTACAGCCACAAGACAACAGAGGTTTGAGATCAGAGTTTTCCTTCTCCTTAATGAGATGCCAATGAGTCCCATCTGCCCGAAGTGACAGGTTTTAAGGCGCCAGTAACCCACCTTTGCCCCTTCTCCTGTCAGTAGAAACAGTTTCACCTGACTTAGTAGCTAAGCTGTACACAAAAGCCAGGAGCTGGACTTGGTTGTCAGAACCACATGCCATGGGGATCATTTAATAGATAGTGGGTTATCCCAGGTTATCCCTGCCACCTCCCCCCGGCTATGACAACCATAAGGATCCACACTGAAGTCACTACAAGGAGAATAATAACAGAATGCAGAATAAAGTGTTACAGTCACAGAGAAAGTGCAGTGCAGGCTGACAATAAAGTATAAGGTCAAATCAAGGTAGGTTGTGAGGACAACAGTCCATCTCATTGCACAAGGGAGCCTCTCAATGGTCTTACAACAGCAGGGTAGGAACTGTTATCTCATTCTCTCAAGAGAGAGGGACAGAAAGAGATTGGTCTGGGCAAGTAACACATCATAACAAATGATTAAAATTTTCCTAAATGCACCAATGAGAGAGACTCGGCCTGAATTATTCAAATCCGGACCAGGCCTGATAGAAAAGGTTTTACAACCTGAACCTCTTCAAAGATACTTTGGATAAAAAGTCACCCCTGCAAAGACAGGAAGTAAGTTTAGGAGAGGCATCAGAGGGAGGGTTTGTTCACAGAGCCTGAATGCACTGTGGGGACGGTGGTAGAGGCAGATACATCAGGGACATTTAAGAGACTCTTGGATGGGCACATGGATGAGAGTAAAAATGGAGGGTTATGGGTTGTGCAGAAGAGATTTTTCGATTGATTTTGGAGTATGTTTATATAGATCAACACAACATCATGGGCTGAAGAGGACTTTCTAAACAGACGATACCTCAAGAAGGTGGATTCCATCCATCTCACTATCCAGGACGTGCCCTCTTCTCATTACTACCATCAGGGAGGAGGTACAGGAGACTGAAGACACACATTCACATTTCAGGAACAGCTTCTTCCCCTCTGCTATCAAATCTCTGAATGGACACTGAACCCATGAACACGACCTCAATATTTTCCGTCTCTTTTTGCACTACTTACTTTATTTATTTATCTCTTATTGTAACTTACAGTGATTTTTTAATTATTTATTGTACTGTACTCCTGCTGCAAAACAACAAATTTCACAACATTACAGTATGTCAGTGATAAATCTGATTGTCATTCAACCTATTCGACCCTATAAATCACACTCTGGGAGAGAATGATACCTGAGTCAGATTGCTGTGATTCAAAATCCTATCAGAAACAAACTGTGGGGGCAACATTACCATGGGGAAGATGGGCACCAATAATCTAGACTAGCATAAGCAAAATCATCAAAATGGGACTAGCTTGGATAGACACCTTGGTCAGTTGTCCAGTTGAGCTGTATAGCTCTGTGACTCCATCTAGCCTCCCGTAATGATGTCCTCTCGATCTAGAACCTCTTCAGGCACATTCCCAACTCCCATTCATTTTACCTCACAAAGTTGCTATCCATCATGAAGGACCCTTAGAATCAGAATCAACTTTAGTTTCACTGACATATGTTATAAACTTTGTTGTTTTGCAGTAGCTGTACAGTGCAATACATGAAAAATCATAAATTGCAACAAGAAATATATACTGCGTATATAAATTAAATTTAAAAGTACTGCAAAAAGAGAGAAAAAAAAAGTGAGGCAGTGTATATGGGATCATTGACCGTTCAGTAACCTGATAGCAGAGGGGAAGAAGCTGTTCCTAAAATATTGAGTGTGTATCTTCATGCTCCTGTACCTCCTCCTTGATGGTAGCAATGAGTAGAGGGCATGTTGTTCACCACACAGGATATACACTCTTCTTATTCTAACAGATATAGAATAAAGTTGCATAAACACGTAAACACCAGCATGCATTTACAATGTAAACAGCATTATAAAAATGCCTTACAGTGCAGTGTAGTCAATGACAGGTGTAATAGATAGAGAAGGGTGGCACGTCTAACCAGACTGGTTGATCAGATTAATTGCCTGAGGAAGAAGCTGTTAAGGTGGCGTGAAGTTTTTCATTTAACAGCCCTATAGCTCTTTCCAGAGGGGAGCTTTTGGAAAAGGCAGTTTGCAAGGTGGCCGCTTCCGCAATGATTTTTCCAGCTTCCTTGCCCTGGATCCGTATAAATCCTGCAGTGATGGTAGGCTGCAGCCAGTGCCTTTGTCTGCTGACCTGACAGTTGGCTGTAGTTTCTATATATTGTGGAAGGATGCTGCACCAAACCAGTCATGTCTGGTGTGAGGATGCTGGCTACCTCCGGTAAACATTTTCAGTCCTAATGCAGGCTCTTGGCTATCCCTCTGTCTCCACACATAAGACCATAAGACACAGGAGCAGAATTAGGCTATTCAGCTCATCGAGTCTGCTCTGCCATTTCATCATGGCTGATCCCAGATCCCACTCAACCCCATACACCTGCCTTCTCACCATATTCTTTGATGCCCTGACCTATCAGGAAACGATCAACTTTCACTTTAAATATACCCATGAACTTGGCCTCTGCTGCAGTCTGTGGCAGAGTATTCCACGGATTTAACACTCTTGGGCTACAAAAAAATCCTCCTTACTTCTGTCCTAAAAGGCCATCTCAGTTTTGAGGCTGTGTCCTCTAGTTCTGGATACCCCCACCAGAGGAAACATCCTCTCCACATCCACCTTATCTAGTCCTTTCAACATTCGGTAGGTTTCAATGAGATTCTCCCCACATTCTCCTAAATTCCAGTGAGTATAGGCCCAAAGCTGCCAAATGCTCCTCGAATATTAACCCCTTCATTCCCAGAACCATCCTCATGAACCTCCTCTGGACTCTCTCCAATGACAACAAATCCTTTCTGAGATTGGGGCCCAAACCTGTTGACAATTCTCCAAGTGTGGTCTAACTAGTGCCGTATAAAGGCTCAGCATTATATCCTTGCTTTTATATTCTATTCCCCTTGAAATAAATGCTAACATTGTTGTCAGACTCAACCTATAAACTAACCTTCTAGGAGTCTTGCACGAGGACTCTTAAGTCCCTTTGCACCTCTGATGTTTGTACTTTCTCCCTGTTTAGATAATTTTCTGCACCTTCTCCCCATTTAGATAATAGTCCGCACTATTGTTCCTTTTACCAAAATGCATTATCATACATTTCCCAACACTGTATTCCATCTGCCACTTTTTTGTCCATTCTTCCAATTTGTCAAAGTCCTGCTGCAATCGCATTGCTTCCTCAGCACTAACTATCCCTCCACCTATCTTTGCATCATCCACAAACTTTGCCACAAAGCCATCAATTCCATCATCTAAATCAATGACAAACAATGAGAAAAGCAGCGGTCCCAATACTGACTCCAGTGGAACACCAGTAGTCACTGGCAGCCAACCAAAAAAGTCCCTCTTTATTCCCACTTGCTGCCTCCTGTCTGTCAGCCATTCTTCTATCTATGCCAGTATTTTTCCTGTAAAGCCATAGGATTTTATCTTGTTAAGCAGCCTCGTGTGGCACCTTATCAAATGCCTTCCAAAAATGCAAGTAAATGACATCCACTGCCTCTCCTTTGTCCACCCTGCATGTTACTTCCTCGTAGAACTCTAATAGATTTCTCAGACAAGATTTCCCTTTACAGAAATAATGCTGACTTGGACTTATTTTATATGGGATGTAGTCCATCTGGCTCAGGTGACTTATCCACCTTAAGACCTTTGAGTTTGTGTCGCACTTTTTCCTTTGTAATAGCAATGGCACTCACTCCTGCTCCTTGAAATTCACGGACTTCTAGAACACGCTAGTGTCTTCCACAGTGAAGAAAGTGAAGACAGTGAAGTTCATCTGCCATTTCTTGATCCCTCATTACTACCTCACCAGCACCATTTTCCAGTGGTCCAATATCAACTCTCACCTCTCTTTTACTCTTTATATAACTGAAAAAACTATTGGTATCCTGCATTATATTAGTGGCTAGTTTGCCCTCACATTTCATCTTTTCCCTTCTTATAGCTTTTTAGTTGCCTTTTGTTGGATTTTAAAAGGTTCCTAATCATCCAACTTCCCACTCACTTTTGCTACCTTAAATGCCCTTTCCTTGGCTTTTATGCAGTCCTTAATTTCCCTTGTCAGCCATGGTTGTCTACTTTTGCCATTTGAGAACAACTTCTTCTGTGGTCATTTCTATCCTGCGCCTTCTGAACTATTCTCAGAAACTTCAGCCATCTCTGCTCTGCTGTCACCCCAGCCAGTATCCTCCTCCAACCCACCTGGGCAAGCTCCTCTCTCATGCCTCTGTAATTCCCTTTATTCCATTGTGATACTCATACATGTAACTTATGCTTCTCCCTCTCAAATTGCAGCATGAATTCAATCATATTATGATCACTGCCTCCCAAGGGTTCCTTTACATTAAGCTCCCTAATAAGATCTGGGTTATTACACAACACCCAAACTAAGATAGCCTTTTCCAAGTAGGCTCAAGCACAAGGTGCTCTAAAAAGCCTTCTTGTTAGCATTCAACCAATTCCTTCTCTTGTGATCCAACACCAACCTGATTTTCCCAATGCTCTTGCATATTGAAGTCCCCCATTACAATTGTGTCATTACCCTTATTACATTCCATTTCCAGCTCCCATTGCAATCTCAACCCCACATCTTGGCTACTATTTGGAGGCCGATATATGATCCCCGTAATGGTATTTTTACCCTTGCAATTTTTTAACTCCACCCAACATTCTCTGACCCTACGTCACCTCTTTCTAAAGATGTAATTCCATCTCTTACCAACAGAGCCACACCATCACCTATGCCTTCTTGTCTGTCTTTTTAATACAACGTATATCCTTGGATGTTAAGTTCTCAACTATGGCCTTCTTTCAGCCATGACTCAGTGATGCCCACAATGTTATATCGACCAATCTCTAATTGAGCCATGAGTTTGTCCACCTTATTCCGAATGCTACGCACATTTAAATACAGCACCTTCAGTCCTGCATTCTTCGCCCTTTTGAATTTTGCCTCTGTAGTGCAATCTAACTCTTTGCTCTGTCTGCGTTTGTACCCAGTCATTGACTTGTCCTTCCTTACATTCATGTTACACCCATCATCTACTGTAAACCTGCTGGCTCATTCTCAACTCTATCATACTGGTTCCCATTCCCTTGCCATAGTAACTGCTCTAGTAAACCTACCCGTAAGAATATTGGTCCCCCTGAGATTCAAGTGTAACCCATCTCTTTTGTACAGGTCCCACTTGCCCCAGAAGAGGTTCCAATGATCCAGAAGTCTGAATCCCTGCTCCTGCTCCAATCCTTCAGCCACACATGTATCAACCACCTCATTCTATTCCTATTCTCACTGTCGCGTGGCACAGGCAGTAATCCAGAGATTACTACCCTTGAGGTCCTGCTTTTCAGCTTCCTTCTCAACTCCCTGTATTCTTTTTTCAGGACCTCCTCTCTTTTTCTACTATGTCATTGGTACCAATATGTACCATGACCTCTGGCTGATCATGCTCCCTTTTCAGGATATTGTGGACACGTTCAGAAACATTACAGACCCTGTCACCTGGGAGGCAAACTGCCATCCATGTTTTCTTTTCGCGTCCACAGAATCGCCTATCTGTCCCCCGACTATATATAGAGTCCCCCATTGACTAATCTGTTGGAGTTTTTCGAGGATGTAACCAAGAAGTTGGACGGGGGAGATCCAGTGGATGTGGTGTACCTCGATTTTCAGAAGGCATTTGATAAGGTCCCACATAGAAGATTGGTGGGTAAAATCAAAGCTCAGGGCATTGGGGGGAAGGCATTGACATGGATAGAAAACTGGTTAGCAGATAGAAAGTAAAGGGTAGCGGTGAATGGGTGTTTCTCGGAATGGCAGGTGGTGACTAGTGGGGTGCCACAGGGCTCGGTATTGGGACCACAGCTGTTTACCATTTACGTTAACGATTTGGATGAAGGCATAGAAAATAACATCAGCAAATTTGCTAATGATACTAAGCTGGGTGGCAGTGTGACATGTGATGAGGATGTTAGGAGAATTCAGGGTGACTTGGATAGGCTGGGTGAGTGGGCAGATACTTGGCAGATGGTGTTTAATGTGAATAAGTGTGAGGTTATCCACTTTGGGAGTAAGAACAGGAAGGCAGATTATTATCTGAACGGTGTAGAGTTGGGTAAGGGAGTAATACAAAGAGATCTCGGAGTCCTTGTTCATCAGTCACTGAAGGTGAATGAGCAAGTGCAGCAGGCAGTGAAGAAGGCTAATGGAATGTTGGCCTTTATTACAAAGGGAATTGCGTACAAGAGCAAGGAAATCCTCTTGCATTTGTACAGAGCCCTGGTGAGACCACACCTGGAGTATTGTGTACAGTTCTGGTCTCCAGGGTTAAGGAAGGACATCCTGGCTGTAGAGGAAGTGCAGCGTAGATTCACGAGGTTAATTCCTGGGATGTCTGGACTGTCTTACGCAGAGAGGTTAGAGAGACTGGGCTTGTACACGCTGGAATTAAGGAGACTGAGAGGGGATCTGATTGAAACATATAAGATTATTAAGGGATTGGACAAGATAGAGGCAGGAAATATGTTCCAGATGCTGGGAGAGTCCAGTACCAGAGGGCATGGTTTGAGAATAAGGGGTAGGTCATTTAGGACAGAGCTAAGGAAAAACTTCTCCCAGAGAGTTGTGGGGGTCTGGAATGCACTGCCTCGGAAGGTAGTGGAGGCCAATTCTCTGGATGCTTTCAAGAAGGAGCTAGATAGGTATCTTATGGATAGGGGAATCAAGGGATATGGGGACAAGGCAGGAACCGGGTATTGATAAGGAATTGATCAGCCATGATCTCAAAATGGCGGTGCAGGCTCGAAGGGCCGAATGGTCTACTTCTGCACCTATTGTCTATTGTCTATTGTCTATTGCTACCATCCTCTTCAGTTCCCTACCATTCTGAGTCATAGGGCGAGACTCAACACCAGAGGTATTTACCAGAATACTACCTAGAATAGAGAGCATGTCTTCTGAGAATTGTAACTTATATTTTTTTAATGTTTTGCACTGTACTGTAGCCACAAAATCTACAAATTTCATTACACATATCGGTGATAATAAGCCTGACTCTGATTCTCTTCCACCATCCATTGCTCTTTCACTCCCATCCTATCCTTTCGTCCTCACGTCTCGTTGACTTCCACTTCTCGTAGCTACCATAGCCAACAACACAGCCCCCCGTCAATGATGATGCATTTCCTAGATGCTCAGCAACAAACGCTGGTGGGGGAGAACAGTCGGAATGTGGGTTGTCATTCCATGCCAGGAGGAGAGATTCAGAACCAGATTTACTTATCAGACACACATCGAAACGTACTGTGAAATGCGTTGTTTGCGTTAGCAACCACAGGTGTGCTGGGGGTAGCCTGCAAGTTCATTTTTAATAGGCTCTATCCTTCTGTGGCCGAGGCTCTCTGGAGCAGAGCTGGGACTTTGTTTGTGCAGCTCTTGCAGTCAAAATTGGAATATATCAAGGGTTGCATGGCGTGGCGCCAAGTTAATCTCCTTTAATCTCAGTGTTATGGAAGATGGCTCTCTCTCTGCTGGCCGAGGCAGGCTAGGTGCCAATTACATCTAAAAATACCAACACCATTGCCTGGGGCCCTCAAGTTTTGAAGTCTGTGGTCCTTCTAGGTTGGCTGGGTGCATTAATGTTTTAACATGCTGTCTTGCTGCTAGTGGCATACAGAAGGGTGGAGGAACTCACGGGTCAGATAACATCAGTGGATAGCGTGAACAGTCGATGTTTCGTGCCAAAACCCTTCATTTGGACTGAAGGAGAGAGGGGAGATATCCAGTATAAAGTGGTGAAGGGGAGGGGGTGGATCAAGAATTTTCATACCAGCCATCTCCCCCTCTGTTTTTCCGGATCAATTGTGCAGGATGCTGCCTGACCCATTGAGGGTGGGGGTCAATACTGAAGAGCGAAGCCAGAAGGCCGATCAGAAGTCTGGAAGGAAGTAAAGCCCGAAGGCTGGAGGCCTTGAGGCCTCTCCCGGAGTTGGAGGATTCTCCGTGTGTGTGGGTGGGTAGGAGGAAGAAATGGGGCTTGTTTAGCTGCTGTTGTTTTGGTGCTTGTTGTGCTCTGTGTTGTTCTGCTGGGTATTGTGGGTATTGTGGACATGCTATGCTGGCACTGGAATACGTGGTGACACTTGCAGGCTGCCCCCAGCACATTGGCTGTTTACAGAAATTATGCATGTATGTTTCAAAGTGCATATGATAAATAAATTAATCTGAATCGGAATCTGTTCCTCCAGCATTTTGTGTGTTGCTCCAGATGTCAGCATCTGCTGAATCTAGTGTCTCCTTTGCTGCAAGCCCACTCATTCTGAGGGCTTTTGATTTGCTCTGATTTTCCATCTTTCCCCATTAGTGACACTGACAGCAGTGATTAATTGAACCCAAAGTGGTGAGCACAGGTCTTTACAGTACCTGTGATTTGGGTTCAATTCCCACTGCTGTCTGTAAGGAGTTTGTACATTCTCCCTATGACTATGTGGGTTTCCTCTGGATGCTCCAGTTTTCTCTGGGTGCTCTAATCTCCTCCTGCAGTCCAAAGACATGCTGGTTGGTAGGTTAATTGGTCATTGTAAGTTGTCCCATGATTAGGCTAGGATTAAATCCAGAGCTGGAGTCCCTAAGGCAGTTCTAGATTGAGTTCAAAGTTGACTGGCAACTCCTGTGATGCTGCTGGCACCAAACAGTACCAATCTCTGCCGTACCTTTGGGTTCATTAGATGCGTGGAGAGGGGGAGCTTGCTACGTGGGGGCCTACGTAGTAAATCCAAGAAACACAACAGAATCAATGGAAGACCACACCCACCAGGACAGACAATCAATGTGAAAAAAACAATAAACTTTGCAAATGTAGAAGAAATAATAATAATAATAAATAAGCAATGAATATCAAGAAAATGAGATGAAGAGTCCTCAGTCTTTTCCCTTGAGTTAGGAGATCAAGAAATGAAGAGCATGTGCAGTTTTAGGGGGAGGGGGAATATTCAATAGGAACTTGAGGGAAAACCTGCTCCACAAAGGATGGTATCGATGTGGAATGAGCTGCCAGATAAAATAGATGAGCTAGATAGAATAACAACCCTTAAAAGACAGTTGGTCAGATATGTGGATTGGAAAAGTTTAGAAAGCCATGGGCCAAACACTGGTAAATGGGATGAGGCATCTTGGTCAGCATGGATGAGTTGGACTGAAGGCCTTATGCTCTATGACTCCAAAGGGAATGGTATAGTCCAAGTAGCTAGGGCTTTTCTCACTGGAGCAAAGGAGGATGAGGGGTGACTTCACAAAGATGTACAAAGTGTTAAGAGGCATATATCAGGTGGACAGTTAGACACTTCTTCCCCGGAAGGAAATGGCTAATTTTAAGATAATTGGAGGAAAGTATAGTGGGCTGACAGGGGGAAGATACGTCTCCACCAAAGGAGGTGTAAGGTGCTCCTTCCCTCCGCTAGCCTGCAGGTCACCATTGGACAAGGTGTAGCACTTGTTTACCCTCCCCCCCCGACCGATCAGGGTCACATAAAGCCATGGGTGCAGGTGGTGAATGGTCGCATGAGCAGCTGGACTTTGGTTATACAACCACCGACGCCAAGCAGACGACCTCTGAAGAGTATTGATAATAGCTGGGGTCATCCATCATGTAAGGACACTGTACAGAAGAAGGCAAAGGTAGAAAACTTTTCAAGAAAAATCATGTCTATGGATGGAGAAGGAAGACCATGATTGCCGATGTCATACGACACGGCACATAATGACAATGAAGATGATGTCTATAGGGGTGATGTGATGTACGTTTTCTACACAGAGAATGGTGTGTGCGTGGAATGCACCTGGTGGTGACAGGGGCAGATACTCTGAGCACATTTCAGAAACTCTTTTAGACAGGCATCTGGATGAAAGAAAAATGGAGGGCTATGTAGGAAGGAAGGGTTAGATTGACCTTAGAGTAGTTAAACAGTCAGAGCAACATAGTGGGCTGAAAGGCCTGTACTGTGCTGTAATATTTTATGTTCTATAATCAAAACCCCACCCACCCTGGTTATTCTCTCATCTCCCCCAACCCCACCCCTTCGATTAAGCAAAAGATGCAAAAGCTTGAAAACATGTACAATCAGGCTCAAAACAATTAAATGGACCTCTTATGAGTTGAAGATGGACTCTTGACCTCATAATCTAGTTGTCATAACCCTTGCACCTTATTGTCCACATGTGCTGCACTTTCTCTGCAACTGTATCGCTTTATTCTACAATCTGTTATTGATTTTTCCTTGTATTTCCCTAATGTACTTACTGTACATTGGTTCCTTCAGATTGTTATATCCAGGGGAGGTTGTGGGAATAAGCTCCCCCACTACCTATTAAATGCTCCCAATGCATGGGTCTCAACTAGTCTCTGTCAACCAAAGTCCAGCCCCTGGCCTTCACATGTTGCTTAGCAACTAAGCCTGGTGGAACCGTTTCTACTGAAGAGAGAAAAGGCAAAAGTAAGCTACTGGAGCCTTAAAACCAGTCACTTCGGGCAGATGGGGCTCATCAGCCGTGGTTGGCAGCTCATCTAGGAGAAGATAAACTCTGATCTCAAATCTCCACTGCCTTGCGACTACACCTACTCATAGGGAAGGCTTCGAGAGTAAACCCCAAGAGAAAAATCCAGAGCTGGAGTCCCTAAGGCAGTCCTACGTTGAATTCAACGCTCACCGGCGGCTCCTGCGACTCTGATGCCAAACTGTATTGAACTCTGCCGTTCCTTTGAATTCATCAGATGCATGGAGAGGGGGAGTTTGTACTGCCTTGGCTTGTATATCTAGACAGCTAGGACACAACGTCCATGGTGAACCCTGAACAACGGAGGCCTCAGCACTTCTGTAGGTTTTGAACTGATCTGGCTGGATGGCACTGTATTTCAGTACATGTTCCAATTCAAATTCCAGTCCCTTGAGCTATTAACTTTCCAACCAGTGCAAACAATTTCTCCCCAATTTATCCATTTAAGCTGCTTTTGTTACCTCTATCAAATTTCCTCGTAATTCTCCCAGTGCCAGGGAAAACATTCCCTATTTCTCTACAAGGCATGAACACAAGAGATTCTGCAGAGGCTGAAAATCCAGAGTAACACATTCAAAATGCTGGAGGAACTCGGCAAGTCAGCCAGCCTCTATGAAGAGGAATGAAGAGTCAATGTTTTGGGTGAGAAACATCTCTGGAATGTGTGAGGAAACTGGAGCACCCGGAGAAAATCCATATGGTCATGGGGTGAACGTACAAATGACTTACAGGCAGCATGGGCATTGAACCCTGATCTCTGAAACTGTAAAGCATTACACTAACCATTACACTACCATGCCACTCATGTGACTTTGTCTTTGCACTGTACTACTGCTGCATAACAACAAATTCCACAATATACCTCAGTGTCCACTTTATTACCTACAGGAGTGGATCTCAGTGTGGTTTTCTGCTGCTGTAGCCCATGTACTTCAAAGTTCGACATGTGTGCTCAGAGCTGATCTTCTGCACACCACTGTTGTAATGCGTGGTTATCTGAGTTATTGTCACATTCCTTGAACCAGTCTGGCCATTCTCCTCTAACCTCTCTCATTAACAAGGCATTTTCACTCACAGAGCTACCACTCACTAGGTGTCTTTTAGTTTTTTGCACCATTCTCTGTAAACTCTAGAGACTATTGTACATGAAAATCCCAGGCAATCAGCAGTTTCTGAGATACTCAAACCACCCCATCTGGCACCAAGAATTGTTCCATGTTGAAAGTCACTTAGATCACATTTAGAACATAGAAAATCTACAGCAGATTACAGGCCCACAATGTTATGCCTACCATGTAACCTACTCTAAAAGCTGCCTAGAATTTCTCTACTGCATAGCCCTCTATTTTTCTAAGCTCCATGTACCTATCTAAGAGTCTCTCAAAAGACCCTATTGTATCCGCCTCCACCACCGTCACCGGCAGTGCATTCCACGCACCCAGCATTCTCTGTGTGAAAAACTTACCTCTTGACATCCCCCTTGTACCTACTTCTAAGCACCTGAAAATTATGCCCCCTCATGTTAGCTATTTCAGCCCTGGGAAAAAGCCTCTGGCTCTCCACATGCTCAATGCCCCTCATCATCTTATACATCTCTATCAGGTCATCTCTCATCCTCCGGCGCTCCAAAGAGAAAAGGCCAAGTTCACTCAACCTGTTCTCATAATGCACACTCTCCAATTCAGGCAACATCCTTGTAAATCTCCTCTGCACCCTTTCTATAGTTTCCATATCCTTCCTGTAGTGAAGTGACCAGAACTGAGCACAGTACTCCAAGTGGGGTCTGACTAAGGTTATAGCTTTAACATTACCTCACAGCTCTTGAACTCAGTCACACGGATGATCAAAGCAAACACACCATACACCTTCTTAACAACACTGTTGACCTGCACAGCAGCTTTGAGGTCCTATGGGCACGGACCCCAAGATATCACAGATCCTCCACACTGCCAAGTGTCTTACCATTAAAATTATATTGTCTTCAAATTTGACCTACTGAAATGAACCACTTCATACTTATCTGGATTAAACTGCAGCCCAGTTCTGCATCCTATCGACATCCTGTTGTAGCCTCTGACAATCCTCCAGACTACCCACAACTATTTCTTCTCCATTCTGATGTTTGGTCTGAATAACAACTAAACCTCCTGACCATGCCTAAATGCTTTTATACCCTGAGTTGCTGCCACATGATCGGCTGTTTAGATATTTGCATTAACGAGCAGGTGTACAGGTGGCTACTGAATGCATGTCAGTAACAATAAACCTGAGTCTGGTTCATCTCCTTCAAAACGGGGGCCTGATGATCCTGCCCAGGCCTGAACAATATTTCCAAAATATTTGGAGCAATTCTTTGCCTTTTCCTCCATTTCAGTTAATAAGTCCAAGGAGCCAGTGGCCTAGGAATTCAACCACATCCTCCTGCTTGGAAACTGATCTTGCCCAAAGCAAAAATATTTCCAGCTTAAACTGCATCATTCTAGAAATTCGAGCTTTGCTGAGGAAATATTTTTCTAATTCTTGCATTTATTTTGGGGATATGGATCAGCGTTTCCTGCCCTCCAATGGTACAGCAAGTCAAGGAGAAAACTAGAGACCATAATACCATAAGATTTAGGAGCAGAAGTAGGCCATTCAGCCCATCGAGTCTGCTGCACTATTCAATCATAGGCTGATCCACTTCATCCAGTCTTCCCCACTCCCCTGCTTTCACCCCATACCCTTTGATGCCCTGGCTAATCACGAACCTATCTTGGTAATGGCATCTGTTAGTCTCGCGAGATCATGGATCTGCACCTGGAAAGTTTGCTTGGAGTGTCCTCTCCAGGGCTCAGGCCTGGGCAAGGTTGTATGGAAGACCAGCAGTTGTCCAAGCAGCAAGTCGCCCCTCTCCACAACACCGATGTTGTCCAAGGGAAGGGCAAGGGCCGTACAGCTTGGCACCAGTATCGTCGCAGGAGTTGCCAGAGCGAGGTTGAAGACAACGTCGGACTGCCTCAGGGACTCCAGCTCTGGATTTGTCCTCAGGGTTTACTCCCGAAACCTTTCCCATGAGTGTGTATGACCGCAAGGCAGCGGAATTTTGAAATCAGAGTTTTCCCTCTCGTAGCTGGACTGCCTTCCCAGGCTGACGAGCTCCATTTACACAACAGAACCTATCTATCTCTGCCTTAACTACACCCAATGACTTGGCCTCCACAGCCACTCGTGGCAACAAATTCCAGATTTACTACCCTCTGGCTAAAATAATTTCTCTGCATCTCAGTTCTAAACGGACGTCCTTCAATCCTGAAGTTGTGCCCTCTTGTCCTAGACTCCCCTACCATGGGAAATAACTTTGCCATATCTAATCTGTTCAGGCCTTATAACATTTGGAATGTTTCTATGAGATCCCCCCTCATTCTCCTGAACTCCAGGGAATACAACCCAAGAGCTACCAGGCGTTCCTCATATGGTAACCCTTTCATTCCTGGAATCATTCTCATGAATCTTCTCTGAACCATCTCCAATGTCAGTATTTCCTTTCTAAAATAAGGAGCCCAAAACTGCACACAATACTCCCAGTGTGGTCTCACGAGTGCCTTATAGAGCCTCAACAACACATCCTGGCTCTTATATTCTATACCTCTAGAAATGAATGCCATCACTGCATTCACCTTCTTCACAACTGACTCAACCTGGAGGTTAACTTTTCAGGTATCTTGCACAAGGACTCCCAAGTCTCTTTGCATCTCTGCATTTTGAATTCTCTCCCCATCTAAATAATGGTCTGCACATTTATTTCTCCCACCAAAGTGCATGACCATACACCTTCCAACACTGTATTTCATTTGCCACTTCTTTGCCCATTCCCCTAAACTATCAAAGTCTCTCTGCAAGCTCTCTGTTTCCTCAACACTACCCGCTCCTCCACCTAACTTTGAATCATCGGCATATTTAGCCACAAATCCCTTAATACCTTAGTCCAAATCATTGACATAGAGGACATGGGTTTAAGGTGAGAGGGAAAAGCTTTCATAGGGAGTTAAGAGATAACCTCATCATGTAGAGAGCGGTCAGTGTATGGAGTGAACTGCCAGAGGAGCAGCATTTCACAATCCAAATCAGAATCAGGTTTATTATGCAATGAAATTTGTTGTTTTGTGGCATCAGTATGTAGAAAAATTACTATAAAATACAGTAAGAACATATATTCAAAATAGTACAATATAGAGAAAAATAGTGAGATAATGTTCAACTCTGCCATGGCTTGTGCCCTGGAGAGGCCACTCCAGCTTCACTGTAGCACAGTACCCATGGTCGGCCACAACCACGGAGGCCACACCTGCCCCTCCACTAATCTTCATATCATCTGCAAACTTGGCAACAAAGCCATCTATTCCATCTTCAAAATCATTTATATACAGCATAAAAAGAAGTGGTCCCAACACCGACCCCTGTGGAACACCACTAGTCACTGGCAGCCAACCAGAAAAGGATCCTTTTATTCCCACTCGCTGCCACCTACCAATCAGCCAATGCTCTAACCATGTTAATAACTTTCCTGTAATACCATGGGCTCTTGGTAAGCAGCCTCAAGTTTGGCACCTTGTCAAAGGTCTTCTGAAAGTCCAAATATACAACATCCACTACATCTCCTTTATCCATCCTACTTGTAATCTCCTCAAAGAATTCCACCAGGTTCGTCAGGCAGGATTTTCCCTGAAGGAAACCATGCTGACTTTGTACTATCTTGCATTATCTGAGAATAAGGCAGGTCCTGGGTGATGGGGGTTCTTACTGATGGATGATGCCTTTTTGAGGCAACACCTTGTGAAGGTGTCCTCTATGGTGGTAAAGCTAGTGCCCATGATGCAGCTGGCTGAGTTTACAACTCTCTTCAGCTGTTTCTGATCCTGTGCAATGGCTCCCCGATACGGCTGTTCTTCAGCCTGGTGGAACGTGCTTTCAGGCTTTTGTATCTTTTGCCCGATGACGGTAGGATAGGGGAGAAGAGAGAATGTTCAGGTGGATTCCACACACAGTAATGATTTGAGCATGACATGAGGGGTATATTTGTGGGTTTACTACCAGTGGAGAGGGGACTGGGGCCTCAGGTCATTGAGCAGGGTAGAGAGATCCCTCTCTAGGACCACACTGTGCCTCATCCACAGTGTAAGTCTGAAGGAGCCACACAACACACGAGCTTCCACCTTCGATCAGAGGAACCATACCAACAGCCAAAAATTCCTTGGTGTTCACCTGGCGGAGAATCTCACCTGGTCCCTCAACACCAGCTCCATAGCAAAGAAAGCCCAGCAGCATCTCTACTTTCTGCGAAGTCTGAGGAAAGTCCATCTCCCACCCCGCCATCCTCATCACATTCTACAGGGGTTGTATTGAGAGCATCCTGAGCAGCTGCATCACTGCCTGGTTTGGAAATTGCACCATCTCGGATTGTAAGACCCTGCAGCGGATAGTGAGGTTAGCTGAGAAGATCATCGGGGTCTCTTCTCCCGCAATTATGGACATTTACACTACACATTGCATCCGCAAAGCAAACAGCATTATGAAGGACCCCACACACCCCTCATACAATCTCTTCTCCCTCCTGCCGTCTGGGAAAAGGCACTGAAGCATTCGGGCTCTCACAACCAGACTATGTAACAGTATCTTTCCCCAAGCTATCAGACTCCTCAATACCCAGAGCCTGGACTGACACCTTATTGCCCTATTATCCTGTTTATCATTTATTGTAATGCCTGCACTGTTTTGTGCACATTATGCAGTCCTGGGTAGGTCTGTAGTCTAGTGTAGTTGTATTTTTTTCTCTCTGTGTTGTTTTTTACTTAGTTCAGTCTAGTTTTTGTACTGTGTCATGTGACATCATGGTCCTGAAAAATGTTGTCTCATTTTTACTATGTACTGTACCAGCAGTTATGATCGAAATGACAATAAAAGTGACTTGACTTGATCCACCTCAGTATGGTGTATCTCCTGCCTGTGATGCACTGGGATGGACCTCACTTGGGAAGGAGTAAAAGAGGATAAGAAGAGACGATAAAGGTGTGGATATAGATAGAGTGGACAGCCAGAGACCTTTTCCCAAGATGGAAATAGCTAATAGGAGTGGACAGAACTTTAAGGTGATTGGAGGAAAGTATAGGGGAGATATCAGAAGTAGTTTTTCGACACAGAGAGTGGTTGGTGCATGGACACAGATGCTTTAAGGATATTTAAGAGACTCCTAGATGGACATGTGGTTAAAAGGAAAATGCAGTGTTATGTAGGAGGGAGGGTTAGATTGATCTTGGATTAGGTTAAAAGCTCAGCACAACGTTATGGGCCAAACAGTAATGTTGTATGTATTCCTTGTACTATTGCCTTAAAACAACAAATTTCATGACATACGTCAGTGATACTAAACCTGATTCTGATTCTGATTCAGTTATAAGACTATTCAATAATCCCTCAATACAATAAGATAAATTCATTACCTCAACTACCTTGTTATGACCTTACAGCTTATTTCTCTGTAACTGTAGCACTTTGTTCTGTATTATTGTACCTTGTACTACCTCAACTTAATGATTTGATCTGTATGAACAGGAGCTTCTTCCCCTTTGCCATCCGATTTCTGAGTGGACATCCAACCCACAAATAGTTTTAAAATTTCTGCTTTTGCAGAACTTATTTAATTTAGCTATTAAATATGTGTGTGTGTGTGTGTGTGTGTGTGTGTGTGTGTGTGTGTGTGTGTGTGTGTGTGTGTGTGTGTGTGTGTGTGTGTGTGTGTGTGTGTGTGTGTCTGTGTGTGTGTGTGTGTGCGTGTGTGTGTGTGTGTGTGTGTGTGTGCGTGTGTTTTTATTGTAATTCACAGTTTTATTCTATATTATCATGTACTGCATTGTACTGGTGCTGCAAAGTTGTCAAATTTCATGACCTATGACAATGATATTAAACCTGATTCTGATTCTGAACAGCATGCAAGACTAGCTTTTCATGTACCTTGGTACCTGTGACAATTATAAACCAGTTTACCAATTAATCATGTTGAGTCCCTATTAACCACAGATTTGGCCACATTTCAGCCATACCTTCTTGGTTGTGGAGCCCTCGTCCTTGTTGAGACCTTCGGGGAGGCCCATGACTGAGGGCTCACACACCTTGACCATAAGAAAAACAGCGCAAATGTAAGAAATCAAAGCATTTCCTTTCCCTTGCCGTGGACGTTAGTCACAGCCCTGCATCATGTTTAAATTGAGTGGCATCCAACTCAGTAATCTCCTCTTGAAAGGACTGGAGCCAGAAACAGATCTTGATTGCAACTAATATTGGTTCCAAGGCATTAAGCCTTTCCAGTCCAGGTTGCTAAGTTTCCACAGCTGTTGCTCTTGACTGCTGTTGTTAGTAATGAACCAGGATCGCAATCACTGGCATACAGAACTGCGCAAAAGTCTTAGCACAGCAGGGCGATCTCATTGAAACCTACTGAATGTTGAAAGGACTAAATAAGGTGGATATGGAGAGAAAGCTTCCTCTGGTGAGGGTATCCAGAACTAGAGGGCACAGCCTCAAAAGTGAGGGGCAACCTTTTAGAACAGAGTTAAGGAGGAAATTTTTAGCCAGAGAGTAGTGAATCTGTGGAATGCTCTGCCACAGACTGCAATGGAAGCCAAGTCCGTGGGTATATTTAAGGCGGAATTTGATCGTTTCCTGATTGGCCAGGGCACCAAAGGATGTGGTGAGAAGGCAGGTGTATGGGATTGAGTGGGATCCGGGATTAGCCATGATGGAATGGCGGAGCAGAGCAGACTCGATGGGCTGAATGGCCAAATTCTGCTCAATTGTTTTATGGTCTCATACATATAGCTAGACTTTTGCACAGTTCTGTATTTGTCAGTGTAGAGTGGTGAGTGAGTTTATAAATCTGGTGGGAGCAAAGGATGTTGGGAATGGCGGGGGTGGAGCGCTGTGGGAGGGGTGTGGGACAGGTGGCAGAGAAGGAGTGCCAGGGGTTGGGGTGGCATGGGTGTAGACACACCCAGCCCTGAGATACCAGACAAGGTCATTTGAATCTGAACAATTGGTTTATTGATCACTAAAGGATATCTCTCTGGTGCTTCCACTCCCTCCCCTCCTCCTCTCTCCATTCCCCTCTTTCCAACCATGATTCCCCTCTCCCTGTTCCTTTCCCACTCTGTCCACCATGGAGACACATATCAAAATCAGGTTTCTCATCACTCATATATGGCATTAATAGTTTTTTTTTGCAACCCACCTGCCCAAAGTAACTGGTTTTAAGGCATCAGCAACCTGCCTTTGCCCTTTCTCCTCTCAGTAGAAACAGTTCAGCCAGGCTTAGTAGCTAAGCCACACTGAAGGTCAGGAGCTGGACTTGGTTGTCAGAGGTTTTTGAGATGCATGCCATTTGGAGCATTTAATAGATAATAGGAGCTTATCCCCACTACCACCCCCATAGAAACATAGAAAACCTACAGCACAATACTGGCCCTTCAGCTCACAAAGTTGTGCCGAACACATCCTTACCTTAGAAATTACCTAGGGTTACCCATAGCCCTCTATTTTTCTAAGCTCCATGTACCTATCCAAAAGTCTCTTAAAAGACCCTATCATATCCGCCTCCACCACCATCACCGGCAGCCCATTCCACGCACTCACCACTCTCTGAGTAAAAAACGTACCCCTGACATCTCCTCTGTATCTACTCCCTAGCACCTTAAACCTGTGTCCTCTTGTGGCAACCATTTCAGCCCTGGGGAAAAAGCCTCTGACTATCCACACGATCAATGCCTCTCATCATCTTATACACCTCTATCAGGTCACCTCTCATCCTCCGTCGCTCCAAGGAGAAAAGGCCGAGTTCACTCAACCTGTCTTCATAAGACATGCTTCCCAATCCAGGCAACATCCTTGTAAATCTCCTCTGCACCCTTTCTATGGCTTCCACATCCTTTCTGTAGTGAGGCAACCAAAACTGAGCACAGTACTCCAAGTGGGGTCTGACCAGGGTCCTATATAGCTGCAACATTACCTCTCGGCTCCTAAATTCAATTCTATGATTCCCCAGATATAACAACTTTAAGGAACCATTAAAAATATATTATTAAAATTAAATTAAGTAAATCATTCAAAAAAAAGGAAAAAAACATAAACAAAATAATGGTATGTGGTTCATTGTACATTCTTAAATCAGCTGGCAGAGGGGAAGAAGCCATTCCTGAATCATTGAGTCTGTTATTTCAGACTCCTGTACCTCCTTCCTGATGGTAGCAATGAGAAGAGGGCATGCCCTGGGTGATGGGGTCCTTAATGATGGATGCCGCCTTTTTGAGGCATCACTCGTTGAAGGTGTCCTTGATGCTGTGGAGGCTAGTGCCCATGATGGAGCTGGCTAAGTTTACAACTTTCTGCAGCTTTTTCTGATCCTGTGCAATGGCCCCTCCGTACCAGACAGTGGTGCAACCAGTTAGAATGCTCTCCATGGTGTGTCAAACGTCAAAAGCACTATTGTTTGACCAATGATTCCTCTTCTGCTCTCTGTCCATGTTGGGCTCCAACAAGCCTCATACTGAGGGCATGATCGAGCATTTGTTGTAACGAACACTTCATCATTGAATGGAGACACCCAAGGCTGCAGATGATGTAATCTTATGAATCTAATCATCACCTTCCAGCCTCTGCCTCAGTCTCCACCATCTCTTTTCCTCCACCTCATCATCTGTCCATCATCCCCCACCTCACCTGGGCCCACCTACCACCTTCCACCTAAAGCTCCTACTTCACCCTTCTCTCTCACTTTATTTTCTATTAAGATGGTGGAGTGCTCTGTCGCAGGGGCCTCTCTGAATCCAAACAAAGGTGTAACTACATAGAATATAGAACACTGAACGGTACAGCACAGGAACCAACCAATTGGCCCACAATGTTGTACCAAACCAGCTAAAAAGCAAATCAAAAGCACCCGAACACTAATCCCTCCTAACTACACCATATCCATATTCCTCCATCTTCCTTCCATCCATGTGCTATTCAAACGTCTCTTAAAAACCTCTAATGTATTTGCCTCTACCACTATACTAGTCAGCGCATTCCGAGTAGAAAACTTACCCCTCACATCCCCCTTGAACTTACCCCCCTGTCATCGTCAATGCATGCATTGACATGGACATTTCAACCTTGGGAAACAGATACTCTGTGCACTCTATCTATGCTTCTCATAATCTTGTAAATCTCTATCAGATTCCCCTCAACCTCCTGCACTCCAGAGAAAACAACCCGTTTACCCAGCCTCTTGTGATAGCACGGCCTGGTAAACTTCTTCTGCAACCTCTTCTAAACCAGGTGGTATCCTGGTAAATTTCTTCTGCTCCCTCTCCAAAGCCTCAACATCCTTCCTATAGTGGGGCGACCACTAATTGTTCGTCCTTTACCTCTTTTTTATCATTTCAAGTTTATAGGCATCCGTTAGTCTCGTGAGACCATGGATATGCACCTTGGAAGGTTTCCAGGGCGCAGGCCTGGGCAGGGTTGTATGGGAGACCGGCAGCTGCCCAAGCTGCAAGCCTTCCCCTCTCTACCGATGTTGTCCAAGGGAAGGGCACTAGGACCCAAGCAGCTTGGCACTGGTGTCGTCGCAGAGCAATGTGTTGTTAAGTGCCTTGCTCAAGGACACAATGCGCTGCCTCAGCTCAGGCTCAAACTAGCGACCTTCAGATCACTAGACTAACGCCTTAGCCACTTGGCTACTACGCTACCGTGCCGAATCAATGAAAGACTGCACCCAGCAGGGTCAACAAACAACCTATGTGCAAAAGACAACAAGTTGATCAAGTACAAAAGAACTCAAGTTACTGTGGGATATTAACAGCATCAAGTACTGCAGATCTACCGCATCATTGAACTGCTTGATAGCGGTGAAGCTGGACTTGTTGCGTACCATGTTGCCACATGCTACACCACATCAGAGGCAGTGCACTTCAACAAATGGTTTAAGTGACAGCTTTGGGTGTTGTTGAGATCACAAGACCCTGTTGGACATCAGTAATATGGAAAACTGAGAGTCCAGTTCACTGGTTCATTGGCAAGACCGACAGTGAAGGAGTAGCTTGGGCTTGGTTGTTGCACAGAAAAGGCCTTCATGCATTGGAGTCACCTATTGCAACCGCCCAGGGGAGGTGCCGGAGGTGTTGTGGGAGAGAGCAGAGGTACTACTGGATCCTATACTGGGTTGAGGGATGGCTCCTGCAGGCCAACTCTTCTGTCAGTACTGCTCTCCAGTGTGTGCTCAGTGGAGAACAAGCTGGTTGTGTTCATCTGCAGCTGAACTAGCGCATGACGTGGACTGCTGTGGGCTTGTTCTTGCAGAACCGTGGCTCCAGACAACATCCTATGCACCATCAATCTTCAAGCCATGACAGTGGCTATTTATTTTGTGTGACTGTATTTTGTTCTGCTATTATAGTGCTATGTGACTGTATACAATGCGTTTTTCACCTTGACCCTGAAGGACCACGGTTTCATTTGGATGTATACAAGTGTATGTTTGAATGACAATTAAACTTGAACTTGAAACTTGAAGCCGGAAGAAGATGGTATCATTCTCCAGATGGTTCATGAAACAATTTCTTTTAATTCTTTTACGTCTTCTTTTTCTTTCAAATGCGGTTCTGCTGCTGTTGAAGCCTGTGATCTACATTTTGCAGGTGTGTTATCTTGCCAATCGAGCGATCTAGCACTTTGCTGTCTCTGATGCTGTTCCATGAGGATTCAAGCAAAGTGCACAGCATCGATGCCCAGAAGCCTGGAGATGGTCATCCTGAAGCAACGAACACTGAGCTGAACTTAATATGCCTGGACCCTTTCAATTTTGTGTTTTATATTCTGAGTTATTTGTAGACTTTCGCGAGATTTGTTTTTCTTTGAATGGTTTCCATGGTGTTTCTTTGTTTCGAGGCTGTATGTGGGAAGACAAATCTCAGGGTTGTATACTTCATACGGACTGTACTTTTATAATAAATGTACTTTGAAACTTTGCATTGTCATTCAACCTTACACCTGTATACATCTATATGAAACTGTGGCCAAGGTGCAAAACACAGTATACACAGTCATACATAGCACATACAGTTACGACCACACATACAGTCATAAATAATATTTGCACGGGTCCCTGAGTGGCAAGGCCTGTAAATTGTTGGTGGTTGGGATGTTATCCTGGAGATATGTTTCTGCAAGAATAAGTACGCAGCAGTTCCTCACCTCACAATGGGTCAGCCACAGACGAAGGCAATCCAGCTTGGCTTCCTCTGAGTAAACACTGGAGAGCAGCACTGATAGCAGAGGCCAGCCGCCATCCCAGCACTGATCCCAGCATGCCCCCCCCCCCACATCTCTGCTCTCTCCCACACCGCCTCTGATGAGTCCTTAGTCAGGGATCAATTTTATTTGCTATATACATTTACATGTATTAAGACTTCACAGCGGTGTGAATAATGAAGGGGGATCTCATTTAAATCTATTAAATATTGAAAGGACTGGATAGAGTAGAAGTGGAGGACATGTTTCATACAGTGAGGGAGTCTGGGACCAGAAGGCATAGCCTCAGAATAGGATGTCCATTTTGAACAGTGATGAGGATGAATTTCTTTAGCCAAAGAGTAGTAAATCTGTGGAATTCACTGTCACAGATGGCTGTAGAAGCCAAGTCGTTTAGATATATTTAAAGAGGAGGCTGAGAGGGTCTAGATTAGTCAGGGTGTCAAAGATTATGGGGTGAAAGCAGGAAAATGAGGTTGAGAAGGATAATAAATCAGCCATGATGGAATGGCAGAGTAGATTTGATGGGCTGAATGGCCTAATCCGTTCCTATGTCTTATGCTCTTAAACCTTTCCTATCCATGTACTTGTCCAAATGTCAATTCAATATTATAATTGTACCTGCCTCAACCACTTCCTCTGGCAACTCGTTCCACATTCCCACCACCTTCTGTGTGAAAATCTTGCCCCCTCAGTTCCTCTGTAAATCTTTCCCATCTCACCTTAAACCTGTGCCCCTAGTATTCAACTCCCAAGTTCGGATTCAGATTCAGATGGATCTTTCATGTGCGCATCGAGATATACTGTACGGTGAAATGTGTCACCCGTGTTACCTACCAGCACATCCAAAGATCCAAAGACGTGGGTAGCCCACAAGTATCACCACGCATTCGCACCAACAACGCATGCCCACAATACTCCAGAGCACAACAGAAGCAGCCCCTTCCCTGGGAAAGTATCTGTGACTATCCATCTAATTTACACACATCATGATTAGATATACTTCTAGAAAGTCACCCTCAACTTCCTACACGCCGGGGAAAACAGTCCCAACTTATCCAGTGTCACTTCGTAACTCAAGCCCTCCAGTCCAAGAGGGCTGCACAGACTCAAGGGCTGTGATTATTAGATAGAGTCATAGTCATACAGCAATACAGCACAGATACAAACCCTTCAGCCCAATCAGTTCATGCTGACCATAGTGTTAACCCAGCTTGCTAACTTTTGCAAATTTCTATACATGTACACACAAAATATTCTATTAATTTGAAGTCTTCAAAGCCTTGAGCACATATAAGACCATAAAACATAGGAGCAGACGTAGACCATTTGGCCCATCTGGTCTGCTCTGCCATTACATCATGGCTGATCCAATTTTCCTCTCAGCTCCAACCTTCTGCCTTTTTCCAATCAAGAATCAATCAACTTATGCCTTAAGTATACATAAAGTCTTGGCCTCCACAGCTGCCTTTGGCAAAGAGTTCCACAGATTCACCACTCTCTGGCTAAACAAATTCCTCCTCATCTCCGCTTGAACAGGATGCTGCTCTATTCTGAGGCTGTGTCTTTGACCATCCATCTTATTTACGCACATCATGATCATAGGAAATCTATGATTTCCCATCATAGGAAATGTTCTTTCCACATCCACTCCATCAAGGCCCTTCAACATTTGATAGGATTCACTGAGATCACCCCTCATTCTTCTGAATTCTAGTGAATACAGGCCCATACAAATGCTCTTCATATGACAAGCCATTCAATTTTAGAATCATTCTTCGAACCCTCTCCAGTTTCAACACATCCTTTCCAAGACAAGGGGCCCAGAACTACTCACAATATGCCAAGTGAGGCGTCACCAGTGCTTTTTAAAGTCTCAACATTACATCCTTGCTTTTATATTCTAGTCCTTTTGAAATCAATGCTAACATCACATTTGCCTTCCTCATCACAGACTCAACTACAAATTAACTTTTAGGAAATCCCACACAAGGACTCCCAAGTCCCTTTGCACCTCAGTTTTTTGTAGAAAATAGTCAACCCTTTCATTTCTATGAAAGTGCATGACCATACACTTCCTGACACTGTATTCCATCTGCCATTTCTTTGCCCATTCTCCTAATCTGTCTAAGTATTTTTGTAGCCTTTCTACTTCCTCAAACTACCTGCTCCTCAACCTATCTTCATATTTTCTGCAAACTGTGCAACAAAGCCATCAACTCCATCAACCAAATCATTAACATAAAACGTAAAAGGAATCAGTCCCATCTCAGACCCCTGTGGAACTTCACTAGTCACCAGGAGCCAACAGAAAAGACACCCTTTATTTCCACACTTTTCCCCCTGCCAATCAGCCACTGCTTTATCCATGCTAATATCTCTCCTGTAATATCATGGCTCATAGCTTGTTAAGCAGATTCACATGAGGCACCTTGTCAAATACAACATCAGTCGATTCTCTTTTGTCTATCCTGATTGTTACTTCTTCAAAAAATTCCAACAGATCTGTCAGGCAAGATTTTTCCTTGAAGAAACCATGCTGAATATAGCTTATTTTATCACGTGCCTTGAAATACTCTGTGGTCCTATCCTTAATAATTGACGGCAACAACTTCCCAACCACAGAGGTCAGACTATCTGGCCTATAGTTTCCTTTCTTCTGCCTCTCTTCTTTTTTGCAGAATGAAGTAACAATTGCAATTTTCCATTCTTCCAGAACCATTCCAGAACCAAGTGATTCTTGAAAGATCATTATTAATGCCTCTACAATCTCTTCAGCCACCTCTTTCAGATCCCCAGGGTGTACACCATCTGATCTGAGTGACTTATCTACATTCAAACCTTCTCTCTAGTTATGGTAACTTCACACACTTCATGACCCCTGACACCTGAAATATCCACCATACTGCTAGTGTCTTCCACAATGAAGACTGATGCAAAATACTTATTCAGTTTGTCCACCATTTCCTTCTCCCCCATTACTACCTCTCCAGCATCATTTTCCAGCAGTCTGATATCCACACTCATGTCTATTTTACACTTCATGTATCCGAAGATCTACTCACCTGTGAACAACACTCCTTTGGTCAACATCTTCTGGATAGATCATGAAACCAACCTTTTCACTTCCTTTATGTCTTTCACATTTGTTTCTCATCTTGAATGTGATTCTGGAACTGTTGGAGCCTCTGTTTCACTGTTTGGAGATCATTTGGATGCTTCAGTGCTCTGCAGTCTTCAAGAGAGGTTTCTGGGAGGCAGACATAACGTGAGCAAACCTCGTGGTGAGAAGGCTGCAGTATGGCGAGCTGATGTTTGACCCCATTTCGCTGGTTACAGCTTCCATCACTCACCGATTAAAGCATCAAGGACAATCGAAACATCAAGGCGAGTGCAGATGTTTGAAAATCATTCGGGTGTTGCAGCGCTCTGCAGTCTCCGAGAGGATTCCAGGAGGCGGAGACAGCATGCACAAACCTCGTAGTGGGCAGGCTGTAGGACAGGGTGCAAGCCGATGTTTGGCTCCATTTTAATGATTAGAGCTTCCATTATTCATAGAAACATAGAAAACCTACAGCACAATACAGGCCCTTAACCCCACAATGCTCTGTCGGACATGCCCTTACCTTAGAAATTACCTAGGGTTACCCATAGCCTATTTTTCTAAGCTCCATGTACCTGTCCAGGGGTCTCTTAAAAGACCCTATCGTATCTGCCTCCACCACCGTTGCTGGCAGCCCATTCCATGCACTCACCACTCTCTGCATAAAAAAACTTACCCTGACATCTCCTCTGTACCTGCTTCCATGCACCTTAAAACTGTGCCCTGAAATATTAGCCATTTCAGCCTGATAGTGGCGGAGGATCCACACGATCAATGCCTCTCATTATCTTATACACCTCTATCAGGTCACCTCTCATCCTCCGTCGCTCCAAGGAGAAAAGGCCAAGTTCACTCAACCTATTCTCATAAGGCATGCTCCCCAATCCAGGCAATGTCCTTGTAAATCTCCTCTGCACCCTTTCTGCAGTTTCCACATCCTTCCTGTAGTGAGGTGACCAGAACTGAGCACAGTACTCCAAGTGGGGTCTGACCAGGGTCCTATGTAGCTGCAACATTACCTCTCAGCTCTTAAATTCAATCCCAGGAATGATGAAGGCCAATGCACCATATGCCTTCTTAACCACAGTGTCAACCTGCACAGCAGCTTTGAGCATCCTATGAACTTGGACCCCAAGATCCCTCTGATCCTCCACACTGCCATGAGACTTACCATTAATACTATATTCTGCCATCATATTTGACCTACCAAAATGAACTGCCTCACACTCATCTGGGTTGAACTCCATCTGCCACTTCTCAGCCCAGTTTTGCATCCTATCGATGTCCCACTCTAATCTCTGACAGCCCTCCACACTATCCCCAACACCCCCAACCTTTGTGTCATAGCAAAGTTACTAACCCATCCCTCCACTTCCTCGTCCAGGTCATTTATAAAAATCACAAAGAGAAGGGGTCCCAGAACAGATCCCTGAGGCATACCACTAGACACCAACCTCCATGCAGAATATGACCCATCTACAATCCCTCTTTGCCTTCTGTGAGCAAGCTACATCTGGATCCACAAAGCAATGTCCCCTTGGATCCTATGCCTCCTTACTTTCTCAATAAGCCTTGCATGGGGTACCTTACCAAATGCCTTGGTGAAATTCATATACACTACATCTACTGCTCTACCTTCAGCAATGTGTCTTAACCTTTGAAAAAAAACATTTGGTATCCTCTTGAATATTATTGGCTAGCTTACATTCATATTTTATCTTTGTCTTCTTAATGATTTTTTTAGTTGCCTTCTATTGATTTTTAAAAGCTTCACAATCCTCTAAGTTCCCATTAACCTTTTCTCTATTATATGCCCTCTCTTTGGCTTTTATATTGGCTTTGACTTCTCTAGTTAGCCACAGCCTTGTCATCTTGCCTTTAGGATACTTCTTCCTCTTTGGAATGAATATATCCTGTGCCTTTCAAACTGGTTCCAGAAATTCCAGTTTTTGCTGCTCTGCCATCATCCCTGCCAGTTTTCTTTTCCAATCAATTCTAGCCAACTCCTCTCTCTTGCCTCTGTAATTTCTTTCACTCCACTGTAATATGATACATCTGACAGTAGCTTCACCTTCTCAGATCTCAGGGTGAATTGAATCATATTATGATCACCTATCCCTAAGAGTTCTTTTACCTTAAGCTCCGGTTCACCGCACAACACACAATAAATTTCCTAGTGTGCTCAACCATGAGCTGCTCTAAAAAGCCATCTCATAGGCTCTAGAAATTCGCCATCCTTGAATCAAGCGCCAACCTGATTTTCCCAATCTATCTGCATATTGAAGTCCCCCATGACTATTGCAACATTGCCTTTTTGGCATGAATTTTTGAATTCCTATTGTAATTTGTAGACCACATCCCCATTACTGGTTGGGTGTATGTATACAATTCACATCAAGGTTTTTTTTACCCTTGCAGTTCCTTAGCTCTATCCACAATGATTCAACACTTTCTAGCCCTATGTCACCTCTTCCTAATGATTTGATTTCATTTTTTACCAACAAAGCAACACCGTCCCCTCTGCCTTCCTGCCTGTCCTTTTGAAACAATGCGTAACTTTGGACATTAAGCTCCCAGCTATAATCTTCATTCAGCCATGATTCAGTGATGCCTACAGCATCATACATGCTAATCTGAAACTCCACTACAAGTTTATCCACCATATTCTGTATACTGTGTGCACTCAAATATAACACCTTCAGTCCTGTATTCACCCTTTTTGATTTTGTCCGCCTTTTACATTGTAACTCATCCTGTTGATTGCCATTTTGCCCTATCAACAGCCTCTCCTGACTACACATTGCCTCTGTTTGTAAACCAGCTTCCTCATCTTCAGCATTATCATCTTTCCAACAACACTACGATATTTTCCTATGATAGTTAAGACATTAGTGAGACTGCTTTTGGAGTACTGTATATGGTTTTGTTTACTTTATTATAGGAAGGATGACATTAAACTAGAAAGAGTGCAGAAAAGATTTACCCGGGTGTTGACTGACTTACAAGTTGTTGTACAGACAAGGACTTTGTTCTCTGAAATGTAGGAAATTGAGGGGTGACCTGATAGAGTGGCATAGATTTCTTTGAGGAAATAATATGCAGGATAGACAAAAGAAAGTCACTGGATGTTGTTTACCTGGATTTTCAGAAGGCCTTTGACAAGGTGCCACTCATGAGGCTGCTTAACAAGAGCCCCTGGTATTACAGGAAAGATACTACCATGGCTAGAAGATTGGCTGACTGGCAGGAAGCAAAGAATGGCAATAAAGGGGACCTGTTCCGGTTGGCTGCCAGAAGTGGTGTTCCACAGGGGTCAGTGTTGGAAATGTTTCTTTTTACTTTATATGTCAATGACTTGGATGATGGAATTGATGGCTTTGTGGATGATATGAAAATAGATGAAGAGGCAGATAGTGTTGAGGAACCTTTGACAGATTAGGAGAATGGGCAAAGTGACAGATGGAATATAGTTTCAGGAAGTGTATGGTCATGCACTTTGGTAGAAGGAATAAAAGTTAAGACTATTCAAAAATCAGAGAGGCAGAGGGACTTGGAAATTCTCGTGCAGGATTCCTGAAAAGTTGTGGATGATACAAAGATAGGTGGAAGGGTAGGTAGTTCTGAGGAAGCAATGTGATTGCAGCAGGACTTAGACAAATTGTAAAAATGGGCAAAAAAGTGGTAAATAGAATACAATGTTGAGAAATGTATGATAATGAATTTTGGAAAAGGAACAATAGTACAGACTATTACCTAAATGGCGAGAAGATTCAAACATCAGAGGTACAGAGGGACTTAGGAGTCCTCCTGCAAGACTCCCAGAAGGTTAATTTACAGGTTGAGTCTGCGGTAAAGAAAGCAAATGCAATGTTGGCATTTATTTCAAGGGGAATAGAATATAAAAGCAAGGAAATAATGCTAAGGCTTTATAAGACACAAGTCAGGCTGCACTTGGAGTATTGTCAACAGTTGTCAACAGAGATATTGTCATATCTCAGAAAGGATGTGTTGTCATTGGAAAGAATCTTGAGGAGGTTCACAAGGATGATTCTGGGAATGAAGGGGTTAACATATGAGGAGGTTTGGCAGCTTTGGGCCTGTACTCACTGGAATTTAGAAGAATGTGTGGGGATCTCATTGAAACCTACTGAATATTGAAAGGACTAGATAGGGTGGATATGGAAAGGATGTTTCCTGTGGTGGAGGTATCCAGAACTAGAGGGCACAGCCTCAAAATTGGGGGGTGGCCTTTTAGAACATGGGTAAGGAGGAATCTTTTTAGCCAGAGAGTAGTCAATCTGTGGACTGCTCTGCCACAGAATGCAAAATTGGATCATTTCCTGATTGGTCAATTCCAAGGATATGGTGACAGGGCAGATATATGAGGTTGAGTGGGATCCGGGATTAGCCATGATGGCATGGCGTAGAAGACTCAATGGGCTGAATGGCCTAATTCTGCTCCTATGCCTTATGGTCTTAACTTGCAAGCTGAGCCAGTGGTAAAGAAGACAAATACAATGCTAGCATTCATTTCAAGAGGACTAGAAAGAAAAAGCAAGGGTGTAATGCTGAGGCACTGGTGGGGCCTCACTTGGAGTACTGTGAGAAGTTTTGGGCCCCTTAGCTGAGAAACAGAGTGCTGGCATTGGAGAGAGTCCAGAGGAGGTTCAGGAGAATGGAAGTGTTAACATATGCGAAGCATTTGGTAGTTCTGGGCCTCTACTTGATAGAAGAATGAGGGAAGGTCTCATTGCAATCTATTGAATATTGAAAGATCTGGATAAAGTGGGTGTGAAGAGGATTCTTTCTATAGAGGGCAAGTCTAGAACCAGAAGGCACAGCATCAGAACTGAGGAACGTCTATTAAGAATGGAGATGAGGAGGAATTTCTTTAGCCAGAGGATGTTAATCTGAAGAACTCACTGCCATAGTTGGCTGTGGAGGCCAAGTCATTGGGTATATTTAAGGCTGTGGTTGATAGGTTCTCTATCAACCTGGTTGATGAGGTCTACTTGACTGAGAGACCTCAGTATGTGCGGTTGGGAGACTGTAGGTCTGACACGGTGGTCAGCAGCACAGGAGCGCCGCAGGGGACCGTGCTCTCTCCGGTCCTGTTCACCCTGTACACATCAGACTTCCAATATAACTCGGAGTCCTGCCATGTGCAGAAGTTCGCTGACGACACGGCCATAGTGGGGTGTGTCAGGAATGGACAGGAGGAGGAGTATAGGAAACTGATACAGGACTTTGTGATATGGTGCAACTCAAACTACCTGCGTCTCAATATCACCAAGACCAAGGAGATGGTGGTGGACTTTAGGAGACCTAGGCCTCATATGGAGCCTGTGATCATTAATGGAGAATGTGTGGAGCAGGTTAAGACCTACAAGTATCTGGGAGTACAGTTAGACGAGAAGCTAGACTGGACTGCCAACACAGATGCCTTGTGCAGGAAGGCACAGAGTCGACTGTACTTCCTTAGAAGGTTGGCGTCATTCAATGTCTGTAGTGAGATGCTGAAGATGTTCTATAGGTCAGTTGTGGAGAGCGCCCTCTTCTTTGTGGTGGCGTGTTGGGGAGGCAGCATTAAGAAGAGGGACGCCTCACGTCTTAATAAGCTGGTAAGGAAGGCGGGCTCTGTCGTGGGCAAAGTACTGGAGAGTATAACATCGGTAGCAGAGCGAAGGGTGCTGAGTAGGCTACGGTCAATTATGGAAAACCCTGAACATCCTCTACATAGCACCATCCAGAGACAGAGAAGCAGTTTCAGCGACAGGTTGCTATCGATGCAATGCTCCTCAGACAGGATGAAGAGATCAATACTCCCCAATGCCATTCGGCGTTACAATTCAACCGCCAGGAGTAAGATATGTTAAAGTGCCGGGGTTAGGACTCAATGTATTTAAGTAAACTACTTAAGAACTTTTTAAAAGCTATTATTAATGCTTTTTGAGAGGGTGATTTTAGATGCATATCATATTTTTACTGAGTTAAGTATTGTATGTAATTAGTTTTGCTACAATAAGTGTATGGGACATTGGAAAAAATGTTGAATTTCCCCATGGGGATGAATAAAATATCTATCTATCTATCTATCTATCTATCTATCTATCTATCTATCTATCTATCATTTGCTTCATATCAAATCAGCGATGACTGTGCTGGGACACAGCCCACAAGTGTCATCATGCTTCCAGCGCTAACATACCATGCCCACAACTCATTAACCCTAACCCAAAAGCCTTGGAATGTGGGAGGAAACTGGAGCACCCAGAGGAAACCCTCACAGTCACAGGGAGAATGTACAAACTGCTTTCAGATAGCAGCAGGAACTGAATCTCGATCAGTGATTGCTGGCACAGTAAAATGGTTGTGTTAACTGCTACGCTATCATAGTGCCCCCTAGGGCTTACCAATATTTCACCAGCGTGATCCATAAACTAGAGTCATAGTCAGAATGATTACAGCACAGAAACAGGCCCTTTGGCCCATCTAGTCCTTACCAAACTGTTATTCTACTCCACACCCATTCTGTCCACGCACTTACCTCAACTTCTCTTAAATGTTGAACTCTACTCATATAGCATAGAACACTACAGCACAGAACCAGGCCCTTCAGCCCATCTAGTCCATGCCAAACTATTATTCTGCCTTCTCCTGTCAACATCTACCTGGACCATAGCTGTCCAAAACGTTCTTTTTTTGAAATGTTGAAATCGACTCCGCATCCACCATTTGTGCTGGCAGCTCATTCCACACTCTCACCACCCTCTAAGCGAAGAAGTTTCCCCTCATGTTCCCCTTGAACATTTCACCTTCCACCCTTAACCCAAGACTTCAGGCAAGCTCAGTGGGAAAGCCTCCTTGCATTTACCTGCCTGTACCCCTCATAATTCTGTGTACCTCTGTCCAATCTCTCCTGAATCTTCTGCGCTCCTGGGAATATAGTCTTAAAGTATTCAGCTTTCCCCTATAGCTCAGGCCCTCAAGTCTCAGCAACATCATTTGTTCTTCTAATTACAAGGAATCCACCTTACCCACCAGATTTTTTTTTTGAACCACATAATCGGTGTTGTTATTTGCTTTATATTTTGAATTATTCATACAGCTGCCTTCCCAGGGACGAAATAAAAAACTGCTAACTTTTAAATGTCACCTTATGAGCACTTTACACAATGCTTGTTTGATTTAACTCGCATTCCGCGGACTTTGTGTGCCTGAGCCCTGGCAACGGATGAATAGAGCCAGTTACAAGATTGTTTTTAATTCTTCCCCAAATTTCTTTTGATGGCAGGCCTCTTGAGGCCTTGTGCTGAACTAACTTGGCCCAGTCCACTGCCCACTTTCAGACTGCCAGTTCTGGCTTGGCACATTTCTCTCACCCCACCCTCCAACCTCCTCGCCTCCATCCCTGATATTTTTGTCACAAATAAAGCACGAGCTTCAGAGAAGTTAAATGTTCATATTTCCTTACTGCACTGAAGACCAATCAGCCCATCAAGTCCTCCTAATCCTTTTCCCCCTTCCCACTGCAACTTACTCTCTCTTTCAAGACTGAAGATTATTTGACGTCATTCCTGTTACATGAGTGTAAAGGAGAACAAAATAATTGTTACTCTGGATCCCATGCAGCACAAAAAAATAAGGCAATAAAATTATTGCAGCACAATATGATAAAAAAACAATAATAATTAAAGAAATAAATGTAAATATGCAAGATAGTTTATAGGCATAGATTGATTGCATGTACGTAAAGTGACACTAGACACAGGAGTGTCTGTATATAAGGTGACTGACAGGAGATGATTAAGTGCTAATTAAGGGCCTCGGCCCAAAACCTCAACTATTTATTCACTTCTAGCAATGCTGCCTGACCTGCTGAGTTCCTCTAGCGTTTTGTGTATGTTGCTCTGGGTTTCCAGCATCTGCAGACTTTCTCATGTTAATGACAAAGTAATGTTGATGGGGGATACGGAGGAGTGGGTTAGTGGGTGGAGGCGTTGATTAGCCTTACTGCTTGGGGAAAGTACTTTCCTCTTGTTACCGCTTAGGAGAATTAAATACCCATCCTCATACCCATTTACATGAGGGGTAATTTACAATTAACACAGCAACCAATGTGCCCTTGAACTGTAAGTGAAAAGAAAATAAAAATGTAGAATTTTTCCTCCTCAACCCTAGGGGCTGGTGTTGAATGTTGGTGTTGATTTGCCAACGTAAATCACAAGACTGGGTTGATCACTAACCAGCACTTTCTGAAGGGTTTACGCAGGCTTCCTTCCACCTTTCATAAACAAAAACATCGGAAGCATATTGCTCAGGAGCCCTCTTAGTTACACCCAGAAGCAGCAACAGGAGTAGGCCATTCATCCCATCTGCCTCTACCTTCCAATTGAGTCAACATGGAACATAGAACAGTACAACACAGGGACAGGCCAATAACGTTGTGCCAAACCAGCTAAAAAATAAATCAAAACACCCAAACACTAATTCCTCCTACCTACACAACGTCCATATCCCTCAACCTTCCTCGTATTCATGTGCCTCTCTAAATGTCTCTTAAAAGCTTCCAATGTATTTGCCTCTACCACCATACCAGGCATCCACCACTCTCTGAGTAAAGAAACTTACCCCTCACATCTTCCTTTTCAACCTACCCCCTCTCACCTTTA
Organism: Hemitrygon akajei; assembly: GCF_048418815.1. Classification (NCBI taxonomy): domain Eukaryota; kingdom Metazoa; phylum Chordata; class Chondrichthyes; order Myliobatiformes; family Dasyatidae; genus Hemitrygon; species Hemitrygon akajei. The sequence goes on along the minus strand of NC_133127.1, from coordinate 12,308,382 downwards.
AAGCATGCCCTCTGATATTAGACATTTCTACCCTGGGAAATAGATACTCCCTGTCTATTCTATCTATGCTTCTCATAATCTTATAAACTTCTATCAGACTTCCCCCTCAGCCTCCACCACTCCAAAGAAAACAACCCAAGTTTATCCACATGCCCTCTAAACCAGGCAGCATCCTTGTAAACCTCTTCTGCACCCTCTCTGAAGCCTCAACATCCTTTCAATAGTGGGCGACCGGAACTGTACTCCAGATGTGGCCTAACCAGAGTTTTATAAAGTCGCAACATAACCTCTTGAATTTTGAACTCAATGACTCGATAAATAAAAGCAAGCATTCCATAGAAACGTTGATGTCATTGAGGTCATCTTCAACAGGCTGTGCCTCCATCATTAAGGACCCTCACCTTTTTCTCATTACTACCAGCAGAGAGGAGGTACACGAGCTTGAAGAGACACACTCAATAAAAAACAGCTTATTCCCCTACACCACCAAATTTCTGAACAGTCCATGAACCCATGAACACGACCTATTTGCACTACTTATTTAATTTTATATTTCTTATTGTAATTTATTGCACGTACGTTTGAATGTTGTTCATAGACTTCAGTTCAGCATTCAACACAATCATCCCTCAGAAACTGATTGGAAAGCTGAGCCTACTGGGCCTGAACACCTCCCTCTGCAACTGGATACTAGACTTCCTGACTGGGAGACCTCAGTCAGTCCGGATCGGGAGCAGCATCTCCAACACCATCACACTGAGCACGGGGGCCCCCCAGGGTTGTGTGCTCAGTCCACTGCTGTTCACTCTGCTGACCCATGACTGTGCTGCAACACACAGCTCGAACCACATCATCAAGTTCGCCAGTGACACGACCGTGGTGGGTTTCATCAGCAAGAATGACGAGTCAGCTTACAGAGTGGAGGTGCAGCGAGAACAACCTGTCTCTGAATGAGAACAAAAGAGATGGTTGTTGACTTCAGGAGGGCACAGAGCGACCACTCCCCGCTGAACATTGACGGCTCCTTGGCAGAGATCGTTAAGAGCACAAAATTTCTTGTTCACCTGGCGGAGAATCTCACCTGGTCCCTCAACACCAGCTCCAATTGCAAAGAAAGCCCAGCAGCATCTCTACTTTCTGCGAAGGCTGAGGAAAGTCCATCTCCCACCCCCCATCCTCATCACATTCGACAAGGGTTGTATTGAGAGTATCCTGAGCAGCTGCATCACTGCCTGGTTCGGAAATTGCACTGTCTCGGATCGCAAGTCCCTGCAGCGGATAGTGAGGTCAGCTGAGAAGATCATCGGGGTCTCTCTTCCTGTCATTACGAACATTTACACTACACGCTGCATCCGCAAAGCAAACAGCATTATGAAGGACCCCACGCACCCCTCATACAAACTCTTCTCCCTCCTGCCATTTGGCGAAAGGCACCGAAGCATTTGGGCTCTCACGACCAGACTATGTAACGGGTTCTTCCCCCAAACCATCAGACTCCTCAATACCCAGAGGCTGGACTGACACCTTACTGCCCTACTGTCCTGTTTATTATTTATTGTAATGCCCGCACTGTTTTGTGCACTTTATGCAGTCCTGGGTAGGTCTGTAGTCTATTTTGTACTGTGTCATGTAACACCATGGTCCTGAAAAAACGTCTTGTTTTTTCTGTGTACTGTACCAGCAGTTATGGTCAAAATGACAATAAAAAGTGACTTGACTTGACTTGACTTGTACTGCTGCCACACAACAACAAATTTCACGACATATGTCAGTGATGATAAACCTGATTCTGATTCTGAGATGGGCACTGAGTGGTCTGCATGGTTATGCTGGATCGACTGGTCTGCTTCTGCCCTGTGCAATTTTGTGACCGGGAATTCACCGAACAGACCATTAGAATGAACTGGTCACTTACACTTCCCATCCCACTCTCTCTGCCCTTTCTCCAGCCCAGCACAGTATCCTCAAGTCTGTTTGTTTATTTACTGAGAGATACAGCATGGTATCAGAGCCTTGCAGCCCAACGAGCCCGCACCACCCCATTACACTCTTGTGACCAATTAGCCTACGAACCCATACATCTTTGGACTGTGAAAGGAAACTGGAGCACCCAGTGGAAACCCACACACTCGCGGGTAAAACGTATAAACACCTTACATGCAGCGACGGGAATTGAACCCATGTCGCTGGTGCTGTAAAGCATTACGCTAACTGCTGCACTACCGTGCCGCCCCACAGTTCACTTTTCTCCCACAGAATCCTTTCATTCCCTTTGGAAAACAACTGAACCATTTCATTCAAACATTTTCTGCAGAGTCGCATTCCACATTCACCCCACTCACTGAGCAAAGAAGTCGCTCCTTATTTCCGAAAGAAATCGCTCCTTATTTCCCTGTTACATTTTTTTGTGTGCACTTTGAGCCACAGGTTGTAGAGGCTCCCATGAGAGGAAACATGCTCACCACATCCACCCTGGCCAACGCCACCTTGATCCTAACAACCCCTGTTTGTCTCCTCTTCTCTGTAAACAACCTCCAGCCCAGGTGACCTTTCTCAAATGGCTGTGACCTTTCCGATCTGGCAGCCGCCTTGCTAATCTTTCTTACATTTCCTTCAACATTCTTTCGTTAGTGAAGAAAAATGTGCAGAGCAAAGAGTTCATGCCATCAGAACTTTACACAGGTTAAATGGAACTTCTGTTCCACCAGAAATACACCCCAACGAATTGCCTTGCCAATGTTTACACAGCTTTCTGCTTCATTCTCTATTTATTATTATTATTATTAATCTTTTTCTCTATTGTACTTGCACAGTTTGTTGTCTTTGTCTGCCCTGTTAGGTACAGTCTTTCACTGATTCTGTTGGATTTACTGTGCATGCCCATGAGTAAAGAAATCTCAGGATGACATATATGCACAGTACTTTAATAACAAACTTATTCATTTATTCATGGATGTATTGAGATACAGAGCAGAAGAGGCCTTCCGGTCCTTTGAGCCGCACAGCCCAGCATTCCCCCAGTTTAATTCTAGCCCAATCTCCAGATAATTTACAATGATCAATAACTCTCCCGACCATGCAGTCACAGGGAGAACACACGAACTCCTTACAGACAGCGGCAGGAATTGAACCTGGCCCATTATCACAGTAAAGCGTTGTGCTAACCACTATGCTACTGTCTTGCACTTTGTACTTCTTCTTATTCCTCTGAGATTAGGGAAAATGGCAAACACTAACTGGACATTAACGTCCAGTGGCTCAGTTAGACTCACAGCTTGTGTGACCCAAGTTCGATCCTGACCTTGGGCACTCTCGAGATGGGATTTGCACTTTCTCCTGCAACACCTTTGGCCAAAGAGGAATTGGTTGGTAGTCTAAGTCAAAGTCAAGTTTATTGTCATCTGTACAAGTCCATGTCAGCACAGGTGCAATGAAAATCTTACTTGCAGCAGTATCACAGGTACAAAGCATCAGAAAATCAGTGTTCACAAGAAAAACATAAATTAAATACAATTTTTTACATGATTAGAACAAAAAAAAACATTTTAGTGAAAAGCGGTCATAGTGGTCATAGATATCTCGGACCGAGTTCTCAGTATTCTCAGGATGGAGGGTGAGCAGCCAGATGTCGTGGTCAATGTAGGGACCAATGACGTGGATAGGAAGAAGGAGGAGGTCCTGCAAAGAGAGTTTAGGGAGTTAGGTGCAAAATTGAAGGACAGGACCTCCAGGGTTGCAATCTCAGGATTACTCCCAGTGCCACGTGCTAGTGAGGCTAGAAATAGGAAGATAATGCAGCTAAATACGTGGCTAAGGAGACGGTGCAGGAGGGAGGACTTCATGTTTCTGGACAATTGGGCTTTGTTCCAGGGAAGGTGGGACCTGTTCCGACGGGATGGTTTGCACCTGAACTGGAAGGGGACTATCATCCTTACGGGTAGGTTAGCTAGTGCTGCTCTGGGAGGGTTTAAACTAGATTTGCAGGGGGAGGGGAACCAGAGTGTTAGAGCAAATGGTGAGGTGGAGGAGGATAAAGGTCATGCAAGGACTGCATGTGTGCACAGAAATCAAAGGTTTGTATGTGATAGAAATGTTCTCAGGTGCCAAACTGAAGAGACTGGGGAAGAGGCAACTGGCTCTCAAATAGAGAAAGATAGGAGATAGTGTGTGAGGGAGGATAGGCAGGTGATAGAGAAGGGACGTGCTCAGACCAAAGGTTTGAGATGTATCTATTTTAACACAAGGAGTATTGTGAACAAAGCAGATGAGCTTAGAGCATGGATCAGTACTTGGACATATGATGTGGTGGCCATTACAGAGACTTGGATGGCTCAGGGACAGTCGAGGTTACTTCAAGTGCGGGGTTTTATATGTTTCAGAAAGGACAGGGAGGGAGGCAAGAGAGGTGGGGGCGTGGCACTGTCGATCAGGGATACTTAATGAATACTTTATTTCAGTATTCACTATGGAAAAGGATCTTGGTGATAATAGTGACAACTTGCAGCAGATTGAAAAGCTTGAGCACATAGATATTAAGAAAGAGGATGCACTACAGCTTTTGGAAAGCATCAAGTTGGATGAGATGTACCCCAGGCTACTGTGGGAGGCAAGGGAGGAGATTGCTGAGCCTCTGGTGATGATCTTTGCATCATCAATAGGGACGGGAGAGGTTCCAGAGAATTGGAGGATCGCGAATGTTGTTCCTTTATTCAAGAAAGGGAGTAGAGATATACTAGGAAATTATAGACCAGTGAGTCTTACATCAGTGGTTGGTAAGTTGATGGAGAGGTAGTATTTATGAACATTTGGAGAGGTATAATATGATTAGGAATCATCAGCATGGCTTTGTCGAGGGCAGGTCGTGCCTTACAAGCCTGATTGAATTTTTTGAGGATGTGACTAAACACATTGATGAAGGTAGAACAGTAGATGTAGTGTATATGGATTTCAGCAAGGCATTTGATAAGGTACTCCATGCCAGGCTTATTGAGAAAGTAAGGAGGCATGGGATCCAAGGGGACATTGCTTTGTGGATCCAGAACTGGCTTGTCCACAGAAGGCGAAGAGTGGTTGTAGATGGGTCATATTCTGCAGGGAGGTCGGTCACTAGTGGAGTGCCTCAGCGATCTGTTCTGGGACCCCTACTCTTCGTGATTTTTATAAATGACCTGGAAGAGGAAGTGGAGGGATGGGTTAGTAAGTTTGCTGATGACACTAAGGTTGGAGGTGTTGTGGAAAGTGTGGAGGGATGTTAGAGGTTACAGCGGGACATTGATAGGATGTAAAACTGGGCTGAGAAGTGGCAGATGGAGTTCAAACCAGAAACATGTGAAGTGGTTCATTTTGGTAGGACAAATATGATGGCAGAATATAGTATTAATGGTAACACTCTTGGCAGTGTGGAGGATCAGAGGGATCTTGGGGTCTGAATCCATAAGATGCTCAAAGCAGCTGCGCAGGTTGACTCAGTGGGTGAGAAGGCATACAGTGTATTGGCCTTCATCAATTGAATTTAGGAGCCGAGAGGTAATGTTGCAGCTATATAAGACCCTGGTCAGACCCCACTTGGAGTACTGCACTCAGTTCTGGTCACCTCACTACGGGAAGGATGTGGAAGCCATAGAAAGGGTGCAGAGGAGATTTACAAGGGTGTTGCCTGGATTGGGGAGCATGTCTTATGAGGATAGATTGAGTGAACTCAGCCTTTTCTCCTTGGAGCGACGGAGGATGAGAAGTGACCTGATAGAAGTGTATAAGATGTTGAGAGGCGTTGATCGTGTGGATAGTCAGAGGCTTTTACCCAGGGCTAAAATGGTTGCCACAAGAGGACACAGGTTTAAGGTGCGGGGGAGTAGGTACAGAGGAGATGTCAGGGGTAAGTTTTTTACTCAGAGAGTGATGAGTGAGTGGAATGGGCTGCCAGCAACAGTGGTGGAGGCGGAAACAATAGGATCTTTTAAGAGACTCCTGGACAGGTACATGGAGCTTAGATAAATAAAGGGCTATAGGTAAGCCTAGTAATTTCTAAGGAAGGGACATGTTCGGCATAACCTTGTGGGCCGAAGGGCCTGTATTGTGCTGTAGGTTTTCAATGGTTTCTATGTCGCTGAACTGGTTCAAGACTGAATTCAAGAACAAGAGTGGCACAATAGGAAGGTGGAGAGCTTGTACGTTCTGCTTGTAACTGCGAGAGATTCCTCTGAATACTCTGGTTTCCGTCCACATTCTAAAGACGCAAGGGTTAGGATTAGTAAATTTTGGGCATTCTGTGTTGGTACCAAAAGCACGGTAACACTTGTGGGCTGCTTCCCAGCACATCCTCAGACTGTGCTGGTTGTTGATGCAAACGACACATTTTACTGTAGGTTTCGATGTTACAATGGACAGGTGACAAATAAAGCTAATCTGTCTTTCAGAATAGAATAGCTGTTCTTGAACCAGGTCTTTTCATGATGTTCAGGCTTCTGTACGTCCTGCCCAGTGGTAGTTGTGAGAAGATGTCATGGCCTGGATGGTGGGGATCTTTGATGATTCGGGAACAGCTTCTTCCCCTCTGCCATCTGATTTCTGAATGGACATTGAACCCATGAACACTATCTCACTATTATTATATATTGCATTGTACTGCTGCCACAAACTTAACAAATTTCATGTCATGTGCCAGTGATAATAAATCTGATTCTGATTCTAATGCTGCCTTCTCCTTACAGATACTGCCGATGGTGATAAACTCAAGCACTGCTATCAGCCGAAATGGTGAAAAATAATGATTTTGTTCAATTGAAAAATGTTGTTAAACTGGAAATTAGTTCAAAAATAGGAGAGGCTTCTGTGAAGTAGCCAGTGGACACGGTAAAGGGCCAGTACAAAAGTACAGTGTTGCTTCTGACACATCACATAGTAACCTAAACATCTCTCCACACATATGGGCTGAAAACATCAAGATGCTTTAAATGTTCAAAGCACTGTTTTATTTAATTCATTGAAAAGCCCCATTGATGAAGCCTTGCCTCATAGCCAAAAAACATTTAGTATCCTTTCAAAAGCATGGCAAAGTATATTTTGGGAGTCTTTGATTATGAACTGACACATAAAATGGCTCAGTTATGAACTAGTCTTTGTAAGTGAGCCCAGAACACAGTAATATGGGTTAATTTTAACCCAAAGTCCAAACTAATTCCCTGATAGTTGATGTGTCAGGATCCTTGGGGCTCTGACGTTCTCTGTCATTCATTCTTTTTTTCTCTCTCTCTCTCTGTTCTGTAGATGTCTATGAAGAGTCAGGATTTTAGGTTCTATGTTGTATACATTCCCTGATATGAAATCAAACCCCTTGAACCATATTTGTGAAGGGGCAGATAGAGTCTGAAGAAGGTATGATTTCCTTGCAGATGATCCCTGATTGACCAGAACAAAGCAGAAACCGATGATAATCCTCATAACCAAAAATTATTCTGATTTTCTTTATTTTTATGGGCAAAGGCGGATGACAAGTGACTTGATAGAGATGTATAAGATTACAAGAGACATAGATTGAGTGGACAGTCAGTGCCTTTTTCCAGGGCAGCAATGCTGATACAAGAGGACATATTTTTAAGGTGATTAGAGGAATATTTGGTGGGGGGGGACGTCCAAAGTAAGTTTTTTTCACATAGAGAGTGGTGGGTGTGTGGAACACACTGCCAGGGTCGGCGGTAGAGGAAGATACATTAAGGTTATTTAAGAAACTCATAGATAGGCACATGGATGATAGAAAAATGGATGGTTATGTGGGAGAGAAGGGTTAAATTGATCTTAAATAAGGCTAAAAGATTAGCACCACATTATGGGCTGAAGGGTCTGTATGGTGCTGTACAGATCGCAGGCCCATGGCATCATTTGTTCTATATCCTATAGGTGGTGAATTGGTAAAGCTACATTGTGGGGAGTTGGAGGAAGGTCACAGCTCTTTAAACATAAGAATGTAGAACTAGGAGCAGGATTCAGCTATATGGCCATTGAGTCTGCTCCACCATTCAATAAGATCATGGCTGATCTGCTGTGCATCCAGCTCCACCTTTTCCCCATAACCCTAAATTCTCTTTCTATGCAAATATCTATCTAACTGTGTCTTAAATATATTTAATGAGGTATTATCTACTGCTTACCCAGGGATAATCCCACAGATTCACTACTCTCTGGGAAAAGCAGTTCTTCCTCATTTCTGTCCGAAATCTACTCCCATGAATCTTGAAGCCATGTCTCCTCGTTCTAGTCTCACCTACGAGTGGAAACATCTTTCCTGTCTCTGTTTTATCTATTCCTATCATAATTTTATTTGTTTCCATAAGATTCCCTCTCATTCTTCTGAATTCCAGTGAGTACAGTTCCAGGCGACTCAACCTTTCCTCATAGGTTAACCACTCCCCCCCACTTATCTCTGGAATCAACCTGGTGAACCTCCTCTGCACCACCTCCAAAACCAAGATATCTTTTCTCATCAGCTCTGCTCTCAAACGCATCTCTCCCATTTCCCGCACATCTGCCCTCACCCTATCCGCCCGCCACCCCACTCGGGATAGGGTTCCCCTTGTCCTCACCTACCACCCCACCAGCCTCCAGGTATAATTCTCCGTAACTTCCGCCACCTCCAACGGGATCCCACTACCAAGCACATCTTTCCCTTCCCCCATCTTTCTGCTTTCCGCAGGGATTGCTCCCTACGCGACTCCCTTGTCCACTCGTCCCCCCCATCCCTTCCCACTGATCTCCCTCCTGGCACTTACCCTTGTAAGCGGAACAAGTGCTACACCTGCCCTTACACTTCCTCCCTCACCACCATTCAGGGCCCCAGACAGTCATTCCAGGTGAGGCGACACTTCACCTGTGAGTCGGCTGGTGTGGTATACTGCGTCCGGTGCTCCCGGTGTGGCCTTTTATATATTGGTGAGACCTGACACAGACTGGGAGACCATTTTGCTGAACACCTATGCTCGGTCTGCCAGAAAAAGCAGGATCTCCCAGTGGCCACAGATTTTAATTCCACGTCCCATTCCCATTCTGATATGTCGGTCCATGGCCTCCTCTACTGTCAAAATGAATCCAAACTCAGGTTGGAGGAACAACACCTTATATACCAGCTGGGTAGCCTCGAACCTGATGGCATGAACATTGACTTCTCTAACTTCCGTTAATGCCCCTCCTCCCCTTCTTACCCCATCCCTAACATATTTAGTTGTTTACCTGTTCTCCATCTCCCTCTGGTGCTCCCCCCCCACCCTTCTTTCTCCCGAGGCCTCCCGTCCCATGATCTTTTCCCTGCTCCAGCTCTGTATCACTTTCGCCAATCACCTTTCCAGCTCTCAGCTTCATCCCACCCCCTCCGGTCTTCTCCTATCATTTTGCATTTCCCCCTCCCTCCACTACTTTCAAATCTCTTACTATCTTTCCTTTCAGTTAGTCCTGACGAAGGGTTTCGGCCCGAAACGTCGACAGTGCTTCTCCCTATAGATGCTGCGGGGCCTGCTGTGTTCCACCAGCATTTTGTGTGTGTTGTTTGAATTTCCAGCATCTGCAGATTTCCTCATGTTTTATCTTTTCTTAAGTAAGATTGTCAAGAAATGTAGAGGAGGTTTAACCCAAAAGCAGAGCAGTGGAAATGATTTAGCAGACACAATATTTTACTAATAAATTGCAAAATAAGAAGCCAAAAGGGGCCACAATACAGGAGAGAATGGATACTTTACATGACAAAGCAACAAGGTAACTGAAGGTTTGGAGCAATTGGTTGAGGCTGACTGGTTTGATGGGTGAACAAAGGGCTGTGACTGAGAGCTGGGTTTAAATTGGCTGCAGGTGATGAGTTGGAAACGAATGGTAAGTGACTCCTGTTCATTAGGTGGAGACTGGGAGATGCCTGCCTTTGCAGGCCTGACAGCAATCACCCCCTTACAACCAGCACACAATGGTCCAGGACAATCCAGGTTCGCCTAGTGAAATTCCTCAATGAGCAACAGATCCAAGATGAAACTGGGTGACACCCAAGGCCTCTCCTCCGCACCATACCCTTCCCAGTCGACCAGATACAGCAAACCCTGTCTACAACAACATCTATCCATGTGAACTGTGTACACTGGACTACCTTCCACCGTCCTAGGCTCCAGAGGTGCAGGCTCAGCTGGGTGAGTGGTCCAAGGACATGTGGAAGGTAGGTGTGATCCTGAGGGCCAGTGGCTGCTGGAGATGGTAAGACACTGGATTGATGCGATGGGTCATCTTAAAGTGACCAATGAACAAGGACAGATCTTGGGTGCACAGCCAGACCTAATCTCCAGGCCAGAGAATCTGGCTGGGTGCCAAGTGCAGTTAGGATAGTCTCAGTACCCAAGCATTCCAGCATCAGCAAATGAGACCTCCACTGTTTGCTCCTCCGTGGGCCACAACGGATGTTGGTAGCCATGGTAGCCACTTCAAAGGCAGAGGAGGCGTGTAGACTGTGGTACAGTTCAGCCCGGAGCAGATGCTGCTTCCATGTGGAAGGGCTAGAGGTGGCAGAGCGCCCCAGAAACTTCTCCAGTTGCTGATTGGCCGTTTCTGGTGGACTGTTGGTCCGCGGATAACAGTCAGAGGATAAACTCACTGAGGTGCAGAGGAGGGAGCAGAAGGCTCACCAGGAGTTGGAGACAGATTGTGGGCCCCAGTCCGACACAATGTCCTGAGGGAAACGATGGAGGTAAACTACATGTTGGAGAATCAGGTCCATAATCCCAGCAGCTGATGGATGTTTGGGGAAAGCAATGAAGTGGGCCACCATGGAGCACTATTCCGCCACTGCCACGATCACTATGGCCCCATTAGTAGGTGGCAAACCCATGATGAGATCCATGGTGCTTGGGGACCACAGCCATTTGGGGGACCAGGGGCCTAGAGGGCTGCTAGATGGAGGAAATTGGACTGGGCACATTGAGGTACATCTGTGATCCTGGTGGGCCACCAGAACAAGAGTTGTAGAAAATCCAGGGGCTGATACGTGCCTAGATGGTCGGAGGGTGGTGAGGAGTGGGCCCACTAGAGTGCCTTTCTAGCACGCGGTCACCGGCATGTACATTCAGTTGTCATTTGTGTCAGCAAGAGCAGGCTAATGCTGTAGGCCCTGGTGGATCTGCTCCTCAAAATCCCAGACAATCGGGGCGAGGATCTCAGGGGATGGATTGATGGGCTGAGGGTCGATCTCCGTTTCAGCTGTTGTGACAGGGCATCCTCCTTAGTGTTCTTGGGGCCAGGTCGGTAGGCGATGGTGAAGTTTAATTGCTCAAAGAACAGGCCCCAGCAAGCCTGGCGTGGGTTGAGTTGGCAGGTCTGTTTTATTGATATGACATCCTGATGGTCAGTGACAGCTCGGGGGGAGTGGGGGGTCAGTGTTTCTGATCAGACAATATTCCCATTCCTCCAAGACCCACTTGATAGCAAGTAGCTCCCTGTCTCCTACTCCATAATGGCACTGGGTGGGTAGAATTGAACTTGCACAAGAAGAAGGCACAAGGGTATCTCTTCCAGTGCAGTCCCTCACTGGGAGAGGATAGCCCCAGTACCCATGTCAGATGTGTCCACCTCTACCACAATAGGTCCAGAGGGGTTTGGATGGCAGAGAGTGGAAACAGTGGTGAAGCACCTCCTGGGCTCTTCAAAAGCGTGATCCACGGCAGCAGACCAGGTTATCCTTGAGGTACGTGATTTGATGAGGGAGGTGACTTGGCTGTAGTTTCTAATGAACTGGCAGCAGAAGCTCGAGAAACACTGTAGCTGTTTGACAGGGTGTGGTTAGGTCCATTCAATGATGGCACACACTTTCTCTGGCTCTATGGTTATGCCTTCGGGTGAAAGGATGGAAGCCAAGAAGGAAATGACTGCGTTGTGGAAATAGTATTTTTCTAACTTGCAGTAAACTGGCTTTCACGGAAACACTGAAGGACTATTGTGACAGATGCAGTCTTGAGGGTCCTTGGAGAAGATGAGGATACCATCAAGGTCGACGAGTTCATACCTGTGTGGCATGTCTCAGAGGATCTCATTGGAAAATGGCCGGAATGTCAGAAAGTCTGAAAGATATGACTGAGTACTCGTAGCAGCTATGAAACTATAAGATATAGGAGCAGAATGAGGCTATTCAGCCCATCGAGTCTGCTCTGCCATTTCATCATGGCTGATCTATTTCCCTCTCAGCCCCATTCTCTTGCCTTCTCCCTGTAACTGTTGATACCTTGACTAATCAACCTATCAACCTCCACTTTAAATATTCTCAATGACTTCCACAGCTCTCCGTGGCAATGAATTCTACAGATTCACCACCCTCTGACTAAAGGAGTTCCTCCCCATCTACATTCTAAATGGATGTCCCTCTATTCCGAGGCTGTGCCCTCTGGTCTTTGACTCTCTCAGCACAGGAAGCATCCACTCCACGTCTACTCTCGGTCTTTCAGCATTTGACAGGTTTTGATGAGATTCCCCCCGGCCCCCTGTTCTTCTAAATTCTAGCAAATAAACATTAGAGCCATTAATTGCTCTTCATATGATAAGCCTTTCATTCCCAGAATCATTCTCGTGAACCTCCTCTGAACCCTCTTCAATGTCAGCACATCCTTTCTTAAATAAGGGGCCCAAAACTACTCACGATATTCCGACTGAGACCTCACTTGTGTTTTATAAAGCCTCAGCACTACATCCTTGGATAGTGGGTGTTAGGGACGGCATCTTCCACCCATTCCCTAGCAAATGCGGATCAGGTTGTGGTGAAGGTCTGTGCTCTGCAGAGTGTTTCAAGTGCACTAACCATTGAAGGGAGAAGGTAGCAGTTCTTAGCGGCAAGTTTATTGAGTCCACAGTAGTCAATGCAGGGACAGAGACGCCCATCTTTCTTTTTGACAAAGAAGAACCCTGCACCAGCTGGGGGCTGGGATGGTCGAATGAAGTGTGCTGTAGCGCTTTGACGATATAGTTATTCATGGCTTGGGTCTCAGGAGGGGAGAGGGAGAACAGACGATCTTGGGAAGGGGTGGTGACCAGGTGGAGGTTGATCATGAAATCGTGTGATCTGTGAGGTGGCAGGGTGCTGGGTTCCCTTTTACTGAAGGTGATGGCTAAGTCATGGTTTTCCTGTGGGAGTTTGGTGAGGTCGAGAGATTCCTCTGTCTCCATGGTGAAGTCACCTGAGCTTGTAGGCAGGTGGTTTGGCGGGAGGATCCCCAGCTTAGGATGACCCGGCAAAGTGGAGAGCCAAGAGTAACCCAAGATCTGATGAGTGTTGGATGAGTCAATACGAAGAAACTGAATGGACTTGCGGTGCTCTCTGATGCTCGTGAGCATAGACCTTGTGAGCACTCTGACTATCCTAGACCCCAAGAGATCCCCCAGATTCTCCAGGTCATAGAGCCATAGGAGTGTAGAGGAGAACCGAGAAAGTGGGTCAGGCTGTGGTGCTGGAACAAGGGGCCGGGGGAGTTTACCAGATAGAAAGTCCCTCATCTCTACCTGGCGATATTGTTTCCTGGACACAGTGTGCATTTTGATGCATGGGTGATTGGCAGCTCCGCAGTTAGTGTACAAGTTGTTTCTTGCACCCTTGGAGTGGTGGGATGGTTAAGGGAGCTCTCCCTACCTGCATGGATTCTAAAAGCATTGATGATGAGGGTCCTACAGCCTGAAATGGTTCTGGGAATGGGACTGTGGTTCTGGCTGATGATCTGAAGGGCTGTTGCATGAGACGCTTAACATTTCAGAGGGCCAGAGTGATGAAGCTTTCTCTTCTTGCAAGTCCTCTGAGAGACAATGATGGTCTCTGTATTCTGCATTCCAGCCGCACTCTACTATGAGGGTCCTGAATTCCATGGTGTAATCCAGCACCATTAAGTGAGCCTTGACTTCAAACTTCCTGCATGATCACTCAGAGTTGAACTGCATGTGCATGTAACGAGAACTGTATAACTCACCTCCTTCTACTGTAGGCCACAAACTTATCAATCACCCCTGCTGTGGACACTTTCTGGAGGTCCAAGATCAGTATGCTCCACGACCGCTGGACTGAGTGTGTGAATGTAGGAGGGGACTATGTTGAAAAAGAAAAGTGCTAGGTTTTCTAAAATTGACTCCTTCTACCTTAGGCCACAAACTTATCAATCACCCCTCGTACTCCAGGGTTTGGGAATCACAAATGAGAGAGCATAGGTTTAAGGCAAGAGTGGAGGGATGTAATTGGAACCAGAGGGTCAACCTTTCACTCAGTTTCTGTGCTGTATGACTCTGTGTTAAAAGGATGTAAAGAGAAAACTGCTGGAAGAACTCAGTGCACTGAGCATTGCCGTGGGTGGAGTGAAGAATTTTTGCGATATTTTGGGTCAAGTTTCAAGTTCAAGTTTAATTGTCGTTCAACCATACATGAATACCCATGAATACAGCCAACGAAACAGCATTACTCCGGGGCCAAGGTGAAAAACACAGTATATACAATCACTCACAGTTGGACATAGGAGCAGAATTAGGCCATTTGGCCCATCAAGTCTGCTCTGCCATTTCATCAGTCCCAATCCCCTGCCTTCTCCCAGTAACCCTTCATGCCCTGAACAATCAAGAATCTGACAACAACACACACAAAATGCTGGTGGGAACACAGCAGGCCAGGCAGGATCTATAGGAGAAGCACTGTCGACGTTTCGGACCAAGACCCTTCGTCAGGACTAAACGCCCGAAAGGTTGACTGTGCTTCTCCTATAGATGCTGCCCGGCCTGCTGTGTTCCACCAGCATTTTGTGAGTGTTGTTGTTTGAATTTCCAGCATCTGCAGATTTCCTTGTGTCTGCTCTTTAAAATCAAGAATCTGACGAGCTCTGCCTTAAATATACCCAATGACCTGGCCTCCACTCAACGTTTTAGGAACAGGTTCTTCCCCTCCTTTGTCAGATTTCTGAATAGGCAATGAATCCATGTACACTACACAATATTTTTTGCTCTACTTACTCTATTTAATTTTTTACAAACATATTTCTCATTGTAATTTTTAGTTTACTTATTATTATATATTGCAGTATACTGCTGCCAAAAAACACCAAATTTCCCAGCATATGTCAGTGATATTAAACCTGATTCTGACTCAGACTTTGCGAAGTTAATCATAGTTGTACGACATGGAAACAGGCATCTCCTGAGGCATCACAGCTTGGTATGGGAAATAGCTCTCCCCAAGATCGCAAGAATATGCAGACATTGTCAAGAGATTCCGTCATTGTTCAGTCCAAACATCAGGATGGGAAGGAAATGTGGTCTAAGTGACATTGACTGTGGAATGATTGTTGGTGCCAGACGGGGAGGTCTGAGTATCTCAGAAGTTACTAATTTCCTGGGATTTTCACCCACCACAGTCTCTACAGTTTATAGAGCATGTTGCAAAACACCCAGAGGGCAGCAGTTCTGTGGGCAAAAACACCTTGTTAATGAGAGAGGCTAGAGGAGAATGGCCAGACTGGTTCAAGCTGACAGGAAGGCGAAAGTAACTCAAATAACTACATGTTACAACAGTGGTGTGAAGAAGAGCATCTCTGAACACTCAGCCCATTGAACCTTGAAGTGGATGGTCTACAGCAGCAGAAGACCACAAACATACACTTTATCAGACACAGGAGGTGCCTAATAAGTGGCCACTGAGTGTAAATGGAATGATCTGTCTGGATTGCAGGCAAACAAAAGCACTTCACTGTATCTCAGTGTAACAACCTATACCAACACTATATTTATACCAACCAATGTACCCATCTATACTAATCTCACTGACCAGAATTAGATCAGGAAGCAACTTTTTCTACAAAGGGAGATGCAATGATATAACACTGAGGCTTTATAAGGCATCGGTCAGACCGCATTTGGAGTATTGTGAGCAGTTTTGGGCCTTTTATCTAAGAAAAGATGTTCTGGCTGTCACACAAGGTGTGCGCTGACAGATGACTGAACCCAGGTGTGGAGGAACAACTGACTCCCATGTAGAGACAGAACAAGAGTTCATTCATAGGTATTCCAACAGAATATCAGTGGCTCGACCAAGCAACATTCCGGGACAAATCATTCTCTAGAGACACACAATGTTGCACGGAATGAGGCGAACCCAAACGCAGGACACAGGTACAGAGATTGAGTTAGGATACAGACGTGGGTGTGAGCATTGACCGGCAAACAGGAGGGAGTGCAGGGCAGCAGGAGGCAGGTAGAACTTATCTTGACACAGAGTATAGAAAGGGAAGTGGCAGTCAAAGCTTTTCTTAGCACGGAGAGATGGAGTTTTACAGTTAAACCTCGGTGCTGAAATAAAACTTAGAATACTATCTTGACACGGAGAGACAGAGTTTCACAGGTAAACCTCAGAACTGGAGTTGAACTTAGAAAACTTATCTTCACTCGGAGAGTCAGAGTTTCACAGGTAAATCTTGGTACTGAAGCAAAACTTAGAACACACAATCCTAAGCGGCCGGGAAACATTAATTACCACACTGGCAAAACCAACGATCTGGCAACTAGTGGGTGCAAAGCCGAGTTCTTATCCTGCAGGTCTTGATGAAAACTAGGTGTGCCACCATCAAGGAAATTAGGAGAATATGGGGAATTAACGGTCAGGACTGTGACACACAAGGACCCACAATAAGCACAAATCAGGAGTCTGCTTTAAATAATGACAGTACACTGAAAACCCCTGCCAGTCAAAATTAAATTGACAACATTAAACAGAAAGCACAAGGGCTTAACAACTCTAGAGAAGACAACAATTAACAAATACAGGGGCAAAGGCCCACAGGGCTCATGACACTGACCTTGGAGAAGTTTCAGAGGATATTCACAAGAATGATCACAGGAACAAAAGGGTTTATCATATGAGGAGCATTTGATGTCTCTGGGTCTGTACTCGCTGGAGTTTAGAAGAAAGAGAAGGGCTATCATCAAAACCCACCATTTATTTAAAGGCCAGGATAGAGTGGACATGGAGAGGATGTTTCCAATAGTGGGCGAGTCTATGATCAGAGGGCACTACCTCAGAATAAAGAACGTGGTGAATCTGAGGAATTCATTGCCATGTGGAGGCCAAGTCACTGGGTATATTTAAAGGGGAGGTTGATAATTTCTTGGTTAGTCAGGATGTCAAAGGTTACACCCTGGAGTTCAGAGGGATAATAGCTATGATTGAATGTTAGAGCAGACTGGATTGGCCAATGCTCCAACGTCATATGGAAATTGACGTTATAAAGGGCAGTTTGACTAAAGTGTGCTCCCATGTTGCAATATTTTCTGGGATGGTACAATCTCTTCCCAGGGATCCCACCACGCTTCAAGGATCCATGATAACTCACGCTCATAGTCACTCTCTCCCAGGAGATTACTTTGCCCCAGATATTCTGGAGGAGGGAGAAGGTGAGGAGGCAGAGGAGCTGCATCTGAAGAAGAATCATTAACAATCATTTTGAAGGCTGATTTTCCCCATCGTCAGTCTTCAGTCTCCGAACTCCAGGAAGATTAATGAGCCTACAGCTTAGAATCTCATTATCTCATGAAACCTACTTGCATACTTAATCATTCCTAAAATTAGATTCTTCTCATACAGAAATACATCATAGACTTTGCAAATAGTGTTAAACTAAACATTGGACGTCAAGTACAGAGCAGAAATGTTGTGCCCTGGTTTCAAGACCTGCCGATCTCACAACTCTTTCACATCCTAGCTGCTCCCAACAGGCCAAGAAATAAAGAGTGCATTTATATGGCACCTTCTGCAGCACACTGAGGTACAGAGAGGTTTTATTACAGTTGTGCAAGGTGTTGTTGAGGCCACATCTGGAATACAGTGCAGAGTTTTAGTCCCTTATATAAATCATAACACCATAAAACATGTAGGAGCAGCATTAGGCCATTTGGCCCATCGAATCTGCTATGCCATTCTACTGCACAAGATTGAAGTAAGTTGCAGAAACTTAAAGCCTGAAGGCCCACACTGTGATTCAGGAACAGCTTCTTCCCCTCTGCTATCCGATTTCTAAATGAACCTTGATCCCGTGAACACTACTTTATATTTCTGCACCATTTACTTAATAGACATATACTGTATACTTACTATAATTCAGTTTTTTCCCCTATATTTATATATCATGGATTTCATTGTACTGCTGCCGTTAAGTTAACAAATTTTATGACATATGCCGGTGATATTAAACCTGATTCTAATTCTGATTCATGGCTGATTTATAAAGCCTCTGGACTCCACTCTCCTGCCTTCTTCCCGTAACCTTTGACACCCTGACTAATCAAGAACCTATCAAATTCTGCTTTAAATATACCCAGTGATGGCCCCCACAGCCGTTCATGGCGGTGAATTCCACACTCTCTGGCTAAAGAAATTCCTCT
Source organism: Hemitrygon akajei (assembly GCF_048418815.1). Classification (NCBI taxonomy): domain Eukaryota; kingdom Metazoa; phylum Chordata; class Chondrichthyes; order Myliobatiformes; family Dasyatidae; genus Hemitrygon; species Hemitrygon akajei. The sequence continues at coordinate 12,289,974 of NC_133127.1, read as the reverse complement.
TTGCTGTTCTGAAGAGACACTCCTCTATTCTGAGGCTGTGCCCTCTGGTCCTGGACTTTCTCACTGTAGGAAACATCCTCTCCACATCCACTCTATCTACGTCTTTCAGTATTCGGTATGTTTCAACGAGATCATCTCTCGTTCTTCTAATCTCCAGCGAGTACGAGCCCAGAGCCACCAAATACTTCTTAGACATTAACCCTTTCATTCCTGGATCACGCTCTTGAACTTCCTCTGGACCCACTCCAATGTCAGCATGTCCTTTCTTAGATAAGAGGCCCAAAACTCCTAAAGAGGAGTAAACGAGGATATAATCCCACTGGAGGAAGCAGTGCTGAGGAGGTTCTTCAAAAGACACACAAATATACAGAGATTGAATCACATGCAAGCAGAAAGGATTCATTTAACTTAGCATCATGATCAGAACAGAGGGAGAAAATAAAACATACAACTCTACAGTGCAGTACAGGCCCTTCGGCCCACAAAGTTGTACTGACCTTTTAACCTACTTCAAGATCAATCTACCCCTTCCCTCCTGCATAGCTGTCTATTTTCCTATCATCCATGTGCCTATGTAAATATTCCTAATGTGTCTGCCTTTACCACCACCCCTGGCAGTGTGTTCCACACACCCACCACTCTCTGTGTAAAAAACCTACCTCTGATTTTCCCCCAAACACCTTAAAATTATGTCCTCTCACATTAGCCATGTCTGCTCTGAGAGAAAGGTCTCCGGCAGTCCACTCTATCTATGCCTCTTATCATCTAATACACAAGTCATCTCTCATCCCTCTTCTCTCCAAAGAGAAAACCCCTAGCTCGCTCAATCTATCCTCATAATCCATGCTTCTCTAATCCAGGCAGCATCTTGGTAAATCTCCTCTGCACCCTCTCTAAAGCTTCTACATCCTTCCTATAATGGGGCTGAATACAATATTCTAAGTGTGGTCTAACCAGAGTTTTATAGAACTACAAAATTACTTCACAGCTCATGAACTCAACTCCCAGACTAACAAAGGCCAACACACCAAAAGCCTTCTTATCAACCCTATCAACTTGCGCGTTAACTTTGAGGAATCTATGGATGTGTTGGGTGGTGGGGTGGAGGTATATCTTTACCAAAGAAGTTGTAAGGCACTCCTTCCCTCTGCTAGCCCACAGGTCACCCTTGGGCAAGGTGTAGCACCTGATTTATGCACCCACCAAACCCCCTCACCCCGATCAGAGTCCCATGAAGCCATGGGAGCAGGTGGTGGATGGTCGTATGAGCAGCTGGTGCATATCACAAGTGCTGGTAATACGACCACTGACAACAGGCAGACATTCTCTGGGAATATTGATAATGGCTGAGTCATCCATATTGTAAAGACACTGCCCAGAAGAAGGTAATCATGGTTTTTCCATGATCATGATTGTTCTTGGCAGATTTTTCCTCAGAAGGTAATCTTCTTCTGAGGAAAAATCTGCCAAGAACAATCATGATCATGGAAAAACCAGAATTGCCCATGTCTTACAACATGGCACATAACGAATAAACGATGGATGTAGATCCCAACATTGTTTTACGTCACACTGCTAATAATCCTGGCATTAACCCTGCGCTCTTTGGCTCCAAGGGTAGTCATAGCCGAAGGATAGTAGTGGGGACGAGCTCCCACTGCTAAACAAATGCTCTTCATGGCGTGCATCTCAAACAGCCTCTGACAACCAAGTCCAACTCCTGGCCAACATGTGGCATAGTTCTGATGCCCGGTGGAGCTGTTCTCACTGACAGGAGAAGGGGCAAAGGTGGGCCACTGGCACCTTAAAACCAGTCACTCTGGGCAGATGGGGCTCGTTAACCACAGATGGTAGCTCATCCAGGAGAGGGAAAACTTCAATTTCAAACCTCCACTGCCTCGCAGCTATACCCACTCATGGGAAAGGCTTTGGGAGCAAACCCCAAGGAAAAATCCGGAGTTGGAGTCCCGAAGGTGGCTGACTGCTGTACCCAGCACTGGCACGGCAACTCCTGTGATGCTGCTGGCACCAAACTGTATCGACTTTCGTCGTTCCTTTGGACCTGTCATCAGCATGGAGAGGGGGGTCCCACTGCATGGGCAACAGATGGATCTCCATATCAACTCTGCCCCGGCTTGCACCCTGGAGAGGCCACAAACCAGTGACTACCTGAGGCGCAGTACCCATGGTCGACCATGACCGACGGAGGCCACATTAACCCTGCGCTCTGCTTCAAAGTCAGCCTTCCAAAGTAAATCACTTCACACTTTTCCAGATCAAACTCTTATCTGCCACTTCTCAGCCCAGCTCTGCACTCAGCAGCCAAACCAGACATCGGAAGTCTGGAGAGGAGGGGTCTTCAATCAGGTCCACTGCCTGAGGATAAAAAGGCAGCAGCAGGTCACGGCAGCAAAAAAGAGCTTTGACATTTGGGATTGATTAGTAAGAGCAAAGTAAAGGAAGGCAGGGCAAGTGCAGTGGCCATTGTCTGAGTGGACATAATCAGAGTGGTGATCTTGGGACTTCAGTCAGAGAAAGCAAAGGAAAGAAAAGCTCAAGTTTCTTTCCTCCTCTACTCTTATATCTGCTCAGTTAGGACAGTAGAGACGCCAGGCAAGGTGATGGAATGCTCCTCTTGTGGGATGTGGGAAGGCAGGAAGACCTCCAGTGTCCCTGACAACTACAACTGCAACAAGTACATCCATCTGTGTTAAGGCGCTGGGGCTGGAACTGAGGGCTGATAGACAGGACATACAGAGAAGTAGTTACACCCAAGGTGCAGGACACAGGAGACGGGATGGTTATCCTGAGATCACAACCCTGGTCCTGGCTTTTAACAAATCCCCTGTCACCACAGCGTGCTGTTTCTCTCTCCCCCCCACCACTCCTTGTGGCCATCCCCCTCAACAACAAGTATATCACTTTGGATACTGTTGGGGTGGATGACCAAACAGAGGAAAGTCACAGTGGCCGGGTCTCTGGCACCGAGTTGCCTTCTGTGACTCAGAAGGGAAGAGGGGAGAAGAGGCACTTTGTGGTGATAGGGGACTCGTTAGTTAGAGGTACAGATAGGAGGTTCAGTGGGCGAGAACGAGATTCGCAGATGGTATGTTGTCTCCCTGGTCCCAGGGTCCAGGATATCTCAAATCGCGTTCTTAGTATTCTTAAGTGGGAGGGTGAAAAGCCAGAAGTCATGGTCAAAGTAGGTACCAATGACAGGGGTAGGACAAGTGACGAGTTTCTGCAAAGGGAGTTAGATGCTAAGTTAAAGGGCAGGGCCCCCAGGGTTGTGATCTCAGGATTTCTACCCATGTCATGTCTAAATGAGGCCAGAACTAGGAAGATTATACAGTTTAATACGTGGCTGAGGAGTTGGTGTAGGAGGGAGGGCATAAGACTTTTGATCATTGGGCTCTCTTCCAGGGAATGTGGGACCTGTACAGAAGAGACAGTTTACACCTGAACTGGAGGGGGACTAATATCCTAGTGGGAAGGTTTGTTAATGCTGCATGGGGGTGGGGGGTTAAACTAGAGTCACAGGGTGATGGGAACCAGAGTGCCAGAAAAGTCAGTGGAGAGGTTGTGAAGGCAGATGTTGGTAAGACGTCGAACGAAGTTAGGAATCAAAGGGTTGAGCATGGTGCGACCAGTGTCCTGGGCTGTGTATATTTCAATGCAAGAGATATCGTAGGAAAGGTCGATGATGGTGCTGAAGGTGAGATAGCTGATTTACAAACAGATGCAATGTGTATTGAGGAGAGGCTGTTGATAGGGTAAAATTGCAGTCAGCAGGATGAATTGCAATGTAAAAGGTGGACAAAATCAGAAAGGGTAAATACAAGACTGATGGTGTGTTTGAATGTGCACAGTATACAGAATAAGGGAGATGAACTTGCAGCACAGTTGAAGATTGGCAGGTATAATGTTGTAGACATCACTGAATCATGGCTGAAAGATTATAGCTGGCAGCTTAATGTCCAAGGATACACATCCTATCAAAAGGAAAGGCAGGAAGACAGAGAGGGCAGCATTGCTCTATTCATAAAAAATGAAATCAAATAATTAGAAAGAGGTGCCCTAGGGTTAGAAGATGTTAAATCATTGTGAATAGAGCTAAGGAACTGCAAGGGTAAAAAGACTCTGATCGGAGTTTCATACAGAATCCCAAAAAGTAATAAGGATTAATTACAATGGCAGATAGAAAATGAATGCCAAAAGGGCAAGTCATGGAGGGCTTCATTGTACAGGTAGATTGGGAAAATCAGATTGGTGCTGTATTCTGGGAGGGGGAGTTTCTAGAGTGCCTATGAGATGGCTTTTTAGAGCAGCTCATCGGTGAGCCCACTAGAGCATCAGCTATTTTGGTTTGGGTGTTGTGCAATGAATGAGGATTGATTAGAGAGCTTAAGGTAAAAGAATCCTTAGGGATAAGTGATCATAAAATGATAGAATTCACCCTGAAATTTGAGAAGGAGAAGCTAAAGTCAAATGTATCAGTATCACAGTGGAGTAAAGACAACTACAGAGACATGAGAGAGGAGTTGGCCAGAATTGATTGGAAAAGAACACTAGTAGGGATGATGGCAGAGCAGCAAAAGCTGGAATTTCAGAAAGCAATTCAGAAGGTATATATACATATATACATACATATATGTATATATACATATATACATCCCAAAGAGGAAGAAGTATTCTAAAGGAAAGATTACACAACCGTGGATAACAAGAGAAGTTCAAGCCAACATAAAAGCCAAAGAGAGGGCATATAATAAAGTAAAACCTAGTGGGAAGTTAGAGGATTTGGAAGCTTTTAAAAACCAACAGCAGGCAACTAAAAAAGTCATTAAGAAGGTTAAGATGGAATACGTTAGTAAGTTAGCCAATAAGATTAAAGGGGATACCTAAAGTTTCTTCAGATACATAAAGTGTAAAAGGGAGGCACAAATGGATATCAGCCACCGGAAAATCATGTTGGAGAAGTAGAAATGGGCATCAAGGAAATGGTGGATGAATTGAATAAGTATTTTGCATCAGTCTTCGCTGTGGAAGACACTAGGAGTATGGTGGAAGTTGCAGGTATCGGGGTCATGAAGTAGTAGCTGAGCGAAGGGCGCTGAGTAGGCTACGGTCAATTATGGATAACTCTGAACATCCTCTACATAGCACCATCCAGAGACAGAGAAGCAGTTTCAGCGACAGGTTACTATCGATGCAATGCTCCTCAGACAGGATGAAGAGGTCAATACTCCCCAATGTCATTAGGCTTTACAATTCTACCGCCAGGACTTAAGAACTTTTTTTAAAAGCTATTATTAATGCTTTTTGAGATAGTGATTTAGATGCATATCATATTCTTTACTGAGTTAAGTATTGTATGTAATTAGTTTTGCTACAACAAGTGTATGGGACATTGGAAAAAAAGTTGAATTTCCCCATGGGGATGAATAAAGTATCTATCTATCTATCTATCTAATCATCATTCAAGAATCACTAGATTCCGGAGTTTTTCTGGAAGACTAGAAAATTGAACATATCACTCCACCCTTCAAAAAAGGAGAGAGGCAGAAGAAAGGAAACTATAGGCCAGTTAGTCTGACCTCAGTGGTTGGGAAGATGTTGGAGTTGAGTATTAAGGATAAGATCTCAGGGTACTTGGTGGCACATGATAAAATAGGCCATAGCCAACATGGTTTCCTCAAGAGAAAATCTTGTCTGGTAAATCTATTGGAATTTTTTAAAGAAATAATAAACAGGATAGACAAAGGAGAATATTGTTTCATGGATTTTCAGAAGGCCAATGACAAGGTGCTACACATGAGGCTGCTTAACAAGCTATGAGCCCATGGTATTACAAGAAAGATTCTAGCATGGATAAAGCAGTGGCTGATTGGCACGAGGCAGAGAGTGAGAATAAAGGGAGCCACTGCCGATGACCAGTGGTGTTCCACAGGGCTCTGTGTTGGGACCACTTCTTTTTAAGTTATATGTCAATGATTTGGATGATGGAATTGATGGCTTTGTTGCAAAGTTTGCAGATGATATGCGGCGCATGTGGAAGGGGATCCAGGACATCACCAATTACAAGACAACATCACCTGACTGTACAGGTGATGCCTCCCTCCCAAATGCGCTGAATAACTTCTACGCCCGGTTTGAGGCGTAGATGTGGCGGCGAGGAAGTCCACCCCTCCTGCGAATGACCAGGTGTTGTGTCTCTCCATGGCCGACGTGAGAAGAGCCCTGTGCAGGGTCAATCCACAGAAGGCTGCTGGACCAGACAACATCCCTAGTAGAGTGCTCAGAGGATGTGCAGACCAGCTAGCAGATGTTCTCACTGACATCTTCAACATTTCCCTGACCAGCACCACCATTCCAACGTGCTTCAAGGCCGCCACCATTGTCCCCGTGCCGAAGAAGTCTTCAGTGTCCTGCCTAACTGACTACCGTCCCATTGCACTTACATCCATCATCATGAAGTGTTTCAAGAGGCTTGTCATGAGGCATATCAAGACCCTGCTGCCCCCCTCACTGGACCCCCTGCAGTTTGCGTACCGTCCCAACCGCTCAACAGATGACGCCATTGCCACCTGGACAAAAAAGATACATACGTTCGGATGCTGTTCATAGACTTTAGTTCAGCATTCAACACAATTATCCCTCAGAAACTGATTGGAAAGCTGAGCCTACTGGACCTGAACACCTCCCTCTGCAACTGGATCCTAGACTTCCTGACTGGGAGATCTCAGTCAGTCAGGATCGGGAGCAGCATCTCCAACACCATCACACTGAGCACGGGGGCTCCCCAGGGTTGTGTGCTCAGTCCACTACTGTTCACTCTGCTGACCCATGACTGTGCTGCAACACACAGCTCGAACCACATCATCAAGTTCGCCGATGACACCACCGTGGTGGGTCTCATCAGCAAGAACGATGAGTCAGCTTACAGAGAGGAGGTGCAGCAGCTAACGGACTGGTGCAGAGCCAACAACCTGTCTCTGAATGTGAACAAAACAAAAGAGATGGTTGTTGACTTCATGAGGGCACGGAGCGACCACTACCGCTGAACATCGATGGCTCCTCGGTAGAGATCGTAAAGAGCACCAAATTTCTTGGTGTTCACCTGACGGAGAATCTCACCTGGTCCCTCAACACCAACTCCATAGCAAAGAAAGCCCAGCAGCGTCTCTACTTTTTGCGAAGGCTGAGGAAAGTCCATCTCCCACCCCCCCATCCTCATCACATTCTACAGGGGTTGCATTGAGAGCGTCCTGAGCAGCTGCATCACTGCCTGGCTCGGAAATTGCACCATCTTGGATCGCAAGACCCTGCAGCGGATAGTGAGGTCAGCTGAGAAGATCATCGGGGTCTCTCTTCCCGCCATCACGGACATTTACACTACACGCTGCATCCGCAAAGGAAACAGCATTATGAAGGACCCCATGCACCCGTCATACATTCTCTTCTCCCTCCTGCCGTCTGGGAAAAGGCTCCGAAGCATTCGGACTCTTACGACCAGACTATATAACAGTTTCTTCCCCCAAGCTATCAGACTCCTCAATACCCGAAGCCTGGACTGACACCTTGCCCTACTGTCCTGTTTATTATTTATTGTAATGCCGGTATTGTTTTTGTGCACTTTATGCAGTCCAGTGTAGGTCTGTAGTCTAGTATAGCTTTCTCTGTGTTTTTTTTATTACGTAGTTCAGTCTAGTTTTTGTACTGTGTTATGTAAACCATGGTCCTGAAAAACGTCATCTCATTTTTACTATGCACTGTACCAGCAGTTATGGTCGAAATGACAATAAAAGTTGACTTGACTTGACTTGATGATATGAAGACAGGTGGAGGGGCAGGTAGTTTTGAGGAAGTAGAGAGGCTACAGAAGGACTTAGACAGATTAGGAGAATGGGCAAAGGAATGAAATATGGAATACAGTGTTGGTCATGCACTTTGGTAGAAAAATGAAAGGGTTGACTATTTCCTAAATGGAGAGAAAATACAAAAAAAAACTGAGGTGCAAGAAAATTTGCAGTCAACCTAAAAGTTAATTTTCAGGTTGTATCTGTGGTAAGGAAGGCACATGTGATGTTACCATTCATGTCAAGAGGACGAGCATATAAAAACAAGGATGTAATGTTGAGGCTTTATAAAGCACTGATGAGGCTTCTCTGGGAGTATTGTGAGCAGGCTTGGGCCTCTTAGCTTAGAAACTGAAACTGGAGAGGGTTCAAAGGAGGCTCACGAAAATGATTGCAGGATTGAATGGCTTGTCATATGAAGAGCATTTGATGGCTCTGGGCCTGTATTCACTAGAATTCACAGGAATGAGGTTTCAAAAGAAATGACGTCACTTAAGCCTACAAAATGGTGGAAGATCTCAACAGAGTGGATGTAGAGAGGATGTTTCCTATGATGGGAGTGTCTAAGACCAGCCAGAGTGTGGTGAATCTGTGGAATTCTCTGCCACATGCAGCTGTGGAGGCCAAGTGTTCATGTATACTTAACACAGAGGTTGATAGATTCTTGATTGATCAGGGAATGAAGGGATACAGGGAAAAGGCAGGAGATTGGGGCTGAGAGGAAAATTGGATCTGTCATGATGAAATGGTGGAGCACTCAATAGGCCAACAGAACCAATTCAGCTCCCATATCTTATGGTATTATGGTCTATCAATGTCCTCACGTAACCAATCTCCTCCACTATCCACAACTCCACCAACCTTTGCACCATCTGCAAACTTACTAACCCACCCTTCTACTTCCTCATCCAAGTAATTTGTAAAGATCATAAAGAGCAGTGGTCCCAGAACAGATCCCTGTGTGCAGTTCTGGTAACACCATCAGGGCAAAGATGTGGAGACTCTGGAGATAGTGCAGATGAGATTTACCAGGCTGCTGCCTGGATTAGAGAGTATTATCCATAAAGAACACATCCATTTAAGGCAGATGTTCCCAACCTGAGGTCCACAGACCTCTCATTTAATGGTTGTGATCCAAGGCATAAAAAAGGTTGGGAACCCCTGATTTAATGTAACACACATAAAATGCTGGAGGAACTCGTTAGGTCAGGCTGCTTCAATGGAAATGAATAGATAGTTGATGTTCCAGGTCTAGATCCTTTCATCAGGACGGGAAAATAAGATGGAATATGACAGAATAAAAAGAGGGGGAGAAGTAGAAGGAGGAGAAGCTAGAAGGTGAAGCCAGGCGGGTAGGAAAAGTAAAGGGCTGGAGAGGAAGGAGATGAGTGTGGCAAGATTTTTACACTGAGAGTGGTGGATGCCTAAACCAGGCAGATAAAACAGTGGCTGTTGAACTGGTTCTTAAAGAGACACATGAATATGTGGAGTTACAGACAAAGTGCTGGAGCAATTTGGCAGGTCAGGCAGCATCCATGGAGAGGCATAAACTGTTCACATTTCGGGCCAAGACCCCTCATTAACCCAAAATGAGGACTGTTTATTCATTTCCATAGATGATGCCTGACCTGCTGAGATCCTCCAGCCTTTTGTGTGAGTTGCTCTGGATTTAGACCATAAGATATAGGAGCAAAAGTAGGCCATTCGGCCCATTGAGTCTGCAAAAAAAAAGTAGTGAGGTGGTGTTCATGGCTTCATTATCCATTCAGAAATCTGATGGCAGAGGGGAAGAATCTGTTCCTGAAATGTTGAGTGGGTGTCTTCAGGCTCATTTACCTTCTCTTTGATGGGAGCAGTGAGACGAGGGCATGTCCTAGGTGACGGGGATCCTTAACGACGGATGCCACTTTTTTGAGGCATGGCCTTTTGAAGATGTCCTGGAGGCTGGGGAGGCTGGTGCTCGTGACGGAGGAGGCTGAGTTGCCAACTTCCTGCAGCCTTTTCCAATCCTGTGCAGTGGCCCCTCCATACCAAACAGTGATACAACCAGTTAAAACGATCTCCACAGTACATCTGTAAATTTGTGAAAGAAGTTTTCTACGTGCAGTGTTCTGTGATCTGTGTTCTACAGTTTCGCAGGCCAACACTGACGACAGAGTGGCACTCCCCAGCATCAGCCTGGAACCTCCAGAGCCGGGGCTGACATATAACACTGCTGGGATTGAATTAACCACCCAGATAAATGCTCTGAAATCCGGCTCATTCTAGCCATTCTCTGCCTTTCAAACCATGACTGCTCTCTGTGTAGAGGAAAAAAATCCTGGAATGTTTTAACCAGACAGAAACACTCCACATAAGGTAACTGTGGCTCAGAGAAGCAACACAGAAAGTTCCCTGGCAGTGATCTGACTGCTTTTTTGATTGTGCTGTGATAAACCGTGCACTGTTCCTGTACATATATGGTCCGGATTGTCAGCACTCCCAAGGCCAATAAGTCTCCCCATTTTATTGTCCTGTTGGCAGTTTCTGCCAGATGCCAGTGCAAAGCGAATAGGTGAAAGCACAGTGAATCGATGGACAGCCATCTCGGCTCTGCTCAACATATTCTGCAGAGGGACTGAGGGAGTGATAGAGGGCAGAGAGAGGGGGGGAGAGAGAGAGTGAGGGGGAGAGAGGGGGGAGAGAGGGGAGAGAGAGGGGAGAGAGAGGGGGGAGAGAGGGGGAGAGAAGGGGGAGAGAGGGGGAGAGAAGGGGCAGAGAGAGGAGAGAGGGGGGAGAGAAGGGGGAGAGAGATGGGGAGAGAGCAGGAGTGAGCAGGAAATAGGGAGAAAATGATGGGGAGAGAGAGGATGAGAGAGAGGGGAGGGGTGAGGGAGTGGGAGAGGGAGAGAGAGGGGAGAGAGAAATGCAGAGTTTGCAGATGGAGAGTGAAGAGAGAGAGAGTTTGAGGAGTTACAGATAGAAGGCAAGAGAGAAAGAGACCAAAATTTATGGATGCAGAGCAAGGTTAGAAAGAGGCACGCCTTTTGGAAGGTTGGAGGAAGGGACAGAGAAGAAGAGGTTGTGGTTCCATCTTTAAAGAATAAAAAATAAGGATTACTTAAAGAGAAATAAAAGATGAAAGATTATTTGTCACATGTACATTGAAGCAGTGAAACACTGTAAAATACTGTGACCAAAACAGTACACGATTGTGCAGGAAACAACCAGCAAGTGTCACCATACTCCCAGCACCAACATAGCTTGTTCGAAACTCACTTACCTTTATTAACCATACGTCTTTGGACTGTGGGAGGAAACTGGAGCAGGAGGAGGAAACCCACACGGTCACTGGGAGAATGAACAAACTCCTTACTGACGGTGGTAGGAATTGAAACAATCACTGGCATTGTAAATCATTCTCCTAACTGCTACACGATGGTATTCCCACTCTCCTCTCCTCCACCTAGCGCCCCTCACCTGCCAGCACCCCTTTATACCAGCTCTCTCCCTCTGCTCATTCAGTGCAGGTGAAGGGGTTCAACCTGAAATGTTTATTGTTGATTTCTTTTTGTCAGTGCTGTCTGACCTGCCGAGTTCCTTCGGTGTTTATTGTTATTCTATAATATTTACACGGACAGTGCAGAACAGGCCCTTCTGGCCCAACGAGCTGAACCACCCAGCAACATGCCAATTTAACTGTAGCCTAATCGCAGAACAATTGACAATGACCTACTAACTAACTGGTATGTCTTTGGACAGTGGGAGGAAACTGGAGCACCTGGAGGAAACCCACACATTCCACGGGAGGGTCACACAAACTCCCTACAGAGAACATCAGAATGGATCTCCAGAACACCCTGAGCAGTAATAGCATCATGCTAACAGCTACCCTATTGCTGGCCGGTGGTGGGATTCGCACCGGACTTTGAGGTGAGTGGTCCCGGTTTCGAAACCGGTCGGCTCCTTGCACGCTTTCCTTCTGTGCTGGGCTGAGAGTCGAGCTAGCAACTCAGCCTCGCGGAAACCAGACAAATACTAAAGAAACAGCAAGGTTGCCACCGACGCGCCACAAGGCACGGAGAGGGATTTTTAAAGAGAAGCTGCCCTACCGTGGCGTCCATCTTGTTTGCTGCTCCGCTTTTGAGTACCCGCAATCTCTCATGACTCCCGATCACCGACACAGCTTTGATCATCAACAGAAATGATGACAGATTTGCTTCTGAAATGAATGACAAAAGTAATGAATTTATAATCTCTCGACAATGAGATCATTAACAGAACAATTCCATCCCCCATTTCTGGCTTCTTAATCATCACCATAGTGAATAGACCGCCCGCAACACACACCCTGGGCCCAATTAGTCACCCATCCATTCTCTTCAATTTCAAATTTCATGTTTTATGGCTGACAGCAGATCTTATTTGCCTGCCCTTCAGCGTCACAAAGCAGAGTGTTTTCAGGGAGAGGAGCCCCCATTAGACAAAACAAATCCACTTATTTTTATTTACTTATTCAGGGATACAGCATGGAACTGGCCCCTCGAGCCACACTGCTCAGCAAACCACCTATGTAATCCTCATCTAATCACAGGACAAGTTACAATGACCAATTAACCGATACGTCTTCGGAATGTGGGAAGAAATCACAGCACTGGGAATACACCCACACACTCACGGGAAGAAACGTACAAACTTGCTTATGGAGGAGCCCAGAGCTGAACGCCAAACTCCGACGTCCCAAACTGTAATGGCATCGCGCTAACCTCTATATTACCATGGTTCCTCAACGTTCACAGGCCAAGATAATAATTTTGGACTTCATCTGTTTCACCTTCATTCTGAAGAAATTTTTAATTAAATAAAGAATTAATTAATTAACTTCATAATTCACACAAAATGCTGGAGGAACTCAGCAGGAACTCATGAAGTACTAATGAATGGTCTCAGCCCGAAACATCGACTGATTATTCATTTCCATAGATGCTGCCTGGCCTGCTGAGTTCCTTCAGCATTTTGTGTGTATTGCTTTGATTTCCAGCATCTACAGATTTTCTTTTGGTCGTGAATTAACTTTACAAACCTTGTACTTAAAAATATTATTATAATTAACTTTAATTAAAAATATTTAAAATTTAATTTGACTTTTAATTAATTAAAGAATTAAACTAAAAATTCTTGAGGAAAACCATAGGATACAGGTGCAGATTTAAACCATTCAGCCCATCAGATCTGTTCCTTCAAGACTAATTTTATTTCTCAACATCATTCTCCCATCTTCTCCCCAGGTTCAAGAACAGCTACTTCCCTTCAGCCATTCAGTTCTTGAACCATCTGGCACAACCATAAAAGCTTCCTCAGTTTTAGGACATAAGACATAGAATCAAAATTAGGCCATTTGGCCCATCAAGCCTGCTTGCTATTGCATCATGGCTGATTTATTATCTCTCTCAACCCCATTCTCCTGCCTTCTTCCTGTAACTTTTGATGCCCTACTAACCAAGAACCTATCAACCTCCACTTTAAATATACCCAATGACCTGGCTTGCATAGCCATCTGTGGCAATGAATTCCACAGAGTCACTATCCTTTGGCTAAAGAAATTCCTTCTCATCTCTGTTCTAAATGGACATCTCTCTCGTCTGAGGATTTGTCCTCTGGTCTAGACTGCCCCACTATAGGAAACATTCTCTCCACATCTAAGTCTTTCAATATTCGATAGGCTTCAATGAGATCCTCCCTCATTCTTCTAACCTCTAATGAATACAGGCCCAGAGCCATCAACAAGCCTCGTACATTAACCATTTCATTCCCAGGATCATTCTCATGAATCTCCTCTGGACCCTTAAAGATTAAAGACAAAGATTATCTTTGCACATGCACATCAAAACATCAAAACATACATTAACAAACAAGAGAAACAAGAGGTTGGACAAAGTAGGGTTGTTTTCTCTGGAGTGGTGGGTCTGAGGGCAGGTGGTAGGTGGTCATACGAGCAGCTGGTACATATCTTGAGTCCAGGTTATGCGACCACTGACACCAGGCAGACAATCTCTGAAGAGTATTAATAGTGGCAGGGCTCATGTCTACTGTTGATTTCTTTTTGTCAGTGTTGTCTGACCTGCCGAGTTCCTTCGGTGTTTATTGTTATTCTATAATATTTACACGGACAGTGCAGAACAGGCCCTTCTGGCCCAACGAGCTGAACCACCCAGCAACATGCCAATTTAACCCTAGCCTAATCGCAGGACAATTGACAATGACCTACTAACTAACTGGTATGTCTTTGGACAGTGGGAGGAAACTGGAGCACCTGGAGGAAACCCACACATTCCACGGGAGGGTCACACAAACTCCCTACAGAGAACATCAGAATGGATCTCCAGAACACCCTGAGCAGTAACAGCATCATGCTAACCGCTACCCTATTGCTGGCCGGTGGTGGGATTCGCACCGGACTTTGAGGTGAGTGGTCCCGGTTTCGAAACCGGTCGGCTCCTTGCACGCTTTCCTTCTGTGCTGGGCTGAGAGTCGAGCTAGCAACTCAGCCTCGCGGAAACCAGACAAATACTAAAGAAACAGCAAGGTTGCCACCGACGCGCCACAAGGCACGGAGAGGGATTGTTTTCTCTGGAGCGGTGGGTCTGAGGGCAGATCTGATAGAGATTTATAAGATTATGAGGGCCATAGATAGAGTAGACAGACAGTCTCGTTTTGCCAGAGAGAATGCATTGAAGGTGAGAGGGGGCAATTTCAAAGGAGGTATGATGGATAAATTTTTTACACAGTGCTGGGTGCCTAGAATGCTGGGTCCAGGGTGGTGGTAGAGGCAGAAGCATCAGGGACTTTGAAGAGATGTATAGATAGGCACAAGAATGTGAGGGAAACGGATATTGTGCAGGCAGAGGGATTAGTTTAATTGACCATTTGATTACTAATATAATTGGTTTGGCACAACATTGTGGGCCAATGTGCCTGTTCCTATGCTGTACTGTTCTATGCTCTAAGTTCTAATAAGGTTATAAAAATTACAAGGTTTATAAAATTATGAGAGCCATATTTAGGGTGGACAGTCAGAATCTCTCTCCAGGAGAGCTCAAAAGCTCAAGGAGGTACATTCAAAATGAGAAGTGAAAATGTTAACATCTTAAATAAACCAAACAGCATGGCCTCTACAGCTCTCCATAGCATCGAATTGTACCAAATCACCCATCAAGCACATCCATGAGGAACGCTGTTGCAGGAAAGCTGCACCCATCATCCAGGACCCATCCAGGCTGTGCTCTCTTCTTGTTGCTGCCATCAGTGTCTGAACCAAAGGGGATAACTTCACTCACCCCAACACTGAAAGCATAGGAGCAGGTGGTAGATGGTCATACGAGCAGCTGGTACGTATCATGAGTCCAGGTTATGTGACCACTGACACCAGGCAGACAATCTCTGAAGAGTATTAATAATGGCAGGGCTCACCCATCTTGTAAAGACACTGCCACAAAGAAGGTATTGGCAAACCGCTTCTGAAGAAAATATGCCAAGAACCATCACGACCGTGGAAAGACCATGATCACCCACATCATGCTATATGGCACATAATGATGATGATGATTGAACACAGAACAGACCATTCAGCCCACAATATAGTGCTGACCCTTTACGCTAATGGAAGATCAATCTTAACCTTCCCTCACACATAGCCCTTCCATTTCTCTATTATACATGTGCCTATCTAAGAGTCTCTTAAATCTCCCAAATGTCTGCCTCTACCAGCACCCCTGGCAGCAGTTCCACCCACCCAACACTCTGTGTAAAACAAAACCTACATCAGACATCCCCATTATACTTTCCTCCAATCACCTTAAATATATGTCCCTTTGTATTAGTCATTTCTGACTGGGATAACGTCTGGCTATCCACTTGATCTATACTTCTTATCATCTTGTACACCTCTATCAAGTCACCTCTCATTCTTCTTTGCTCCAAAGAGAAAAGCCCTAGCTCACTCAACCTATCCTCATCAGACGTGCTTCTAAATCAAGCAACATCCTGGTAAAATTCCTCTGAGCCCGCTCTGAAACTTCCTGGGCAAGCCAACAGCTTCGAGAAAGCTCCCCGGAGATGACATTATTCCAATCTAAAGCTTGTTGCCCCCTGTCACAGACCATCATGAAAGAGGGGTAAGGGGGAGTTGGGTGTATTAAAATGGTTCCGAGAGAGGAGGCAGGATGTTTTCTGGCAAGCAGACCTCAGCAGAGACACAGTCCTGTTCTGGCTACCTGATTGTGTGAGCAAATCCAGAGAAAATGGAGCCTGCCTCAGCCCTGGTGCCTGACTGAGGCCATACTGCCCTCTGCTGGGTACAGCAGCAGACGTGGTGAAGAAGGAAATAGGCATGCTGCGTTATAGGAAAGTGAAGGATGTGGATGCTTTCTTTAGAGGAGATTTTTCAGGATTGGAGGGCATTTCTCATGAGGTTAGAGTGAGATATCTAGAGCTCTTCTGTTTGGACAGGAGGAGAATGAGAGGAGACTTGATCAAGCTGTACCAGATGATGAGGCATAGTTCAAGTGGGCAGCCAAGGACTTTTTCTCAAAGCAGAAATGGGTAATAAGGTGATTGGAGGAAGTATAGGTGGGGGGGGGGGGGGATGTCAGAGATCTTTACACACAGAGTGGTGGGTGTCTGGAACACCTCCCAGGCATGGTGGTAGAGGCAGATACATTAGGAACACTTAAGAGACTCTTAGATAGGCATATTGGTGATATTAAAATAGAGGGGTATGTGGGAGTGAAGTGTTAAATTAATCTTACAGTAAGTTAAAAGATCAGTACAACATTATGGGCCAAAGGCCCTGTATTGTGCTGTACTATTCTATGTTGTCTCAGTTAGGGCAATGAAAGAGAAAATGTGGAAATATTCAACAGGTCGGCCAGCATGTGGGAAGAGAGAACGAGCTAATATTTCAGGATCAGGCCCCTCAGAACTGGGAGACAAAAATCAATATTGTTGCAATGAATGGGGTGAACCCAAACGCAGAACACAGGCACGGAGATTGAGTTAGGATGCAGACGCGGACGTGAGTGTTGAACAGCAAACTGGAGGGAGTGCAGGGCAGCAGGAGGCAGGCAGAACTTGTCCTGGCACAGAGCGTAGAAAGGGAAGTGGCAGACAAAGCTTTTCTTAGCATGGAGAGACTAAGTTACACAGGTGAACCTCAGAACTGGAGTTGAACTTAGAAATCTTGACTCAGAGAGACTGAGTTTCACAGGTAAATCTCGGTACTGAAGCAAAACTTAGAACACACGTTAATTACCACACTGGCAAAACCAACGATCCGGCAACTAGTGGGGACAAAGCCGGGGTTCTTATGCTGCAGATCTTGATGAAAACCAGGTGTGCCGCCATCAAAGGAAATTAGGAGAAAATGGGGAATTAATAATCAGGACCATGACAAATAGTTTGGGATTGAATTTTCACAGTGAATGGTTGAACCCTGAGATGGAGTGGATGTGGGGAGGATGTTTCCTATGGAGGGGGAGTCTAGGACCAGAGGGTATAGCCTCAGAATGGAGGGATCACCACTTAGAACAGAGACAAGGAGGAATTTCTTTAGTCAGATGGTGGTGAATCTGTGGAATTCATTGCCACAGTCAGCTGTGCAGGCCGGGTCATTGGGTATAATTAAAGTAGAGGTTGATAGGTTCTTGTTTAGCCAGGGCATCAAAGGTTATGGTGAGAGGGCAGGAGAATAGGGTTGAGAGAGATAATAAATCAGCCATGATGAAATGGCAGATCAGACTCAATAGACCGAATGGCCTAATTCTGCTCCTATACCTTATGGTCTTATAGAATAAAGTGACCCAGGTGTACAAGTACATAGTCCTCTGAAAATTACATCACAGGTGGCAAAGCTGGTAAAAAGGCATTTAGTAAGTTGAGCATAGACATTGGGAACTTATGTTGCTCTTATCACACTTTATTCTGCCCTTTTATTGTTTTATGTTATTCTACCTCAATGTGTAATGATCTGATCTGGATGAACAGTATACAAGCCAAGCTTTTCACTGTATCTTAGTGTATGTGACAATAATAGACTAATTTCAATTGTGCAATGAGGCCACCCTCAGAAAGGAGGGGCAACACATTATATTCTGTCTGGGTAGCCTCCAACCAGAGCATGAATATTGATTTCTCCTTCTGGTAAAAAAAAATTCCCCTCCCATTCCCTCTTCTTTTATTCCCCACTCTGGCCTCTGACCTCTTCTCACACCACCTAGACAATAGACAATAGACTGTAGGTGCAGGAGTAGGCCATTCGGCCCTTCTAGCCAGCACCACCATTCACTGTGATCATGGCTGATCATACACAATCAGTACCCCATTCCTGCCCTCTCCCCATATCCCTTGACCCCGCTATCTATAAGAGCTCTATCTAACTCTCTCTTGAATGCATCCAGAGACTTGGCCTCCACTGCTTTCTGGGGCAGAGCATTCCACATATCCACCACTCTCTGGGTGAAAAAGTTTTTCCACATCTTTGTTCTAAATGGCCTACCCCTTATTCTTAAACTGTGGCCTCTAGTTCTGGACTCACCCATCAGCGGGAACATGCTTCCTGCCTCCAGCGCGTCCAATCCCTTAATAATCTTATATGTTTCAATCAGATCCCCTCTCATCCTTCTAAATTCCAGTGTATACAAGCCCAGTCGCTCCAATCTTTCAACATATGACAGTCCCGCCATTCCGGGAATTAACCTTGTGAACCTACGCTGCACTCCCTCAATAGCAAGAATGTCCTTCCTCAAATTTGGAGACCAAAACTGCACACAATACTCCAGGTGCGGTCTCACCAGGGCCCTGTACAGCTGGAGAAGGACCTCTTTACTCCTATACTCAATTCTTCTTGTTTTAAAGGACAGCATGCCATTAGCTTTCTTCACTGCCTGCTGTACCTGCATGCTTGCTTTCATTGACTGATGTACAAGAACACCTAGATCTCATTGTACTTCCCCTTTTCCTAACTTGACTCCATTTAGATAGTAATCTGCCTTCCTGTTCTTGCCACCAAAGTGGATAACCTCACATTTATCCACATTAAACTGCATCTGCCCACTCACCCAACCTGTCCAAGTCACCCTGCATTCTCATAACATCCTCCTGACATTTCACACTGCCACCCAGCTTTGTGTCATTGACAAATTTGCTAATGTTACTTTTAATCCCTTCATCTAAATCATTAATGTATATTGTAAACAGCTGCAGTCCCAGCACTGAACCTTGCAATACTCCACTGGTCACAGCCTGCCATTCCGAAAGGGACCCGTTAATCGCTACTTTTTGTTTCCTGTCAGCCAGCCAATTTTCAATCCATGTCAGTACTCTGCCCCCAATACCATGTGCCTTAATTTTGCCCACTAATCTCCTATGTGGGACTTTATCACCTACCACCTCTCCCTGGGTCCTCACCTCCTTCCCTTTCTCCTATGATCCATTCCTCTCCTATCAGATTCCTTGCTCTCCAGCCCTTCACCTGCCCACTCACCTGACTTCACCTATCACCTCCTAGCTATCCTCCTTCCCCTCCCCCACCTTTTTATTTTCTGGTGTCTTCCCCCTTCCTTTCCAGTCCTAAAGAAGGGTCTCAGCCCAAAATGTTGACTGTTTATTCCTCTCCATAGATGCTGCCTGACCTGTTGAGTTCCTCCAGCATTTTGTATGTGTTGCTCTGGGTTTCAAGCATCTGCACAATCTCTTGTGTTTCCATCTGTACAAATCACTGGTGTGGCTACGTTTGGAATATTGAGCATACTTTTGGTTACCCTGCTGTAGGAAAGATGCCATGGAGCTGGAAAGAATGGAGTGGAAATTTACAAAGATGTTGCGAGGACTGCAGGGTCTGAGTTATAGGAAGAGGTAGGGCCGAATAAGGATTTATTCCTTGGAACCTCAGGGGCCAAGGGGTGATCTTTCAAAGATGTATCAAATCATGAGGGACACAGGTAGGGTAAATTCATACCATCTTTTTGTTAGGGATAGGAAATCAAAAACTACAGGGTGAAGGCTAAGTTCTTTTTACACTGCAGTGAAACCCAGCAGCATGTTACACACGGAAAGTCACTGGTGCCTGGAATCTGCTGCTAGCTGAGGTAGTGGAAGTGACAAGCTAGAGAAAGCTGTAAGGACTTTGTACTTTCTCCCTGTAACCATGTGGGTTTCCTCCAGGTGCTCCAGTTTCCTCCCAAATGTCCAAAGACATTCTGGTTGGCATTGTAAACTGTCCCATAATTAGGCCTGGGTTAAATCAGGGGTTGCTAGGCAGCACAGCTTGGAGGGCTGGAAGGGCCCACTCCATGCTGCATCTCAATAAACAAATAAATATAAAAGTGTGACTGAAACCGAATGGTCACGTGGTGAATTGATTGGGCCTCCTACTCACAAGAGGCTCTCCCTCTTTCTGGGCGGGCTTTCAAATGAACGCTTTTTTCATCTTGGCGGGCTCAGTTCACATTCCTTCACTGCAAGTTGTCCAGTGCGTACCGTGCTAACATGACTCAGTTTGATCATAATACTCCACTCTGCTCTTCACACACACTTAACGGGGAGGAACAGGCAACGATTTGCATCCTATGCAAGCAGATGGGATCAAGTCTGTTTGGCATCATGGTATCAAGTTCCCCCCTCTCCATGCATCTGATCAACCCAAAGGAGCGGTGGAGACTGATAGTTTGGTACCAGCAGCGTCGCAGGAGTTGCAGTCAGTGTTGAACTCAATGTAGGACTGCCTTAGGGACTCCAGCTGCAGATTTTTCCTCAGAGTTTACTCCCGAAGCCTTCCCCATGAGTGGGCACAGCCACAAGGCACAAGGTTTAAGATCAGAGATCCCCTTCTTCTAGAAGAGTTGCCAACCACGGTTGACAAGCCCCATCTGCCCAAAATGACTGGCTTTAAGTCACCTGCCTTTGCCCTTTCTCCAGTTAGTAGAAGTGATTCCTCCAAACTTAATAGCTAAGCAATAGGTGAAGGCCAGGAGTTGGACTTAGTTGTCACAGGCTATTTGAGACGCATGCCATTTGGTGGTATTTAGTAGGTAGTGAGAGCTTATCCCCATTACCACCCCAGTTATACAACCTTACAGAATCAACAGGATAATGTAAACAATTAGTTTTAGCAACCTTGATTTGGAGGATAAATATTGATGTGTATGATCATATTAACATTACTATTCAGAATATTTTTATAACAGAGATGCCTCAGTTCAACACACAACATAAAGGACAGACCTAACACTTGCATTAGACTGAGACTGGAGTGAGACCTGGGCCAATTCCCATTTTGCTGTGAAGTGTGATATCCAATTCCAGAGTATGACTGACCTCAGGAAGGGGGGGGGGTGCACACACCCATCTACATCAATGGTGCTGAGGTTGAGAGGGTGAGAACGTCAAGTTCCTAGTAGTGAACATCACCAATAGCCTGTCCTGATACAATCATGTTGATGTCACGGCCAATAAAAGCTCACCGATGCCTCTACTTCTTCAAGAAATTCAGCATGTCCCCATTGACTCTTACCAACTTTTTATTAATGCACCATAGAAACATTTGGAATCAAATGACCTTGCCTGGCATCTCAGGCTGGCTCTGCACCTGCATCACACCACACCCTTGGCACCCCTTCTCTACCACCTGTTCCACACTCGCCATTCTCAGCATCCTTTGCTCCCACCAGATTTGTAAACTCTCTTCATTCCATATTGACAAATGCAAAAGTCTTAGGTACCTTAGCTAAATATATGTGTGCCTAAGACTTCTGCACAGTACTATATATATGTACAGTGTTGTGCACCTTGGTCTGCAGGAATCTTGTTTCATTTGGCTGTATATATGTATATGGTTGAATGATAATAAACTTCAACTTGAACTCCAAGGTCCCTTTGTTCCACAGCATTCCCCAAGGCCTTGACATTGGTGGTTCACCTGATGAAACATTATTTCTCTCCACAGATGCTGCTCGGCCAGCTGTGAATCCTGATGAAGAGTCTCGGCCCAAAACGTCGACTGTACTCTTTCCCATAGATGTTGCCTGGCCTGCTGAGTTCCTCCAGCATATTGTGTGCGTTGTGAATTTCTATGTTCTCTCTTTTTATTTCAGATTTTCAGCATCTGCACATACCTTGCTCTTGGAGACATGGTTTGCCCAAAGTCTGTTACATGACTATGAACAACTAAACCAAGTTCAGGAGGTAGAGGACTGTCTGTGAGTATGTGTGGGAGTGCTGTTGTTGTTTTAGTGCTTGTTGTGTTTTGTGTTCTTCTGTCAAGTATTGTTGGCATGAATTTTGGTGCTGGAATGTGTGGTGACACTCACAAGCTGCCCCCAGCACATCCCTATGTTGTATTGGTTGTTAATGCAAATTGCACATTTCACTGTTTTGATGTACATGTGATAAATAAATCAGAATCTAATCTAAACTCCACATTAAGTTCCCTCTTCAATTTACAACAGGCTGAGTTAAATTACGAAGCATTTATTAAATAGGCAATTAACAAGCAAACAATAATAGTTATTTATGTACAGTAGAACATTCTTCACCTTCTCCAGTCGAAGTGGTAATGATGGAGCACAAGCATAAATCATATCTTTTAATACCTGGTACGTAAACATTCAACCTATTGCTCTAACTAGCAGGAAGTTGTTCACTCTGGTTCCTAGCAGTTTTGTTCAGACTATCTTTTCATAGTCTCTACTTCGCAGCAGAGTCACCACCAATTCCTGCAGAGGACCTGTTAATTCCAGCAGAGAACCATCCATCCCAGAAGAAAACAATCCATCCCAGCAGAGATCTGCCCATCCCAACAGAAAACAATTTATCCCAGCAGAATCCAGAAATGCCCTCTGGAACTGTTCCATCAGAACCCCAGCAGAGTTTCCAGGTCAAATACTCTGACACAGAGAAACTGTTCTCCCCAAATGTGGGGACAGCATAGGACTGGCTCCCACGGGGATTAGTTGAGGAGCAGCTGGATCAATGCAGGAGGGAGGGGGACTTGGTGATGCTTGGGAATATCTGTGTGGACAGCCTCCAAACCCACCAATTGGTGGCAGCTCTTTCAGCTGCCATTTGTTCCCCCACAGGACAAGGACCCTAGGAGAGTAAACATTTAAAACTTACCTATTGAGGTTGTAGAAACATCTTCCAGTTAAATCTAAAGAGGACCAATCCACAGAGGATGAATTCCAACCAATGTTTGGGACTTAATAAATTTAAGATATTGATTCCTCAAGACATAAGAGGAGGCCATTTCACTCATCAAATCTATGCCAGCCCCCAGTGCATTCCCAAACAATCCCATTCTCTCTCTCTCTCTCTCTTTCTCTCTCACTCACACACACACACACACACACACACACACACACACACACACACACACACACACACACACACACACACACACACACACACACACACACACACACACACACACACACACACACACACACACAAATAATGCGCTGGGTTAGGTTTCCATGGTGAAGGGCTGTGCGTCAGTGGAGACTTTGAAGCCTGAGGCTGGCGTGGTTCTTTGTCAAGTGAAGGTATTAAGGGTGACAAAACCGATATAGCAGATGGAGTTAAGAACCATCTTCTGACTAAAAGGCATAATAGCCTTGACAGGCTGAACTTTAACTTCCATGGCATTCATCTGCCTGGAGTGGAGTGCCAGCACATTTCAGAAACCAGACCAGCTTCCAGAGCGAAAAACAAAACTGCTGGCGGAGCTCAGTGGGTCAGGCGGTATCTGTGGAGGGAAATGGGACAGTCGACGTTTTGGGCTGAGTCCCTTCACCTGGATTGAAAGGGTGGGAGAGGGGGATAGCTGGCATAAAGAGGTGAGGGGAAGGGATGGAGCAAGAGCTGGCAGATGATGGGTGGATGAGGAGGGGCGATAGGAAGATGGAGGAGGGGAGAGGGGAAATAGTGAGTCTGGAAGGTGATAGAGGGATCCAGGTGAAGAGAGGCAATAGGCAGGTGGAAGGGATTGGGGAGAGAATGGAAATACGGACAGAGGGTGGGAGGTAATAGGTGGATCCAAGTGAAGAGAGGCAATAGGTAGATGGAAGGGGGGAGAGTGGGGATATGGACAGAGGGTAGGAGGTGATAGGTGGATCCAGGTGAAGGGAGGCAATATTAGACGGAAGAGGTGAGTGGAGATAGTGACAGAGTCTGGGAGGTGGTAGATAGATCCATGTGAAGAGAGGCAATAGGCAGATGGAGGGGGGGAGAGTAGAGATACAGACAGAGGGTGGGAGATGATAGGTGGAGGCAAAAGAGGGTACTGATGCTGAAATCTGATAGGAGAGGAAGGTGGAGCATCAAACCAGCTAAGGGAGGTGGGTAGAGCAGATGGGAACAGAGGGGTAAGTGGACTCAGTGGGGCAAGTATGTTGGTGATGGGAAGATGGAGTGGGGGAGGAGGGGAAAGAAATGGCAATGGGGAGCTGGAGTAGATGTATGATGAACTGGGAAGATAAGGAGGAGGTGGAAGAGGACATGGGGGTGCGAGGAGTTACCTGAAACTGGAGAATTAAATAGGTGGCAGAATGTAAGGTGATCTTCCAGCAGATTGTTTATTGCTCCAGATTCCAGCATCTGCAGTCTCCTGTGTCTCCAGTCTACCTTTGATCTCTGGCTGAGGAGGCTTAGTTATTCCAAGGACAATCAACATGGAGGCAATCCACACAACACACCCAAAATGCTGGAGTAACTCAGCAGGTCAGGCAGCATTAATGGAGAGTAATAAACAGTCAATGTTTTAGGCTGAGACACCTCATCAGGGCTGGAGAGAGTAGAGAGGAAACCAGAATAAGAGGGCAAGGAGAGGGGAAGGAGGACAGGTGATAGGTGGCACCAGGTGAGGAGAGGTAGGTGGGTGGGTGGGAGAGGGGAGATGAAGTAAGAAGCTGGGAGCTGGGAGAACATATATTCCATCAGGGAAGCCTCCAGTGTGATGGCATGAACATCAACTTCTTTAACTTCTGGGTATTTCTCCCCCCTCCCTCCTTCTCTCTTTTTCCATTTCTCATTTGGTTCATCCTCACCCCTTCTCTTCTCCTCACCTGTCCATCAGCTCCCTCTGGTGACCCTCTTCCTTTCATTTCTCCCATGGTCCGCACTCCTCTTCTATCAGATTCACTCTTCTTCAATCCTTTCCATATATCATCTCCCAGCTTTTCACTTCATCCCCCCTCACCTCTCATCTGCCAACTTGTACTCCTCCCCTCCCTCTACCTTCTCATTCTGGCTTCTTCCACTGTTCTTTCCAGAGCTGTTGGAAGGTCTCAGCCTTAAATGTGGATTATCTATGCCCATCCAACGATGCTGCCTTTGCTGCTGAGTTCCTCCAGCATGTTGTGTGTGTTGCTGCGGATTTCTAGCGACTGCATAATCTCTTGCATTTATGCTTCACTGTCACTGAACACAGCAGGTTAATGTACAGACATCACACAATGGTCCATGTCTCCTTGGCCTTCCATTCCGAGTGCTCCAACATTGCCCGGCAGAGCGCAGCAGGAAAAGGAGGCGGGTTTCTGAACCCCGGTCTCTGCCTCCTCCTCTTTTATGCAGAGAGGAGGCCTCAGATCTCAGCAGGTCGGCCGCGTCCCTCACTATCTAACAAACAGGTGGACAAGTATAGCAGCTGCCACTGTTTAGTGCACCCAAGATACAGCAGGTACCTCACATTCAGACCATGGGCCTAATCCATACATATAACAGCAAACGGCTCCCAGTGGCGAAGAGGAAGGCGACTTTAGTTAAGTGTTACGGTGGAACCCGGAATAACCAGGCACTAGCTCCTGGCCGCCACGGGATAATGTGCAAATGAAGCTAAACGGCGGAGTTGCCGCAGGCCCGGCGCAACAACGCGGTCAGCGTTGGAGCAGGCGGGGAGAGGTTACAGGAGCCTCCCGAGGATCACCCCCTGTGGAGTCGAAGCCTCTGCCCCTGGCAGCTCCAGGAAGCCCAAGCTGAGGTGGAACTCCAAGCCCTTCTTGTCACTGGCCTTCAGTTCACAGAACACACCCTGGGTACCTGAGGAGGAGAGAGAGGGAGGGCGTGAGTGGCAAGAGGGGGAGAACACGTAGGAGGGAAAGAGGAAGAGTGACCCAGTGAGGCAGAGAGACAGAAGAGGAGGCCTCAGACATAGATAGATAAGAGGGATAGAAAGTGTGAAAGGGGGAAGAAGAGAAAGTGAGAGGGAGAAATGGTGGGAAAGGAAGTGATTAAGAGAGCAAAAAGACAGAGAGAGAGGGAGCAGGAGATAAAGTGAGAGATGGTGAAAGGGGGCGAGAGATTCAGAGAGTGAAAATGATGGAGAAAGGATGTGAGAGAGTGGATGAGAGAGTTGAGAGAGGGATAAAGAGGATGAGAGGGAGGGAGAGAGAGAGTGGATGAGAGAGGGAGAGAGGGTGAAAGACAGAGAGACAGGAAGACAATGAGTGAGGGAGGGTGAGGGAGAGAGAGGATGAGAGGGAAATAAAGAGAGGATGAAAGCAGGAGGGGGTCAGAGTGGGAAAGAGAGGGAGAGAGAGTGAGGCAGACAATGAGAGGGAGAGAGAGAGGCAGGTGATGACAGAGGGAGAGGGAGGGAGAGAGATAGAGAGAGCAAAGATAGTGAGGAAGAGAGAGAGAGAAAGAACAAGACAGACAATGAGTGAGGGGGAGAGACAAGGAGAGAGAGAGGGGGGAAGGAGGGAAGGGTAGGGAGATCAAGAGAGAAAGGTTGGAAGAAGCAGAAAGAGGGAAGCGTAAATAAAGAATAAATCATAAACCACACTGGGAAAATATTTCTTCACTGACTTGATTTTGTATATTGGGAGTACCATCAAAAGGTTTGAACTGTGTATGAGCATTTAAGATCTGAGTGTACCATGTGGTATAGCTTTACACAAAACACATAACCAGTACTGTACAGGAACAGGCTCTTCAGCCCATGTTGTCTGCACTGAACACAATGCTGAACTAAACCGAATTTCTTCTGCCTGGGGAATATCAGCTGCTCTGTATGAACGGTATAAGACATGGGAGTAGAATTAGACCATTTGGCCCATTGAGTCTGCTCAACCATTCAATCATGGCTGATTTATTTTCCCTCTCAAACTCATTCTCTTGCCTTCTTTCCATAACCAAAAGTCCACAAGATATAGGAGCACAATCAGACCATTTGGCCCATCAAGTCTGCTCTGCCATTTCACTACGGCTGATCCATTTCCCTCTCAGCTGCAATCTCCTGCCTTCTCGCTGTATCCCTTCATACCCTGACTAACCAAGAATCTATCAATCTATGTCTTAAATATACCCAATGACCTGGCCTCCATCATCCTCATCTCTGTTCTAAAGGGTCATCCCTCTATTCTGAGGCTGTGCACACTCTCACACGTCCACTCAATCTAGGCTTTTCAATAATCAATAGGTTTCAATGAGATCTCCTAGTATTCTTCTAAACTTCAGCGAGTACAGGCCCAGAGCCATCAGATGCTCCTCATACATTAATCCTTTCATTCCAGGAATCATTCCTGTAAACTTCCCCGCGACCCTCTCCAATGCCAGCACATCCTTTCTTAGATAAGGGGCCCAAAACTGCTCACAGTACTCCAAGTGCAGTCTGACCAATACCTTGGAAATCCTCAATATATCCAGATGCCAGCATATTCTTTCTTAGATATGGGTATGCAAGACAAGTTTTTCATTATGCCTCGGTACTTGTGACAATAATAAACCAATTTATCACTTTATGTCCACCTTGGATAATAAATCCCAAGCTTAGCTTCAACAAGAAGTGGAAGTGATCACCTCAACAAGAGTGAAAGTGATTTAGAGGAAACATGAAGAAGTCAGTTGCCTTCCTCAGAGATCTTAGTACCAGAGACAGATACCAAAGGAGAAAACTGGATATGGTTCTGGAGGTAGAAAATACATGTAAGATAGCTTATATACATAGGTTGATCATATGACCATCAAGTGATGCTAGGCGGTAGGGAAATAATAACGTAGCAGTGGAGTTATGGTGAAAGAGATGGATGGGCACAGGGAGCAGTCTGGGAGGAAAAGTTGTAGCGATGTTGCATGCCATCTTGGACAATGTCTCCCATCCACTCCATAATGTACTGGTTAGGCACAGGAGTACATTCAGCCAGAGACTCATTCCACCGAGATGCAACACTGAGCGTCATAGGAAGTCATTCCTGCCTGTGGCCATCAAACTTTACAACTCCTCCCTCGGAGTGTCAGAGACCCTAAGCCAATAGGCTGGTCCTGGATTTATTTCCACTTGGCATAATTTACTTATTATTATTTATTTATAGTTTTATATTGCTATATTTCTACACTATTCTTGGTTGGTGCAACTGTAACGAAACCCAATTTCCCTCGAGATCAATAAAGTATGTCTGTCTGTCTGATGCAATGCACAGGTGGGCGTGGGGACAGAACACTTTACCATTAGCTTTCAGTGCAGACAATACGCAGATAACTAAATTCCGAGCCTCGCTGGGATCTGACATCTTCGGGTGGAGGTCCAGTTGGATAATGGATGGGAAGTGATAGAGCAGGGAGTCGGAGAAACTGGGAGTCTTCCTGTAGAAAAACATCATCAGCTCCTGAAAATAAACAAGAAAAAAGGAATAACTATGGACTTAGCTGTCTGGCTGCCTGGCAGGAGGTTTACAAGGTAAATAACCTGCTTCACATAATGACATGCATTCAGCAGAATATTTATCCCCTCCTCTTCTACCCCTCACCCTTCTTTATCCCAACCCACAGGCTAAAAGGTGGCATCAATCATTAAGGACTCCCATCACCCAGGACATGCCATCTTCTCATTGCTACCATAATGGAAGAGGTACAGAAGCCTAAACACACTCACTCAACATTTCAGGAACAGTTTCTTCCCCTCTGCCAACAGATTGCTGAATAAACAATGAGCCATTCAGTTGGAGGTAACACTACCTCACTATTTTTGCTCTCTTTTTGCACTATTTATTGTATTTCTTTCATATATTTTTTATTATAATTTACGGTATATTTTATGTATTGCAACATACTGGTGCCACTAAACAACACATTTCATAACATAGACTGATATTAAGCCTGATTCTGATTCTACATCCACTACGCTCTTCGTCTGTAAATACTGTTGGCCAGAAAGAACTACGGTCTACAAATCAATGAATTTGAATGAATCAAGGACAGTGGAAGCAGACAGATCAATTGCCTTTGTTCTTGCCATTTGCTTGAAGGAGATAGAGGCTGCCATTTTGTGAAGTTGCCTTGCATCCTCTATTCTGTGAACTGAAGTTACTTGGCTTGATCAGTGTTTTAAAGTAGACATAATGATGCTTCAGGTAATCTGCTGGGCTAGATATCATTTCCAAATTTGAAGTTATTTGCGAGATGGTCTTTGATACAACATGCAGGTTTGTGAGTGATCTGGTCTGTGTCCATCCTGAGTGATTTGAGCTGGTTACTGGTTTGATCCAGAATTGAGGAGAATAAACAGCCTCAAATGACTAGTTGTCACTTGCAGAAGAAGGGCATAATTGGTGCTGGTTTGGACTAGAGTCAATAAGAAGGATTTAAAGATCAGTCAGATGACCTGTAGCCAATAACACTGAAACGCAACATTTGAACTGGTAAGGAATGCATATAAAAGTAGATGCTTCCAGTGCTCTACCAGTGACAGTTCTGTTTAGAGACCTACATCATAGATGTGGAGAACATCAGAGACACGGGAGATACGGGGAATACATGGCTAGCATAGAATCCTTTTACTGGTATTACCGTTTCTATTTTTTGACTGTTCATGGAGGGTCAGGAAAACTTAGTAGGTGGACACACAGGTATTTGTTGGGTAAATTCACGTGTTCTTCCATTGAGACAATAAAGGTACTTGTTGGTAACTACAGATTCTCTCTGCGCCTCTTTGATCATTATTACTAAGGGTTAGATCCTTGTAACAATACTTTGATTTTAAAATTCTCATATCTAAATACCGTTTTGATCTCACTCCTGTCTATCTTGGGTTCCCAGCTGGGATCCATGGACCCTTTGGTATTGGTCCATTGCATAATAAAGGTTGGGAACGCCTAAACCTCAACCAACCCGACAACCCAATCAAAGCATGAGATTGCTTCAGATCAGACCTGCCTCTATAGTCTTCTTCCCTGTTGTCAAAGTTCTTGAAACATCCTGTAAAGCCCCAACACAATCTTGGACTACATTTACTTATTATCTCAAATTGCATGAATACTGTTATGTTTTAATTTAGTTTGTTGTGTGAGTTATGTATAATTTATGTTTACGTGTATGTGTTTTTGCAGAGTAGGGGAATTAAGGGTAATGGGGGAAAGACAGGTAGGTGGAGATGTCCATGGCCAGATTAGCTATGATCTTATTAAATGGCGGAGCATACTCAACAGACCAGATGGCCAACTCTTGCTCCTATTTTTTATGTAGTATCTATATTCCCAGGAACAAAGGGGTTAATGTATGAAGACAGTTTGATGGCTCTGGGCCTGTACTCACTGAAATTGAGAAGAATGGTGGGGGGGGGGGATCTAATTGAAAACTATAGAATATTTGTCTGGTCAGCGGGAGTGAGGAGGTGATAGAGAGGATCAATAGGCAGGTAGTCACACTCGGGCCTCATGAGACAGATAAGTGAGTAACAGTCAGGAGAGGCAAGGGCAAGAGTCAGATGCTAGAGAGTACCCCCTGTGGCTGTCTTCCTTAACAATAAGTACTCCATTTTGAGCACTGTTGGGGAGGATGGCTCAGAAGGGTAGGGAAAGGAAGATGATGGCAGCGGTGATAGGGGACTCTATCGTTAGGGGGTCAGGCAGGCAAATCTGTAGACACAGGAAAGAAACGCAGATGGCAGTTTGCCTCCCAGGTGCCAGGGTCTGGGATGTTTCTTGTCATGTCCATGATATACTGAAGTGGGAAGGAGAACAGCCAGAGGTCATGGTACATATTGGTACCAATGACATAAGTAGGAAAAGGGAGGAGGTCCTGAAAACAGACTACAGGGAGTTAGGAAGGAAGTTGAGAAACAGGACCTCAAAGGTAGTAATCTCAAGATTATTGCCTGTGCTAGAAGACACTGAGTATAGGAATCGAATGAGGTGGAGGATAAATGTGTGGCTGAGAGATTGGAGGAGAGGGCAGGGATTCTGATTTCTGGATCATTGGGACCTCTTTTAGGGCAGGCATGACTTGTACAGAAAGGACAGGTTGCACTTGAATCCCAGGGGGACCAATATTCTGGCGGGGAGGTTTGCAAAGGCTGTTGGGGAGAGTTTAAACTAGAATTTCTGGGGGGTGGGAACTGAACTGAAGAGACAGAGGAAGAGGCAGTTGGCTCACAAAGAGAGAAAACTTGGAGACAGTGTGAGAGGGAGGATAGGCAGATGATAGAGAATGGATGCACTCAGACCAATGGTTTGAGATGTGTCTATTTTAATGCAAGGAGTATTATGAACAAAGCGGATGAGCTTAGAGTGTGGATCAGTACTTGGATCTATGATGTTGTGGCCATTACAGAGACTTGGATGGCTCAGGGGCCGGCATGGTTACTTTGAGTGCTAGGTTTTAGATGTTTCAGAAAGAACAGGGAGGGAGGCAAAAGAGGTGGGGGCGTGGCACTGCTGATCAGATATATTGTCACAGCTGCAGAAAAGGAGGAAGTCATGGAGGGGTTGTCTATGGAGTCTCTTTGGGTGGAAGTTAGGAACAGGAAGGGATCAATAACTCTACTGGGTGTTTTTTATAGACCACGCAATAATAACAGGACATCGAGGAGCAGATAGGGAGACAGATTCTGGAAAGGTGCAATAGTAACAGGATTGTTGTGGTGGGAGATTTTAACATCTCAAATATCAATTGGCATCTCCCTAGAGCGAGGGGTTTAGATGGGGTGGAGTTTGTTAGGTGTGTTCAGGAAGGTTTCCTGACACAATATGTAGATAAGCCTACAAGAGGAGAGGCTGTACTTGATCTGGTATTGGGAAATGAACATGGTCAGGTGTCAGATCTCTCAGTGGGAGAGCATTTTGGAGGTAGAGATCACAATTCTATCTCCTTTACTATAGCATTGGAGAGGGATAGGAATAGACAAGTTAGGAAAGTGTTTAATTGGAGTAAGGGGAAATATGAGGCTATCAGGCAAGAACTTGGAAGCATAAATTGGAAACAGATGTTCTTAGGGAAACGTATGGAAGAAATGTGGCAAATGTTCAGGGGATATTTCTGTGAAGGTCTGCATTGGTATGTTCCAATGAGACAAGGAAAGGATGGTAGGGTACAGGAACCATGGTGCACAAAGGCTGTTGTAAATCCAGTCAAGAAGAAACAAGCTTACAAAAGGTTAAAAAAAAACTAGGGAATGATAGAGAACTAGAAGATTATAAGGCTAGGAGGAAGGAGCTTAAGAATGAAATTAAGAGAGTCAGAAGGGGCCATGAGAAGGCCTTGGTAGACAGGATTAAGGAAAACCCCAAGGCATTCTACAAGTATGTGAAGAGCAAGAGGATATGACGTGAGAGAGTAGGACTAATCAAGTGTGACAGTGGAAAAATGTGTATGGAACCGGAGGAGATAGCAGAGGTACTTAATGAATATTTTGCTTCAGTATTTTGTGGAAAAGGATCTTGGCGATTGTAGGGATGACTTACAGCAGACTGAAAAGCTTGAGCATGTAGATATTAAGAAAGAGGATGTGCTGGAGCTTTTGAAAAGCATCAAGTTGGATAAGTCACCGGGACTGTACGAGATGTACCCCAGGCTACTGTGGGAGGTGAGGGAGGAGATTGCTGAGCCTCTGGTGTTGATCTTTGCATCATCAATGGGGACAGGTGAGGTTCCGGAGGATTGGAGGATTGTAGATGTTGTTCCCTTGTTCAAGAAAGGAAGAAGAGATAGCCCAGAAAATTATAGACCAGGGAGTCTTAATTCAGTGGTTGGTAAGATGATGGAGAAGATCCTGAGAGGCAGGATTTATGAACACTTGGAGAGACATAATATGATTCCGAATAGTCAGCATGGCTTTGTCAAGGGCAGGTCATGCCTTACAAGCCTGATTGATTTTTTTGAGGATGTGACGAAACACATTGATGAAGGTAGAGCATCAGATGTAGTGTATATGGATTTCAGCAAGGCATTTGATAGGGTACCCTATGCAAGGCTTATTGAGAAAGTAAGGAGGCATGGGATCCAAGGGGACATTGCTTTGTGGATCCAGAACTGGTAAAGAGTGGTTGTAGACAGGTCATATTCTGCATGGAGGTTGGTGACCAGTGGTGTGCCTGAGGGATCTGTTTGGGACTCCTATTCTTTGTAATTTTTATAAATGACCTGGATGAGGAAGTGTAGGGATGGGTTAGCAAATTTGCTGATGACACATAGGTTGGGGTGTTGTGGATAGTGTGGAGGGCTGTCAGAGGTTACAGCGGGACATTGATAGGATGCAAAACTGGGCTGAGAAGTGGCAGATGGAGTTCAACCCAGAGAAGTGTGAAGTGGTTCATTTTGGTAGGTCAAATATGATGGCAGAATATAATATTAATAGTAAGACTCTTGGCATTGTGGAGGATCAGAGGGATCTTGGGATCCAAGTCCATAGGACACTCAAAGCTGCTGTGCAGGTTGACTCTGTGGTTATCAAGGCGTACAGTGCATAGGGCTTCATCAGTCCTGGGATAGAGTTTAAGAGTCAAGAGGTAATGTTACAGCTATGTAGGACCCTGGTCAGACCCCACTTGGAGTACTGTGCTCAATTCTGGTCACCTCACTACAGGAAGGATGTGGAAACCATAGAAAGGGTGCACAGGAGATTTGCAAGGACGGTTATGGATTGGGGAACATGCCTTATGAGAAAAGGTTGAGAGAACTCAGCCTTTTCTCCTTGGAGCAACAGAGGATGAGAAGTGACCTGATAGAGGTGTATAAGATGATGAGAGGCATTGACCGTGTGGATGGTCAGAGGCTTTTTCGCAGGGCTGAAATGGCTAGCACAAGAGGGCACAGTTTTAAGGTACTTGGAAGTAGGTACAGAGGAGAGGAGATGTCAGGGGTAAGTTTTTTTATGCAGAGAGTAGTGAGTACGTGGAATGGGCTGCCGGCGTCGGTGGTGGAGTCGGATACAATAGGGTCCTTTAAGAGACTCCTGGATAGATACATGGAGCTTAGAAAAATAGAGGGCTATGGGTAACCTTAAGTAATTTCTGAGGTAAGGACATGTTCAGCACAGCTTTGTGGGCCAAAGGGCCTGCATTGTGCTGGAAGTTTTCTCTGTTCTATGTTTCTATATTGAAAGGCCTAGGTAGAATGCATGTGGAGAGGATGGTTCCAATAGGGGGAGAGTCAAGAACCAGAGGGCACAGCCTCAAATTAGAAGAACATTGCCTTTGAACAGAGATGAGGAGGAATCTTTTTAGACAGGGGGTGGTGAATCTGTGGAATTCCTTGCCACAGATGGCTTGGAGAACCAGTCATTGGGTATATTTAAAGTGGAGGTTGATAGGTTCTTGATTATTCAGGGCATCAGTTATGGACAGAAGGCAGGAGAATGGGGTTGAGATGGATTATAAATCAGTCACGATGAAATGGCGGAGCAGACTCGATGAGCTGAATAGCCCAATTCTGCCACTATATCTTAAAGTCTTACAAGGAGGCAATACCTCAAGAAGGCAACATCCATTATCAAAACTCCCCACCACCCAGGCCATGTCATCACCTTGCAGCCACTGTCAGTCAGGAGGTACAAGAGTGTGAAGTCCCCAACAGCAGGTTCAAGAACAGCTACTTCCCTTCAACCATTTGGTTCTTGAATCTACTGGCAAACCCCAATCACTACCGCACTGTGACCAATTTGAGCAGTTTACATTAGAATGGATTTTGTGTTTATTAATTTGTGTTCCTCTTCAAAAATTAGTGCATAATTTTGTTTAATTAATGGTGGCTTTGTGAATGCTGCTTAACTCATACAATGTGCCTATTATGTTGCTGGTTCCTTCAGGTTGTTATAGCTGGGGGGGGGTGGAATTGGGGAGTTAATGGAGATAAGCTCCCACTACCTATTAAATGCTCCTAATGACATGCATCTCAAATAGCGTCTGACAACCAAGTCCAGCTCCTGATCTTCACATTTGGCTTAGCTACTAAACTCAATGGAACTGTTTTTACTAAAAAGAAAAGAGATGAAAGTGGGTTACTGGTGCCTTAAAACCAGTTGCTATGGGCAGATGGGGCATGACAGCCGAGGCTGGCAGCTCATCTAGGAAAAGGAAATCTCTGGCCTTTAACCTGCGCTGCCTTCTGTGTATATCCACTCATGGGGAAGGCTTCGGGAGTAAACCCTGAGGAAAAATCTGGATCTGGAGTCCATAATTCAGTCCTATATTGAGCTTAATGCTGACTAGCAAATCCTGCAACACTGCAGGCACCGAACTGTCTGGGTCCTTGCTGTTCCTTTGGGTTCATCAGTTGCATGGAGAGGTAGAGCCTGCTACATGGGAAACAGCTTGGTCTCCACGTTGTATTGCCTGGCTTGTATATCACGTAGGCAGCTGGGCTGCAACATCCGTGGTCAATCACAACCAAAGGAGGGCCTCAAGTTCTGTTGCAGCAAGCTTTTCATTACACCTCTGCGTACATGTACTTAAGTGTATGATAACCATGTCATGTGTGTAATGAACTGTTTTCCTGATTCTGATTCTGTTTTTGCTTTTCCTTTTCACTACACTACCTAAAATGATCTAGAGCAACACACACAAATGCTGGAGGAGTTCAGCAGGTGAGGCAGCAGCTATGGAGGGGAATAAATAGTTGGCATTTCAGGGCGAGACCCTTCATCAGGACTGGAGAGAAAGGGCAAGGCAGCCAGAATAAGAAGGTGGGGAAGGGGAGGAGTATAATATGGCAGGCGATAGGTGAGACCAGGTGAGGGGGAAGGTGGGTGGGGTAGATGAAGTATGAAGCTGGAGGTGATAGGTAGAAGAGTTAAAGGGTTGAAGAAGAAGGAATCTGATGGGAAAGGAGAGTGGACCATGAGAGAAGGGAAAGTAGGGGAGGAGAAGAACTGTGTAAGAGGGGAGCCAGAATGGGAACTAGGCAAAAAGAGAAGAAGTGGGGGCAGAATGAGGTGTGGGAACTAGGCAAAAAGAGAAGAAGTGGGGGCAGAATGAGGTGTGTGTGTGTGTGTGTGTGTGTGTGTGTGTGTGTGTGTGTGTGTGTGTGTGTGTGTGTGTGTGTGTGTGTGTGTGTGTGTGTGTGTGTGTGTGTGTGTGTGTGTGTGTGTGTGTGTGTGTGTGTGTTTTTTTTTCTGGATTTTCAGCATCTGCAGATTTAAAAAAAATTTGATTATTGGTGTTTTGTGGAATCTGGCTGTTGAGTTTCCTATAATAAATTTCATACATTCATCAGGAATTTCATTGCACCCTGTTACATATGACAATAAACTGTTCTGACCATAAATCTGAAATATTTCAATAGCTGTTTAAGAATGAAGGGGACATATGGGAGTTTATAAAAGGTGTTATACAAAAGCAGACGTTTCAATAGGAACACAGGGAAGCGGCCCCAAGTGTGCAATGGACCTCTCCCCACTATGATGTCCCAAGGCTTCACCTGAGTCGGAGTTAGGCTTTCGAGAGCTGTAGGTTTGGAGTATTTCTCCTGCATGGCAGGAAGCCACACTGCCTCAGTCCCTTTCAGGAATGCCTTGACTTCCAAGGCTCCGCACACGCAGCCGCAAACTCCATGCTCGTCCTCCAGCACAAAGCAGTAATCCGGGCACAATGTCAAGAAGTGACCCAGGAACCTAAAGGAAAGCATCAAGTTCAAGTCTATTACTACCTGATCTACCTATATACAACCAATCAAAATAATGTTCCTACAGACCACAGTGTACCCACAATACATATACATATCATACACAGCACATGAAACAA
Source organism: Hemitrygon akajei (assembly GCF_048418815.1). NCBI lineage: Eukaryota > Metazoa > Chordata > Chondrichthyes > Myliobatiformes > Dasyatidae > Hemitrygon > Hemitrygon akajei. The sequence continues at coordinate 12,253,136 of NC_133127.1, read as the reverse complement.
AATATTACCACAAATAAGTTCATAGAACATAATTCAAAATGCATGCAGTGCACAGCACATTAACAGGAAATAGATCGCTGGGTGATGAGACCTCGGTGGTGGCAGGGTATTCATTAGTCTCAGAGCCTGAGGGAGGAAGCTGTCATAAGGTAGTAAAAATGGCCCTTTAGCCCAGCTCAGCAGAGCCATTGAGCACTACAGAACAGAAGCAGGCCCTCCAACAGTTCTAGCCTGTTTTCTGCTAGTCCCATTGACCTGCACCTAGACCATATTCCTCTCATCCATTTCTTATCCAAACTTCTCATCCATTCCAACCAAATTGCCTATCTGAGCTGAGCGCCGGGCCAGATTGATAAGGTCAGGGTGTTGATGCCGTAGGTGAGGGACAGGCCAGTGTTCAGCTTGCTGCTCATCGAGGTTTACTCGACTCTCCACTGAACTGAGGCCGTGGCCTGCAACAGAATCGGCTGTGACTGGCTTCGTGGATGTGAATTCACTTGTGTGAACTTCAGTTCTGAATGTTATCTGCTTACTTCTTATTGTTTGCATGGCTTGTTCCTTTTTTTGAACATTGGGTGCTTGACAGTTTCCTTTTTTTAATGGGTTGAGTTTGGTTTGTGGCTGCCTTTAAGGAGGCAAACCTAATGGTTGCATATAGTATACATATTCACCTTCTAGCTATTCTCCTTCCCTTCCCCCCACTGGTGTCTTTTTCCTTCTTTTGCAGATCTGAAGGGTCTTGGCCCCAAACAACTGTTCATTCATTCCCATTGATGCTGCCCAACCTGCTGAGTTCCTCGGCAACACGAGTGAATCTGCAGATGCTGGAAATAAATAAAAATACAAAATGCTGCCAGAACTCAGCTAGCCAGACAGCATCTGAGTTCCTCCATCATTTTGTATGTAATACTTTTATAATAAATGTACTTTGAACTTGAACTTTAAACTCTCACCCCTTTTGCTCCTCATGTGCCCATCACCTCCTTCTAGTTCCTTTCCTTCTTTCCTTTCTTCCATGTCCACTTCCCTCTTCTAGATTCATTTTTCTTTAGTCCTTCACATTTTCCACCTATCACCTCCCAGCTTCTTATATCATCCTCCCTCCCCCACCCACCCACCTTCTCCCTCAACTGGTCTCACCTATAACCCACCAGCTTGTACTCTTTCCCTTCTCCCCACCTTTTTCTGCCTCCTTCCTTTCTAATCCTGATGAAGGGACTTCACCCGAAATGTTGACTGTTTATTCCCCTCCACAGATGCTGCCTGACCTGCTGAGCTCCTCCAGCATTTTGTGTGTGTTGCTCAAGGTTTACATATGGATGTAATTGGGCAGTGCAGGCTCATTGGGCCAGAAGGGCCTATTATTGTGCTGTATTTCTAAACAAAAAAAAATCTGCAGAATCTCTAGTGTTTCTGACAAGAAACTCGACTTTGTACAATGTAAGCCATGCCCAATAGGTGATAGCAGTGCCCACACTGAGGGATCTCCAGCATCCTTACCTATCTCCAATCAGGTCGGGGTGGCAGTTTGTGTCATCCTTCCCTTTCATCTTGCAAATGTAGCTCTCCAGGCACATGGAGTACAACACCCTCTGCATAGGGGGGAACAGACAACAAAAGCAAATTACAGGCGGCAATTTGTAACAACAGCTCAGAAGATGTGTACCTAGTATTTTCAAAATTCAAAGTAAACTTATAATCAAAAAACCACTATATAGAACCCTGAGATTCACTTTCTTGTGGGGATTCACAGTAAATACAGGAAACACAGCAGAATCAATGAAAGACCACACCCAATGGGATGGACTTGCAGCCGATGTGCAAAAGTCAACAAACTGTGCAAATATAGAAGATAACTACCAGGGGTGATTGATAAGTTCATGGCCTAAGGTAGGACTCAATCTTAGAAAACTTAGCACATTTATTTTTCAACATAGTCCCCTCCTACATTTACACACTTAGTCCAACGATCGTGGAGCATACGGATCCTTCTCTGTAAAAGTCGGTGCCTTGGACCTCCAGAAGTGGTCCACAGCAGGAGTGACAATACAATGATAGACAATAGACAGTAGGTGCAGGAGTAGGCCATTCGGCCCTTCTAGCCAGCACCGCCATTCACTGTGATCATGGCTGATCATACACAATCAGTACCCCGTTCCTGCCCTCTCCCCATATCCCTTGACCCCGCTATCTATAAGAGCTCTATCTAACTCTCTCTTGAATGCATTCAGAGACTTGGCCTCCACTGCGTTCTGGAGCAGAGCATTCCACATATCCACTACTCTCTGGGTGAAAAAGTTTTTCCGCATCTCTGTTCTAAATGAACTACCCCTTATTCTTAAACTGTGGCCTTTAGTTCTGGACTCACCCATCAGCGGGAACATGCTTCCTGCCTCCAGTGTGTCCAATCCCTTAATAATCTTATATGTTTCAATCAGATCCCCTCTCATCCTTCTAAATTCCAGTGTATACAAGCTCAGTCGCTCCAATCTTTCAACATATGACAGTCCCACCATTCCGGGAATTAACCTTGTGAACCTACGCTGCACTCCCTCAATAGCAAGAATGTCCTTCCTCAAATTTGGAGACCAAAACTGCACACAATACTCCAGGTGGGGGTCTCACCAGTGATTGATAAGTTCATAGCCTAAGGTAGAAGGAGATGAGTTATTAATTTCAAACTTTCTGCATAATTATTAAAAGAGTTGAACTGCATGTGCATGTAACAAGAGCTGTATAACTCATCTCCTTCTACCTTAGGCCATGAACTTATCAATCACCCCTGCTGTGGACCACTTCTACGAAGAAGGGATCTGTATGCTGCACAACCGCTGGACTAAGTGTGTAAATGTAGGAGGGGACTATGTTGAAAAATAAATGTGCAAGGTTTTTTAAAATTGACTCCTTCTAACTTAGGCCACGAACTTATCAATCACCCCCACAAAGAAATAACAATAAATAAATAAGCAATATCAAGAATATGAGATGAACAGTCCTTGAAAATAAGTCCATTGGTTATGAGAACATTTCAATGATGGGAAAAGTGAAGTTGAGTGAAGTTATCCCCTCTGGTTCAAGAGCCTGATGATTGAGTGGTAATAACTGTTCCTGAACATGATGGTGTGGGTCATGAGGCTCCTGAATCTTCTTCCTGAAGGCAGCTATGAGAAGAGAGCATTGGCTAGGTGGTGGGTGTCCATGATGATGGACGCTGCTTTCCTGTAACAGTGCTCCATGTAGATGTACTCAAAGGTGGAGAGGGCTTTACCCGAGATGTTAGCTGCCCACAAAATGTCACTGTATGCTACCAGTGCCATTTTTAAAACCTTACCACCCAGGCCATGCCCTCTTCTCACTACTACCATCGGGAAGAACAAACACGAGCCTTTGGTCCCACCTCACCAGCTTCAGGAAGAGTTATTACCCTTCAACCATCAGGCTCCTAAACCAGTGTGGTTAACTTCACTCTCCATAACACTGAACTAATTCCACAGCCTATTGACTCACTTTCAAGGATTCTTTACAACTCACTTTCCCTGGATTTTTTTTGTTATTTGCAGTTTATCTTCTTTTGCATGTTGGTTGTCAGTCTTTGTCTATGTACAGTTCATCGTAAATTCTATTGTATTTCTTTATTTTCTTGTGAATGCCTGCAAGAAAATGAATCTCAAGGTACAGTATGGTAGCATATATGTACTTCGATAATAAATTCACTCCGAACCTTACATAAAGGGAATTGCTTTTCCAACATCAGTCTCAACCCAGTGCCTTGTCTGCTCCTGTCATGAGGCAAAATCTGATGCAGATCCATGCAAAGCAAACTTAAGAGAGGTAGGTCTTATGAGGACAGTGAGACAGGCAGGTAGCAAGTTATTTAGGTAGAAATGTTTAGGTAGGAAATTCCAGGCATGATCGCCCATGAATAAAATGACGTAACTTGAAGTTCAATGGAAATCCCAAATATAGACACGATTCAACATTCAAAATCACAGTCAAAGTAAATATATCATCAAAGTATGTATACATCACCATATACTACCTTGAGATTCACTTTCTTGCAGGCATTTATCGGAAAATAAAGAAATACAGTAGAATTTGTGAAAACTATGCATAAAATAAGATGGCACTGTTAAGTAGCGGCACTTTGTATGTAGCTCTGTTGGGAATCATCAAATATTCCCATTTAGGACGACTTCTGCTGAAAGCCACAGATGCAACCATGTAGCAACATTGTATTAAGATGTTTTTAAAAAATCTGCTGATCTTCGAAATCGACAGATCCCAGACTGCAGACTTAGATCACGAGCGCAGTTCTCCCTCAAGAAAATGGAAATGTGGAAATTGAGCCAGTCTACAGGTACAAGTGAAGGGCCAAGGATTTAGATACACCCCCCCCCCCCAGCCCTGCCACCTCCCTACTACCTTGATGGTGAATGTACAGTCTTTGGAAAATAAAATTGCTGACCTCAGAGCAAGGTTGCAGTATCAAAGGACATCAGGAACTGCTGTGTACTTTGCTTCACAGAAACATGGCTGCTGTTCATTGATGCTACCTCAGTGTTAAACACCATCATACCCTCAGTTCTATTCAAAAAGCTCAAGACCTGGGTCTCTGTACCTCCCTCTGCAGCTGGATCCTTGACTTCTTAACCAGGACACCACAGTCTGTGTGGAATGGAACTAACATCTCCTCTTCGCTGACTATCAACATTGGTGCACCTCAAGGATGAGTGCTTATCCCACTGCTCTACCGTCTCTACACTCATGACTGTGTGCCAAAATTTCAGATGGTGACAAAGAGGCATACAGGAGCAACTAAGTGGTGTTGCAATAGCAACCTTGCACTCAGCATCAGTAAGAGTAAGGAATTGACTGTGGACTTCAGAAAGTAGAAGTCAAGGAAATACACACCAGTCATTACCGAGGTATCAGCAGTGGAAAGCGTGTCAACATGTCTAAAGGTGTATCTTGGGTCCAAAATATTGATCTAATTACAAAGACACACCAGTGGCTATATTTCATTAAGAGTTTGAGGAGAATTGATATGTCACCAAAGACACTTACAAATTTCTACAGATGTACCGTGGAGAGCATTCTAACTGGTTGCATCACTGTCAGGTATGGGGAGCGTGGGGACACTGCACAGGATCAGCAAAAGCTGCAGAAAGTTGTAAACTCAACCAGCTCCATCATGGGCACTAGCCTCCACAGCATCAAGGACCCCCTCGAAAGGCAATGCATCAAAAAGATCCATCTCTAAAGACCTCCATCACCCAGGATATACCCTCTTTTCTCATTGCAACTATCAGGGAAGAGACACACACTCAACATTCCAGGAACAGCTTCTTCCCCTCCACCATCAGATTTCTGAATGAACAATGAACTCATGTACACTACTTCACTATTCTTTTTCTGCTCTTTTTGCACTATTCATTTAATTTATATTTATATATATATATATACATATTAGAATTTATAAAGTTTTTATTATTATCATATATTGCAATCTACTGGTGCTGCAAAACAACAGATTTCATGACATATGCCAATGATATTAAACCTGATTCTGATTCTAAAACAAATACTGGCAAACAACCAATGTGCAAACGAAGACATACTCTGCAAATTAAAAATAATAATAATACTGAAAACATGAGTTTTCATGTGAATCCATAGGTTGTGGAGTAAGTTCAGAATTGAGGTGTGTGAAATTATCCACGCTGGTTCAGGAGGCCGATGGTTGTCGGGTAATAACTGTTCCTGAACCTGGTGGTGTGGAACCTAATGCTCCTGTACCATCTTCCTGATGGTAGAAAAAATCTCAGGGTAATATATAGTGACATACAGTATATGTACTTTTATGATAAATTTACTTTGACTTGTCTTTGTTCACATTCTCCCAACACTGGGACAGCTCAGATTAGGTACAGAGTACAGCTCCCTCAGCACTGAGCTGTGTAATGTGCCCCTTATACACTGCGCATTAAATGCAATCAACGGAGCAGGATGGAACTTTATCTGATGATTATTCAGGGCATCATTCAAACTGAGATGGGACCACGCCAGCCATCTTCCTTGGTCCTCGTGAACCCTGTTTTTATCTGAATACCTTGTCCTTCTGGTCAAAGGGCCTGATGGTGTACGCCTTCAACGTCGGGAAGACCGGAGGGGGCTGGTTAAAGAGCTCACTGCTGCCTGTGATCGGAAGCATCATCTGTAATGTAAGAAATAGCAAGAATTACAGAACTGAACTCAGGAACACAGTGGAAGGTGAGTAACTTTATGTTTTTGCACTGTAGTGCAACTCTCGAGTCAAGTATGATGTTCTCCTAAGGAGTTATTGTGTGTGATTTTGTTTAACGTGGGGAGGTTGATGCACAAGCAGCCATCACACAGTCTTTGAAAGATAGGGGTCAAGGTCCAGTGGCATGGAATGCAAGATGACTGGGGAGCCTTCACTGCCTAGGAATGTGTCATCATCTTCTGCCAGCCCCATCGTTAAAGTCTTGGTTGGCTTGCCCATTGTGTGAAATCTCCCCTTTGACCTTACCGCCATGGATGACCCTACCAAGAGCTAAGTTCCAGACAGTACCACTCTCAGGATCTCAGGAACTCACAAACCTCTCCATCATCACAAGGTGAGGATCCTCAGAGAAGGATGCACTGTACTGCTACACCAAGCAACAAATTTCATGTCATCCAAGTCAGTGCATGGTCGTCCAGCAGTTATTGCCACACTTTAGCGCACCACCTATAAGATCAGGGTTCAATTCCTGCCGCTGTCTGTAAGGAGTTTGCACGTTCTCCCCTTGACAGCAAGGGTTTCCTCTGGGTACTCCAGTTCTCTCCTACATTCCAAAGTACACCTAGGGTAAGTGAATTGTGGGCATGCTATGTTGGTGCCAAAGCAATGGTGATTCTTGTGGGCTGTCCCCAGCACAAAACCGCGCTGATTTGATTTGACGACTGTATATTTTTATTTTTAGTGATGCAGCACAGTAGCAGACCCTTCTGGCCCAGTGAGCCCATGTTGCCCAATTACACCCATGTGACCAATTAACCTACTAACCAATGTTCTCTCTAAGCTGCTGTTAACCCGCACATCTTTGGGATGTGGGAGGAAACCGCAATCCCTTGATAAAACCTACACGGTCATGAGGAGAACGTACAAACTCCTTACAGGTAGCAGCAGGAAAGTACATTTTAAACTTTTAAAAAATTGAGATACCACATGGAATTGGCCCTCCAGCCTTTCAAGCCACTCTGCCCAGCAACCTCAGATTTAACATTAGCCTAATCATGGGATAATTTACCTATGACGAATTAACCCACCAAACAGTACATTTTTGGACTGTGGGAAGAAACCGGAGCACCCAGAGGAGACCCACGCAGTCACAGAGGGAACGTACGAATTCCTTACAGCCAACGGTGGGAATTGAACCTGGTTGCTTGTACTGAAAAGCATTGTGCTAACCACTACACTACCATGCTGCACCACTTATGACAAATAAAGTTAATACTTAAGATCTTTAAATCTTTAAAATAAATCTAATTCTGTAAAAATTCTTTTCTTTGACAAATCCTTAGATTTGAACAAAATTACGTGCTCTGAGCAATAGATTCAATTGAAAAGGAAGAGAAGAGGGTGATGTTGCATTGATATGCAAACGCATTACCTGAAACTCTCCCACAAGCCCGCCTCTGTAAATCCAAGTCTCCCCCTCTGTTCCTAAGACAAGTGGAGTACTGTTGGTACGGCACCCTGAAAGAGACACAATTCACAACATGATTAACTTTGTAGAATGTCTGCATGCTTTATTGAAATGAGTTATGTCACAAATCACACTGGGAAAGCAAAACACTGCAGGTGTCATAATTCTGAAATAAAGCCAGAAAATACAGACTGTTCAACATGCACAAAATGCTGGAGGAACTCAGCAGGCCAGACAGCATCCATGTAGGGGAATAAACAGTCAACATTTCAAGCTGAGACCCTTCATCAGGACTGGAAAGGAAGAAAGGAGATCCTCGCCACAAAAGGCAGGATCTCCCGGTGGTAACCGATTTCAATTAGACTTGGAGAAAGAATAAGGTAGATGGGGAGAAATGATTCCTCCAAGCTGAGGAGTTTGGAGGCCAGGGGTTAGAGTCTAAGAACTGAAACGGGGGTTTTTCTCAGGAGTAAGAGTTTTAAGCTGGTTTAAAACTCTGCCAGTTTAAGATGGTCCTGGTGAAACTCAGCGACTATTTGCTGGTGGCCAATGAAACAAAATAAACAACCAAATACTTTTCTAGTCACACTTTTTCTGGTAAATGATCACCGTAAACAATAAATTGTAACTTCCCTTTGAACTTGGACTTGATTCGATGTGACAGAACCATGGCAAGACAAGGCAAGGCTGCATGCCCGACGCCAGAGCAAGAAAGGTCCCAAGCTTTGATCGATTTAAATGTCAGGCTAAATCGAGGCAGCATGGTCCAGGTCCCAGAGCATATCAAAGCAACAGAACCCAATGTCTGGACGACCATTTAAACATCAGGTCAGATTGAAAAGGTCAGGGTGTTGGGGCCCAAAGCGAGGGAAGGGCCAGTTCAGTTCACTGGCTCTGTGCCACTTTGAGGCTGTAGTTTATGGAGACTTTCTTTGTGGACTTCAGTTCAGAATGCTATTTGCTTGCTTTTATTGTTTGCATGATTTATTTTCTCTGCACATTGAGTGTTTGACAGTCATTTTTTTAAATGGGTTCTTTCGGGTTTCTTTGTTTTGTGGCTGCCTGTAAGGAGACAAATCTCAAGGCTGTATAAATTCTTCGATAATAAATGTACTTTGGACTTTGAACTCTTCTTTAGGAGTGAGGGTTTTTCTTTAGGTATACAAGATGATAAGAGACATAGATTGAGTAGATAACGAGAGACCTTTACCCTGGACAGAAATGGCTAACAGAGGGGGGCATAACTTTAAGGTGATTGGAGGAAAGTATTGGGGGAATGTCAGAGGTGGTTTTTTTTTACACGGAGAGTGGTGGGTGCATTGGGTGGTGACAGAGGCATACACATTATGGACATTTAAGAAACTTTAAGACAGGGACATGGATGATAGAAAAATAGAGGGCTAAGTGGGAGGGAAGAAAGGGTTAGATTGATTTTAGAATAAGTTAAAATGTCAGTATAACATCATAGGCTGAAGGGCCTGTACTGTGCATGAAATAAAGTAATTATTTCTAGGCAGAATAATTTGGAAGACTTTCACAGATGGTAATAGATACCAAGTTCATTGTAAACATGGTTAATGATAGATTTCTATTTGGCAGAAGAATAAAAGGATGTGAAATAATTAAATTGGGACCAATAGTACCTGTGATCTCACTGAAAAGGGAAGCAGATGTAAGGAGCTGATGATTTCTGGCACAGTTAAACAGAGTCCCAAGCACATCAATGTCCTTTAACAAGAGCTCCCAGAATTTGCTGACTGCTGTGTAAAATATCTGCTATTATTTGCTCCTTTCCTCTCAGCAGGAGGGAAAATAATCCTGACAATTCTGTTATTATCAATAAATAATAATCCAGTTCCTCTTATCACCAAGGCTCATGTGGTGATAACAGACTGGTCCACTTTGATATGCAGCGTGTTTAACCATCACCACCTCATGATCTTTGGATTTTAGAACTTGTGTAAAACTCTTCATAACTACAGGATATCCAGATGTGCTTCCCAGCCAATAAATAAAGCCGCACGTGTAAGGTGAGGAATAGACAGAAGGCAAAGAGATTCATAAATTTATAAAAACAAACTGCTGGGTGTTAAGTAGTGTAGCAGTTAGTGTAACACTTTATAGTGCTGGATGATCAGGGTTCAAGTTCCCGTAAAGAGTTTATACGTTCTCCAAGTGACCGCAGGGGGTTTCCTCCCACACTCTAAAGATGTATGGGTCAGGGTTAATGAATTGCCGGCATGCTGTGTTGGCATCAAAAGCCTGGTGACACTTGCGGGCTGCCCCCTGCACAATCCTTGGACTATGTTGGTGGCTGACACAAAGGATGTATTTCACTGTATGTTCTGATGAATCATGAAGCTAATTTAATCTAATCACATCATTTTGTTGGCAGCTCATTCCATTTACGAACCATCCTCCAGGTAAAAAAGGTTGACCTTCAGTTTGGTATTAAACCTACCTATCCATACTGGGCATCACGGTAGCGTAGTAGTTAGCACAACACTTCACAGTCCAGGCGAACCGGGTTCACTCCCCACTACTGCCTGTGAGGAGTTTGTACATACTCCCCATGAACGTGTGGTTTCCTCCAGGTGATCCAGTTGCCTCCCACAGTCCAAAGACGTACTGGTTGAAAGGTTAATTGATCATTATAGTTGTCCCATGGTTAGGCTAGCATCAAAATTGGGGGACTGCTGGGCGGCTTGGCTCGAAGGGCCAGAAAGGCCTACTCTGCGCTGTATCTCAATAAATAAATAAAATACCACCTTAAAAATATGCCCTCTGGTTCTTACGTCCCCATCCCAGTGAAAAAGTCTGTGTGCTTTCAGCATATCTATACCCTTCATGGTTATACACCTCCATTATGGTTGTTAGTTTTGGTAGAAGGTTAAGTTAGTTACTCCTTGTCATTCTCAGCTGTGGAAGTATTCATTAATATAACTAATTGCTCATGTAGTTCTGTTAGTTATCATAGTCACTGGATACCTAGAATCCCTGCTAGTTTACTGTATAGTTTCCAGTGGGTGAGCAATAGAAGTCAGGGATAGGTAAAGGTTCAGAATTGACTGACCTTGGAGATCTTTGATGGTTGTTGGTTTGGAGAAGATTATAGGGAGAGGAGAAATAGTGCAGGAATTTTCAAATGAGTATGAGAATTTAAGTGAGCAACATATACAAAGTGCTGGATGAACTCCACAAGTCAGGCAGCAGGAGTTCTGAAGAAGGATCTTAGCTTGGACTATCAACTCTTTATTCCCCTCCGTAGATGCTGCCAGACCTGCAGAGTTCCTCCTGCATTTTGTATGCGTTGATCCAAGATTTCCAGCACCTGCAGAAATATCTAGCCATTACCTAGTGGTCAACATGATGTCCTGGGGATGTGTGTGCAGGATGCATGGAGGCTCCAATGTAAAGGGTCGCAAGAAGCTGCAGAGTGTTGTAAATTCAGCCAGCTCTATTATGGTCACAACCTTCTCCCACCATCGAGGATATCTTCAAGAGGTGGTGCCTCAAGAGGGCAAAATCCATCAGTGAGGACTCTCCCCATCCAAAACATGCTGTCAGGGAGGAGGTAGAGGGGCCTGATGACCCACACTTAGTGTTTAGGAACAGCTCCTTCCCCTCTGCCATCACATTTCTGAACAGTCCATAAACACCACCTCGCGATTCCTCCTTTGCTCTAATGTATTTATTTTTATTATCACCTTTTGTAACCTAAATGTAGGTCCATGTTTTCTTCTACAATCACAATGAGACCACACTCTGGTTGGAGGAGCAACACATCATATTCCATCTGGTAGCCTCCAAACTATTACCATGAACATTGATTTTTCTAACTTACAGTACTTTATTACCCCTCCCTCTTCTTTCCTTTTTAATCCCCCAAGTTGGCTCTTCTTTTCCTCACCTGCCTACCACCTCCCTGGGGTGTCCCTCCTATTTCCTTTGGTCTCATGGTCCACTGTAATCTATCAATTCCGTCTTCTTCAACCCATTACCTCTTCCATCTATCATTCTCCATCTCCCCCCACCCCATTCACCTTCCTGCTCACCTGGTATGACCTACCACCTTTCTTCCCCACCCCCCGCTTTCTTCTATTGGCTTCTTCCGCCTTCCTTCTCAGTCTCAATAAAGGGTTTCAGTCTGAAACGTTGACTCTTTATTTTCACTCCATAGATGTTGCCTGACCTGCTGAGTTCCTCCAGCATTTTGTGTGTGTTGCTCTGGATTTCCAGCATCTGCAGAACCTCTCATGTCTATAGTAGTTATTTTTATTGTCTTGTGTGTACTGCTGTCACAAAACAATGAATTTCATGACATAAACACACTACAGTTGCTGGAAAATCCAAAGCAACACACACAAAATGCTGGAAGAACTATGGACATTGAACTCGTGAACACTTCCTCACTTTTTAAATATATATTATTTCTGTTTTTGCATGATTTTTAATCTGTTCAATACACACATACTGTAATTGATTAACTTATTTATTTTTCTTCTTCTATGTTATGTATTGCATTGAACTACTGCAACTAAGTTAACAAACTTCACGACACATGCCAGTGATAATAAATAGAATTCTGGTTCTATGGAAGTGAATAGATAGTCGACAGTTTGGGCCAAGAGCGTTCTTCAGCACGGATTTCATGACATATGTCAATCACAATGAACTAATAATCTGATTCTGAACTCTGGATCACTTTAAGTAGAAACTGGGAGGCCAGTCAGGAAGAGGATAATGACAAAAAGGCATTTTCTCAGGCACAGGGCTTTCTCAGCTTTTGAGAGGAATGATTTTGAGGTCAACAATCACAGATCTGTTCATGGATGGCAACATGATTAAAACATAATAATACTCACACTGGAAGCAGTTCATCCAAGAGTTAAAGGAGAAGGTATTCTTCTCAATACGGCCATCTAGGGGAAATAGAATTAATGATCAGAGAGCTGTTGTAGTTAGCAGAATTAGCATCAGTGTATTCCCCTGTTGGATTAGACTATACTTGTTAGTTTCCTTGAAGTTTTAACTTTCTTATGCTTGTTTGTATTTTTATATAATTACCTGCAGTATTTACACACAATTGTTCAATGAGTTTCCTAGTGGTTACAGTTCCTCTATATCTTTCTGGAAGCTCCTTGGTTCCAGCGATGGGTACCACATGATTTGAATATGGGCTATCTTATTGGCTAATTCAAGCAACAAAATCTGAATGGAATATCTGCTATGGATGGAAATTGAATGGAATTAGCAAACTGGTATAAACATAAACATAAGATAAAGGAGCAGAATTAGGCCATTTGGCCCATCAAGTCTGCTCTGCCATTTCATCATGGCTGATCCAATTTTCCTCTCAGCACCAATCTCCTGCCTTCGCCCCATATCCCTTCGAGCCCCGACCAATCAAGAAACTATCAGCCTCTGCCTTAAATATACATAAAGATTTGGCTTCTACAGCTGCCTGTGTCAACAAATTCCACAGATTCACCACTCTCTGGCCAAAGTAATTCCTCCTCATCGCCGTTCTAAATGGACAGCCTATATTCTGGAGCTGCTTCCTCTGGTCTTAGACTACCCTACCATAGGAAACATCCTCTCCACATCCACTCTATTGAGGCCTTTCAATATTCGATAGGTTTCAATGAGATCTCCCCTCGTCCTTCTGAATTCCAGTGAGTACAGATCCCGAACAATCAAAAGCTCCTCATATGACAAACAGTTTAATCCTGGAATCATTTTCGTGAAGCTTCTTTGAACCCTATCCAGTTTCAGCACATCCTTTCTAAGATAAGGGACCCAAAACTGCTCACAACACTCCAAGTGAGGACTCACCAGTCTCAACATTGCATCCTTGCTTTTACATTCTAATCCTCTTGAAATGAATGCTAACATCGCATTTGCCTTCCTCACCACAGACTGAACCTGCAAATTAACCTTTAGGGAATCCTGCTCAAGGTCTCCCAAGTCCCTTTGCACCTCAGTTTTTTTGTATTTTCTCTCCAGTTAGAAAATAGTCAACCCTTTCATTTCTTTTACCAAAGTGCATGACCATACACTTCCTAACACTCTATTGCATCTGCTACTTCTTTACCCATTCTCCAAATCTGTCTAGGACCTTCTGTAGACTCTCTACTTCCTCAAAACTACCTGCCCCTTCACCAATATTTGTATCCCCTGCAAACATTGCAACAAAGCCATCAATTCTATACTTCCAACAATTACTTCTTTGCTCTTTTCTTTGCCACTAGGGTCTCCCTCTCTCACTTTCTCTCTCTCTCTTTCTCCCCCTCATGCTTCATTTTCCTTTTTGTTTAGTTTTTGTCATGCTTAATCAGCTATCATAAGCAACAAGTTTTATGCCTCAATCTTGACATCCAAAGAAGCTCTGTTCACAAAAACATCAGGATCCAACACCCCTTTGCAGCCCAAAAGGTTACCCACCAACAGAGTTAAATCAAATTTCTTGAGATGTGTGTCAGCATTCTCCTCATAACCACAACCACGAACCTGACCTTACAAGACAAGTCGCTACCTCACACTCTGAAAAGTGTTGGGATGATGGTGCAGTCCATCTTGAAACAATTCTGCCCTGAGATTGGGCTAAAACCATGTCCTTCTGTCACTCAATCTTCAGAGTGGTGATGAAACATTTTCCATTACAGGCAGTGGCAGAGAGAAAGCAGCAGTTCAGTAAATGAAGGGGAATAATATTTTGAGCATTTTCCCTGTTTTCATCCAGTGTGGACTGGGTCAGCATCACTGGAAAAAGTAAAATACGTGCTTACACAGTAGTGTGGTAGTTTGCATAACACTTTACAGTGCCAACTGCGAGATCAAGGTTCAATTCCAGCCGCTGACTGTGAGGAGTTTGTATGTTCCCCATCTGACTGCGTGGGTTTCCTCCGGGCTGCTCCGCCTCCCTCCCACATTCCAAAGGCATACAGGTCAGGCTTAATGAGTTGTGGGCACACTGTTGGCCTCAGAGCACGACAACACATGTAGGCATCCCCCAGCACATTTTCAGTACAAATGATGCATTTCACCATATATTTCGATGCAGCCTGAGAAACTAGGCAAGGTCACTTGATTCCAAGCAAATGGTTTATTGATCATTACAGAACTTTTTCTGGTGCTTCCTGCTCCCTTCCCTCTCCCTGCCCCCATCCACTCTCAGTCCACAAAAGAGACTCATATCAGAATCAGGTTTAAAATCACTCACATTTGTCATGAATTTTGTTTTTTTGCAGCAGCAGCAATACATACAGTACTGTGCAAAGTCTTGGGCACCCTAGCTATTTATATAGGCTGGGAGGGAGCCCTTACAGACAGGAGATTTCAGTTATGGAGATCCAGGAGGGAGCCCTGCCAGACAACAGATTCCAGGCACTGCTACCCCCCAGTGCCTCGGGTTTAATCACCCACACACATCCAAGACAGGTGACATCTGGTATGGTCTAACCTTTAATCGCAACACCTTTTGAATTTCAGGCACAATGGTCAGTACAGGTCTAAGGCATTTTTTCCTTTTTTATGGTCGAGCTGGCTGCAAGCTATGGTGTTCATCAAGATTGTGGCTCAGACTTAGTTGACTTTTAAGTCGTAGGATGTCTTTTGGGGACTGAAAGGGGTGTTAGATGTCAGGTTAGGATTCGGGGACAGGGATGTGGGGAATTAGACATCAGGTTAGGGTTTACAGAGAGATGTGGGGAGTTAGAGGTACGATTAGGGTTTAGGGACAGGTACATGGGGGAGTTAGAGGTCAGATTAGGGTTTGGGACAGGGATATGGGCGAACTAGAGGTCAAATTAAGGTTTAGGGACAGGGATGTGGGGGAGGTAAAGGGCAGGCCTCTTCTCCATGCTGGAAGGACATGGGACAAAGGACATCCAGAGTCACGGCCACCATTCTGCACTTGATGGCAAGCGGCATGGACATGTGATGAAGGACATCCATGGATATTGAGCTGTCCCAGGTTGGTTTTGTCCTGGGAACAGATGTCCATGTGAGTAGGAGCACAAGTTGTCATGAGGTCTGGTCAGTTGGCAAGCCCAGAGTCCGAGTCTGAAGTTCGAGATCTCTAGTCTGGGGTTCAACACCAAAAATTGAAGCCCGATGGCCAAAGCCTGGAATTCAAAGTCTGTTCTGCAGTTGGAGGCATGGTCTGGAGTTGAAGTTGGAAGCCTGGCATGGAGTTGGAATGGGAGGCCTGGCCATGTGTGTACAAAAGTGGGAGGGAGGAAAGGGCTTGTTTTGCCGATGCCTCTTATGTTCTGTTCTGCCGAGCATTCTGGCCATGCTGTGCTGGTACCAGAATGTGTGGCAACACAAGCAGGCTGCTCGTAGCACATTCCTTTGTTCTTAACGCAAATGTTGCACTTCACCATGTTTCCACGAATATGTGATAAATAAATCTGAATCTGAATGTTGCCTCACTTGCCCCTTCACGTACAGACTATATCTGATGCCCAACCCTCCTCACCAGTGATAAATGGAGCCGTTCACTCACCCAGCCACATCACAAAGGCCTTGGCAACGAGGAGTGTGTTCCTGATGTCCCAGAGGTAAGGGTAAAGGTCATAGACAATCGCCCTGTTGGAGCTTCTCATGAACTGCTGGTAGAGTTGGACGATTCCATCACACCAGAGCTGGAATGTTTGCGCGCGTGCTCTCCACTCCTCCATCTGGTGGGGATAGGGGTGAGGCAGATCAGGACAGTGGATAGCATGTCACATGTACAATATTTACCACATCACCCACCTCATTACCAAGCACGGATTCCCAGATCCGAACCAATCCCTGCTATTCCTCCTGTTCAATAATCCATCCATCCCTCAAGCAATAATGAATCCCTCTGTTGCCATCCCTTCTTCAATAATCAACCCTTCCAGTCTTCAAAATTCAAGATTGTTTCATGTCATTTCCAGTACACGATTGTAAAGAAGAATGAAATGTTACGCCAGACCCGATGCAGCACAAAAAATGCAGTAAGATAAAGAACACAATATTAATAAAAAACAATAAATACATAAGATAGCCTATATACATAGATTCATTGTATGTCCATAAAGTGAATCTAGACACAGGAGTGTCTGTAAATCAGGTGACTCTGACAGCAAATGATAAAGTAGTGGTGGTTGGGGGTGTGGAAGGGTGGGTTAGTGGGTGCTTACTGCTTGGGGAAAGTAACTGCGTTTAAGACCATAAGACATAGGAGCAGAATTAGGCCATACAGCCCATTGAGTCTGCTCTGCCATTCCATCATAGCTGATTTATTATCCCTCTCAACCCCATTCTCCTGTCCTCTCCATGTAACCTTTGATGCCCTGATTAATCAAGAACCCATCAACCCTCTGCCTTAATTATACCCAATGACTTGGCCTCCACAGCTGCCTGTGACAAGGAATTCCACTGATTCACTACCATCTGGAGAAAGAAAGTTTTCCCCATCTCTGTTCCAAATGGATGTCCCTCTAGTCTGAAGCTATGCCCTCTAGACTGTCCCACTAAAGGAAATATCCTCTCCACATCCACTTTATCTAGGCCTTTCAATATTCGATAGGCTTCAATGAGATCCCCCCGATTCTTCTGAACTGCAAGGAGTACAGGCCCAGAGACATCAAACATTCCTCAAATGTTAACCCTTCCGTCCAGGGATTATCCAGCTCCTCTGGACGCTCTCCAATACCAGCACATCTTTTCTTTAATAAGGGGCCCAAAATTCCTCACAATAATCCGAGTAACTGTTTTTGAGTCTATTTGGCCTGGTGTGGCTGCTGTGTAGCTTCCTCCCTGTTGGGAGTGAGGGAAACAGTCCATCAGCAGGGTGGGTGGGTTCCTTCTTGATGTTACTAACCCTTTTCCAGCACCCTTCTGTATATATTCTGATGATTAACACCGCCAAATTTAGACAATGTACAATCCCCACTTTGTCCTTTTTTCCTCACTGTGTCCAATAAGAATTGTAGTTCCCAAGATATGTAGATCAAAAAACAAGAGAAAATCTGCAAATGCTGGAAATCCAAGCAACACACACAAAATGCTGAAGGAACTCAGCAGGCCAGGTAGCAGCTATGGAAAAGACTACAGTTGATGCTTCGGACCAAGAACCTTCAGCAGAAGGGTCTCAGCCTGAAATGTCGACTGTACTCTTTTCCATAGATGCTGCCTGGCCTGCTGAGTTCCTCCAGCATTTTGGATATTTAGATCAAACTCCCCTATACAGTACTCACTGGAATTTAGAAGAATGGGGGGTGGGGGAGGTGGGTCAGAATCTTTTTGCAACCTATCAAATACTGAAAGGCCTAGTTTAAGTGGACATGGAGAGGGTATTTCCTATAGTGGAGTGTCTGGGACCAAAAGGCACACTCTGAGGTTTATTATCAGTGACATGTGACGTGAAATTTGTTAACTTATCAGCAACAGTACAATGCATTACATAATCTAGAAGAGTCAAAAAAATAAAACATAATAATAACAAACAAGTAAATCAATTACGTATATTGAATAGATTTTTTAAAATGTGCAAAAACAGAAATACTGTATATTAAAAAAAAGTGAGGTAGTGTCCAAAGATTCAATGTCCATTTAGGAATCGGATGGCAGAGGGGAAGAAACTGTTCCTGAATCATTGAGTTTGTGCCTTCAGGCTTCTGTACCTCCTATCTGATGGAAACAGTGAGAAAAGGGCATGCCCTGGGTGCTGGAGGTCCTTAATAATGGATGCTGCCTTTCTGAGACACAGCTCCCTAAAGACGTCCTGGGTACTTTGTAGGCTCGTACCCAAGATGGAGCTGACTAGATTTATAACCTTCTGCAGCTTCTGACAGTCCTGTGCAGTAGTCCCTCTATACCAGACAGTGATGCAGCCTGTCAGAAAGCTCTCCATGGTACAACTATAGAAGTTTTTGAGTGAATTTGTTGACGTGCCAAATCTCTTCAAACTCATAATAAAGTATAGCCACTGTCTTGCCTTCTTTATAACTACATTGATATGTTGGGACCAGGTTAGATCCTCAGAGATCTTGACACCCAGGAACTTGAAGCTGCTCACTCTCTCCACTTCTGATCCCTTTATGAGGATTGGTATGTGTTCCTTCGTCTTACCCTTCCTGAAATCCACAATAAGCTCTTTCGTCTTACTGAAGTTGAGTGCCAGGTTGTTGCTGCGGCACCACTCCACTAGTTGGCATATCACACTTCTGTAAGCCCTCTCGTCACCACCTGAGATTCTACCAACAATGTTGTATTGTCAGCAAATTTATAGATGATACTTGAGCTATGCCTAGTGTTAGGGTTAATGTTAGGGTTAATTCGAGACTGCCATTACAGGTCAGGAGTGGCTCACGTAATGAGAGGGTGGGGGGAGCGAAACTGGGGACCCCGCTATACCGAAACTAACAGTGTCACGCGATTCAGTAAACAAAAGAAACAGGTAACTCGTGAGCATATGGCTGCGGGCCAATAAGATGGACACAAGTGCCCGATATTACCTAATATGTAGCGGGGGGTTGTGCTGGGGGGAAAAGGGATATAAATAAGAGCAGATTGTAAGGGGAGGTTGGAACGCGCCTTCTCCAGCGATTCCGTCGATTCGCTGTACCAGTTACGAATTCTGCAATAAACCTAAGTTTTGTAATATTCCGGTGTTGGTTGTCTCTCTTCCTAAACGAACACAGGGCAGAATTTCAAGCCCAACATTTGGTGACCCCGACGTGGGGAGGGAGAGACAACACAGGCTGGCGGGTCCGACAGCAGACAACTTGCGGCCGCAAGCTCGACTAAGGTCAGGAAGTGCCTGTTATATCGAAGACTTCCACTAGATAGTTAAATCACTGAGTTAGATCTTGTCTGCTGATGGATCCTCACCAACCCCAAATTACCCTGGGAGAGATCATTCCCGGTGCAGAATCGTGACTGGTAAGTACTAACTCTTATCTGTTTTTAGGAAGATCCTCCGCCCGTGGAAAAGTCTTCTGAGTGAGGGTACCCGCCGCCCACGATGGGCATAAAAGTCTCAGGAGTGAGGAGGAGAAGAGAAAGTGTTCCGCGGTACACCTTAGTGCACGGGGATACTGACGGCGCCTACCTTAGACTGGTTGTTAAGAGGAGAAATCTCCCACGCGAAGGTCAGGTTTTGAAAGGCGACCGTCCCATATTTGATCCTCTCTGTGTACTAGGGAGCCATGGAGCACTTCAATTTCGAGTTACCGAAACTCAGACATTTGTGTGTTGAGTAACAGAGTATATGAGAGTTTTTAGAAATATGGTAAAATTGATAACTGTGCGAGTTCAATAAACTAACAGTGAGCAGCCGCAGGGGTCGGACACCATCAAGGTAGGAGTGGAAGTGTTCCTCCGAGGCCCGGGGAAGCTCACCTGGAACGGAAAACGGTGGCATGGTCCATACCCTGTCACCGAGGTCTCCAA
Source organism: Hemitrygon akajei (assembly GCF_048418815.1). NCBI lineage: Eukaryota > Metazoa > Chordata > Chondrichthyes > Myliobatiformes > Dasyatidae > Hemitrygon > Hemitrygon akajei. The sequence goes on along the minus strand of NC_133127.1, from coordinate 12,232,995 downwards.
CAGGGCATTAAAAGGTAAGAAGGGAGGGGGACAATAACTGGCATCATTTTCTACTGGCTAAATAAGACCTCTGGCAAGTGGGGAGCGTTTCTGGGACAGTCGGCTCTAGGACTGTCTATTTCAATTGCTATCTTTATTACGTGTGGTTGTTGTTGCGGGACTATAGATCGAGCCTTGACCGGAAAGGATGGAACTCCACCGGTGTACCAGGCACCCTTGTTCCCAGTGGAAGGGGAGAACACGGCCCTCCCGGAAAGCGGACGCGCTATGGGAGGACACGGACTGAAATGGACCATGGCAAGGGGGGGATTGTGAATTTGTTCTTGAATAAGTTTTCTGAAATGTTGCATGCTTCTTGTAAAAATTGCGGATGTTTAGGGAACCCCTACCCATATTTTGTGACCCTAGGTCGGACAAATCAGGATAAGCAAATAGGGAGGACACGCCAAAGAGTGCCGGGGGACGCTCACCTCCCTGCCTGATCCCGGCAGCCGCGGAAAAGCTTGTAAGGGGTGTGGCCTCTGGGAGGCCAAGGGAGGGAGTGTTAGGGTTAATGTTAGGGTTAATTCGAGACTGCCATTACAGGTCAGGAGTGGCTCACGTAATGAGAGGGTGGGGGGAGCGAAACTGGGGACCCCGCTATACCGAAACTAACAGTGTCACGCGATTCAGTAAACAAAAGAAACAGGTAACTCGTGAGCATATGGCTGCGGGCCAATAAGATGGACACAAGTGCCCGATATTACCTAATATGTAGCGGGGGGTTGTGCTGGGGGGAAAAGGGATATAAATAAGAGCAGATTGTAAGGGGAGGTCGGAATGCGCCTTCTCCAGCGATTCCGTCGATTCGCTGTACCAGTTACGAATTCTGCAATAAACCTAAGTTTTGTAATATTCCGGTGTTGGTTGTCTCTCTTCCTAAACGAACACAGGGCAGAATTTCAAGCCCAACACTAGCCACACAGTCATGTGTATATAGAGAGTAGAGCAGTGGGCTAAGCACACACCCCTGAGGTGCGCCAGTGTGGATCGTCAGCAAGGAGGAATTGTTATTACCAATCTGCACAAACTGTGGTCTTCCGGTTAGGAAGTCGAGGATCCACTTACAGAGGGAGGTACAGAGGCCCAGGTTCTGCAACTTCTCAATCAGCTATGGGGAGAAGCAGGAGGAATGGGGTTGAGAAGGAAAATAAATCAGCCATGGTGGAGCAAACACCTGGGGCTGCCTCCGGCACATCATCAGACTGTGTTGGTCATTGACGTAAGAGACTCACTTCAGTGTATGTTTCGATGTTTCAATACACATATGTCAAATTAAACTAATCTGACATTAAAATCTATAACTTACAAAAAATAAATAAATAGTACAAAAGAAAGGAATAATGGACCATTCAGAAGTCTTATAGTGGACATACAGCTCCTGAATCGTTAAGTGTGGCTCTTCAGGTTTCTGTACATTCCCACTTACGGCAGTAATGAGAAGAGGGCATGTCCCAGAGAGTGATATGTTCTTCCTGATAAATGCCACCTTCTTGAGGCACTACCTTTTGGATATGTCCTCTATGGTGCGGAGAGGTGTGCCTGTGATGGAGCTGGCTGAATTTATAACTCTCTGCAGCCTCTTGCAATCCTGTGCATTGGAGTCTCCAGATGCAGTGATGCAGCCAGTCAGAATGCTCTCCACTGAACATCTAGAAATTTGTGAGAACCTTTGGTGACATACCAAATCTCCTCAAACTCCTAATGAAGTAGAGTTACTGGTGTGTCTTCTTCATGAATGGGCTCAGGATTGGTCATCTGTGACACCCAGGAATTTGAAGCTGATCCACTTCTATGAAGAGAGCCGTTTGAGTCCCATAGGAAGGTGACATTCATCACTGAGGACACTTATCATATGGGACATGCCCTCTTCTTGTTACTATCATTAGGGAGGAAGTATAGGAGCCTAAAGACTTGCAATAGAATCATAGGGCACTACAGTACAGAAATAGGCCCTTCAGCCCATCTAGTCCATGCTACCAGGTTTTCTTTTGTCCCCTCTACCTGGGCGCAAACCATATCCCTCCAAATCCTATCTATGTACTTATCCACACTTCACATAAATATTAAAATCGAACCTGCATCCACCACTTCTGCTTATAGCTCATCCTGCACACACAACACCCTCAGAGTGAAGAAGTTCTCCCTCAGGTTCCCCTTAAATATTTCACCTTTCACCTTTAACCTATGTCCTCTAGCTCTACTCTCACCCAATCTGATGGGATGAAAACCCACTTGCATTCATCCTATCTATACCGTCATAATCTTCTATAACCTTTATAAGATCTTCCCTCATTTTCCTACGCTTCAGAGAATGAAGTGCTAATTTATTCAATCTTTCCCTGTAACTCAGGGTCTCAAGTCCCAACACATGTGTGTAAACTTTCTCTGCACTTAATGATCCTGGAATGTTGGGTTTTGGAAGCGTAGAAATTAGTGTAACGCTTTACAGCGCCAGTGATCAGAAGATTGAGGTTCAATTCCTGCTGCTGTCTGTGAGGATCCCATGACCACGTGGGTTTCCTCCGGGAGTTCCAGTTTCCACACACAAGTTAGGCTTAGTAAACTGTGGGCATGCTATATTGACACCAGCAGCATGGCGACACTTGTGGGCTGCCACCCAGTATGTCTTTGCACTGTGTCAATAGTAGTCACAAATGATGCATTTCAGTGTATGTTTCAACGTACTGATGAGCAGAACGGCAGTATAGAGGTTAGCACAATGCTTTACAGTACCAACAGCACGGGTTCAATTCCCACCGGTGTCCGTAAGGAGTTTGTATGTTCTCCCAATAACTACGTGGGTTTCCTCTGGGCGTTCCAGTTTCCTCATAGTCCAAGGACACACTGGTTAATAGGTTAGTTAGTCATTGTAAATCGTCCTGTGTTTAGGCTCGGGTTAAATCAGGGTTTGCGGAGTGGCATGGCATGAAGAGCCAACAGGGCCTGTTGCATACTGTAACTTATTAAAATAAAAAATAAATAAATGTGACAATAAAGCTAACTGCTCTTCCATTCCACAATCAGATTCCTGAATGGTCCATGAACTCATGAGCACCACCTCATTTTTCCATTTTTAAGACCATAAGATATAGGAGCAGAACTAGGCCTCTTGGCCCATCAAGTCTGCTCTGCCATTTCATCATGACTGATTCATTTCCCTCTCAGCCCCAATCTCCTACCTTCTCCCCATAACCCTTCATGCCCTCACTAATCAAGAATCTTATCAACCTCTACCTTAAATATACCCAATGACTTGGCCTCCAGGCACCTGTGGCAACAAATCCCACAGATTCATCATCTTTCTCATTTCTTTTCCAAAAGGACGTCCCTTCTATTCTAGAAACATAGAAACATAGAAAATAGGTGCAGGAGTAGGCCATTCGGCCCTTCGAGCCTGCACCGCCATTCAGTATGATCATGGCTGATCATCCAACTCAGAACCCTGTACCTGCTTTCTCTCCATACCCCCTGATCCCTTTAGCCACAAGGGCCATATCTAAATTCCTCTTAAATATAGCCAATGAACCAGCCTCAACTGTTTCCTGTGGCAGAGAATTCCACAGATTCACCACTCTCTGTGTGAAGAAGGTTTTCCTCATCTCGGTCCTAAAAGGCTTCCCCTTTATCCTTAAACTATGCCCCCCTCGTTCTGGACTTCCCCAACATCGGAAACAATCTTCCTGCATCTAGCCTGTCCAATCCCTTTAGAATTTTATACGTTTCAATAAGATCTCCCCTCAATCTTCTAAATTCCAGTGAGTATAAGCCTAGTCGATCCAGTCTTTCTTCATATGAAAGTCCTGCCATCCCAGGAATCAATCTAGTGAACCTTCTCTGTACTCCCTCTATGGCAAGAATGTCTTTCCTCAGATTAGGGGACCAAAACTGCACACAACATTCTAGGTGCGGTCTCACCAAGGCCTTGTACAACTGCAGTAGAACCTCCCTGCTCCTGTACTCAAATCCTTTTGCTATGAATGCCAACATACCATTTGCCTTTTTCACCGCCTGCTGTACCTGCATGCCCACCTTCAATGACTGGTGTACAATGACACACAGGTCTCGTTGCATCTCCCCTTTTCCTAATCGGCCACCGTTCAGATAATAATCTGTTTTCCTGTTCTTGCAACCAAAGTGGATAACCTCACATTTATCCACAATAAATTGCATCTGCCCACTCACCTAACCTATCCAAGTCACCCTGCATCCTCTTAGCATCCTCCTCACAGCTAACACCGCTGCCCAGCTTCGTGTCATCTGCAAACTTGGAGATGCTGCATTTAATTCCCTCGTCTAAATCATTAATATATATTGTAAACAACTGGGGTCCCAGCACTGAGCCTTGCGGTACCCAACTAGCCACTGTTTGCCATTCTGAAAAGGTCCCATTTACTCCCACTCTTTGCTTCCTGTCTGCCAACCAATTCTCTATCCACATCAATACCATACCCCCAATACCGTGTGCTTTAAGTTTGCACACTAATCTCCTGTGTGGGACCTTGTCAAAAGCCTTTTGAAAATCTAAATATACCACATCCACTGGCTCTCCCCTATCTACTCTACTAGTTACATCTTCAAAAAATCCTATAAGATTTGTCAGACATGATTTTCCTTTCACAAATCCATGTTGACTTTGTCCGATGATTTCACCTCTTTCCAAATGTGCTGTTATCACATCTTTGATAACCGACTCTAGCATTTTCCCCACCACCAATGTCAGACTAACCGGTCTATAATTCCCCGGTTTCTCTCTCCCTCCTTTTTTAAAAAGTGGGGTTACATTAGCCACCCTCCAATCCTTGGGAACTAATCCAGAATCTAAGGGGTTTTGAAAAATTATCACTAATGCATCCACTATTTCTTGGGCTACTTCCTTAAGCACTCTGAGATGCAGACCATCTGGCCCTGGGGATTTATCTGCCTTTAATCCCTTCAATTTACCTAACACCACTTCCCTACTAACATGTATTTCCCTCAGTTCCTCCATCTCACTGGACCCTCGGTCCCTTACTATTTCTGGAAGATTATTTATGTCCTCCTTAGTGAAGACAGAACCAAAGTAGTTAGATAGATAGATAGATAGATAGATAGATAGATAGATAGATACTTTATTCATCCCCATGGGGAAATTCAACTTTTTTCCAATGTCCCATACACTTGTTGTAGCAAAACTAATTACATACAATACTTAACTCAGTAAAAAATATGATATGCATCTAAATCACTATCTCAAAAAGCATTAATAATAGCTTTTAAAAAGTTCTTAAGTCCTGGCGGTAGAATTGTAAAGCCTAATGGCATTGGGGAGTATTGACCTCTTCATCCTGTCTGAGGAGCATTGCATCGATAGTAACCTGTCGCTGAAACTGCTTCTCTGTCTCTGGATGGTGCTATGTAGAGGATGTTCAGAGTTATCCATAATTGACCGTAGCCTACTCAGCGCCCTTCGCTCAGCTACCGATGTTAAACTCTCCAGTACTTTGCCCACGACAGAGCCCGCCTTCCTTACCAGCTTATTAAGACGTGAGGCGTCCCTCTTCTTAATGCTTCCTCCCCAACACGCCACCACAAAGAAGAGGGCGCTCTCCACAACTGACCTATAGAACATCTTCAGCATCTCACTACAGACATTGGTTATTCAATTGGTCTGCCATGTCTTTGTTCCCTATGATCAATTCACCTGTTTCTGACTGTAAAGGACCTACATTTGTCTTGACCAATCTTTTTCTTTTCACGTATCTATAAAAGCTTTTAGTCAGTTTTTATGTTCCCTGCCAGCTTTCTCTCATAACCTTTTTTCCCTTTCCTAATTAAGCCCTTTGTCCTCCTCTGCTGGTCTCTGAATTTCGCCCAGTCCTCAGGTGTGCCGCTTTTTTCTGCTAACTTATATGTTTCTTCTTTGGACTTGATACTATCCCTAATTTCTCTTGTCAGCCACGGGTGCACTACCTTCCCTGGTTTATTCTTTTGCCAAACTGGGATGAACAATTGTTGTAGTTCATCCATGCGATCTTTAAATGCTTGCCATTGCATATCCACCGTCAACCCTTTAAGTATCATTTGCCAGTCTATCTTAGCTAATTCACGTCTCATACCTTCAAAGTTACCCTTCTTTAAGTTCAGAACCTTTGTTTCTGAATTAACTATGTCACTCTCCACCTTAATGAAGAATTCCACCATATTATGGTCACTCTTACCCAAGGGGCCTCGCACGACAAGATTGCTAACTAACCCTTCCTCATTGCTGAATACCCAATCTAGAATGGCCTGCTCTCTAGTTGGTTCCTCGACATGTTGGTTCAGAAAACCATCCCGCATACATTCCTCATACATAAGAGCCTCTTAAATGTCCCTAATGTATCTGCCTATACCATCACCTCGGCAGTGCATTCCATGCACCCACCACTCCCTGTGTCAATAAACAACCTCTGACATCCCCCTTTACCTTCCTCCAATCACCTTAAAATTACACCCTCTTAATGTATCTGCCCCTACCCCCTACCAGTACGTCCCACAGAGGCACCAATCTCTGTGTAAAAAAAAAACTACCTCTGGACATCCCAATCATCTTCAATTTACACCTCCTTGTTAGATATTAATTGATGTTTTCTAAGTGAATTATTATGAAGATGGAAATATATTCAAAGTAAGTTTCATAATCAGAGTACGTATATGCCACCACATACAACTCCACGATTCTTTTTCCTGTGGGCATACTCAGCAAATTTATAGAATAGTAATGATAACAGGATCAATGAAAGATCAAGTAGACCACAGAAGACAACAAACTGTGCAAATGCAAATATAAATAAATAGCAATAAATAACGAGGGCATGAAATAACAAGTTAAAGAGTCCTTAAATTGAGATGATTGGTTGTGAGAACATCTCAATAAATGAGTGTGGTTATCCCCTTTAGTTCAAGAGCTTGATGGTTGAGGGGTAGTAACTGTTCTTGAACCTGGTGGTGTGAGTCCTAAGGCTCATGTATCTTCTATAGGATTCGTAAAAGATTCATAATATATATAATAATTTAATAATTCTCATAATTCAGGGGCAGCACGGTAGCATAGTGGTTAACACAACACTTTACCGTACCGGCGACCCAGGTTCAACTCCCACCGCTGCCTGTACATTCTCCCCGTGACTGTGTGGGTTTCCTCTGGGTGCTCCAGTTTCCTCCCACATGCCAGAGGCATACTGGTTAATTGGTCATTGTAAATTGCCCCATGATTAGGATCAGATTAAATCGGGAGATTGCTGGGCTGTTTGGCTCAAAGGACCAGAAGAGTCTGTTCCACGCGGTTACTCAGTCAATCAATATATATTATTATTCAAGAGCAAAATTCCATAAAACTGGGAAGAAAGATTCTGACTGGGGTGACCTTTGGAACACACACAAAATGCTGGAGGAACACAGCAGGTCAGGCAGCATCTATGGAAATGAATAAACAGTTGACATTTCAGCCGAGACCCTTCGTCAAGACTCTTTCTGAAGAGAAGACCACTTCCTGTGCAGGGTAACTTTCTAGCTAGTGCTCTGCCATGCCCTTCTTCTCACCCACCTCTCCACCACCCCAGCCCACTCTTACAACCCACTGCACCCCCTCCTCTCACCTTCTGGCTGTCAACCTTGGTGTTGGCACTCACGTAGTCGGTGTTAGCCTTGAGCCACTGGAATTCACGCAGCCTTCGCGCCGCCTCCTCGCCGTGTTCGTATGGCAGGTGAAAGAGATCTACCATCAGCCGCAGGTCATCCAGGCTCAGGCTGGGCGAGCAGCAGCCCCCTCCCTTCACCTGGCCAGAGCCATTCACGGCCTGGATCCCATCAGCCGCCTCTGTCGTTCCGCTCCCGAGCTCCACCGGCTCTGGGGGTCTGTCAGGCGACTGGCTGGTCCCTGCCAATTCCAACTCCGTTTTCCCAGGAGCCTCCGGTGTGCTCTGGGTCTCAGACTCGCCCACTCCAGGACCACTGCTCTCCACCTTCCGGCCGACATCCGTCACCGGGTGGTGGCTGCCACTGTCTGCCTCCAAATCCTCGTGAGCTTCTGCTTTCACCGACGCCTTCGGTGTGCCCTGTTGGTCAGAGCTTACTGCTTCCGGCTTCCCGGTGCCTGGTTCACCCTCTCCATTTACAGTAACCTTGTCAGTAGGTTGGATCACCAGTTCTCCCTCCTTTCCTTCCTTTAGGAGCTGTCTGCCTGTGAGAAGAACAAATAGAAAAAAGTTAACCCCACCCTTACTAATGCGGAGATGTCCATTTTCTTCCTGATCAGTCTCTTTCTGGTTCATTAGGGTTGTCATAGCCGGGAAGGCAGTGGGGATAAGCTCTCACTACTTATTAAATGCTCCCAATGGCCTGCCTCTCAAACAGCCTCTGACAACAAGTCCGTCACCTGGCCTTCACATGTGGTTTAGTTACTAAGCCTGACGGAACAGTTTCTACTGAAAGGAGAAGGGGCAAAGGCAGGTTACTGGCACCTCAAAACCAGTCACTTCAGGCAGATGGTGCTCAGCCGTGGTTGGCAGCTCATCTAGGAGAAGGAAAACTCTGTTCTCCGACCTCTGCGGCCTTCCGGCTACACCCACTCATGAGGAAGGCTTCAGAAGTAAACACCGGAAAAAAGATGCTCATGCCCATGCCCATTATGCAGTCCTACATTGAGTTCAACGCAGACTGGCAACTTGTGTGATGCTGCTGGAGCCAAACTGTATCAGTCTCTGCCATTCCTTTGGATTCATCAGCTACACAGTGACATGGAGAGGGGCAGCCTGCTGCACAGGTAACAGCTTGCTCTCCATATTGTACTGCCCTGGCTTACATGTTACAGGTAGGACGCAACATCCATGGTCCATCTCGACCAACGGAGGGTCTCCACAATCTCTATTTCCCCACTTCATTTTGGCTGTGCACGCTCGGACTTAATTCCTTGGAGCATAGGAGGCTGAGGGGTGACATTATTGGGATATATAAAGCCAAGAGGGATATGGATAGGGTGAATGCATGTAGTCTTTTCTCCCCAGAGAACGTAGAATATAGAAGAGTACAGCACAGGAACAGGCCCTTCAACCACAATATTGTGCCCAACCAAATAAATTAGTATTCATATCCTTCAACTTCCCTCATATTCATATGCCTATCTAAACATCTCTTTAATGTCCGCAATGTATCTGCCTCCACCACCACCCTGGCAGCGCATTCCAGGCACCCAGCACTCTGCGTGAAACAGTTGGCCCCTCACACGTCCAGAAGCCATAGGTCTAAGCTGAGAGGGGAAAGATTTCAAAGTGTCCTGAGGGGCAACTTGTTCATACAGAGGGTGGTGCACTTACAGAAGAAGCTGCCAGAGGAAGTGGTTGTAGCAAGTTCAATAACAATGTTTAAAAGTAGATGGACAGGGAAGATTTAGACGGAAATGGGCCAGCGCCAGCAATGGACTAGCTTGGTGGCCATCTTGTTGAGTCTAAAAGGCCTGTTTCCATGCTGTAGTACTCTTTTATAAACGTTCCCAAGGAGACGGATGCTTTACTGCAGACTGGAGACTAGAGGCTGGGTATGGAATAGCAAACAAGATTCTGCAGGAATTCAGTGGGCCAGGCATTTTTCTCTGGAACTATAACACTATACACACACAAAATGCTAGAGGAATTCAGCAGGCCAGATGGCATCTATGGAGGGGAATAAACAGTCATTGTTTCAGGCCGAGACCCTTCCTCAAGACTGGAAAGAAAGGTGTGAGATACCAGAATAAGAAGGGAAGAAGGGGAAGAGTGCAAACTAGAAGGTGATAGCAGAAGCCAGGTGGGTAAGTGAGAAGCTGGGAGGTAATAGGTGGAAAAGGTAAAGGGCTGAAGAAGCAATCTGACAGGAGAAGAGAGTGGGAGAAAGGGAAAGGTGGGGGGCACCTAGGGAATGTGATAAGACAGTGAGAAGAGGCCAGAGTGGGGAATTGGAGAAGAGGGAAGGGGGAGGGGAACAATTATTTTTTACATTTTGTTTTTTTTTATTACCTTATGTATGTAAAGAAAAGCTTTTCACTATCTCTCTGTGTCACTGGCCAATCTCAGTACCTCTGTTCATTCTATCACTATACACTCAGTAGCTACTCTATTAGATACTTCCTGTACCTATTAAAGTGGCCACTGAGTGTACGCTCATGGTCTTCTGCTGCTACAGCCTATCCACTTCAAGATTTGATATATTGAGCATTCAGAGATGCTTTTCTGCACATCACTGTTGTAACGTGTGGTTATTTGAGTTACTATCGCCTTACTGTCAGCTTGAACCAGTCTGGCTGTTCTCCTCTGACCTCTCTCATTAACAAGGTGTTTTAACCCAGAGAACTGCCATTCACTGGATGCTTTTTTTTGTTGTTTTTCATACCATTCTCTGTAAACTCTGGAGACTGTTGTTAGCGAAAATCTCAGGAGATCAGCAGTTTCTGAGATACTCAAACTGCACCCTTTGGCACCAACAATCATTCCACAATCAGTCACTTCGATCACAAATCTTCCCCAATCGTTGTTTGGTCCAAAGAACAACTGAACCTCTTGACCATGTCTGCATGACTTTATGCATTGAGTTACTGCTACATGATTGGCTGATTAGATATTTACGCCAATATTTGGGTACATGGAGCTTAGAAAAATAGAGGACTATGGGTAAGCCTAGGTAGTTCTAAGGTAAGGACATGTTTGGCACAGCTTTGTGGGCTGAAGGGCCTGTATTATGCTGTAGGTTTTCTATGTTAGCAAGCAGGTGTATAGGTGTACCTAATAAAGTGGCCACTAAGTGTATGTCTATCATTGTATGTGACATCAGCAAAACAATTAGTAATTTATCTCTATGGAATTTTAACATTTCACACACAATAAGTTATGTGAAAAAAAAGATTCCAAATACAACAAAAGGCTTGAGGTTCATGCACCATCCTGGCTGGGAAATATATCGCTGGTCCTTCATTGTCACAGAGTCTAAATCAACTTTTAACAATTTTTATCAATGCACCGTATTCCGTCTGGATGCATCTCAGCTTGGTATGACCATAAGATATAGGAGCAGAATTAGGCCAGACTGCTCAGGCATTTCATCATGGCTGATCCATCTCCCTCTCAGCCACATTCATAAGAACATAAGAGTCAGCCATCTGCCCTGTCAAGCCCGCTCCACCATTCAATAAGATCATGGCTGATCTGGCCATGGACTCAGCTCCACCTACCTGCCTTTTCCCCATATCCCTTAATTCCCTTACTATGCAGAAATCGATCCAACCTTCTCTTAAATACATTTACTGAGGTATCCTGTACTCCTTCATTGGGCAGAGAAGTCCACAAATACACTACTCTCTGGGAAAAACAGTTCCTCTTCATCTCCGTCCTAAATTTACTCCCTCAAATCTTGAGGCCATGCCTCCTAATTCTAGTTCCACACAGTAGGCTTATTCAGAAAGTCAGAAGGCATGGGATCCAGGGAAGTTTGGCCAGGTGGATTCAGAATTGGCTTGCCTGCAGAAGGCAGAGGGTCGTGGTGGAGGGAGTACATTCAGATTGGAAGGTTGTGACTAGTGGTGTCCCACAAGGATCTGTTCTGGGACCTCTACTTTTTGTGATTTTTATTAACAACCTGGATGTGGGGGTAGAAGGGTGAGTTGGCAAGTTTGCAGACGACACAAAGGTTGGTGGTGTTGTAGATAGTGTAGAGGATTGTCGAAGATTGCAGAGAGACATTGATAGGATGCAGAAGTGGGCTGAGAAGTGGCAGATGGAGTTCAACCCAGAGAAGTGTGAGGTGGTACACTTTGGAAGGACAAACTCCAAGGCAGAGTACAAAGTAAATGGCAGGATACTTGGTAGTGAGGAGGAGCAGAGGGATCTGGGGGTGCATGTCCACAGATCCCTGAAAGTTGCCTCACAGGTAGATAGGGTAGTTAAGAAAGCTTATGGAGTGTCAGCTTTCATAAGTCAAGGGATAGAGTTTAAGAGACGTGATGTAATGATGCAGCTCTATAGGTTAGGCCACACTTGGAGTACTGTGTCCAGTTCTGGTCGCCTCACTATAGGAAGGACGTGGAAGCATTGGAAAGGGTACAGAGGAGATTTACCAGGATGCTGCCTGGTTTAGAGAGTATGGATTATGATCAGAGATTAAGGGAACTAGGGCTTTACTCTTTGGAGAGAAGAAGGATGAGAGGAGACATGATAGAGGTGTACAAGATATTAAGAGGAATAGACAGAGTGGACAGCCAGCGCCTCTTCCCCAGGGTACCACTGCTCAGTACGGCTTTAAGGTAAGGGGAGGGAAGTTCAAGGGGGATATTAGAGGAAGGTTTTTCACTCAGAGAGTGGTTGGTGTGGAATGCACTGCCTGAGTCAGTGGTGGAAGCAGATACACTAGTGAAGTTTAAGAGACTACTAGATAGGTATATGGAGGAATTTAAGGTGGGGGGTTATATGGAGGCAGGGTTTGAGGGTCGGCACAACATTGTGAGCTGAAGGGCCTGTAATGTGCTGTACTATTCTATGTTCTATGTTCTAGTTTCACCTATCAGTGGAAACAACTTTCCTGCCACTATCTTCTCTCTCCCTTTCACAATTTTATTTGTTTCTATAAGAGCTCCTCTCATTCATCTGAATTCCAGTGAGTACAGTCCCAGGCGACTCAATCTCTCCTCATAATCTAACCTCCCCCCCACCCCCCACCATCTCTGGAATCAACCTGGTGAACCTCCTCTGCCCCACATCCAAAGCCAGTATATCTTTCCTCAAGTAAGGAGACCAGAACCACGCATGGTACTCCAGGTGTGGCCTCACCAGTACCCTGTACAGTTGCAGCGAAACCTCCCTGCTCTTAAATTTAATCCCTCCAGCAATGAAGGCTAACATTCCATTTGCCTTCTTGATAGCCCGCTGCACCTGCAAACCAGCCTTTTGTGATTCATGCACAAGCACTCCCAAGTCCCTCTGCACAGACTTCTCCCCGTATCCCTTCCTGCCCTGGCTAATCAAGAATCTATCAACTTCTACCTTAAATATACCCAAAGACTTGGGCTCCACAGCCAAATATAGCAAAGAATTCCACATATTCACCACTCTCTGGTTAAAGAAATTCCTCCTCATCTCCTTTCTAAAAGGACACCCCACTATTCTGAGGCCCTGTCCTCTAGTCTTAGACTCCCATACCATAGAAACATAGAAAATAGGTGCAGGAGTAGGCCACTCGGCCCTTCGAGCCTGCACCGCCATTCAGTGTGATCATGGCTGATCATCCAACTCAGAACCCTGTACCTGCTTTCTCTCCATACCCCCTGATCCCTTTAGCCACAAGGGCCATATCTAACTTCCACTTAAATATAGCCAATGAACCAGCCTCAAGTGTTTCCTGTGGCTGAGAATTCCACAGATCCACCACTCTCTGTGTGAAGAAGTTTTTCCTCATCTCGGTCCTAAAAAGCTTCCCCTTTATCCTTAAACTGTGACCCCTCATTCTGGATTTCCCCAACATCGGAAACAATCTTCCTGCATCTAGCCTGTCCAACCCCTTTAGAATTTTATACGTTTCAATAAGATCCCCCCTCAATCTTCTAAATTCCAGTGAGTATAAGCCTAGTTGATCCAGTCTTTCTTCATATGAAAGTCCTGCCACCCATTGGATACATTCTCTCCAGCTTGGTAAATACTTTTCTCAAGATAGGGTACAGGGTATTCCCTCGGACCTTGAAGAAGACTAGTGTTGAAATTGTAGGGGTCCTGGCAGATATATTTAAAATGTCGATATTTACGGGTAAGGTGCCGGAGGATTGGAGGATAGCTCATTTTGTTCCATTGTTTAAAAAAGGCTCTAAAATTAATCTGGGAAATTATAGGCTGGTAAATTTGACGTCGGTAGTAGGTAAATTATTGGAAGAAGTACTAAGAGATAGGATCTACAAGTATTTAGATAGACAGGGACTTATTAGTGAGAATCAACATGGCTTTGTGCGTGGTAGGTCATGTTTAACAAATCTATTAGGGCTTTTCGAGGAGGTTACAAGGAAAGTGGATGAAGGGAAGGCAGTGAATGTTGTCTACATGGACTTCAGTAAGGCCCGCATGGGAGGTTAGTTAGGAAGATTCAGTCGCTAGGTATACATTATGAAGTAGTAAATTGGATTAGACATGGGTTCAATGGGAGAAGTCAGAGAATGGTAGTGGAAGATTGCTTCTCTGAGTGGAGGCCTGTGACTAGTGGTGTGCCACAGGGATCAGAGCTGGGTCCATTGTTATTTGTCATCTATCAGTCACCAGGACTGTACCCCGAGAGAACCTTCACCAGGACTGTACCCCGAGAGAACCCTCACCCGGACTGTAGCAAGTCACTGGCAATTAATGATGGGTAATAATTACTAACAAGTTATAAAAGGTACACACACTCACTCACTTGGGAACAAAGGCCTGTTGACTTCCTTCACCCAGTCTGCCAGTGCCAATTTCAGGGCTTCATTGGGACAGTACGTCTGGCCAGTCTCAGCCCTCTCATCCGTATCTGAAAACAAAGTTAAGAGTATCAGTTATAATTACAAGAGACTCTGCAGATGCTGGAAATCCAGGGTAACATGCACAAAATGCTGGAGGAATTGGAAGAACCCCACTGCCACCAACAATCATTCCACAGTCAAAGTCACTTAGATCACATTTCTTCTCCATTCTGATGTTTGGTCTGGAGAACAACTGAATCTCTTGACCTTGTCTGCAAGCTTTAATGCACTGAGTTGCCGCAGATGATTGGCTGATTAGATACTTGCATTAATGCACTTTACTCCTAATAAAGTGGCCACTGAGTGTTACAGTGTTACAGAGAAAGCCGCCTGGACTACTTAGCAACACACAAAAAATGCAGGTGGAACTCTGCAGGTCAGGCAGCATCTATGGAAAGGAATAAAGTGTCAACGTTTTGACTGAAACCCTTCATCAATCTGAAGCATCAACTCTTTATTCCTTGCCATAGATGCTACCCAACCTTCAGAGTTCCTCCAGTACTTTGTGTGTGTTACTAATGGGGTTAATTGTTTGTTGGAGACACCATCCCTCAAATCGGCTCAAAAATTCTTGTCCCACTCAAGCTCACTGCTCACATCGTCCCCTGCAATCATCAAACCTACAAGGCATGTGGCTCATTGCAAACTGCAATTGATTTCAGTGATTCGCTGTCCCTCAAGTTTTGGTCGGAGTGAACAGTTGCAGCTTTTCTTGTGTTTCCATAAATCAATGGAACAGTAGTGGTTGGCATAGCATTATTACAGAGCCAGTGATCAGCAATCAGTAATAGGGGCTCGATTCCAGTTGCTGCCTGTGATCATGTGGGTTTCTTCCAGTGCTCTGGTTTCCTCCCATATCCCAAAGACTTATGAGTTAGGGCTACCAAGTTGTAGGAATGCTACGTTGGCACCAGAAGCATCACAACACTTGCGAGCTGTTTCCAGCACGTCCTCAGACCGTGTTCATCCTTGGCACAAGTGATACATTTCACTTTAAATTTTGATGTACATGTGACAAATAAAGCTAATCTTTTTAAGCATTTCTCCTCCCTGACTTTGATTATAGTTAGTGTTCTAGGATGGAACGTTTCAGCAATAGCAGGTGGATAAGTTGGGTTGGTTTGCTTACAAGCAGAGAAGGTATTCTTTATAACTCTGGAAATTATATCTTTTGATACCCACTTACTCTGTGAGAAAATCTGATAGTAGCCAGTTAAACTACCAACACACCTTAAGATGTGAAAGAAGACTGGCGCATACACGAGATACACAGAGAACATGCAAACTCCACACAGACCACCAAAGTTCAGGTTCGAATCTGGGTCACTGGAGCTCAAACCCGTGAGCCATCATGTTGCCCAGTTTTGGTGATGTTTGTTCAAGGAGTGGTTGGAGAATTTCAATTGAGGGACACAGTGTGGTAATAGTACAATCAGCTCATGCCATCCGATTACACCCATGTGGCCACTTAACCTACTAACCCATACTTCTTTGGGATGTGGGAGGAAACTGGAGCGATCACGGGGAGAATGCACAAACTCCTTACAGACAGCAGTGGGGATTGAAGCTGGGTTATTCACACTGTAATAGTATTACACTAGCCATGCTGCCCACTGAAGACCCACATTCATTTTAGGAATAGGATCTTTCTCTCCGTCATCAGATTTCTGAATGTTCCATGAACCCATGAAAACAACAGTAGTTATATTTAATTAGGAATTTGAATTTTTTTTTGTCACCAAAAACAGTTACAGATTCCTACAGATTTACAGACGGCACAGGATCAAAGAAAGCTGCAGAAAGTTATAAATTCAGTCAGCTCCATCATGGGCACTAGACCCCCTCCCCAACACCTTCAAAAGGCAATACCTCTAAAAGGAAGCATCCATCATTAAAGACCCACATCACCCAGGACATGCCCTCTTCTCTTTGCTACTATCAAGGAGAAAATACAGGAGCCTGAAGCCACACACTTAATGTTACAGGAACGGTTTCTTCCCCTCTACCATTAGATTTCTGAATGGACAATTGGACAATGAACACTATCTCATTATCTTTTTTTGTCTCTTGTTCCACTACCTATTTAATTGTATATTGCAATTTATAGTTTTTATTATCAATTGTAAATCTGCCACAATAAAACAAATTTCATGACATATGCTAGTGATATTATATCTGATTCTGATTCCATTCAACTTTTGCACTATTTATTTATCTTTGTAACTTATAGTCATTCTTTACGTCTTGTACTGAACTGCTGCCGCAAAACAACAATTTTCGTGACATATGTTAGTGACAATAAACCTGATACTGATTATGTTTTAATTCAAACCAAGCCTGGATTGTGTAGCGGCTGACATAACACTGCTACAGCATCAATGATCCAGGGTTCAATTCCTTCTGCTGTCTGTAGGCAGCTTGTATGTTCTCCCTGTGACTGTGTGGGTTTCCTCCAAGTGCTCATGTTTCCTCCCACAATCCAAAGACATTCAGATTAGTGGATTAATTGATCACATGGGTAAAATTGGGCAGCACATGCCCAGTGGGCTGGAAGGATCTGTTACCTTGCTGTAAGTCCCTAAAAATCTAAATTTCGGGGTGGCACAGTAGCACAGCAGTTAGCATAATGTTATTACAGAGCTAGCAACCCGAGTTCCATTCCACCATCCGTAAGGAGTTTGTATGCTCTTCCAGTGGCCGGTTTCCTCCCACATTCCAAAGACATTGGGTTTTGTAGGTTAATTGATCACGTGTTAATTAGGCAGTACAGACTTGTTGAGTGGGAAGGACCAGTTACCATATTCTATCTATAAACAAATAAAGTTTACATAAAGATCTTCGATTGCCATGTTCAGCCTTTGTGCACTGCATGTGACACCAGTTCTGAAAGAACATGGTTAACAGCCCACTACAAACCCCATTTATCTACAGGAGGTGCTGCCTCAAGAAGGCAACATACATCAACAAGGATCCCCACCATCTATCACAGCTAACATCAGACTGGAGGTACAGAAGCCTGAAATCTCACACACCAGATTCAAGGTTAAAAAGTTCAAAGTAGATTTATTATCAGAATACATGATGATGATGGCTGGTTCTTCACTTGCGAAGATCAGGAAGGAAGAAGAGTCCTCAAGAGATACGGCACAATCGTTAGCGACTGTAGAGACCAGTTCTTGGTCTGCAGACTCTGGAGCAGGAGGGAAATGGGAACAGCTGGGATGTGGGTACTTGGGTAGTTCCTGTGTCTCCTCTTCTCCTCAGCAGTTGCACTTCCGGATTCCTCAAAATTCTGGGCTGCTCCATGGATCAGCGTTCTCCAGCGGGCTCTGTCACAAGCCAGCTGCTGACATTCATTAACCTCGATATTTGCCTGAGAGAGCTGCTGCTTACGTTGGTCTTGGTGCCTCTTGCACGGGGCACCACTATCTCTCTTGCCTGAGGGAGTTCTCCGTAGAGTACTGCTTTCGGTAACCTGGAGTTGTCCATGCGGGACACGTGGCCTGAACAGTGGAGCTACCGGAGCAGCAAGGTGGCTTCAATGCTTAAAAGCTGAGCCTTTTTCAGGACCTCATTGTTGGCAACACTATCCTTCCAGGCGATATCCATGATGGAGTGGAGATAGCACTTCCTTTGTACTACCTCAATGTACTAATACTTTAGCAATGATCTGTATGGATAGCAAAGTTTTTCACTGTACCTCAGTGTACTTGTCAATGATAACTCAACACCAGTCCCTCATTGTAACCCAGCCTTGCCCTCCCTCTACAACCCGAGGAGCCCATGCCACCTACCCGACTCACTGGAGCCTTCTGCCTGCAGGCCACACTTATACCAGGTGCCCAGCGTGTGGATAGGTATGTAATTGGCCTCCAGTTCACAGTTGGGATTGAGCAAGATGCCTTGCAGCTTGGAGACCAGGCTGGAGGGGCGTCCTTTGTACGGTCCCAGGAACACCCGACGCTGGGCGTAGTCATTGGCATGAAGGTTGTCCCAGATCAGCGGTCGACGTTTAATGACTTCTTCAACCTCCGACACCGATTCAGCAGAGATCTCCTTGGAGATAACTGTGCTGCCTAAAATACACAGAGATAAATACTGCTTATAATTAACTCGAGATTCTGCAGATGCTGGAAACTATGAGCAACACACACAAAATGCTGGAGAAACTCAGCAGGTCAGACATCTGTGGAGGGGGACAAACTGTCAATGGTTCAGACTGAGACCCTTGGAAAAGAAGGGGCAAAGTCCAAAATGAGAAGGTGGAGGGAGGGGAGGTTTCTTGCAAAAATCCACCTGGGTGCTAATGCCCTGCTAAGGGATTGAATTTCCTCTCCTTAGAGTCATAGAGCACTACAGCACAAAAACAAGCCCTTCCGACCATCTAGTCCATGTCGAACTGTTATGCTGCCTAGTCCTATCAACCTGTACCTGGACCATAGCCCTCCCATTCATTCACTTAATCAAACTTCTCTTAAATTTTGGAATCGAACCTAAATCCACCACTTCCACTGGTGGATGCAGGTTCGATTCCACACTCATATCACTCTCTGAGTGAAGAAGTGCTCCTTAAATATTTCATCTTACACCTTTAACGTATAACCTCCAGTTCTAGTCTTACACAACCTCAGTAGAAAAAAAACAGCTTGCATTTACCCCATCTATGCCCCTCATAATTTTGTATACCTCTGTCAAATCTCCCCTCATTCTTCTAAGTTCCACTGAATAAAGCCCCAACCTATTCAATCTTTCCTTATAATTCAGGTGCTGAAGTCTTCGCAGCATCCTTGTAAATCGTATTGATACCTTTCTTGTAGGTAGGTGAGCAGAATTGCACACAATACTCCAAATTAGGCTTCATCATTGTCTTACACAGCTCCTGTACTCAGAGCTCTGATTTATGAAGGCCAATGTGCCAAAAGCTCTCTTTACCACTGTGTCTACCTGTGACACCACTTTCAAGAAATTATAGAGCTATATTCCCAAATCTCTATGTTCTACATTCCCAGATCCCTTCCCTTGCCTTTATGTTGACATTTGTAAAGATTGGAGGTGGAAGAGCCTAGCAAGCCTTTAATTCAAGAGCAATAAGCAGGGGCGTTGGTAGAAATGTCTCTGCCCAGTGAATGGATAAGCACACAGAGCAGTGAAGCACTCAACCAGCTGTAGACACTCCAGCCCTCACCTGTCCAGATGACCCCAATGCCAGGGTGGAGGTTGTCTCCTATGATTTTCAGATAGTTGGACATCTTGAGACTTGGATAGCACAAGGAACCACAATACTCTGAAAAACATCCAAACAACAGAGAAAACCAGTGAGAGGTTTGCTTACAAAGGTTACTTTTTCCATTCTAACTGCACTAAAAGCTGTTACCAAAGCAACAATATTGAGTGCTGCTGGGAGTCTGAGAGAACAGGGCCAAGAACTGGAGACCCGGGCGCAGCCTGTCCTGGCACTGTGTGTGTGCGCGTGTGCACACGAGAGAGAGGGGTTTGTTAGGGGTTTGCTTTGCTGTCGTTTTGCTTGTTCTGTTGTTCTGCTAAATATTGTTGGTGCTGGAATGTGTGGCAACACTTTCTGGCACACCAAGTGCGTAGACTGTTAATGCAAACGACACAATTAACTGCATGTTTCAATGCACATGTGATAAATAAATCTAAAGCTGAATCTGAATCTGTTCAGAGCTATCTGTCAACCGGAGCATAAAATACATACAACAACCCCAGAGAAAAGGGGAAGAGATGGAAGAGTGTGATGCAGAATTCACAATCAGACCATTGTCACTTCTGTTAATCTTTATACCGCACGACAATTTTTCAGTATGTTTTTCATTTATGTGGAGGGATTGTCCCTCTATTTTACTCCCACCTAAATGGGTCAACACTGTGAGAGGTCTGTAATGCCACCCAGTTGACCCCGGCACTGAGCACTAGAACAGGTATCAATGAGATGCCCAAAGAGATGTCCCCATTTACCAAAAGTCTCTGACAGTTAATGCACTGTATGAATTTGAGGAAGCCTCGCAACCTGTCTACTTTTTACCTACTAACCTATTACAATAACAAATTTCACAACATATGTCAGTGATAATAAACCGGATTTTGATGCCGACCTTGGTAAAGCAGCTGGCATACTCAAAGATCTCATCCACCGAGAAATTCTTTCTTCTTCCCCCTCACAGGGCAAAAGATACAAAAGCCTGAAAGCACGTACCACCAGGCTCAAAGACAGCTTCTATCCCATTGTTATCAGACTACTGAATGGTCCCCTAGTATGGTAAGATGGAGCTTTGACTTCACTGTCCATCTCGTTAATGGCTTTGCATCTTATTGTCTACTTGCAATGCATTGTCTCTGTAACTGTACACTTTATTCTACATTCTGTTCTTATTTTACCTTTTTCTACCTTGATGAACTTGAGGAAGCATTATTACCCCTCAACCATCGGGCTCTTGAACCAAAGGGGATAACTTCACTCAACTTCACTTGCCCCATCATTGAAATATTCCCACAACAAAAGACTCACTTTCAAGGACTCTTCATCTCAGGTTCTCGATATTTTTTGTTTATTTATTTATTGTTATTATTTCTTCTTTTGTATCTGCACTGTTTGTTGTCGGCTGCGCTCTGGTTGAACACCTTAGTTGAGAGGTTTCTCATTGATTCTGTTATGGTTATTATTTTATAGATTTGTTGAGTACCTCCACAAGAAAATGACCTTCAGGGTTGTACGTGCTGACATATATATACTTTGACAATAAATTTACTTTGAACTTTGAACTGTTGTAATAAAATAACCTGTATGGATGGCATTGAAACAGAGTTTTTCACTCTACCATGCTACATGTGATCATAATAAAGGATGTAGTCTGGTTGACACTTCTAAACACCAGCTCAAAACCTATTTATTTAACCTTGCTTTTCATTCGTATCATGTTTGTCTTTTATTTTCCTGTTTGCACTTTACCCTATTGTAAATTACTTTGAACTACATCATCTGTATGAAAAGTGCTCTATCAATAAATTGTTATTCTTAATAAAACAATTTAAAAGGCCATCTTATCTTTGAACGGTGAGAAGAATTAAGAGTTGCAATCACGTGAGAGAACTGTCAATGATTTTAATAAATGCACAATTCTAACCTACCAGTAGGACAGAACAAGAAGACCGGAGGCTCCCCCAAGTACTGGTAGATCTCATTGGACACCGAGATCTGAGCATGGGCGAATGAGCTGAAGGCCTCTTTGTCGGTGGGGCACATGGTATGGTCGATGTCGTCGAACAGGATGGCGAAGGCCATGCAGCCAAACCCCTTGACCTGCGGTAGAGCAAAATATTGTTTGAGAAGTCAGCAGGAGACCAGTGATGGGAGACCCAATGCTGGTAACATTTCCATACAACTAGGGGTCTCAAACGAATCTTTTAAACATGGAGTGCAATGATAATATAGTGGTTAGCGCGATGCAATTACAGCTCGGAACATTGGAGCTCGGAGTTCAATTCTGGTGTCCTTTGTAAGGAAGTTTGTATGTTCTTCCCTTGAATGCGTGGCTTTCCTCCTACAGTCCAAAGTCATACAAGTTAGTAGGTTAATTGGTCATTGTAAATTGTCCTGTGGTAAGGCAAGGGTTAAATTGGTGCCTTATTGTTATATAGACCATAAGATCAGAATTAGGCCATTTGGTCCATCGAACCTGCTCCATTTTTCTCTCAGCCCCAATCTCCTGCCTTCTGGCCATAACCCTTCATGGCCTGATCAATCAACGATCTATCAACCTCTACCTTAAATATATCCAGTGGCTTGGCCTCCATAGCTGTCCATGGCATTGAATTCCACAAATTCACCACCCTCTGGCTGAAGAAATTCCTCCTCATCTCCAGTCTAAATCGGTTCTAAAAGTAGGTGGGTTGCTGGGCAGTGTGTCTTATTGGACCAGAAGGGCCAGCTCTGTGCTGTATCTCTAAATAAATAAATAAGTGCTATCTGTTGTTTTGGGCACCTCACTTGTGCATTTAGGGTGGGCGCAGAGTGATTGCCAAACTGGATGTGCATGAGGCTTTTCCTATGGTACAATGGAGAGATTACTGCACCGTATCTTTGTGTGCTCTCTAGAATGGAGCTTGGAGACATGACTATAAGCAAAAGCACGCACCATTCATTTATTTTTTTTACATATTTCTTATTGTAACTTATAGTAATATTTCCAAAAACTCCCTTATAGAAAGTGATATAGTGCTATTAAAACAAACCTTTACGCCATTTTAAGTTTCTTTCCCAAAGCAGATAACCTGATCAACCATTCTAGTTTCTCCTCCCCAGCCCCCTCTATCCATTAACCCACCACCACCACCTGCAACACTGCATTGAACTTTATAATGCTGTTACATTGTAAATACATGCTGATATTTATTTACTTCTGTATGATTTTCCATATCCAGCTTTTTAAATCCAAAACTTCTACACATAATTCTTTATAATTGTTGAATGTTGTGTTTTGTTGCATGTTGCGCCCTGACCAACACACTACAGTAAATTCCTAATACATGTGAATGTATATGGTGAATGAAGTTGATCCTTCATCTTTTTATTATTATGTATCACACTACATGGGTTGTGGGGTGGAAGTACATCTCTACCAAAGAAGGTCCTTCCCTCCACTGGCCTGGAGGTCACTCTTAGGTAAGATGTTGCACCTGCTAAGTCCCCTGATCAGGGTCTTGTGAAACCATGGGAGCATGTGGTGGATGGTCGTATGAGCAGCTGGTGCACGTCACAATTCCTGGTTATGCCACCACTGACAACAAGCAGATAACCTCAGAAGAGTATTGTTAATGGATGGGGTCACCTGTTTTGTAAAGATACTGCCCAGAAGAAGGCAATGGAAAACCACCTCTGGAGAAAAATTTGCCAAGAACAATCATGGTCATGGAAAGTCCATGACTACCCAAGTCATACGACACGGCACATAGTGATGGTAATGACTGGTATCTATGATGGTGGGATCTCCAGGGGAGACAGGAATGATTCACTCACTCTGTATTACTATGTTATAACTTGTCCTACACTATATTGTTGCCACAAAGCAACAAATTTCAGATTCAGATTCAGAAGAAACAGAAAATGGGCCTCATCAACTGGGAATGGTCAAGTCAAGTCAAGTTTATTGTCATTTAACTATATACATGCACACCGTCAAATGAGACGTTTCTCTGAACCAGGGTGGAAAGCACAGAGATTCATGTAACACAGGTATAACACGTAATAACTCAGGATAATGTCTACAGATGAATTACATATAAATAAACAAAGTAAAGTGCATAAATTAAACTTTGTAAGGTGCTGAACAAATTAATGAGTGACACTTCAAATGTGATGCAGCAGGGAGTTAGAAACCTAATTGCCTGAGGAAGCAAACTGTTTCCCATCCTGACTGTTCTTGTCTTTATGCATCAGAGTCTCCTGCCTGATGGTAGAAAGTCAAAGAGGATGCGGGATGACGCAGCCCTCCTGATAAATGTTCCAATGGATGGGAGGGAGACCCCTATGATCCTCTCAGCTCTCCTCACAGTCCTTTGTAGGGACTTCTGGTCCAATGCTCGGCTGCTTCCATACCAGATGGAGATGCAGCTTGTCAGGTGCTCCTATAAAGTTCAGTTAAGATGGGGGAGGGGGTAGCTTTGCTTGCCTCAATCTCCTTAGGAAGTGGAGGCTCTGCTGCACAATTGCTCTGTTAACTGAACCCCTGTTGGCCCAGGTTTCCGGTAGAGATCAATATTCACACTACCTGCCTCAGTTTCTGCTTCAGCAAGGCCAGGTCACATGAGCTGGAGAAGGTGATGTCCTGTCCCGGTGAGATTGCATACACAAACTCAACTCCGCAGTCCTGTGCACCCAACACCAAGGCTTTGAGTTGGGCTGTAAACAAAAAGGAAGAAAAAAGATGAGAGCACAATAGTTGTCGAGACCAACAATTCATTACCTAAATGATAGTAACAAGCTGGGGATGTGAGGTTACTGCCAGGGGAAGGAAAAACACACTACTTTATAAACTCATAGAGAGAAACAACAACTTGAATGTGACAACTCTGTGGGATCGTGTATTGGCAGCCTATCAATATCATCCCATTAACCCAGCAACGGAACTGCCGAGGGCCCTCTCCACCACTCTCGTTTGGCTAAGCTGTGAGTTGTCTGCACTGCACTTTCTCTGTAGCTGTAACACTTTAAGGACATAAAACATGAAACAAAAAATTATGTCATTCAGCCCATCGACTCTGCTCCGCCATTCTAGCATGACTGATTTAATATCCCTCTTAACCCCATTCTCCTGCCTTCTCCCCATAACCTTTGAAGCCCTGAGTAATTTATATTTGTTCTGCGTTCTGTTATTGTTTGCCCTTGTTCTACCTCTATGCACCGATGTAATGAAATGATCTGTATGGATGGTGTCAAGATACTGATGTGTTTGATCCAGGGTTCTTCAGAAGTCAAGAATGAGGCAGAAAACTTGTCATTTATGATCGTTTATTAGGCACTACAAGAATGAAATGAGGAGAACAGAGATGAAGTAAGAGAGTGAGAGGGAGAGAGAATGACAAAAAGAACCAAAAAGATCAAAGACCGAACCAGAATGATTTGGTCCTCTTATACCAATTTGCTAATTCTATTGTATTCCCATAGGTAACAAACATTCTGTTCAGATTCTGTTTCTTAAATTAACCAATCAGATAACCCACATTCAGGTAATGTGACACCCGCCATCTTGGACAATGTCTTCCATCCACTCCATAATGTACGGGTTAGGCACAGGAGTACGTTCAGCCAGAGACTCATTCCACCGAGATGTAACACTGAGCATCACAGGAAGTAATTCCTGCCTGTGGCCATCAAACTTTACAACTCCTCCCTCGGAGTGTCAGATACCCTGAGCCAATAGGCTGGTCCTGGACTTATTTCCACTTGGAATAATTTACTTATTATTATTTAATTATTTATGGTTTTGTATTGCTATATTTCTACACTATTCTTGGTTGGTGCGACTGTAAGGAAACCCAATTTCCCTCGGGATCAATAAAGTATGTCTGTCTGTCAGTGGAACCAAGAAACTTCTGGAAAGATACAGAGGTACTGTGGCCACCAGGAAATACACTGAACAATTGGACATCCATACTGTAGGTAATTATATAAAAATACAAGCATAAGAAAGTTAAACTACGAGGAAACTATCAATTATACAGTCCGATCTAACAATGGCATTGTTTTTCACTGTGTGCAGGATCTTTTCATGGTCTCCTCACCTTCAGTATCAATATTCATTGCAGTTTACTTATTTATTTAATTACTAACAAACTCCATAGAAGAAGTCCATGTTGGCTTCCATCAGTCCCATTCTCCCTCTCCCTAAATACCTGAACTCCTCAACTTATTCTTACATTCCCTTTTGATTCATTTTGCCAATGACCTGAACTGACGGATAATTTACAGGCCTCCATAAAGCAGATGTGGAGAGGATGTTTCCTATGAGAGAGTCCACGACCAGAGGACACAACCTCAGAAAAGAGGGACGTCCTTTTAGAATGGAGTTAAGGAGGAATTCCTTTAGCCAGCAAACAGTTAAACTGTGAAATTCATCGCCAGAGATGGCTGTGGAGGCCAAGTCATTGGGTATAGGGGTTGATAGATTCTTGATTAGTCAGGACTTGGGGAGGAGACAGGAGATTGTGGCTGAGAGGGAAAATGGATCTGCCATGATGCAGATGGAGCAGACTCGATGGGCCAAATGGCCTAATTCTACTCCCATATCTTATGGTCTTGCAGCAGTAATTGACCCTACCAATTGCATGTCCTTGGGGTGCTCAAGATTCAAAGTAAATTTAATATCATAGTACATATATGTCACCATATGCTACCCTGAAATTCCACTTACTTGCAGACATTCACAGTAAATGCAAAGAAACGCAAACAAATCTATGAAAAACTGCACACAATAAGATAGACATAGAAACATAGAAAAACTACAGCACAATACAGGCCCTTCGGCCCACAATGCTGTGCCGAACATGTACTTACTGTAGAAATTACCTAGTTACCCATAGCCCTCTATTTGTCTAGGCTCCTTGTACCTATCCAGGAGTCTCTTAAAAGACCCTATCATATCCACCTCCACCACCATCACCAGCAGCCTATTCCATGCACTCACCACTCTCTGCGTAAAAAACTTACCCCTTACATTTCCTCTGTGCCTACTTCCAAGCACCTTAAAACCGTGCCCTCTCATGATTGCCATTTCAGCTCTGGGAAAAAGCCTCTGACTATCTGCACAATCAATGCCTCTCATTATCTTATACAACTCTATCAGGTCACCTCTCATCCTTCATCGTTCCAAGGAGAAAAGGCCAAGTTCACTCAATATATTCTTATAAGGCATGCTCCCCAATCCAGGCAACATCCTTGTAAAATGTACCAATGTGCAAAAGACAACAAACTGTGCAAGTACTAAAGGGAAAAAAGACTAACAAAAATAATAATAAATAAATAAGCAATAACTATTGAGAACATGAGATGAAGAGTCCTTGAAAGCGAGCCCATAGGTCGTGGGAACAGTTCAATGAGAGAGTGTGGTTGAGTAAGGTTATCCCCACTGGTTCAACAGCCTGATGGTTGAAGGGTAATAACTGCTCCTGAACCTGGTGGTGTGGGTCCTGAAACTCCTGTACCTTCTTCTTGATGGCAGCAGCAAGAAGAGAGCATGGCCTGTGTGGTGAGGGTCCTTAATGATGGATGTTGCTTTCCTGCAACAGCACTCTGTGTAGATATGCTCAGTGGTGGGGAGGCTTTATCCGTGAAGGACTAGTTTTTGGTCACATGGGTGTAGTTTCGTGTCATGGGCCCGTGGAGCCAAAAGAGCAAGTTATCATGTTGTGTCTCTAAGTAAATTACATTTATAGTAGCCTACTTATATTAGTAGTGTAATGCCCTGGGTAAGATTTCTACTGGTATGCTGTGAGGTAGTTTATATTAGCAGTTTTCTGTAAAAGCAGCGAGCCATGCTGGAAAGTGTGTTTTGGCTTTGGCCAAGATAAGGATCCCTGTTGTCCAGTTTAGAGTCAGCCAGTCAGGTTTGTGGGATGTGAGAGAAGGTTTTAGAGAGCTGTGGGGAAGAGTTTTCTGAAGGACAGTAGTCTGGTTTGGGGGCTTTTGGCAGGATTTGCAGAGTGGGATAGAAGGGAAGATGCCACAGAATTCTGTGAGAAGGGGAGTCCCCATTGAAAGAAGTGTTTTGTGCAGATGAATGGTTCCATGAAGGAAGGACAATACTCCTGAGAGAGAGAGAGCCAGTTGCTCGAGATGTTCTTTGAGGTGAGTTTGAAAATGTAGCAGGTGTTTTCACACAGACCATGGATCCAATGCATAGGTAAGAGATGCATCCCCAAATACCCAGTTTTGGAAGAGACTGGTTAACTGTAATGGGCCCTTTTCTTTTTCCTAATAACTGTTTGATAAAGCTGAAATTAGTAAATATACTTCCTTTATAATTTTATGTGGTGTACGATCTGTTATTTCTTCCTGACTTTTCACCCTTAATCTAGTTCTCATCTCACCCAAGCTCAGTGGGAAAAACTTGCTGACATTCACCCTATCTATAGCCCTCACAACTTTGTACACCTCTATCAAATCTCCCCTCATTCTCCAACACTCCAGAAAATAAAGTCCTAGCTTGTTCAACCTTTCCCTGTAACTCAGGGACTACAGGATATGAGGCAGAGGATAAATTACCTCAGTCCAGCAGGTTCCTATTGGAAAGATGGAATTTGACAGTGTTCCCAGTCCAAACTCCATCCCTGGACTGGAGAAGAATGAGAGATGAACTCTTTGATACCTATCGAATATTGAAAAGCCTCAATAGAGTGGATGTGGAGAGGATGTTTCTTATCGTGGAGGAGTCTAAGACCAGAGGACACAGCCTCAGAACAGAGGGATGTCCATTTAGATGAGGAGGAACTTCTTTAGCCAGAAAGTGGTGAATCTGTGGATCCAAAGGCCAAGTCATTGGATACATTTTAGGTAGAAGTTGATATTTTTTTTATTAGTTCGGACATGAAGGGATACGGGGAGAAGGCAGGAGAGTGGGGCTAAGAGGGAAAATGGATCAGCCATGATGAAATGCCGGAGCAGACTCAATGGACCAACTGGCCTAATTCTGCTCTTAAATCTTATGCTCTTATGGTCTTACCTGACTCTTCCACTGAATATGTCTCCCTCCATAACAGTCGGTGCTTCAGGTCGTCCTTGGGGCCGTACATGTAAACGTTTAGCCCCCACTTCTGCATCCTGAATAAAGGCAACATAAACTTGTTAGCGGCAGAGAGCAGGAGGTTCACATCCATACACCTCCC